>NC_047675.1:47940363-48540363 GCF_011762505.2 Arvicanthis niloticus
TTATTCTTATTTTCAGTGCAGGGATGTGAGGGCCACATTCACTGGGGTGGGTCTCCTCTTCCAGGTTGGCTGCCAAGCTTCAGAGTCAGGATGAGATTTCAGCTTACTTACTCTCTGAGTCCACAGGTTTTTATATATTGAGTGGGGGGGGGGGAGGATGAGATGGAGAAAGAGAGAGAGAGAGAGAGAGAGAGAGAGAGAGAGAGAGAGAGAGAGAGAACACAGAATCTGTTTGCAGGGTTGTGGGGTTCATTGAGATACTGCGGTGTCTTGGCCAGGCTGCCTTCCCAGGGAGCACACCCATGCCATTCCTCGAGCTCTCATGACTGCTGTTCTAGCAGAGAGGAGGAACATGGGAAGATGTAACTGTGGTGCATCCTCCCCAGGGAGGCCATGGGGTGACTCACAGGAAGGAGGCTCAGTGTGAACTGCACCAGCGCGAAGCTCAGGGAACACCATGTCTTTGAGCATGGAGCCAGGCTGAAAGGGACTGTAGAATGGCCGTCTGCTCAATGTGGAGACAAGAGCAGTCGGGATGGGTGAGGAGTGGTGGAGACTTCTGCCTCAGAAGCAGCAAGCTGCGAGTAGAGTCCTTTAAGAGCCAGACCAGGAAGAGAGGCATGGACAGGTCCTTGAGCATCTGCAGGAGTCAGTGGCCAGTGATCTCAACAGGGAAACATGGCTGGGAGTCGCTATGGTAGGTGCTCTCAGGACTGGATGGGTAGTATGGACAGTCGGCTAGTGAGTGGTTGATGATATACGGTGGGTGGGCAGATGGATGATAGATGGGCGAGTGGATGGTAGATGAATGGTAGGTGGATGGATGGGTGGGTGGGTGGTTGGATGGATACATGGATGGATGGGTGAATGAATGCATGGATGGGTGGGTGGGTGGATGGATGGATGGATGGATGGATGGATGGGTAGATGGATGGATGGATAGATGGTAGATAGATGGGTGGGTGGATGGATGGGTGGGTGGATGGATGGATGGATGGATGGATGGGTGGGTAGATGGATGGATGGGTGGATAGGAGGGTGGATGGATGGATGGATAGATGGATGGATGGATAGATGGTAGATAGATGGGTGGGTGGATGGATGGGTGGGTGGGTGGGTGGATAGATGGATGGATGGGTGGGTGGATGGATGGATGGATAGATGGGTGGGTAGGTGGATGGATGGATGAATGAATGTGTGGGTGGGTGGGTAGATGGATGGATGGGTGTATGGATGATGGGTGGATGGGTGGATGGGTGGATGGATGGATGGACAGTGGATAGATGGGTGGATGAATGGGTGGATGGTGGATGGGTAGAAGATGAAAGATGGGTCATAATGGGTAAATGATCAGTGGATAGATGGTGAAGATAGAAGGTAATGGATGGAGACGCAGTAGGAGCTGTTTATAGTCTTTGTGGTGGGATGCCAGGGTAGAAATAAGTACTGGTTCATCCCCTACACTGCAGTGCCTATCTCGAGCAAAGGGCTTGGTGCAGAATGCTTTTAAATAAACCCTGATGTGATGGGACCAGGGAGACGCTCAGTAGTCGGGAGATCTTACTGCTCTCGCAGAGGACCTGAGCTTGGTTCCCAGCACCCACACAGTGACCCACAACCTCCCATAAATCCAGTTCCAGGCATCTGACTTCTTACAACGTCTGTGGGCCCTTGTATGCTAGCAGGGCATAAACATTACATCCAGACACACTCAGAAAATGAAATAAACACATTAAAAACTACACGTGAGAAGAAGCTGGGCATCAGTCATTTAGTTACTTTTTCTCATTACTGTGACTAAATGCCTGGTTAAAAACAAAACAGTAGTTTTTTAAAATACAAAACAGTATTCTTAACATTGGTTAAGAATACTGGATGCTCTTCCAGAGGACCTGGGATCAATTCCTAGCACCCACACAATTGTCTGTAGGTCCATTTCTGGGGGATCTGGCACCTTCACAGTCATAGATACAGTCATACATGCAGCCAAAACACTGACACACATAAAATAAAGATAAATTAAAAAAAATCTTGAGGAAGGTCCAGTTCAATTCCAGTCCCTCGTGGGAAGGAGTCAGGCAGCAGGAGCGTGAGGCACACTGCATCCATGGTCAGAAGCAGGGACCCATCTGGCACCCTAGCCCATGGAACTGTACCATTCACAATCAGGATGTGTCTTCATCCTCAGCAAGCCTCTCTGGAAAGCGCCTCCCTAAAGCCTCTCCCTGGTGTACTCAGAAATGCTTCCATGCCGATTCTAAGTTCAGTCAAGTTGACAATCATGACCGTCTCGCTCATCAGCTAGATTTGTAAATAAGAACCACGGTAAGGACATGAGCCAGCTGACTACCCTGAGGTAGAAAACCACAAGTGTCGGGAAGAGTGGCCAGCCATTGCGGAAGTCAGCTCAGATGCCGCTCAAAGCAACAGAGATCCTGTTATAGACCAGCAAGTCAATTTCTGGATGAAACCCAAGTACTGAAGGCTTTAATACTCGTAATAGCCAAAATCACAAAAATCACCAGGTCTCTCTCCAGATGAACAAAAATTGATCCCCTCATAGTGTGGAACATTAACCTTTAAAGGGAAGGATGCTTCATGCAACAACACGGACAGTATTTGCAGATTGTGCTAAGATAATTAACCAGGCATAACACCCTAAGGTCGGGAAAGATGTCATCTAATGTCAACCTCTGGTGTACACATACACAGGGCACAGGGATGAGAATGAACACGACACTGTGAATCTGCTTCAGTGTGGACACACACATACACACACATGTTCATATGTATGCATACACATGCACACACGCACACATTCATGCTGCACATATGCATGATTGCACATATGCACACACACATGCACACATTCATGCACATGCATATGTGCACATGCTTACACACATGCACACACACATGAACACTTGCACACATGAACATGCATGCATACACATGCACACATGCATGCACACAGATATGCACACGTACATATGCACACATGCACATCCATGCACACATGCATGCACACACACAGACACAGAAAGGAGAGCCACAGAACAGCTGGGGCTGAGGAAGTGCCAGGTGCGTTTAGTGTGGCTGAGCTTCCGTTGAGGAGATAGGAAGAGTTCTGTGCGGACCATGGTGAAGACTGAATAGCACCACTAATGTGCTTTAAAAGTAGGAAATCTTATGCGTGTTTTCCCACACTTAAAACTTTAAAAAGGATGAACCTCATGTTAAATGAAGGAAGCTGCACATAAAACACGCGAGCAACTCGCTGTCCTGTTGGAGCCAGCCTCGTGGCTGGGCAGAGATCGCCTTGCCTTGCGTCATCTATACTTAGGGGAAAGTAAGTTGGGACAGGGTCTTACTATGTAGCTCTGGCTGGCCTTGAACCCACAGAGATCACCCTGCCTCTGCCTCCTGAGTACTGGGATGAAAACCATGTGCCACTATGCCCAGTAAAAAAGTTTTAAAGAACATCTCAGCTCTGTTTAGAGCTGCTCTTCCCAGGGGCACTTTCCCCTCAGAGGCTTCATGCATGACTCACCACATGGGCCTCAGTCCTCACTCATCACAGTGTGGCTCCTGAGAATTTCTTCATGGGCCCCATGTGGTCCGCAGACTGATGCCGGAAGTTGCTCTGGGGGCAGCACAGCCAAGCTATGCTACAAGTGTGAGCACACACACTACCGCGCCAAAAGACTGGGGAGGGAGGAACACATTCTTTTTAAAGTGTTCCTGAGATGCGGTCTCCAGAGAGTCCACATCTGTGGGCTGAAGAGATGGAACACAGATGCTCCCATGGGCCGCGGCGACCTGGAAACTATTAATTGGAGGGCAGATGAGACAGGAGGCTGCGTGAGCTTGGCTCTAGCGGCAGCTGGTTTTATGTTTCGCTGACAGTCTAAGCAGTTCACACTGAGATGTGGGGTGCGGGGGAGCCAGCAGCACCTGGAGGGGATAAACCAGACTCAGCGTGCATGCAGCTCAGTGCACAGGACCCCAGCTACCAGCCTGGTCCATGTAAATGCACAGAATCTCCAGGACAGGGAGGAAAATGTGTCTCTAGGGTTATTAGAGTTGATTCCTGTAACCAGTGAGAACTCTGAAGCCATGAGGAATTGGCTTACCTGACAGTCTGGGTTGCTGTGGCCAGTAGTGTTCCTGGTGCACACTGATGGGGGTAGGGAGGCAACACTGAACGCTTTAAGGTCCCATGATTGTGTTCTGTGTCTCTGATAAGGCTGAAGAAGGCACAAGTCTCTTTCCTCCCGTTCTAGAGGACCATGGGGAGGCACTGACAGATGCACCAGTCGCTTGGCTGGACTGGAGCCTGGAGCTCTGGTCTCCATATCAGTTCACCCGTACGCCACATACAAATAACGATGCGTGCCGCGAGTCTTTACTTCTTTACTTCTCCAAATGGCTCCCAGGACCCTGGTGGGGAAGGAAGTGTCCTGGCAGGGACTGGCTTCTTTCTGCATCTGGTTGCATGGAGAGGAGGCTGAGGAAGGTGCAGGCAAAGGGCAGAGAACCCAAACAAGGGACCAGAAGGCAGGGAGGGCAAGGGCCTCAGATCATCCCTGCTGGCTCAGGCCAGAAGGTGACATCCAGAATCCTAGAAAACAGAGACCAGAGGAAGTAAAACAGACTGGTGAGAATCAGATTGTCCTCCTTTGGAAGTGCTTAGAAATGAGGCCACCTGGGCCTTGGCATACGGGACCCTCCCTATGCACACACACACCCCCGCAGGTAGCCCAGTACAGACAGTAGGCAACCTCTCTGGGACTCTGTGCAGCAACCAACATGCTTAGCACACAGAGGGTTCACCAGTTGTCATGGGGATCATAATGTGTCCTTAATGTATCCAGGGTAGATGCAGGTAAGACTACAAAGATCTAAACATGATCCTGAGAACATGGAGCATCTCCTCCAACACTTGATATGGGGGTGGGGGGACTGTGGGAGGCATTCCTGGAGGAGTGGGAGGGAACCCAAGTACTTTACACCAGTACCCCAGAGCAGGGCCTCCCTCCAAAGAGAGACCTCTAAAGCCCCACACTTCATGCCATGGGGTCTACACTGAGTTGTGTTTTGGCCACAGGCAATACCCACGTGGCTGTTTGTGTGTGATTGACAGAGTCTGCGCTGAGAGCCGTTCACAGGAGCCCAGCAGACAGGCCCACTCTTCGCTGGAGGGGATGAATCAGAAGTGACCAAGGATCCAGAGGTAAGAGTGGCCTTCGTGTTGATTTGACTTCGGTTCCTGCCAGTTTTGCTTATGGTCTGTCTTGGATTTTGCCACACAGTCATTATGGCTTCCGTTACTACCAGGATGACATCAGCGCCCGAGCTCGTCCTGAGTGGACACTGATGCTCGGTTCGCCCTGTGCTGAAGTCGGTGCCTGGGCAGTCAGTGAAAGGCTGACTGATGTCTGTCTACTGGTTAGCTCCAAGCTGAAGCCAGTTGCTTGGTCAGTTCCTGTTGTGCCCAGTAGGCTGTAGAGAAGAGCTTTCGTGGTGTGTCTTTGTTTATTTTGAAAGGGGTTCATTCTTCAAATGTCACATGCTAGCTGTAGATGTCACTGGGGCCTCTGGGACTGATGTGCTGCCCTCAGGGAGGCATCTGTACGAGGAGAGGACCATTGCTATTGGGCAGGACACCTGCACTCTCCTCCACATGGTCGTGATACCAAGAGTTCAGTCGAGACTCAAAGCCGCTTCCTGAGTTGTGACTGTGACCTGCAGGGTGTGGTCACTACCACGAGACAGAGCTACACCGGGAACCTGGGGATGGGTCTGGCCGTCCTGGACGGTCCCCGTCACTAGCCTCAGTAGCATCTGCAGCTTTTCAGTGGCTGTGCGTCGTGTGCCATCTGTAAAATGCCCTCTCAACAGAGCCTTCTAGGTTCATTTCTTTAGGGAGGCCTAAGAAGGGAAGCTGCCCTGGGAGCACAGTTGTCTTGACAGCTTCTGACTCCCTGAGTGGCCATGCCGTGTCCCAAAGGCCTTGGTGATCACCCGACGGTGTGGGGACAATGCAGACCCTTCAGCAGAACAGCTGTCACAGAGTCCTGACATTTGCCAGCCTGGATGGCCACGTCCCCCAGTGGCTCAGGGCATTGCTGTTCAAACCCTTTTGTTTAGCTGTTGTTTTTTATTCATTAGAGCAACTCAGTGTGGGGAAATCTTCCGGAAAGGGTACCAGGAACCTTCTCCCTTGGGAGTGTCAAAGTCACCTGGGGCCACTGCTGTGAAATTCATCTATTCAGGGCCCTGACACAATTCTCTGGTAATTGACCTAGAAGACAGCACGCGCTGAGCTTCAACCAATGTCACTCATGCCAGAGGCTGCAGGTGGCACAATGAACGTCTGCCATCCACTCTGAGGTGATGACAGGCAAAGATGATGGAGAGATGGCAGGACGGAGAGGTAGCTGTCTGTCAAAGGAGGGGGTGGAGCTACTGTGTGTGGTCATGTGACCACTGGGGTGCCCATGGGGTTACCATGGGTCTGCATCTTCTGTTAGAATGTCTTCCTGGTCAAATGACTGGAGAACAATTTCAGTGGCCTGTGGTACCTGTCAGGTGATTTTCCAGGCCTCTCTGGCGTGGTGGAGTGGGTGAAGCTGAAGGCCCAGAGCTCCTAGATGAGGGGAACAGAGAGAGCCTGGAGGTAGAGGTGCAGAAGGGGCGGAGATGGGACTTAGTTCTTGTGGAAGAAGGCTTGCTTCCAGAGATGGCTCAGATATCTTCGACTGATCGTGAATTCTGTGCTCCTGCCTGGAGGGAAGAGGGTTCCCCTGGGTTTGCTGAGCTGCCTCAGGGTTCCCAGGCCAGGCTCAGAGAACCCAACAGGGAGGGTGAGTCAGGAGCTCTCTTGAGAGTTAGCTCTGACCCCAGGGGGCCAGGGGCAGCTGGGCTTCCCTTCCAGGGGATCAGGTCACAGAGACTCACAGATGTGATGCCTCCTCTCAGGGACTTTGACCATTCAGTGCAGTCTCAGGGTGGATCCCACTGTGTAGCAGTTCTTTCTAGGCCTTGTAATAACCATCCCCTGAAGGGGCCCGAACAGCAGCAGCAGCAGCCTCAGTCTGTGGTAAAATGTGATGCTAACTTAGATCGCTTGGGTGTGTCCTGCTCAACCCACTCCTGCTTGTCTCCTCTGGCCTCATCACTGAGGCCCTGTGGCTCTCCTCTCTCTGAATTGTGAGGCAGGGCTGTGCCACCAGAGGGCAGTGTCGGGGTCTGGGGACCAGGTAGGTGACCAGGTAGGTTGCAGTGAGCTTTTGCTGCAGCTGCTCCTATCCTGGGATGAAGCTCATCCCCTGGGGCTCAGTCACCTGCGAGGGGGCAGTGACAGAGAGGACCATCTTTTCTGATCACTTCGAGATTGGTCCATGCCCTGCTGTCTCGGGTGGGGCTTGCTCTGAACAGCGTGTGTGAGTGAGGAGATGTGCGAGGCACGGTGGCTGGGCTTCCTTTTGCAGTTTCTGTTTCACCCTTAAGCTGTTTTGGACGTGACAGTTGGGGCCCAGGGGGAGAGCCCCAAGGCAGCTGACATCCTCTGTGGCACCCTTCATTTCCCAGCATGCCCCAGACTTAGTTACCTTTTCCGCCTGCCTTCTTTACTTTGGTTTGCCTTTCCCAAAGCCAAAGAGCAGATGTTTGCCTGGTCCCAGGAAACTGTCTAGTTAACCAGGTACTTGTAGAGTTAGGAGGAGTGATCACCAGTCATTACCCTGGTGTGAATAGTCTAGAGACTGGCACAATGTTACCAGAACCAAACAGCTTTGTCCAGAACCCAGAACTTCTGCCTTGAAACTCACGAGGTTAGTTCTGGTGACTGCAAGCCCCACCGAGTGGCATTTGGCTGTAAAGGAGCTCCTGCCAACTCACGTGACTCAGTGGCCCTGAGCTTAGGTGCTGAGGAATCAAACGATACCTTCTAGATTCCTTTTTCCCTTTTCTCTCCCACCTCAGCCTGAGGACCAAGGTACTACCATATGTCTGGGCACATGGGGTGTGGCCTGTGTTCAGGGACCAGGTACCTTCTCATGTGTCTAGGGGTCCATTTCACAAGCCATAGGGACCCGGAGTCATTTGTAGGACGTGTTCTAATCCCACTGGGCAAAGTCACAACTAGTCTTCAGCCAACCTACATAGTGGCATCTCTCATGGGAGGTCCGTGCCATTGGCCCCTGGAGATAGTGCATCCCATCCTGTTCTGACAAGTTCCCCCCAGGGTCTTGCCAACAAAGCCCCACAGAGTTCTTTATGACTTAAGGCCCTCAGGACGGAGTGACAGGGTTGGTTGTTCACTGTAGTTTCAAGAGCGGATCTGCTTGCAGATGGCTGTGGCCGAGAGCTCACTGCTTATTCCTCTCCTGCCTGCCCCCTCCCTCTTGTGGGAGAGCCCACCTGCTGTCTGTCTGCAGGAGCAGTGCTGGGCTGTCCTCTGGCTACAGATCTGAGATGTCTGCCATCAAGAGAGGACATGTCCTGTCCTCTCCTCCCAGCCCTTCACCTGGCCTGGGCTCCTGCCAGGGCTCTGTCAGACAGGTATGAGAGGGCAAAAGGGACCCACCACAGTGGGCTGTCTATGCCAGGAGGCCATCACTCGGCTGAGCTGGCTGGGGAGAGGCACAGGTGAGCATTGAACATTTGAGTGGAGGTATCTGTGCGTCCTCAGTTCTGTGTGGGGACAGATGGCAGGTGCTGCCCAGGCCCCCCCGCAGTCTAACCTGCATTCCCACCTCTGCATGTGGTCAGTAACTACGGCATGTGCTACCTGGGCTGGCTCGCATCTGCCTGGCTGCTGTCCAGGTCCCGCCTGCTCCCACACCGTGTTCTCTTCCTTGCTGTGCTTTGAGCGACACCCCTCTTTTGGTTTCTGTATCTGCAATGTTGCTTTCCTTGGGGTCCATGGCTCCTGGAGGTCGAGCTCTGGCGAAGAAAGGAGCCGTGGGAAGGTGACGTCTGACTAGGCTGTGTCCAGCAATTAAGGGGAGGCACTGGGTTTATTACCCTCCAGGCTGCCTTTTGGTTTTCTTGTTGTGGTTTTATTTTTTAACCTGGTCACACTATGGCATATACAGTGTATTCAAATGAAGCCAGGGGTCCCACACTGCCATGAGACATCATGACAGAGCCGGGCGGCGAGGTCCAGTGCTTTCCCCTGAGGCCACCAGGCCCTGTGCTCGGCACTCTGATTTTCTTTCATAGCTGAACTCTAAGTGCAGAGACTGTAAGCGTACCATTTCCTCTGTGTTTACACTTTATCAGTGATGTCTCCAGGGAGGCAGCCGACTTTACTCCCTTCTTTATAATGCGTCTAAGACCCAAGAGCTGTTTGTCCTTCCTGCTGGGTAGCAGTGTGTCCTGCCAGTGCTCTCTGCTCACAGTCTCTCATCCTGGGTCACAGGAGTTTCTACTGAAGACCCCGAGGCTCTGTATAAGTGTCCAGAGGTTTCTCTGAGGCCTATGTGTGCACGGCTGCTGGGGGCGGGAGGTTCTGTGTGTGCCCACAGAAGGCACCGCAGAAGTTGGCACAGGGCACCTGCAGCTCCAGGTGTGGTAGTTGGCTGTCATTAGTGTCTCCATTTTCTTTTTCTATCTAGTGGTGTCAAAATGGTATTTGTTTTTAAAGTTGGCTTCTTTGCTGCTGTTGTAAGTAGACATCTCTCAAACAGTTCTGTACAGCCTGTGATGGGAAACCCTCTGAGATCGTACGTCCTGTTCCTCAGTGTCACTGTGCTCAGCCTGGCTCCCTGGCCTCTGATGTCCTTTTCTTGGATGTTGGCATGTGTGCGTGCATGTGTGCATGTGTGCGTGTGTGCGTGTGTGCGTGTGTGTGTGCGTGTGTGCGTGCGTGTGTGCATGTGTGCGTGTGTGCGTGTGTGCATGCGTGTGTGCATGTGTGCATGTGTGTGTGTGGCTCAGGAGGCCTCTGCACAGGAATTTCTCATGCCTGCACTAAGTGACCACCATCACGCTGACTTTATGATGCTCAGGTCGCTGTGATTTGAGTCCTGTCAAGTCCTGTGATTTCCTTCTCCTTTGTTGTGGGTACTGCTGTGTGTGGGTCCTGGGGCACGTGCCCTGGTAGCTTCCTGGAGGTGGGGGAGGCAGGAGGGATGTCTGCTGAGGCAGCCTGTGTCTCCCTGAGTGTTGGCCCTCCCCTGTCACAGTCGGCTTCTCCACTGCGAGGTCCGACTCCTTATGCATTTGTTCACTGTATTTGTCTTGCCTGGAACATGATCTCCTCCCGTCCACGCTGGAGTCTTGGTCGGAAGGCTGACCTGAGATATTGCGTCCTCCAGGAGGCCTCCCTCACTTTCTGAGTCCATATCCCATCGCTCTTCTGTTCTAGCTTGTAGGATGTCGTACATCGAGGTTCACTGACCAAGCCTCCATTTTGTGAGCACATAACTGTGTGCTAAGACTTACTGAGTGGCAGGCGAGCTCTATCATCAAGGAGAGCTCTCGGACACTGCAGCTGGGGCCCAGGGCCATCCTACCTGACCCCCCCCACGAAGATGAAGACGCTCAAACCCTCTTGCCTAGGAAGGATGCAGCCCCAAACTCCTGACCGCCAAGTTCTTGGACGCGCTACGATAAACACCATGTGGAAAGGGCATTCGTAAAAGGAGGTAACAGAGATGCGTGAAGGACAATGACAGAGTTTCACCAGAGGGAGAGAATGTTCACAGTCAAAGCACCAACAGCACAAGGATCATTTCAGTCATTTCAGGAAAAGGAGCCATGCTTAGTGATTCTGTAGTGATGTGGTGAAAAAAAGATCGTGGTCACGGCAGTAATGGTGGTGTCAGTAACAGTGGTGGTGATAGTAATTAAGGTGATGGCAGTGATGATAACCATGATGCTGGCAATAGATGTGATGGTGACGGTGGTGATGGTGATGATGGTGATGATGGTGCTGATGGTGATAGTGGTGGGGGTATTATGATGATGGCAGTGGTTATAGTCATGGAGGTGATAATGACAGAGAAAAATAACCCAGCAGCCCCATTGGGTGAGCACCTGAACACCTGTAGTATGCCCAGCACCATACCAGTGCCGCTCAGGAATGCTCTCCCTGAGTCTCCACTTCCTGTCTGTGAAGAACTGAGCCATCCTCCTCCTGAAGAAACTAAAATCGGCATGTGGCAGCTGGTAAGCAGCTCTTGCCCCAGACATCGGACCCCAGGGAGAGCATTCCTGAGCTCTCTTGCACCATGGCTCTGACGCCCCTGGTAACTGATGTCAGAAACTCACAGACCAGCAAACCCATGTGGTCAGACTCACAGACTAGGTCCAGAAGTTCTCAGGCATGCGTCTGCCTCATGATTTATGCAGTTGGAGGAGGGAGCCCCTTGCAACACCAGTTAGCCAGGGGTGGCTGTCACTGTCACCGTGGGCAATCACATTCCTAAGTGTCTGGAGCCTGGGCTGTGTCACAATCCACGGAAGACAAACTCTTCCCAGACATTCCTTAGGGAAGCTGTTTGTCCCTGTGTCATAACCAGCATGTAGCTCCCACAGACCTAGGAGCTGCCCACAGGGCGACCCCAGCTGAGGCAGGCATAGCCAGGGGCCAGCAGCCCCAGGCTGACTCATGGCAGCTCCAGCTAACACAAGGCCTCTGTACTGGAGGGTTTCCCTGTGCCCTTGCTCTCAGAGTCACCTCTCAGACTTCCCACTTGCTTGAAAGCTGTACCCATAAAGGACATGAAGAGACACACTGTGTGCCGGACATGAGGAGACACACTGTGTGCAGGACATGAGGAGACACACTGTATGCAGGACATGAGGAGACACACTATGTGCAGAAGAGAGTGGACTTTCAGAACTCTTAGAGAAGCTCATTCCCAGCCCTTTCCTGAAGCCGGTGTGTTATTTCTGCTGTCTTCAGGGTGGTAGCGCCTCAGGGCCACATTTGGGCCCATGCAAACAGTGAGGAGGTGCAGTGAGCCCTGCTGCACTCGGCCACGTGCTAGTTACTAGATGTTTAACAGGCTCCTTAAGGTTCCAGGGCTCCCTTCTCTGCAGTGCTATGTAAATTAACACTGAGAAGCTACATGGCCCTGAGTCCAGGCCTCTACACCACGTGGCCATGGTATCCTCCTCACCTATCCTGACTCTAGGCGAAGCCTCTGCCAAGCCAGGTGTTACTCAACCCCATGCCCACCCCACTTTCTATACTGTAGGTTTTCATGTTGTCTTCTGAATGCATGAATGAAGCAGTGAATGAATGAATGAATGAATGAACTCATATCTCACAGGCTCTCACTTGCTCATGACCCTGTTGAAAACGGCCTGTGACACAAAGCCAACTGTGTTTTCAGGGCCATGTCCCCCTTGGCATCTGTGCCCAGATGCCGTGCTTGCTGCCCCTGGGGTGGACACTTGATTATGTCACCCCAGTGCACTGAACACTGCCTGCACCTGATTGCTTTAGTCTTGGTCACTGTGTCCTGCCCACAATGGCTCCCGCCATGGAAGATATCGAGAAAGAGTCCCTTGGTGACTGCATGTGGGCCACAGTGTGCTCACCCTTCTCAGCCGTGGCCAGCAGAGCTCCCAGCTTTAGGGTTAGATGCCCCTTGGGAGTCTGATGTCTACCTGATGCTCTCCCCTTGAGGTCCTGTCATGCACCCTGACCCACAGCTTCAGTGTAGGTTTGATCTGCAAGAGGATCCAAATCCTGGGCTGCCAGACTTGGAAGCCATTTCCCATTCAATAAGAAGCCCGTGTAGTAAAACACACACACACACACACACACACACACACACACACACACACACACATGTATATACAATATCCTGGCACAGGGTTTTTACCCGCCTTAATCCATTTATGTTTATGTTCCTGGATGAAAGACACACACACCCACAGCCTTTCTATTTTTAAACATGTCTTATGTAGTACAGTGCCTGGGCAGCCGCCTACCCTCCGTGCTGGTAGAATCCACCTTCCTATCAGTCACTCCAAACTATCATTCATTATTTACTGTGTTCTATCAGGGCTGCTCTCAGCTCCATTTATGCCTCTGGGCAACGTTCTCTTGACCTCTAACCCTTTCCCTTTCCCTCCCTCCCTCCCTCCCTCCCTCCCTCCCTCCCTCCCTCTCTCCCTCCTTTGTTCCCTCTTTCCCTCCTTTGTTTCTCCTCCCTCCCTCCCTCCCTCCCTCCCTCCCTCCCTCCCTCTCTCCCTCCTGTACATTCTTCTATCCCATGGCAGCTTTTTCCTTTCTTCCGTGTGGTTTTCAATCCCGGGATCCTAAACCCCACCTGTCTCTTCTCCCCAGCGATTGGCTGTCAGCATCTTTATTCATGAATCAGAAGTAACTTGGTCCCAGGGGCTCTGTGCAGACTCTAAGTTTTGTCTACACTTAGCATTACAATATAGAGTAAAAGACCAAACCTCAGCAGCAGTCCAGCTAGCGGGCTGGTGAGTCAGCTCAGTGGGTGTGAAGACAGCGAGCTGGTGAGACAGCTCAATGGGTGTGAAGACAGCGAGCTGGTGAGACAGCTCAGTGGGTGTGAAGACAGCGAGCTGGTGAGACAGCTCAGTGGGTGTGAAGACAGCGAGCTGGTGAGACAGCTCAGTGGGTGTGAAGACAGCGAGCTGGTGAGACAGCTCAGTGGGTGTGAAGACAGCAGGCTGGTGAGAAGGCTCAGTGGGTGTGAAGACAGTGGGCTGGTGAGAAGGCTCAGTGGGTGTGAAGACAGTGGGCTGGTGAGAAGGCTCAGTGGGTGTGAAGACAGCGGGCTGGTGAGAAGGCTCAGTGGGTGTGAAGACAGCGAGCTAGTGAGACAGCTCAGTGGGTGTGAAGACAGAAGGCTGGTGAGAAGACTCAGTGGGTGTGAAGACAGCAGGCTGGTGAGACAGCTCAATGGGTGTGAAGACAGCGAGCTGGTGAGACAGCTCAGTGGGTGTGAAGACAGCGAGCTGGTGAGACAGCTCAGTGGGTGTGAAGACAGCGAGCTGGTGAGACAGCTCAGTGGGTGTGAAGACAGCGAGCTGGTGAGACAGCTCAGTGGGTGTGAAGACAGCAGGCTGGTGAGAAGGCTCAGTGGGTGTGAAGACAGTGGGCTGGTGAGAAGGCTCAGTGGGTGTGAAGACAGTGGGCTGGTGAGAAGGCTCAGTGGGTGTGAAGACAGCGGGCTGGTGAGAAGGCTCAGTGGGTGTGAAGACAGCGAGCTAGTGAGACAGCTCAGTGGGTGTGAAGACAGAAGGCTGGTGAGAAGACTCAGTGGGTGTGAAGACAGCAGGCTGGTGAGACAGCTCAGTAGGTGTGAAGACTTGCTGCATGAGCCTGAGAACCTGAATCTGAGACCCCAGCACCCATGTAGGAAGCCAGGCATGGCTGCACATGTACCTGTAGCCTTGGGGCTGAGGAGTGGGAGAATAGAGGCATGGGGTGTAGGGCCGCTGGGCCTTTCTGGCTGCTAGTTTTGCACCAGCTTCAGTGAGACACCCTGTCTCAAGGGAATGGTGTGAGGAGTGAGAGAGCAGGACAGCTAGTGTCTTCCTCTAGCTTCCACACATAGCACAGGACCATGCACACACATGCACATATACACACATGCACATATACACACATGCACATATACACACATGCACATATACACACGTGCACACACATACATATACACACACATACATGCACATGTACACACATGCACATACATGCACAAGCATACATATATATGCACACACATATACACACATGCACATATACACACATGCACACACATACATATACACGTGCATGCACGCACATGCACAATACAAACATGCACACACATACATATACACGCACACACATACACACACATGCACATATATACACATACATGCACATGCATATATATACACACACATACACACACATGCACACACGCACATACATGCATCTGCATACATATACATGCACACACATACACACATGCACACACATACATATGCATGCAAACACATACACATGCACACACATACATATGCACACATACACACACATACACACATACAAACATGCACATGCACATACATGCATCTGCATACATATACATGCACACACATACACACATGCACATATACACACATGTACATACATGCATCTGCATACATATACACACATACACACACATGCACACACATACACACATGCACATACATGCACACATGCACACACAGTGCACACGTACTCACACACACACACACACACACACACATATGCACACAACTGTTCTCCAAGTTGCTTTCTGTCTATACATGTGCTTGTTTCGTCTTGTGGTTGTGCCGGGCCCTTGGCAGCCTTCTAGACAACCATTGTCTTCCTATTTGAGAGAAGAGAAGACTGAGCTCGGCTTTGTAGAGTGAACTTCCCTGGAGGTTCCCCAGAAATAAGAAATGGAGTCAGGCTTAAGCTCGCCTTCCTAGCTAGCCTGCCACCTCTCAAGCAATCCTTCCCACAATGGGCAGAGACCCGCACAGCCCGTGTGAGACACTTCATACTGCCTATGGCTCATTTTAGCTGTGGAATAGGCGGGCAGACAGCAGAATTGTCACGGGGCTCCCAGACCTGGTGACTGGAAAGGCATGTGAGCCATGCTTGGTCTCGCTTCTGAGACAGAAGACCTCTCCTTCGGTGGCTGGTGCGGGTAGCTGAGATCTGCTCGTCAGTGTGTCCCGGGGGCTGGTACCGGCCCCCATGTGTGTGAGCATGCTCAAATGAGAGGCCAGCACCAAGGGGCCAGAGGCTCTCATCCCGACACAAGTCATACTTGAGTACCAAGGCTTAGCAGCAGATGCTGCAGTTTGGAGAACAGGAAGTCAGTATGGGGGTAAAGGTCACAGCTGAGGACAGGGTGCCATGGAGACATGGGTCTAAGGTGCTAAGGGACAGCAGAGGAGACTTGGGACCAATGGTAAAGCTGGGGGCCTCCAGATGAACCTGTGTGGGCCGGAGCATGGTGGGCATGAAACGGTTGTGGCTCAGAGACCACAGTGCTGGTGCTTTAGACCTAGCCAGGAGCAGAGAGCCACACAGGCCCAGGGGCAGGCAGTAGGACACCGGACTGTACATCCCGTATAACCCCAGAATGGTGACTTAGTGTCTGCAGGCCTCTACCATTCCTTCCGTGACGGAGGACTGGCTAGGGCTACTGTGGAAGGCTGGGAGTGCTCACTCGTGGAAACACTTCCCTGCGAAGCTCAGCACTAGGAGAGGCTCGTGGGAAGGAGCCCGAACAGACAGTGTTGCAGAGCAGACATGACGGGGAGAATAGAATGTGGGGTGTGGGTGGCACAAGGTGGCAGCCTAGCCCAAGCTTGGCACACATAGCTGAGCTGGGCCACTGCTGCCCCTCCTGCGGCGACAGACAGACTGGGTCTGCCACTTGCCAGTGGCCTTTGCAGCATTTCACAAGTCACTTTTTCCATAGATTAGCTTCTTCCAGCACAGGTTATAAAGTTCCTTCTAGCTGAACTTAATCTGTGTACAACTCGCTCTAAATCCTACGTTCTGGATCCTCACCTGGCTCTGCTCCTCCGGACTATCCCTCAAGGGGCACAGTCCCAAGAGAGACAGAGATGAGGTGAATGACCCCACCCCCACAGCAGCACAGATTGACCTCCCTTCCATCCTCCTGAGTCAGATGGTTGGTGGGGGAGGGGGTTAGAGAGTGAATGGGCACAGGTGCAGGTGGATGGATGCATTGCCAGGTAAACTGATGAACTGACCGGTTAGGCAGTAGGGGAATTGTTGGATTAGTGAGTAGCGAGTGGCAGTGTGGGTGGGGCATGAACAAAAGGGTGGAATAAGGAGTAAAGGAGCATTCACTGATTGGCAGGTAAGGTAGTTGATCAAGTGAGTGAATGGGTAGAATAGATGGATGGGTGAGTGAAAGGGTGGGTAGATGGATGGATGGACGGACAGACATATGGGTAGGCAGATGGACATATGGGTAGGTGGATGGATGGGTGGGTAGGTGGATGGATGGGTGGGTAGGTGGATGGATGGATGGATGGATGGGTGGGTGGGTGGGTGGATGGATGGATGGATAGATGAACAGACATATGGATAGGTAGATGGATGGGTGGGTGGATGGACATATGGGTGGGGGTGGATGGACATATGGGTGAGGGAGTGGATGGATGGGTGGGTGGGTGCATGGACATATGGGTGGGATGGATGGATGGGTGGGTGGGTGCATGGACATATGGGTGGGGTGGATGGATGGGTGGGTGGGTGCATGGACATATGGGTGGGGTGGATGGATGGGTGGGTGGGTGGATGGACATATGGGTGGGGGGTGGATGGATGGGTGGGTGGATAAATGGGTGGATGGATAGATAGATAGATGGATGGGTTGGTGGGTGGGTGAATGGGTGGATGAGTGGGTGGGTGGTTGGATGGACGGATGGATAGATAAACAGACATATGGGTAGGTGGACAGACATATGGATGGGTGGATGAATGGGTGGGTGGGTGGATGGATGTGTGGATGGGTGGGTGGATAGATAGATGGGTGGATATGTGGATGGATGGATGGATGGATAGACAGACATATGGATAGGTAGATGGAAATATGGATAGGTGGATGGATGGGTTGGTGGGTGGATGGATGGGTGGGTGGATAAGCAGTTGATAGAGAGATGGATGAGTGAATGGCTGGTAGGTGGATGGACTCACTCACTGAACAGATCTTCGTGGGCAACGATGATTCATTACCCATGGTCGTTGGGGATCGTTCTTCTTGGGCCCTCTGTGCTGACCACGTCTTTTCCCCTAGAGCATCAAGAGGATATGCCCTGTACTTCTCAACCTACATGTTTCCTCCTCTTGAAGTCCTTCTTTGATTCTCCAAAGAAACCAGTGTAAAATAATCAGCCTTAAAGGAAGGCTGCAGTATCAAGTCAACATGCGTGTGTGAAGCCCTGGGCCTGGGTGAGGGTCACAGGCAGGAAGGGCAGTGGGTTTGTGATTAAGGATGGCTACTTTGAGTTTTGGTTTCTGTCCTGAAGAAGTTGGACTGAGGGGGCTGGTGCTCCAGGCTGAGGAGGAGCCATGCAAGGAGGAGCTCAGTGACATCAGGGGAGTCCCAGGTTCCTTCCCACGTCTCCCAGGAAGCTCTAGTGCACATCCCTCTGTGAACTAACGCTTCGCAGCGCTGAACCATGTTGGTTCAGTGACAAAGATCATAGAAGTTGTCAGGCTGAGACACCCGTCAGTATGACCAGCTGACCCGTGTGCTGTCCAGACATTGCTGTAGGCAGCTCCATAATTCGTCCCTGCCCTTTGGGCCCCCATGATGTAATCCAAGCTTTCCTTTTTCCCTTCCTGTATCTCTCCTTTAATCCCCCGTTTCTTCCTGGTGCTGCCTCGCTGTCTTCTGTAAGGTCTAGGGCATCCAGACTGTCTTCTGCATAGTTTTGCGACTATTTCTGCTCAGCCCTTGGCTGGGTTTGATCCCCAGCCTCCTTGTTCGCAGTCTGCTCAAGGATGCAGGCAAGGCAACGTGTGCTTGTAAGCAGGTGTGGTGGTGTCATTTGTGACACCCAACCCTTGGTAGGCTTCGGCTAGATGACTGAGTTCAGGGCCAGCTGGGACTACATAGTGAGATCGATCCTGGCTCAAAATGAGACGGGGGAGAGAGACAGAGAACATTCAGAACTTGTTGCTTCCCTCCCCTGGCTGTCCCTGCATCTAGCCACTGAAGCTGATACACCATCCTCCTAATGACCATGGCCATTCACCCCACAGCCTGGCTCCTGCCGTCTTTGTGACCCAGTGTCTAGCAAATGTCCCTCCTGATGCTGCATCAGGGCCTGTACACATTCACTCATGACTGGGACTGTCACCTCTGAAGGTTCTGCAGCTCTAGGGGCTATGGGGTGGGGGTCTGGGACTCATCTGAAGGTTTTCACAGTAACAGAAGAACCGTTAGGAACAACCTGTGGGCTTTTTGGCTCTACCCAGCCATGGTGTGCAGTGAGACACCTGTAGTAGACCAGAAGGCACAGGGTCTTCAGTGTCCCCTTTAACTACAGGTGATATGAGGTGTGGTTTCCAGGGGAGGGGCTGCCTGGCAGCAATAGCCTGCTTGTGAGGGGCATAGCTGCCCACTTCTAGGGGGACACATCTATTTCTGCACACACAGAGACATCAGGAGATAGGGGACAGAGCTTCTAGCTTGTTTCCATCCAGCATGGTGGTGCTCAGACACTAGGTTCTAACAGAATTCTTTCTCCAATAGAGGTCTAACACGGATGCTCTAAGCGCCTACTTATAGTCCCTGCATGCCCAGAACAAAGGACTCTGTCTTGTGATGTACAGGTAGCACCTGGTGGGAACCTCAGACCCTGCATTCAGCCAGCCCAGAGACACAGTGGCTTCTTGAGAGGAAGCCATAGCACTCTGTGCACAGGACACATCTAACTGTGAGGGGAAGACAGACCCAGCAGGGTCTGGTTTTGATGAGTCTCAGCCTCAGGCTGTC
Source organism: Arvicanthis niloticus (assembly GCF_011762505.2). Lineage (NCBI taxonomy): Eukaryota > Metazoa > Chordata > Mammalia > Rodentia > Muridae > Arvicanthis > Arvicanthis niloticus. Next base: position 47,959,875 of record NC_047675.1, read on the forward strand.
CACTTCACAGACAAGGCCCCTTCCTGCACAGATCTTTCCTTGCGACAGCAATTTCCCTTCCACTGCAGCCCTGGAAACCCTGATGTGGTTCATCAGCCTGGAGGCCACTGCTGATCTCCTGCCAGATACTCCAGACCCCAGATGCTGGGTGGGACTGTCCTGGCTTCACAGGGACATGTTTCCGACCACGTAGCGTAGGTGCTAAGGTCATGTACATACTCAGTGGAAAGGAAGGGGATGGTTCACATAGGACTGGGAAATGGTGACTATGGTGTGGCTCGCTGTATGGGGCTATTTATGGTAAGGGTCATGTCAGATGGGTTGAAGTGACCAAGATTGACTCGAGTGGTATGTCCAACTTCATCTCTCAGCATCTCATGCTCTCTGAACACTGAGAGCATCCTCTCTTTAAAAGAGACCTGATTCCATGTCCAGTAAGCAGCCAGCCATGTCAGCTGCCATCCCATCAGCCTAGATATCCAGACCATGGGCATTGGTTGAAGAAAGCAGGCAAGCAGCTGTGGACTGTTGACACAGCACAAGTGGGTGGACAGGGGACAAGGCAGCCCTGACCCCCATTAGTCACCCAGAATGGCTGGTGTGTTTTCAGTTCCATTCAGACCCTGCTTCTCACTGCTGAGCAGGGAACCTAAGAAGGGTGAGTCACAGATTGGTGGACAATGAGGCTGGTCCTGCCCACCTGGCCATACCCACTTCCCACATATAGGCCCCAAGCCCTGTTTTCTGTTTGTCTGTCTGTCTGTTTACCCTGTAGGCAGCAGACGTGGCCTCTGTCACTTTCATCATCCCCAGCACAAGGCATGTGGCATGGCCCCCACTTGCCCAGCTGCCTAACCTGTCCATGGAAACCTCTCTGAGGGGATGACTGGGAGGAGCTAGGGCTTTGGGGAAGGAACTGAGAAGGAAGAATATCAGAAGATGAAGCTGATGTACCAGGATCTTCTAACACCTGGCCTGGCCAGAGCTGCTGGGACAGTGGAGACCTCAGCCACTTGCAATGTCACATCTCTGGAGAGGATTTAGCATATATTATGCTGTAGGTGTGAGGTGTCCCCAGTGTGTTGAAAGCTCAGTCCCCAGCTGGTGGCGCTGGTGACAGGTGACTGGACATAATTCACTAATGAGTTTCATAGTTGATTGACAAGTGAGGGGTAGGACCTATTTGAAGAAATAGATCACTGCAGGTCCTCCCCCCTCCATTTCCCACCAAGAGGCGAATATCCCCACTCCACTGTGGGCTCTTGCCACAATCCCCTGCCTCACTCATGCCAACGGGAGGACCATGAACTGAACCCTCCGAATGTGTGGCCCAAAATAAATCTTTCTTATGTGGGTTTCTATCAGTGACAAATACTAAAACAAGAGCCAGCCATTCTGTGAGGAGAAACCAAGAGCCTGCTCAGTCAGAAGCCTTGGCTCTGACTCCCCAAAGGAAGTCTCTCTTGTCAAAGAGACTCCCCAAGGAAGATGACAGGGCACAGAGGGAGGCCAACATAGCTGGGGTCCCAAAAGGCCTTCAAAGCTGGTGTTGAGAACTGGAATACTGGCCAGCTATGGAGTGAGCACATTAGGTTGGGGGCGCAGATAAAAGGCAGGTAGTTGGGTTGGGATGGGGACCAGCAGAGGCAGGAGGGAGCCTGGCAGTGGACAGGTGCGTGCTATAGTTTTGAGGGTTCTGGTTAGGTGATCGCTACCCCAACCCTCATGGTCCCCTCCTGTTCACTGTCACCACTTTGAAGAAAGGGTCTCTGGGGTCCTAAGGCCAAGCTCAAAGACCTTGTTCCCCTCTAGAGGGGTAGGTGACACAGGTATGTCGCCGGCGAGACAAGGCCCAAGCATGGCTTCCGCTGGGTGCTCTGCCTTGGGGTAGCAATGATAATTAGGATGTGACCACTCTGAGGTGTGACAAGGATTTTATTGTAGATATGAGAGAGAGAGAGAGAGAGAGAGAGAGAGAGAGAGAGAGAGAGAGAGAGAGAAGAACAACCAGAGGCATCTTGAAGAGTCCAGGATAGAAAAATAGGTAGGCTGAACCTGACCATCAGGCTGAACCAACCATGGGGCTGGGCAGGGACGGGGTGGGGGGGCAGAGAGGAAGAGAAGAGCGGCAGAGAAGAACCAGGAGAGCACATGGCTAAATGCAGGGTTATATTGGAAAGAGAAGCTGGAAATGGGAAGGGAAGCCCCTGGGCTGGAGAGGGTTAAGGTAGGATGGGTGCTGAGAGGATCCAGGTACTGAGTGAACCTAGAGGTCCAGGAGACACTGTGGAATGTTAATAGACACCACAGGTAGCCTTTTGTCCAGGTTTCTTAGGGACCTGACTCAGGGAGGGGGGGAGGTCTACCCTGGAAGAGATGGCAAGGCTCAAAATATGAGATGCTGTGGTCATCGCCTAACCCCCATGTCCCTGAGGACCTCTTTGGGTTTCCCTATTGGGAGTTCCCTTGGGCAAGGCTGGGAGCTCCAGGTCCCCTGAGCCAGGCTGAGTGGAGGAAGGCAAGACCCGGACACCCTTGTTTGTTCAACTTTCCACACTAGGAAAATGTAACACTCGGTAGACAGGGCGTGGACGCACTACGCCTCACTCATTCAGATGGACCTGTTCCCAGGATGCTGGTCCTGTGCAGGAGACAGAGAGAGACTCAGACTGGCACTCAAGCGAGGTGACCTCTGGAAGGTCACAGAGCCCACACCACCCTCCTCAGCTGGCTCCAGCCCACAGAAAGAGTTCCCTCAACCTGACTGAGCGTAGCGTTTATGAGCGGATGTGTCCCAATCTCTCTGTTCTCAAAGCCAAAGCCCCATCCCCACAGCCTTACCTCCTCCTGAGGGCAAGGCCACCACTGCTTCACCGAAGCCTCTGGTGAACACTCAGCCTAGGGAGGGACATTTGCTCTGTCTCCTTGGATTGGGGAGGGCATACTAGCTTTCTAGTACACAGGAAATTGTCAGAGGAGAGGAGAGGCAGGTCGAGAACCTGGAATGGGAGGCAGGAGGCAGGAGGCAGGAGGCAGGAGGCAGGAGGCAGGAGGCAGGAGGCAGGAGGCAGGAGGCAGGAGGCAGGAGGCAGGAGGCAGGAGGCAGGAGGCAGGAGGCAGGAGGCAGGAGGCAGGAGGCAGGAGGCAGGAGGCAGGAGGCAGGAGGCAGGAGGAGGCAGGAGGAGGCAGGAGGAGGCAGGAGGGCTTGATGTGGGCCAAGGACAGAGGCCAGGTTCATTCAGCCCAGATTGTTCCTAGGGAAAGAGCTGGGTGGCAGTGGGGAGAGGCCATGGAAGCGTGGGGCCTCTGGAGACCTGTCTTGAGATTGTGACCCTTAAGCCAGAAGCCAACCATACATGATGGAGACGTCTGACTTCTTAGCCTTTGCAGACAAGATCTCATGAACCCTTGCCCACTGGGTATCAAACCTGTTACCTTCCCCTTTGAGAGGTCGTTAGGATAATAAGGCCTTTGCCAGACCCTCGAGGGTCCTAAGACTCTCAGTTTCCCTTTGCCATCTTTAAAGAGCCCACCCTGTGAGAGAGGAGGGGCCCCCAGGGACTGGTTCATTCTCAGCAGCATCAGCCAATGAAGGAGTTAGTTCTGAAAGCTTAGGGGACAAGCCCCACCCAGCCAGTCTGCCTGACCCCATAAGACCTGAGTTGCCTGACCTGGGAAACAAATTAGAATCCCACCCCCAACACCAACGCCCCCTCTCGTATTGGCATCTTGCCCTGGTGGAGGTCACTTCTAGGAGCCTCTGGAGCCTGCACTGTGGGATGGGTACTGGGCTTGTGGTTGGAAGGACCAAGTTCAGACTGTGCCCACAAGCTGGTCACACCAGCATCTGTCCAATCATGTTGTGTAGACCATTAGAGACACCACCCCTCATCCTCTCGGAAGCTTCTGGAACAGGCACATACAGCCTGTGGTGTGTTCTAATGGTGTCCTCCCACCTCACCGATGCTGCCGAGAGACATTTGCTTGAAGCTCCAGGAGCTGGCCCTGAGTTGGATCCCCTCCTCCACGTGTAGCCTCCTCTTCTGCAGGGTAGTGTACAGTCCTATCTGATGCTTGGCGCTGTCAGACATGGGTACCTTCGGGCAAGATTCACAATCCAGCTTGTTTCTTCTTTAGTGGTCCTCTTACCAGGGGGGAGGGTGTGTCCATTCCTAAGTGCTAAACTCATTAGCTCAGAGCCCAGTGGGAGACAGGGTGGACACACACACACTCTGGGCCCCAAGCAGCCACACAGACCACAAACATTGATCTCAGGAAAGGTTGTTGTTGCTGCCTGTACAGCCCCACTTCCTCTGCAGAGATGTGTAGCAGGGACAGGTAGGAGGCTGCTGGCCCAAGCAGGAGGTCCCTAAGGACCCAGGTTGCTCTGGGGCTACCAAACTGATACTTAGTACTTGTTCAGGGGCTCTTTCTAATGATTTGGGGAGCAGGTTCAGATTTTCCTGAAGAATCCTTGTAGGAAGTCATCCTGGGGTGTGAGCAGAGGCCTGGGAGGGAGGAAGGCCACCTATTTATGGCCACTTATCTTATCTGAGGCCGGATACAACAGTAAACCTGAAGGAATCCATACTGTCTGTATGAACTGCAGCCCCTCCCACACCGTGACCGAGTTCACAGGGCCAGTGACAGCAGCCACGAACATCTGCAGATGGGAAGTGACAAGAGGGGATAGAGGGGCCAGCAAGGGTGTGCTAGGGGCCCTTTTGACTCACGGTTACTGAGTCACCAATCACCCCAGGGAGCCATGAGAAGCCATGACCAGCATGTTCCCACACTCCTCCACGAAGCTCTGGGATGTGCAGAACAGGATTCAGACATTGTTTCTGGTCTCTGTGGCCTCTTCAGCTTCAGGAGTAGAGAAGCCAGGCCGTGGAGAAGGCTTGGTGTGTGAGGTGCTTGCAGTAAAGCAGAAAGACCCAAGTTTGATCCCCAGAATCAGGCACGGCAGTGTGCAGCAGTGTGCATCTGTGGCCGTGGTCGGGGAAACAGGTAGGGCCTGGGGGCTTGCTGGCCAGCCAGCCTACCGAAAGCAACAAGCTCCAGGTTCGGTGAGACGTGTTTATTTCCAAATGTCCACCCAGACAACAAACAAACAAAAAGCAAAGATGCCTGAAGCAGGGCATGTGAAGGCAACCTCTGTCTGTCACACACTCACATGTGGGCGCTGCACACATGTGCAGTGTACACATAGATGCACACACATGTGCACATATGGGCACACACACGTGCACACACACAGTGTGGAAGTCAAGCAACCACCGGGGAAGGTGCCATCCTGAAGTACCCTCACCGTTCTGCTGACACCCTGTCCCTCCCCAGAAGCACCCGTACCTAGCGGCTGTAAACTACGGATTGGTTCCTGGACTCTGCCCCTCTGCTAAGATAGAAACCACAAGTTTCTGAGGACTAGCATGCTCCCCGTCCCAGCATGTGCACTGACTAGGATTCCTGCTTGGATTTGAGTGTTAATTCTGTCCCTCTGCCTCAATTTCTGAGTTCTGGGCCCCCAAACCACACTCATGGTCCATGACGGAGCTGGATGGTTTCAAAGCCCCCAGCACACCTCACATGGTAGTGATGTTGTGGGAGCCATGTTGAGTACAGAGCTGTCCGGAACAGCATTGCTGAGTGAACACACCTGGGCACCAGTGCCTCCTGGTCCTTCTATGGGTTAGTGCGTGCCTGGCACCTGGGGGGCCTCACTGGAGAATGTCTGCATGTCTAGGAAATGGGAGGGCATGCGCACTCATGCATGTTCACAGGCTTGCACGCCATGCCCATCCTCACATGTACACAACACCTATGCTCATACCTGCAATACATCCCTCACCTCCTATAATCACGTTTCGCATACACACACGTGCAAACTCCTGTAGCTGGCTACCCTGCAGGACCCCAACACATAGAACCTGAATTCTGTCGTGGGCTTGAGGAGGAGTCTGAGGACTTGCAATGTGAGCCTCTTGCCCAGTCACCAGCATTACCAGGTGCTGTGTCCCACGAGTGCGCTCTGCATTCGGTGAGCCCAATGCTGTCTGGAAGGCACTGTGTGAGTCTCCTTTGCTGACTAAGGACTTAAGGGACTGACAAATCTGCCCATGCCCCCTGTTCACAGGGTCTGTAGACAGTGGGTGGCTCTAACATTCCAGTTAGTGGAGTTGTCTGGGGCGTGACACCCAGCATTACTCAGTGGCTGTGAGCACCGACACCACCATGTCACATGACAGAGACACCCATGGTTTGCTCTTCTAAGTAGAGTTGAGTAGGCTCTGCTTTGAGACACGTTCCACTCCATCTCCACCTCAGCCAGAGTTCAGGGGGGTGAGGCAGTGAAGTCTAGGACATCTGTATTTAGCTGTAACTCAGGCAGCATAAAACCCTCCTCCTTCCAAAAGCATACATCCCAGTGGATATATTCAGAGCTGTCCAGCCACCCTACCATCTCGTTCCAGAGTGCCCCTTCCACCCTGGGGAGGAATCCCTGTAGCCCTCGCTGCACCCATAGTCTCTCCCCACCCTGCAGCTGCTAAGTTTTCTTCCGTCTCCATACATTTGTCTTTTCTGACATCTTATGTAACAGAACCAGGCAGCATATGGCCTTGTGGGCCTGGCTTCCTTCACTCAGCTTCAAAGTGCTGTGGCATGAATCAGCTAGCTCCATGTCCGCTCTTACGGATGAGTGATGGCGTTGCGTGAGAGACCACACTGTGGAAGTTCTGACCGGTTCCCGCTGTTGCTACCAGGAGTAGGAGACGTTTGTGTAGGGGTTTTGATGTGGATGGAAGGTTCCATTTTTCCTGGGTGTAAATCACTGGGTACAGTCACAGTGTCCCGTGGCTGCTCTACTTCCCACATGCTGGGGAATGGCCAGAGTGGTACAGCAGGTAGCCCAGACATTGACTGCTCCTGCTGGCAGCACGGAGGAGTCCAGATTCCTCACATCGTCGCCAAGCTGTGACTATCTTCTCCATAGTCGATAGCTGGCCTTGTGGGTGTGAAATGGTTTCAATTTGCACTTGTTTGTTTGTTTTTGGGTTTTTTTTTTTTTTTTTTTTTTTCGAGACAGGGTTTCTCTGTGTAGTCCTGGCTGTCCTGGAACTCACTCTGTAGACCAGGCTGGCCTCGAACTCAAAAATCCTCCTGCCTCTGCCTCCTGCTGGGACTAAAGGCGTGCGCCACCACTGCCCAGCTTGATTTGCACTTTCTTGCACCTAAGGGTGCTCTTCACCCTTCTCAGCAGCTATCAGCCGCCGCCTAGGGAGAAGTGTCCATTCAGATCTGTACTAACTACGTTTCTGGTTTCTGTGACAAAATCCCTGGAATAGCCTCCCGCGGAAGCAAAGGTTTATTCTGGCTCACGGTTCAAGGAAGGATAGGGTCGGCTGCGGTAAGGAAGTCATGGTGCAGCGTGTGGCAACTGGCCACATAGCATCTGCAGTCAGGAAGCTGGAGCAGACGGGGAATAAGGCCAAACAGAAAACCTCAAGGCCTGTGGGGGCTGGAGAGCTGGCTGAGAGATTAAGAGCAGTTTCTCTTGCACAGGACCCAGGTTCGATTCCCAGCATCTGTAAGGTAGCTCACAACTGTCTGAAACTCCAGTCCCAGGGCCTTGGATACCCTCCTGACCTCTGAGAGCACCATGCACATACATGGTACATAGACATACACACAGGCAAAACACTTTTGCGAAGCAAGCAAGCAAATAGGCAGGCAGGCAGATAGACAGACAAGTGAATGTAAGAAACCAAAACATCCAAGGCCCACCTCCTTGTGACCCTCTACCTCCAGCAAGATTCCACCACCTAAAGTTCTATAACTTTCCAAAACTGCATCACAAGCTGGGGACCAAATATTCACACACACGAGCCTGTGGGATCCATGTCATGTTCAAACCACAGTGAGATCCTCTGTCAATTTTCCCGTTGGATTTTTGCCTTTTGTTATTGTCTTAAGAGTTATGTATCCAAGGCCGGGCAGTAGTGGCGCATGCCTTTAGTCCCAGCACTGGGGAGGCAGAGGCAGGCACATTTCTGAGTTGAGGCCAGCCTGGTCTACAGAGTGAATTCCAGGACAGCCAGGGCTACACAGAGAAACCCTGTCTCGAAAAACAGAGAGAGAGAGAGAGAGAGAGAGAGAGAGAGAGAGAGAGAGAGAGAGATCCTAGCAGGGTATTGTGGTGCACGTTTCAAATCCTGCACTTAGGAGGCAGAGGCAGGTAGGTCTCTGTAAGATTGAGGCCAGCCTGGTCTATGTAATGAGTTTCAGCTAGCCAGAGCTACATAGCAAAACCCTGTCTAAAGAAAGAAAAGAAGGGGGAGGAAGAGGAGGAGAGGGAGGAGGAAGAAGAAGAGGAGGAAGAAGAGGATGAGGAGGAGGAAGAGGAGGGGGGAAGAAGAGGGGAGGAAAAAGAGGAGGGGGGAGGAGGAGGAAGAGGAGGAAGAGGAAGAGGAGAGGGTTAGTTATGCATTCTAGGCTCAACCCTTGTCAGGCAATTTGCAAAATGTTTTTTCCCATTCTGTGCACATCTCACCCACCTTCTTAACATCATCATTTGATGCGAAGAATGTTGCTTGAGGAAGCCATATTTGTCCTGTTGCCATGTGTGGCTTTGAGCCCATATTGAAAAGACTGTTGCTAAATCAAGGTCACAGAGATTCACTCCTGTTCCCCCCCCCCAGTCTATTAGGGTTTAGCCCTTGAATTCAGGCCTCCAGCCCATTCTGAATTACCTTCTGTAAATGGCGTGAGGTAGGAGCCCCACTTCATTCTGCCACAGGTGGAGACCCAGTTGACCTTCTGCTGGGGCTCCCACCCTTTGTCTTCTCAGACACCATACTGCACATGAGGGTTGATGTCTGGACCCTGGGTCCCTTTCCACTCCCTCTCTTGAACCAACACACATGCTTCTCCTGTAGATTGCAGTTAGCTTTGAGGTTGGGTGAGCCTCCAGTTCCTTTGTCAGCGCTGTTTTGGCTACTCGGGTCCCCTTTCATTTCTGTAGAATTCCAGACCAAACCAGCAATTTGGGCAAAAAGGCCAGCAAGACTGTGACAGGGACACTGTATAGCCCTGGATGCTTTAGGACTTCTTAGAGATATCTACCAAAAATGAGTTCAAATCCCAAGGCCAGGTCTTAAATCTTCCATAGCCAAGAAGCAGAGCATACCAGTAAAGCCCAAGAGTATGTGGAGACTCAGCCACCTGTCCTAGAGGAATCTGTGAGGTGTAGAGTGAATGTAGGAGCCCTGGACACAGAACTCTCTTTCCCTCAGTGCTTCAGACACTGTCCCAAGTGCCACTTCTAAAGTCTGTAGGCTGCGCCTCTCAGATCTCCCACCTTGGGCCTGAGTCCCCTCCTTGAACCCATGTCACATTCACATCTAAGCCAGGCTGGTGCCCAGAAGGCTCTCCTAGGTGGTGTTAACTTTAGCGTCAACATTTCAATAAAGGGGTATCCCACCTTGCCCACTCACCCTGCAGACACGCATCCTCTCCCTCTTTGGACCCCTTTTCCTCGTTCTGCTGCTGGGGTCCTCTGGAGTCTCTGGAGTCTTATCCCGACATTGTAGGAGATTTGCAGAGACCCACACTGGCCTCCACCTGTCAGAAGCAGGGAATTCTGCTAAAAGCAGTAAATGGGGGTGGGGAGGTAACACAGCAGGTATTTGCAGTTTGAGTGGCAGGGCTTTGTGTGGACCTCGGTGCCCCTCCTGGGCCTGTAGCCCCAAATGTGTCCTGAAGCTCCCATGGTACTCCAGGCCCTGGCCAAGGCAGCCTTTCAGAAACTAGCTCTGTCTTGTTTGGGATTGTCTGTCCCTTGGAATGTTCCATGAAGAGATTTTCACTGGGGTGACCACCCTCTCCCCTGAGATCCCCGAGCTACAGTGTGAGGTATGGAATATCTCCTTGCAGTGTACCTCAGGCCAGCCTCATGAGGCTAGAACAGAACCCAGGGGCTACTGCAATGTGATCCTCCTCTCAGACAATAGCTAACCTCAGGAGGTCACAGGTAACTGGAGCCCCCAAGGGGACAGCATCCCAGGAAGACGTGAGGTGGGATTCAAGGTGTATACTAGAACCAGTCTGAGCCTGCCTCCGCCAGACACCTGAAGCTCTCAATAGGCAGACATCTCTCTCACTAGGAGTTCCTAGCCTCAGGAGCACTGCCACAGTCTCATGGATGGCACTGTGTCACCACACCCACTCACTTCCCCACCCCGGAGAATCCAGAACTCCCTAGCTGCAACCCTCCATACCACTGTGTGTCCCCAGCACCACTGTGTGTCCCCAGCACCACTGTGTGTCCCCAGCACCTCTGTGTGTCCGCAGCACCACTGTGTGTCTGCAGCACTGGCCAGCCCTTGCTGGAGGTGGCTGGGGACTGATGTACTGACTTAGGAATTCCCCATCAACCTCAGGGAGGGGACCGTGGGATGAGGCCCAGCCTGTGGGGAGCCCTCAGCCTGCCCCTTGGTTTGTGGCCATCTCCATCTTGTCCCCAACCATAATTTCTGCCCTCCCTCCCAACGCCTGGGCAGAGTTGGCCAAACCAGGGGGGGCAGGAGTCCCAGCAGCATTCAACTTGGTCAACCGTGGCGCTCCCCGCTGGCTACCTCCACCTCTGCCAGCAGTCCTCCAAGTCAGAGGCTAAGCTTCCTACAGGGGAAACTGAGGCTGTGTGGCAAGCCACAAGGCCGGGACAGGAGGAAGTTTATGGTGATCTTCTTTCTCAGGGTCCTTTAGTTCACCTAATCCCACAGTGCTGCAGCTTCTGCCAGCCTCAGGCCCGGGCTCAGGCTCAGGCCCAGGCCCGGGCCTGAGCTGAGAGACACAGGTAGGACAGCTCCTGTCCCAAGCTGTTTCAAAGGGAGAGCCAAAGATGCAGAAGGTCCCGTGGAGAATCCCTCCTGGTTTCACCCCGTGTCCCTTTGCTGATTGTGGTGGCAGAGGTGGTGGCAGAGGTGGTGTTGACAGTGGTGGTGGCCTGAGATGTTCTGGACTGTGGCCTCCGCTTACTGAGTAGTGAGGCTAAAAACAAAAAAAGGCCTTCCGTGTGGCTCGCCGCTTCTAGGGACAGAGCTGTGGCTCCCGTACTGTCCCCTACAAGGGAGGGGCTTGCACGCCACTTGACGGGGAGACCAGCCACACCATCGTGCCTTCCGTTTACTGCTCTGTGACCGTGCTCACAATTTCACATCCGTGACCATCGGCCTCAAAAAGGTGCGGTGTTCTCTGTGTCGCAAAGGGCTTAGAAATACCCGGGTCATGCCTGCAGAAGTGCCTGGCATACAGTAGACGCTTATTAAATGTTAGGCAGCAGCTACGTGACTGTCACTACTACTGTCGCCATCCTCATCATCAGTGATGACCCCCAGCATCATCACCCTCACTACCAACATCATCACCATCATCATCACCATATCACCATTACCACCACCATCTTCATCACTACCACCTCCATCATCACCACCACCATCATCATCACCATCATCACCATCATCACCATCATTATCTCCATCACTCATTGTCCCCCACGGATACACCGAGTCCTGGAAACTCAGACACCGGCTTCAAGGCTGATGGCCTCTTTCTATAACAGGGAGAAAGAGGCCCAGAGTATTAGCAGCTGACCGACGGCCACCGAGCTGTGAGCCAAGGTGGGCTAGCCTGGCCCCTTGCATGGGATGGGTCTCTGGAGTTCCAGCATCCTCCAGTCCCTCCCAGCCTGGGGAAGGCTTGTGAGGAGGAAGTCCTCAGCATCATCTTTGCGTTCTGTTACCATCAGTAAAACCACGGAGAGAATCTCGGAAATAAACAAGCTGCATTTCTGACAGAGGATGGAAAGTGACTCATAGGAAAGACAGGCTCCAAGCGCGCTGTCCCGTTAGGTATGAAGCGAGTCAGGTTTCGGCGGCGCGGCCAAGAATGCTGTGGCTTGCTATGAGGGGATGACGCCATCTACGGGGAAGCTGGCGTGGGGGCCAGAGGCCTGGAAGCGCTCCGTGGGAACTCTGACCCTTCCTCAGCGTGTGTCCTGTGCCAAGCCCCACCCCACTGGCACCTACAGCTGTGCTGGGCACCTCTGCCAATGGGCACAGCCTGGCAGCTGGCGCTGGCTATGAGCAAGGTGGCTGCCGGTGCTGCTGGGAATTGGGTCCTAGTTTGGTTCTGAATCTGAGCTGCGTGTTTGAGGCCATTTCAGTGAGACAGGCCTTCCTGTGTCCCTAGGATGGGTCAGCTGCCATGTTTGCCAGGATTCAACAGCACTGTCTGAGAGAATAGAGTAAGTCCTGATGTCCAGGGCCTCAGGCTGAGAAAGGGCTGACCAGAGCATGCTGGGACACAGCTGATCACCTGGGTGCAAGCACCACCCAGCCCCCTATGAGCTGCAAAGCACAACCATCAAGGCCTCGTAGAAGCCTGGAGGTTTGTCTCTTGTCTAACTTCAGAGGAAGAAGGTGAAGACTCCGGGTGCCCCTGAACCTGGGGTCCAGCCCGTACCTGTAGCCCTTTCTGCCTGCACTCAGAGACACTGAGCTGCATTTCCAGGCCGCAGCCTCCTGTGGCACCTGGAATTCATGTCCCTGATGTGGGACACACCCCACCAGGACAGTGGCTGCTACTTGGCATTTGGTGTCAACCTGGTAACAAGATCTCAGCTGAGCACCTGTCTGCACTGGCCACAGTGCAGTGGTAAGACAACCGTCCCATGTCCAGCCCACCCCCGCTCTTAGCCCCCAGGAAGCCTATTCTTAGCACCTACCCAGAGCCCCACACCGTCTCAGAACACAACTGGTCCTGGGACGTGCGCTCCACCTCCGAGCCTAGCAGACACAGCTGAGAATGCTCTAGAGTTGCGGGCCATGGATGAAGCAGGTCCCCGCTGAGTCTCAGTTAACATAAGAGGCATTCCTTCCATTTGATGGGTGCAGAGAGAGCAAGACATCAAGGAACCCAGCCTGTGTCCCACCTGTGAGGGAGAAGCATCTGACCGTCCTCTGCGGTGGGCTGTACGACCTCACAAGTCTGCCTTGTTTCTAAGGATCTCAGGGGAAGAGAAAGACTGGCAAGGACCCTAAGGACTTCCTCACAGAGCATGAGCTGGAATATGGTGTTGGAGGGGCAGGATGACAATGGAGACACCATAGTGCAGTGTGTGTATGTGAGTCTGTGTGTGCGTGCACACATGTATGTGCACACATGTGTGAGAGTGTGCATATGTGTGTGCATGCATGAGTGTGTATATGTATGTGTATGTGTGTATGTGAGTGGCACGTGCATGTCTGTATGTGTGCACGTGTGTGTGTGTGAGTCTGTGTGTGTGCACACATGTATGTACACACATGTGTGAGAGTGTGCACATGTGTGTGTGCATGCATGAATGTGCATATGCTCAATAACTGCGATCCTGGACTTGAGCAGGTTCACACTGGGAAAGTACAGATCCTGGCTTCCCCAGTCAGCTGCCTGGTGCACACTGAGGGTGGACTGTGACCTCCTCAGCATGGCTAGGTGCGCTCTTCTAGACAGTTCCCGTTATTCGCTCTTATGCTGTTGTCATGAAGCCTCATCCTGCCCGAGTTTGCCGCTCCTCACACTCCCCTGTAGTGTGAACACTCCACTTCTACAAGTGGACTGGCGATGAAACATCTAATACCCAAGATAGAAGACACATCTGAGGCCTCCAAGAGCAAGGATGGCAGGGGACAGGCTCCCCTTGATGTCACATAAGTAAGCACCAGTATGAGGTATCCACACCAGGCTGACAATCTGGTAAGTGGTTTTCAGCCATTAGACCAGATACAGCCAGAGAATGCTCCAGGACTTACTCTGCTTCAGGTGACCAGATGGAAGGGCTGCAGAGACCGAGGTGCCAGTGGTCTGCACCAGCTGTGACATGACTACAGTGCAGGCAGGCCTGCCACCCCACCCTGACCAGCATCTTTTGACACTCCAGAAAAAGAAAAAGATCAAAGTCTAGAATCATCAGAATGTAGACCCTTGGCTACTTTGAAACGGTCAGTCATAATAAAGCCTGTGTCCCAGGAAGTTGTTGATGAGACCAACCAGTAGATTACGCCTCACCTTTGACCCCTCAGAAAAAGATCTAGGACCACAGTGGTGAATAAAGTCATCAAGGAGGTTGACAGTGTTGAGACCAGCATCCGATCAGTGCATGTGTCTCTCACACACCTGGAGCAGTGGCCTGGAAGGCATTGGGTGAATTGTGAATCTCCTCAGAGCCAGCGGGTGGAACCTCGAGGGATAACAGTCCTTGCCAGTGCAATTAAAGCAAAGATCTCAAGATGAGACCATCCAGCCCTTAGCCAGTGAAAAATGTCCTTATAGAGAAAAAGGGACTGTGAACAGTCTGCTCCCCTCTGTGATCAGGATCATTTTCTTTGGTAAGAGCAGCATTGCCGTTAGGAGTCGGTGGAAAATGTTCTCTGGGGCTGGGGGACATCACCAGCACCAGGCGGACCCAGGGAACACTGTATCCATCCTTGAGACCCTCTCTCTGTCTGCTCACCTGAAGCCGAGTATTGAAGCATTCTCTGGCTGTATCCTGTATCCAGTGACTACGGTCTAATGGCTGAAAATCACTTACTAGATTGTCAGCCTGGTGCAGACACTTCATACTGGTGGCATCAAGGGGAGCCTGTCCCCTCCCTTTCTTGCTCCTGGACATCTCTATCGTGGGCATTCTCTCTCTCTCTCTCTGTCTCTCTCTCTCTCTCTCTCTCTCTCTGTATGTGTACCACTCTCTCTTTCTGTGTGTGTGTGTCTGTCTGTCTCTGTTTCTCTGTCTCTCTCTGTCTCTCTGTCTCTCTCTCTGTCTCTGTATGTGTACCGCTCTCTCTTTCTGTGTGTGTGTGTGTCTGTCTGTCTCTGTTTCTCTGTCTCTCTCTGTCTCTCTCTCTGTCTCTCTCTCTGTGTCTCTCTCTCTGTCTCTCTGTCTCTCTCTCTCATGTTCTCTACCTCTCTGGCTCACTATGTGCTCCAGGACTAGTATATGTCTTTCCAGGGTTAGCCCATCCTTCCCTTTGGTATTCCACTGCCAAGCTTCCTTGGACAGAGGTACCTAAAGCCATCAGCACCTTTCCATGGGGCTAGTGTGGGGTAGGTGTGAGGTGGTGTGTGTGTGTGTGTGTGTGTGTGTGTGTGTGTGTGTGTGAGAGAGAGAGAGAGAGAGAGAGAGAGAGAGAGAGAGAGAGAGAGAGAGAAAATAGCTGGAACAGAGTTGTCATCACTGTGTCTCTGACAGGCTCTGAAGCCTCAGGGTTTAGACTCCAGCTGTTTCTGAGTGGTGCAGGTCCAGCCTGTTGCTATGGCTCAGTCATGGTGCTCCAAGCCCTGAGCCTTTCCTCTCCCTGCCTGTGGCTTACATCCGCCATCTCTTTCGCTCCTGTGGACACCATGCTGAAGTCAAATGGGAGCCGGCCTGTGTTTCCTCTGGCTGCTCCAGCAAGCATCCTTCCTGCCTCTGCTTCTCGCTGGCTGCTGGCAGCCCCAGCTGGTTTCGTCACCCCAGCTGCCTTCATGGTCACATGACCGTATCCTCTGAATGGACCCCTCTCCTCCTCTAACAAGGATGGCAGACTTGATGGATTTGGATCAACCCTGATGTAACATGAGCTCAATTGAAACTGATCACTCAGGGGCCTTGAGTTTGAGGGACAAGTTCTCCAGGTTTGGCGGCAAGTAGCGGGCAGTCACCCACAGCCCAGACCTGGGTTCCTCTCCAAATCAGGAGGAAACTGAACTCTAGCACCAGGCCCAGGCCTAGATCTTCTGATTCTGTCTTGGCCTCCTTCCTGTTGGCCAGCGTCCCAGGTCCCTGAGACACAGGTGGGCTTCAGAGAGGTGCAGGGTATGACAGACGATGCCTGTTTTATGGTGTGGCGTGTCCCACTGATGTCACAGTCTGCTGCTGGTTGCCAGCTCCCGGCATCTCCCACCACCCAAGTCTCTCCCGTGCGCATCTGGAGCAGCCATCAGGACAGTCCTGGAAAAGCTGTCAGGTGGCCTCTGCTGCCTCTGCTAATCATGATGCCTGCTGTGGGCGAGGTGCTTCCCAGAGCGCTTTCCCAGCCACGGCCTGTGTGGACTGCTCTCAAGAGACAGCTCTGGACCCTTGCTAGCGAGGGAGGAGACCGCACTCATGAGAACTTCCTCCCAGGCTTCTGGCTCCTTTATTGGCCCAGACCCAGAGTCCCACACCTGGATCAGGCTCTCGCCTTCCATTCCTTCCTCTCCCGGGACAAAGGCAGCTGTGCCCTGGCCTCTGTACCTTGGCCTCTGCATTCAGCCACTGGCCACCGAAGCCAATACCTCTCCAGACTGTGTCGACTGGGTGGGCACCCCTGTTCTCACAGGAACCTCAAAAAAAAAAAAAAAAAAAAAAAAAAAAAAAAAGGAAAGTGTGAGGGGCCAAGGCTGGATCTCATGGGTCATGGACAGACTCCCTTTCAGTGGCCTGCTGGTACCTCAGAGTAGTCAGAGAGACCCCCTCCTCCAGGTAGGCAGGGGCTCTATGGTTGGACCCTGTGTTGGTCCAGTCTGGGGGCAGGAGTTCTCTGACTGATATTTTCCCCCAGCAACCTGGGGTCTTACCTTGTTCCTGACTCTCCTGTCAGACAGGCTACCACTCTGTCCCAACTGGGCAGACAAGGAAAGGCTGTCTTGCTAATAGCTGTGTCTCTACCCACATCCGGGACATTTTCTACTCTCCTTAGGACTTGGCAATCTCAGGTGAGCTCTAGAGTGCCCGAGTGCTATCATAGAAGGACCCCAGGGGCCCAAGGAGCACCACGTCAGATAGGCTGACCTTTGAACTGGGTGAACCTGTGTTCACCTGGAACCTGTGAGTACACCATGATTTGGAGATATGTTTTTTTGTTTTTTGTTTCTTTGGTTGGTTTTTTTGTTTGTTTTTTTTCGAGACAGGGTTTCTCTGTGTAGCCCTGGCTGTCCTGAAACTCACTGTGTAGACCAGGCTGGCCTCAAACTCAGCAATCTTCCTGCTTCTGCCTCCCAAGTGCTGGGATTAAAGGCATGTGCCACCACCGCCCGGCTGGAGATATGTTTTTTAAAGATGTGACCAGTTACGATGAGACAGTGATGGACAGAGAGGGCGGGGACAGAGCTGGGACAGCATTATCACAAGCAGTGACGTCAGGGAGGATCCTGCCCTGGAGACTGAGGGGGAAACATTGCGACCACACCTGGGTTTCAGGCTGTGCTTGTGGGTCTGCTCAACCCTCCCAGCCACCCCAATGCTTTCGTTATTCTGATAATTCAGTCAGAGCAGAGGTGTGCAGTGAGAAACTCCACCTCAGAAGACACCACAGAACAGAGGGTTGAGAGTCTCACCTGGAGTCACGGGCTTCCACCCAAGGGTACCACCTAGCTTGGCCCTGGGGAGCCTGTATCTGGGACAGAGCCTCCCCTGTGTGGACTCTGACTCCACAGCCTCACTTGGGTGTGGGGATTTGTCCCACATCTCTGCTCTCTGAATCAGAGGGGACGTTCTCACAGCCTTAAACACGGTGTGCCTTGTGGGGAGAGGCACGGGTCACAGTGCGTGGGTGCTTCAGCGTCTCCATGTGTCGCTCCGATGCTCTCCACAAGCTGGGGCTTCTCTTTTTATGGGACATTCAACCAACAAAGAAATCGAGGCTGAGAATGGCCATCTATCCAAGGTTACCCAGTAGATGCAGGATGCACCCTGCATCCAGAGCCCCTCTTCTTACAAACCAACCTAGGAACTCCCCTGGAATTCCGTCCAGCAAGCGGGGCTAAGAACTTGGCCCTGGCCTCTATCTCTGTAGAGGAGTGGAGGGGGTGCGGGAGCTAAGACATGAGAGGACCCTGACTCTGAA
The DNA here is from genome assembly GCF_011762505.2 of Arvicanthis niloticus. NCBI lineage: Eukaryota > Metazoa > Chordata > Mammalia > Rodentia > Muridae > Arvicanthis > Arvicanthis niloticus. The sequence goes on from NC_047675.1 coordinate 47,977,778, forward strand.
TGGCAGCCACCAGGGAGCCTCAGAGAGCAGTGAGGTGCCCCTGCACACCCCTTGGAGGAATCCCATTCCTTCGACACTGGCATTCTCCACAGAAGAGCAGTCTAGCCAGGAGGACCAGGATTCACCTTGGATGACAGGGCATCCGTCCATCCCCTTGGACAGAGCAGACTCTTGGGAACAGGAGTTGGAGGACAGACATGAGCTGCAGTGAGATAGCCCCCAGATGTATGCCAGGTGGGTGGGGCTTGCAGTGCAGAGGGAGCAGGGGTCCAGGGCCCCAAGACAAGAACTTGGATTCTCTTCTGAGAGTACAGCGATCTGTGTGGTGTTTGGCAAGCAAGTGCTGGGATCAGAGCCCAGGACACTGGCCCTGGGGGAGTCAGCATTCTCGCCACCCTCAGCCCTGCGTACCCACCGGGAAGCTCCTTCCCAGCACGCAATCCAAGCCTGCATGCCAACAGTATCCAGGAAGGGTGCGGAACAGCACTGATAAGAGTGAGCCAAGTGTGTCACCAGCCACATCTACAGGGTCCCATAGGTGTCACCTGCCATCAGCAAACTCTGGGTGGTCCACAAGCTTTGTGGGAGTGGGCAACACTGGGGATCTGGAGCCAGAGGCCCCAGGGAGTTGGATCTGGATTGCTTACTGAGCACATAAGGAAACTGAGGCTGGGGGCAGGGCAGTGGGCCCCAGGCTCAGAGAGCTCAGGGGGATGGACTGAAGGTGGGGTCTCATGAGGAACAGAATCTGCTGGGGGACAGAGCTTGGGGTAGGCAATGAAAGAGCAAGGGCTTCCAGAGAGGGAACGGTCCTAGGCAGTCCAGGCCAAGCACCCATCTGCAGAGTCCCGTTGTCCCTGCATGCTGCTTGGTGCCTGTCCTTTAGGACCCGAGGATCAACTTTGCGTGTAAAGCCCAGATAGCAGACCTTGCAGCTTGGCTGGCCACATATGGTCTCTGTTACGTGGTCCGTTTTATTATTTTTTTTATAATCTTTTAAAAAGACGTGAAAGCCATGCTGTGCTCTATAGAACAGGCCTGGCTGAGCCTGTTAACTCTCCCCACCCCACTGCCAACAGCTCCATGCTTTGTAGGCATGAGGCTTACAAGGAAACCTCCCTGAGGGACCATGGAAGTCTTGCTTGTGCTGATAAAGTCCCCACTCAGTGCTGGACACTCAGGGCTGAGGATAGTCAGGAATTAGAACACCCCAATCTAGAGATACACCAAATCCTTGGGTTCCAAATGCAAGACCCCAGGAAAGAGACCACCAGGAGTCCACGACAACCAAGGGCCACACATTAGGAAGCTAAGTCACTGTGAACTAAAGTAAGCTCTTCATGTCTCAGGATTGACCATAGGCTGTGTCACACAGGACCTAAAATGTCCCTTCTCTGAGGATTAACTGACAGGTCAGAGGGAATGGCCTCCCTCAAGCTAGGTTAGCCACAGCCAGGGAGTGTGAGCTTCCAGAACACAGGAGGATGAGATTGCTCTGCTCCAGCATCCTCGGAGGACTCTTGTCTGACCTTGAGTTGGCTCTGGAAGCCTCAGAGGTCACCCTGTCCATGCCCAAGAGGGAATGGGCTACTCAGAGCCTTTGGTGGTTGCTTTCAGAGCCAAGCACAGCTCATGGGACCTGGGAGCTCCTAGCATCCAATGGGCCAGGAACACACTGGGGAAGTATGGGGAAGTCTCTGCTTCTGTGGCCCGCCTAGGAGGTTAATGTGTTTAAGGAGGAAATGCTGTTTTTTCCTAACAGACTTTGGAGGAGGCAGGGATGGGCTGTGGGAGGGGCCCCCTCTCCTCTCTCCTCTCCTCTCCCGGGGGACTTACCCTGGGCCTCGCTCCAGGACACTCAGCTCTGGTCCCCTGACATCTCCATCCTCACTTCCACATCCACTCAGATTCCTCACCCCGAAGGCAGATGCTCTCATCCCAAGGCATCCCTACCGCCTTGTTGGACCAGTAGATGAGCAGCCAGTGAGGTGGGACCAGCCTGGCCCATCTGGGGATAGACTGTGTTTTTAAGTTTGCCTCAACAAAGCGGGGCAGCTGCCTACTTCGTGTGGAGAAACAAGATGACACGTGAGCCTCTCCGGGCTGGTGGTCTCCGGGCGCACAGTGAGCAAGGATGGGTTGAGAAGGGGAGGCAGGTGGGAAGGCTGTCGTTGGGGCAGGTGACTCAGAGGATACCAGGCAGGGGCGGGGACAGCTCAGGGGTGCCAGCAAGACAGGAAGGGTAGAAAGTTACTTGGATTTCAGATTCTTACAGCACCCTCACCCTCAAACCCCAAATCCCATCCCCCAACCCATGAGTGGGAAGAGCAAATGTTCTACCAGCCTTACACTCTGCACAGGCATTACTAATCAATCATTGCACAGGCATTACCAATCAATCACGAGCACACGCCACTGAAGCCACTAGTAGAACCTAGGAATGGATGCTCCTGTGGTAGCCCTCCTTCTCCAGCTCATGGAAGTCAGTAGGGCAGGGGTGAGGCAACAGCTTCCTACACGCTGAAGTGCTGCCTTTGAGATCACTTCCCAGACCTGAAGCAATACCTGTGTTGACTTCGCCAGTTCCCACACCTGATGCTTCTCTCTGGAATGACAGTGGCTTTCTGTCCCCCTCTTCTGTAGCCTCTGGTGGTCTGTGAGGAAGGTGGAGGTGAGAGCCCTTATACATGCTAAGGGACAGGCCTAGGTCTGATCAGGGTGACAGGAGTGCAGCCTGCTTCTCTGTACATTGGTGTCTGTGTTGGATAAGAGCAGAGGCTTATCAAAGATGTATTATCAAATCAAATCAATATCAAAGATGTATTAGCATCCCAGTGGCACTGAAGAGCACAGGACATGTGTTGGCAGAAGCCTCCAGACGTTTGTCCATGCGGCTGAAGAATATGTGGGTAGCAGGCCCGAGGCAGGCTGTCCCTCAGCCCCCTGGAGGACTGAGTGTGATGGTGACATCAAGACTAGACTCAGCAGGCAGCTTCTGTATCCTTACACACCCAGCCACCCTATGTTCATCCTCTCTGCTGTAACAGTGACCGGCACGGCTACAGTCAGCAAGATGATTTTCAGTCTTAGGGTCCTTAAAGTCCTAGATTCTTTATAGTTCCTCCCTCGGGCCTCCATCCACACCTCCAGGCTGCACATGACAACCCGATGACACCTGCGTGAGTTTTGCTTCAGTGGCTTGGGTAAGCCCTGTGCTGAGTACACACCCACACTCACAGGAGGACCTCGTGCCCCACCCAGAGGAGCAGAGGGCAGAGGAGGGAGGGAATATTAGTTACAATTTCTTTTCAAAAAAAAAAAAAAAAAAAAACACTACCAAAACCAAAAGCAGCCTGGGGAAGAAAGGATTTGTTTCATTTTAAAACTCTGGTTGGGGCAGGAACTGAAGGAGAAGCCACGGAGGACTGCTGCTTGGCGGCTTAGTCCCCCTGGATTGGTCAGTTTACTTTCTTAAACACCCCAGGACCACTTGCCACAAGGCAATAACACTGTCATGGCCTGGAGCCATCTAAATCAATTCTGAATCAAGAAAATACTCTCAGGGGCTGGAGAGGTGGCTCAGTGGTTAAGAGCACTGACCGCTCTTCCAGAGGCCCTGAGTTCAATTCCCAGCAACTGCATGGTGGCTCACAACCATCTGTAATGGGATCTGATGTCCTCTTCTGGTGTGTCTGAAGATAGTGAGTGAGTGTGTGTGTGTGTGTGTGTGTGTGTGTGTGTGTGTGTGTGTATAATTTTTAAAAAGAAAACACTCACACAGTTTTGCCTGCAAGCCAGTCTGATAGAAACATTTTCTCAGTTGTTTCTTCTTCTCAAACAACTCTAGCTCATGTAAAGTTAACAAAAAACTAATCAACGTAGATGGGGGGTAGACTCACAGGGGCACCTGCCTGCCGCACCCACCATCCTCTACAGCTTTCTCTCTAGGTGAAGGCACAGGCTAGAGTTTGCCACAGCAGGGTTGGTTCCCACAGACCCACTACAGGGTGGAGACCAAGGGATGATCCTATGCTTGAAAAACAGAAGCTGGACCGCCCATCAGTGTAAAAGAACAGGAGGGCCTCAGTCTATCCTCAGAGAGGCTCCTGTATGGGGGAGGAGGCCTGACCCGAGACTGGCTCAGCTCACTCCTGAGAATCTCCAGGATCCAGAGGACAGAGTGTGCAGCTGCGCACTGCATGGCAAAGTCACTCCCTGTGCACCTGCAGTCTCTGAGCCCACCTCACCTGCTTCAGGTTGAATAGGCAAGAGGAAATGTGTGCTGAAGCAGAGGAGGGGCTGGACCCTTCCATGGGTCTCTCACAAGCTGACGACATCATACAAGGTCACAGCTAGGCAGGTGGGTAGGTGCCCGTGTACAACTGCACAAAGCACCTGCACCCTCGTCTGCATCTCTGCTGCGGACACCTGGAGGCCCTGACTTTCTAGAAGCCACGGGCATGCTCCCAGCTCAGGCTTGGAGTCCTTACATGTCTCTAAGCAATGCTCAGCACACTCTTGGGGAGCTGCCCAGTTGTGAAATGCCCAGGGGACAAGCCACAGCATCACAGACCTTCTCTTAGTGTCAAAAGCAGGGAAATAATTCAAGTATGTGTGCATGCACACACACATACGCACACACGTGCACACATGCACACACACATACACACACGCATGCACACATGCACACACACATACACACACATGCACACATATGCACACATGTACACACACACGCACACATGCGCACAGACATGCACACACATGTGCACACACATGTGCACAGACATACACACGCACGTGCGCGCGCACACACGTGGCTTCTATGGTGTCAGAGGGGCACAGGTGCCAACTGAATGACTTCCAGTACCCGAGGCTGGAGCCACTGGAGCAGGAAGGTAAATAACATTGCAGGGTCATAACCCAGAGTATAAAATAAATACACACAAGTCCGTAGTGCTCCAAACAAACTCCTGAGCGAATAAATAATAAACTGTAAATAGTTTCAGACTCTATAAGGAAGCTCATCCCACCAGAAGGGAAGACGGTTCCTGTGCCAAGTGGGAGCCATGCTGGAGAGTAGAGAGTGGGAGGGCAGAAAAGTGACTTCAGGCAGTGACAGACTTGGGAGTATGAGGGGGGCAGATTCAGCCAGGGGACCAAGACCAGTGTCATGGAAGGGCACACGGCTAGTCTGGGCTTGCCATTGTGTGATAGAAAGGCACTCACTCCAGGGTCATCCTCCAGAAGACCCCTTACTCAGTTAAACCCTGAGAAACCTGAGGGATACCAGCCAACAAGAGAAGGCTAGGAGGATGTCATGGCAGAGTTCCTCACCGGGTGGGGGAGGGGGGTATGGCTGGCACTTCTCACATCTTCATAGGCCGTAGACAGGAAGCAGACAAGAGTGAGGCCACATTACAAAACCACAAGGTCCTCCCACACTTCCTCAGATATAGAACCCCCCCCCCCAAGTTCTATAATCTCACCAAACAGCTCCCTCTCTGGGGACCAAGTGTTCAAACACATGAGTTGTCTGGAGACAGTTCACATTCTTTTTACAAGGAATGAAATGTAAAGTGTATCCCTCGCCTCCCCACCCTTACGTCTTTTGCTCTCTTTAGTTCATGCAGATTTCAGACTGTATCAATCGGCTACTATCAAGTAACAGCCACAGAAATGGCAGCCGCACACCAGGATAGCCATTTGTTTCTTTCACCTTTGGGGCAGATGGTGTTGGCTGCATCTGCACCCAGCTGAGCAGAGGTTAAGGATGGCTTGCTTCAGCTTCCCCCCATGGACCTCATTCTTCTCAGTCTGAGGAGAGGACTCAGGACTCGCTCCTCTCATGGCAGGCTCAGGAGCTCCCAAGGGCAACTGTAAATGCAGCCCCTACCCAGCTGAATTCTTGCTAAAAGCTTGTGTCTTCCATGCAGGCCTGTGTTGGAGGAGGACATGGGGAATCGGTGGAGGATATGGGGCATCCGTGGAGGACATGGGGTGTCCGTGGAGGATATGGGGCATCCGTGGAGGACATGGGGTGTCTGTGGAGGGTATGGAGGTGTCTGTGGAGGACATGAGGTGTCTGTGGAGGGCATGGGGTGTCTGTGGAGGGCATGGAAGTGTCTGTGGAGGGTATGGAAGTATCTGTGGAGGGTATGGAGGTATCTGTGGAGGGCATGGGGTATCTGTGGAGGGCATGGGGTATCTGTGGAGGGCATGGGGTGTCTGTGGAGGACATGGAGGTGTCTGTGGAGGGCGTGGGGTGTCTGTGAAGGGCATGGGGTGTCTGTGGAGGGCATGGGGTATCTGTGGAGGGCATGGGGTGTCTGTGGAGGACATGGAGGTGTCTGTGGAGGGCATGGAGGTGTCTGTGGAGGGCATGGGGTGTCAGTGGAGGGCATGGGGTGTCCGTGAAGGACATGGGGTACTACTGTAGGAGCAAAAGGCTTAGGGGTGGGAGGAGCTGAGTGGAGAACAGTGTCCACTCCCATGGACCTTAGGTATGTCATGTACCTCTTGGCTTCAGGCCCCATTGCAGAGCAAGATGGGTTCTCAGAGCTGACTGTGCAGTGTCTTAGGCCTGAGTCACCTGCCTTCTTCAGCCACACGGGGACACTGTAGTGTCATGTGCATTCCACAGGGGACCTCACAGATTATGATAGTCTTCTAACACCTTTCTCCTGGCTGGATGCTGGCCAGGCCGCCTTTCACACTGCTAACACTGAGCTCTGGACGGACAGAGGTCTGGCTTCACAGAGCAACAGTGGAGTTGGTCAGCCCGCAACCCCCCTGGGGCCCAATAGTCACTTCACTAGATTCTGCATCTGTCTGTCACAGAGGCGTCTGCCACCATTTCTCCTGACCTTGCCCCTGTCCCACTGGCCCACGTGCCCACCGATCTGCCCCCAGTCCAGCATGGCCCTGATGACTGGCACCTCATCGCCCTGGAAGCAGCAGAAGAAAGCAACTTCTGCTCCCATTATTCTTGGCTGAGGCGTGGTGTGTGAGGTGGACTTTTGGAAGGCTACGCCATGGGCTTTCCACTCAGCTTTCTGGCTAGAGCGCCGAGCTTAGCAGCCGAGACCATTAAAAAAGAATTTTTATTCCATTTCTACTTTTCTTTGTTGGTGCCCAGGCTGATATCTCCAGGGCCTAGAATTCTTGGCTCCATTCAGTTGGCCTTGGGAATGCAAGGACAGGCCAGCTTCAGGAGCTGGGCAGAGGGCGGGACATCGGTTCTGTTTTCATCATTTACAGGGTGCCTCCAGAGAGGCTGTGGCCGTGGAGGGTGGGACCCCATTGTACTTGCCCACTGATCTCTAGGTCAGAGATGCTGAGCTCTGGCAGGCCTCTCTGGGACACCGTGCCAGCTCCTTCAGAGCCCCTCCCTGCAGACTCTGGCTTGAACCCTCACGCGGGGTCCCTTGAAGCCATGTCTGCTTTTAAGAAGTGACAAGATGAGCAGCCGCATGCCAAGGCCCCATGGCCTCCTGACAGATGCTGGCCCCAAGCCAGAGCCCTTCTTCCTGTCTCCTCTCTTGTGTTTTCCTGCTGCCCCAGCTACCAGTCAGACCGTGACAGACAAACCAGACAGGTCCACGGAACCACAGGAGGGTCACAACAGTAGAGGCCATCCCACCACGAGGGTGGCACGGAGCTCTTATCACTGTGGCTGCCAGGATGCTCCTTAGGGAAACATCTTGGTTCTCTGAAGGGTGAGCTCATATACTGAGAAACATTGTGATTTTCTTCCGGGTTCTGTAAAAGTAAAATGCATCTGTGGGAAAACACAAACGTGTCCACAAGTGAACAGGCAGCGCGGCCGAGCTCTGTCCAGATTCGGGGTGTTCTCATCGGGTTTGGCTTATGTATTTGTGGAGCAAGCCCTGCTCCCACCCTGGCTACCAGTGGCCTGAACCCCACCCCAGCTTCCAAAGCAGCGTCCAGGGGGCTTCTGGTTCCCACGGCGGTTGCTGGGCTGTGATATCAGCAGTGTGGATGTCCCTCTCGTGTACCTGTGAGGACCTTGGACTAGGGCCTTGCAGAAGAGCCAGATAGGATGAGGTCAGGCGGGTGGGCCCAAGGCCAGTGCCTGGTGTCCCTTTGAAGGGACAAATTAGACTGAGACACCAGCCCATACAAAGGAGTCACGTGAAGGCAGGACAAGAGGAAGACCTAGCACCCAGTACTCTGGTTTCAGAAGAGCTGGCCCTGTCCCTACCATGCCCTCAGCCCTGCCCCTCTGACCTCTCGCCTGTCCTGGGCATGGCTTGGGAAGCCCAAAGGGACTTCTGATCCCAGAATGGGGGCTAGAATCTCATTTTCAAGATACCCTTCATGTGCAGGAGGCCCTGAGACAGGACCTCATGTGTCTCGGGCTAGCCTCAAACTCACTATGTAGCTGAGGATGACCTTGAACTCCTGATCCTCCTGCCTCTACCTGTAGGGTGTTAGAACATCACTATGTTCTTTTACGTGGTACTGAGGATAGAATCCAGGCTTTGTGTACATTAACCAAGTACTCTGTCAACTCAGCTCAGCCTCAGCTTGACAGAGGGGCTTTCTGTCATGTTACAGGCCAAGCTGGTGGCTGTCTGGCCCCTGGGGACCCTGGGGACCCTCAGGCCTCCCTCCCGCTCCTGGGGACTCAGCAGGGCTCAACCTTCTCTCTGTGTTCTTCTGCCTTCACATGGCCTCACCCTGGGCTTTAATCCAAGTCTCTATTTTCTCCTTAAGTGCACCCCAGTCACACAACTTGGGGCCACCAGCTCCATCATGACCTCTGACCTGGTCACACCGTCACAGACTGTTCCCAGGCCAGGGTGTGCAAGTCTGCTTGTGTGTGTACATACACAAGCAGCGCTCAGCTCACCTCGGGGCTTTGCGCAACCCCGTGCAGAGCATCATGTACGCCTGTAGCCCCATCCGTTTCCAGCCAGAGTGGGGGAGGGGGAGGGGAAGGAGGCAGATGCCGTTCTCTAACCCCACTTTCCATAGCTTCACTCGGAAAGATCTGCGGGCCAGCACCGCTCTGGCCAGGACACAAAGGGTTCCAGCAGTGTGGAAAAGCAGTGAGCAGCCATATCGCCTGTTGCCAACAGAGTCAGATTCCCAGGCCACGGGCAGTGGAGCCTAGCTCCAGAGGAGGGGATTGAAGCCCGCAGAACAACTGGTAGGACACACACATACACACACACACACACACATACACACACACACACACACACACACACACACACACACACTCACGCATACTGTACCCATCTACCGCATCATGTAAACATATCGTATGGCACATATACTATGTATGCTTTTAACACACAGCACACGTGTATGCACGGTACACACACACAATACACACGCTGCATATCAATCTACACCACGAATGCCACACAAACACACACACATATATCCTCCACACAGAGGCACACAGAGACACACACTCGCATACACAACCCACACAACTCACAGCGTACACACCATGAACACAAACACATACACACACCCACTTTGGCTATGGACTGCAGCCTGTGTCATCTACCAACAGCCTATCTTCTAGGTAGCCGCCCCACAGGCAAGCCCCACGTCTGGAACAATCCATCTTGTCCATCACCATCCTCAAAACAGAGTGGCTGTATTTACTGAAGGAAGAGGCATCCAGCAGGGTCTCTCCTCCCTGACCTCTGAAGCTGCCCCAAGCTGCTCACTGTTGGGCCTTCGGTTCTCCCGGCCCTCTCTTCTGCAGAGCCCTCTCTTTCCAACAGGGAAGGACCTGCCCGGATCCAGCTTTGGGTCAGCTTGCCTGTATCCCAGCACTGAAACCAGCTGCCTCTGACCAAGAACGCCAGGGAGGTCTTAGCCTTCCTATGCCCCTGGTCAGCTCGCCTCTCTGAGCCTGTTGTCGTGTCTATAAGACAGGAGTTAAGAACTGAGTAACCTCTGCTTGGCACAAGTCCCCAAGGTGCCTAGGTCTTGGCCCTGTGACATCCTGTCATGACAGAGGGAACCTGTATGTTTGGATGAGACTGGCCACTAGGGGCTCATACTTGATCAGGTGGTGTGGCCTTGTTGGAGGTTTGTCACTGGGGTGGGCTTTGAGGTTTCAAAAGGCCATGCCAGCCCTGGTTAGTGCTCCCTCTCTACCTGGGGCTGATGAGATGTGTGCTCTCAGATCCTGCTTCAGTGCCCTTGCCTGCATGCCTGCTACTATGTCTCCTGCCATGATAGCCTTGGATTTTAGCCTCTGGAACTGTGAGCCCCCAAATTAAATGTGTGTGTGTGTGTGTGTGTGTGTGTGTGTTACCTTGGTCATGGTGTTTTTGTCACAGCAATAGAAAAGTCATTGTGAAGATGGGCATGGTAGTGCACACCTTTAAATCTAGCACTTGAGAGGCAGAGGCAAGTGGATCTCTGTGAGTTCAAAGCCAGCCTGGTCTACATAGTGAATTCCAAGATAGTCAGAGCTACATAATGAAACCCTGTCTTGAAAATGAAAGAAAAAGAAAGGAAGGGGAAAAAGAAAGGAAGGGGGAAAAAGAAGGAAGGAAGGAAGGAAGGAAGAGTAAAGAAAAATCACTTTGACAGTCCCCGTTGAAACATAAAGGAGCCCATGGTTGTTCTGACCATCCCTGTCATGGTGACAGGAACTTTGCTGATGGCTCAGGCCCAGGTCTTGACATGGGAGCATGTCCAAGATTATCCAGGGAACCAAAAGTCATCACAGAGTCCTTTGATCAGACAGTGCCGTTCCACTGTTAGATGGAGCCATAAAGATGGACGTGGGGTCCCAGACACTATCCCACTGGCTCTGAAGGTGGAGGGAGCATTCCAAATTCAAGGATGGGAGAGCCACCAGAAGCCAGGAAGCCACAACCAGGGTCCCTTCAGGAGCGTCTGAGAGGAAATGGTCCTCCTGCACCTGGAAGATAGATGAGTGAATGACCTTGAATTTACTCCCCAGTGTGGTCGTCGAGCAAGCAATAAGGCTTCTTTTGTTTGTTCCTCTTTTGGGAAAATTCTGGAGATAAAATCAGGGCCTCATGCATGCCAGGCAAGCCCTTACCGCCTCCCCCCCAACACATGTCCCAGCCCTAAATATGTTTCAAGCCCCTGAGTATGGCAGTTTTATAAAGCAGTCTCAGGTACCTCACCCACCCCCACACACACACACACACATGAGACCATGTGACCTTGTAGAAGTGTCATGACCCTGCCAGGGTATAGCCTTGCCATTGGTAGATGGAAGCTGAAGATTCTGCCCACCACTCACTCTAGGAACTCTGGGAATGCCAGAGTGATAAGCCATGCAGAATGTAGCTGGTCCTTGATAGTCGCTCACTCATAAAAGACGGGGGGCTGGGCATGGCAAATTTTCCAAGCTCTTCCCCCGTCCAGTTTCTCCTGGCTTTGGACTGTTGTAAAGCACTCTGACCTCCAAGAGCTAGAGTCCCTTTTGTCCTTACATGGCAAAAGTGCCTATAATGTCCCCATTTCTTCCAAGAAAGTCCCTGGAGCTGGTGGCACATGCTTCTGTTTACAGAGCCCAGTGAATTCTGGTGGCTTCGCTGGGATGTAGGATCCCAAGTAGTTCTTCATTAGATCCATCCACAGCCCCTCCCAGGACTTTCCACCTGAAGCTGTCAGAGCTTCGAGGACCTTCTGTGTGCTTGGGATATCTCTATGGATGTCTCTGATCACAGTGGATTCCTGGCTCAGATCTAACCTGCTCTGCCTCCCATGTGTACCACCTTCTCTAAAAGCAACTTAGTGCGTTGTGGATGTGGCTCAGCTGGCAGAGTGTTTGCCTAGCGTGCAAAAGACAAACACACACCACCACAACAACAAAAACCGGGTTTGATTCCAGCACTGTATAAATTGGGCATGGTGGCCCAGAACTTAGGAAGTACAGGCAGGACAATCAGGAGTTCAAAGCCATCCCCAGCTACTTAGCAAGTTTGAGGCCAGCTGAGGTCTACATGAGAGCCTGCTTTAAAAGTAAGCAAATACACTTTTAGGGCCCAAGCTCAAGTCCCTGTTAGGGCGCCAAAAATGTTGGGGCCTAGGCTGCCCCACTTTGGGAGGCCTACAATGTTGCGAACCACACTAGCTCCAAGTTTGGGCAGCCAAAAAATGTTGCGGCCCGAGAAAAATGTTGAGGCCCGGGCTGCCCCGCATTTGGGTGGCCACTGTATCCCAGCCCAAGCTGCCGCTCCAGTCCCCAGGTTGGGGTTCAGCAAGAGAGAGAGTGAGGGCGGTCTCGAGGAATGGAGACCAGACAGAGTGTGTTTCAATCCCGTTTATTCTTCAGTCTCTCTTCCTCTAAGTGTCTCCTCTGTCTGATTCTCTGATCTCTGTCTCTGCCTTTTATATGTCTCACTTCTAAGCCATGCCTTTTGGTCACACCTTTAATCATGCCCTTAGGTCTTGTCTCTAAATCTGATCTCTAGGTCACTCTTAAATCACACACCTTTAATCTCACACACCTTTAATCTCACACACCTTTAATCTCACGCACCTTTAATCTCAAGGTATCTAAACCAAGATTATCAGAGTGTGCTCAGCTGTTGTAGGCTATTGTAATCCAAGTCTCATGTCAGGGTATATGGCTCAAGATGGCTGTAAAGCTGGTAGCCGATTTCTGCTAAAGTTGGCCCCCAACAATACACAAATAAATTAGTAGAAGTGCCTTTGGTGGGCTCAAGGAAGCAGGGAGGGGTGGCCATGACCCCAGGCTCTCCAACTCATGAACCTGTTATACCCACATCATGTTGGCAGGCCAGTGTGGTTAAATGCCATCCCAAGGTAGCCAGGCTATGAGGATGAGCTCCTTAAGCTACCCAGCCTCAGTTTCTCTGAGTGTTCAGTGATGACAAGCATCTGGCTGACTTTATGTGTGATGCTGTGGAGAGAGACGAGGGCTGTGGTGTTCTGTGAGACTCCACCATGGCATTGGGCATAGCTGCTTCCGTGGAAAAGGGCCCAGCTACTCCCTATCTGGTGGCAGTTCTGGGGGACAGTAACAGCCTCTAAGCATCATCTCCCTGCTTCCCCTTCTTCTTTCTCAGGTCAGCTTCATACCACAATGAACTGCCACACTCAGCCTATGCCCCACCACACCATATGCCAGTCCCCAGCTGCCTCCCACAGAGAGCCTCCCTCTGTCTCTTGCCCATGACAGGCTCTGTCTGAAGGGAAGGAAGCTGTGGCCAAGGGCTAGCTCAGCTCCAGTGGGCGCTGAGGCAGATGCAGGTTGGCAGGCAGCAGGTCGGGGCAGCAGTCCTGACAGGAAGAATGCCATTCTGCCCACACTAGGCTCAGTCACAGTCACTTGAAAGAATTCAATGAAGGTAGCTGGCTCCCTGTGATGCTTGTCTGCCCGAACCAAAGTTCTCTTCTCAATAGCGACTCGGTGCCAGAGTGAGCATTCAGAGATACGTGATAGCTCCTTCTGGGCAATAGCATCCCAGGGATGAAGCCTCACATACCCTGCATCCTCTTCCCACTGCCAACACAGAGCCTGGGCATTTGTAGAGCCGTGACCTGGACTTGCTTGTAGGACAGCTGGTCCTCAGTTCTCTGGATGCTCTCTGAAACTGGAATATGGCATCAGTACTGGGGGCTGCGCAGCCGTGGTGCATCTGTATATAACAGTGACAACTTGCTTCCATCCTCCCCGGACAACCTTGACTTAAAGAGGCTGATCGGGCATCAACGGGCGCCATAGTGACAGTGAGAGGTCACTGGGAGGATCGTGTTGGCTGAGGCCAGAGGCCCATGGAGAAGACACAGAGAGCTGCATCCAGCTTGGCTTGACCCCTCTGGGCTTCTGTCCACATTGGACAGGGACCAGAGTGCTCTGCCCATGATCTTGAGAGGGGTAAGGTTCCTGGTGAGTGTAGCATGGATAGGGCATCAGATCTGGGAGCTGGTTCACATACTCAGTTACTGGCTGTTCCCCCATCCCCACCTTCCCTTCTCTGTTCTAAAACAAGGCCAGGACCCCCGTGGAGGCCAAAAGCTTCCCAGAGTTAGCACACTGTTTCTATCATGACTCCAGCAGGACCCTTGAGTGGTTCCTGAACTTGATGGCCACAGCTGCCCCTTAGTGCGACCCTTCCTAGCCAGGACAGCTGAGATGAAACCCTGAAGTTACAGTCCAGAGCCTCGAGGTCCTGTCCAACCCCAGCCATAGCCCCAACCTGGACCAACTTGGGGTACATCTACCACAAGCCCCTGGCTCCTGGGGAGTTGAAGTGGCTTAGGGTTCCAGTTGATCCTTAGGTCCGCTGGCCACAGCCCATCAGCAAAAGGCTATCTTATATGTTGATGGTGTGTGCCCAGAGACCATGAGAACCCAGGGATTTCTGGAGCAGCCCGTCCAAGTACAGGTGGGTAGTGAGAGCCCTGTTGACACATGGAACTGGGTCACGATAATGCGCAGATCCTGAGGAGATACCCAGAGAGTATGAAGCCTGGGCCTGAGGAACACGTGAGCAGTCTCAGCAAGCATAGCCAGACTGTGACTGCCAACACACCTTCTCAGATGCCTCTGGGCTGCTCCAAGTCCAAGCAACCCTCCCTAGGACAGAAGCTGGGAAGAGCATTGCTTGGCTGGCAGACTTTTGATGAGGCCTTCATTACCTGGGCCACTTCTAGGACAGAAGCCCGGGAGCTGGCAAATGTCCCTCATGCCCTTCCTCAGCCACTATCAAACCCAGTATCTGATTCAGCTCCCCCAACCTGTATTTCTATGAAAGTCATGTCTGGATGCTTGACCTTCATGACCCCATCACAGCTTGCCTCCAGCAAACAGATCTGTCAGGGCGGGAAAGACCAGGCTCTGGGGACATCACACTGATGCCTCTGGTCACAGGGAACTAGCCTTGGGAGCAGTGGGGTGTGGGGGGGGGGGGCGCGGAGTGCTCAGGTCCAAAGCTTTGGGTTCAAAATTTAACTGTTTTCCCCTCTGTATGACTGTCTTAGAGTTTATTTTGCTGTGAAGAGACACCATGACCAAGGAAATTCTTTTAAGGGACAACATTTATTTGGGGCTGGCTTACTGTTTCAGAGGTTCAGTCCATTATCATAGCAGGAAGCATGGCAGCCTGCAGGTAGACTTGGTGCTGGAGAAGGAGCTGAGAGTTCTACATCTTGATTCTGCAACCAGAGAGACCGTCTCTTCCAAGAAGATCGGAGAAGGGTCTCAAAGCCCACCCCTACAACGACAGACTTCTTCCAACAAGGCCACACCCCCTAATAGTGCCACCCTAGGCCAACCCTATTTAAACCACCACATTCCACTCCCTGGCCCCCACAGGCTTGTTCAAACGCATGAGTCTATCTATGGTGGCCATACCTAGCCATGGGAAACTGCAAAATTTATTTCATTCAACTTTCAGAAGTCCCGTTGTCTATAATTGTCCTCACAATGTTAAAAGTCCAAATGTCCAAGTCTCTTCTGAGATTCATTTTATCTATTTACTGTAATCCCCTATAAAAATCAAAATTAAAAAGGAGATCGCATACCTCCAACATAACATGGCACAGGTTACACATTACCATTCCAAAAGATCATAGTGAGGAAACACTGGACCAAAGCAAGACAGGAAACCAGCTGGGCGGACTCCAAACTCTGCATCTCCATGTCTGATGTCAAAGCGATCCTCAGATCTCCAACCCCTTTCATCTTTTCTGACTACAGCACAATTCTTTCTCTTTGGTTGGTTTCACTTCCTGTTAGCAGCTTTCCTCAGCAGGTAACCAATGGCTCTGGCAACTCTTAGCATCTTGGGGTCTTCAAGGCAACTTTGACTATACAGCTACTTGTTCCCGTGTCTGGGAGCTACACACGATGTTCTGGGCTCCTCCAAAGGGCTTGTATCACCTCTCCAGCTCTGCCACTCCACTGCTGTTGCTGTTCTTGGTGGTCATCCCATGGTACCAGCATCTCCAATATGCTGGTGTCTGCATACTAAGCTGCACCAATAGCCTCTCATGGGCTCTCTTCATGGTGCCAAGCCTCAACTTCATTGCATAACTCTTTCAGTCCTGTGCTGTTAACTGCAACTGAGGCTGCACCTTCACCAATGGCCTTCCCTGGCCTCTCACAGTGCCACGCCTCAGCTGCTCTCCATGACCCCTTCATGCCTTCAAAACCAGTACCATCTGGGTGACTCTTACACATTACCAAGTCCAGCTGCAGCAGGAGGTACAATCTTGGCCGTCTCTGGAACACAGCATCTTTGTGCTCTCAGAAAACACTTCTCAAAATACTTCACCTCAGTGATGCTGGTCTCTTCTTAATCACTGCTCATTTCTTAGCTCCCGATAACCAGCATCCATTGTCCCAGTAGTCCCTTCTTTTCTTGACTCTAAAGTCAGAGCCACATGACCAAAGCTGCCGAGTTCTGCTGCTTGTTGGGTCTGGTGCCCTTTTATCACTTGAACCATACATTTTGCATTTTTCCTTTCTAAACTAGCTATGCTTGGTCCAAATGCTCTTCATGAGAATAAACCAGAGAACAAAGTCTTTTCTGGCTTTGCTGAGACTTCATCAGTGCAACTAATTGAAATCTCTTTAGCTTAGCCTTGGGTAGACTTTTCAGACAGGGGCAAAAAAGCAGCAGCATTCTTTACCAAAACATCCCAAGAACAGTCTCTAGGCCACTTACTAAAATTCTCCTCTGAAACCCCTTAAGCAAAGCCCCCACAGTTCAAATCACCCTCTGCACCAGTGTTTTCTGTATTCCTACTGGAACAGCCCATTAAGCCCAACTTAAAGAATTCCACTGCTTTCCAAATCCAAAGTCCCTAAATCCACATTCCTCCAAACAAAAGCATGGTCAGGCCTATCACAGCAATGCCCCAGTCCCTGGTACCCACTTCTGTCTTAGAGTTTTACTGCTGTGAACAGACACCATGACCAAAGCAACTCTTTTAAAGGACAACATTAAATTGGAGCTGGCTTACAGTTTCAGAGGTTCAGTCCATTATCGCCATGGCAGAAAGCGTGGTAGCATGCAGGCAGACACGGTGCTGGAGAAGGAGTTAAGAGTTCTGCACCTTGATTCAAAGGCAGCCAGGAGAGACTGCCTCTTCCAGGCAGGTAGAAGGGTCTCAAAGCCCACCCCTTCAGTGACACACTTCCTCCAACAAGGCTACACCTACTCCAACGAGGCCACACCTACTTCAAGGCCACACCCACTACAACAAGGCCACACCTCCTAATAGTGCCACTCCCTGAGCAGAGCATATTCAAACCATCACAATGACCAACTGCACCTTCTGCTGTACCGGCACTGGCCTCCTCAGGGAGCAACCCCTCTTACCCCACCCCACAGTACAGTGCACAAACCATGTCTGACCCTCTGACACTGGGAGGGGCTGGTTCTCCTAGTGAGTGTGTGTGTGAGTGTGTGTGTGTGTGTATGTGTGTGTGTGTGTGTGTAGCTGAGATAGTACATAACTGTTTCAGTGAGTGTCTGTGTTGGGGTGTGCCTCTGTCAGTGTGTGTCACTGGTTTACCTGTAGTGTATGACCGGAGCACACGTAGTCCGTTTTCATGCGATGACTGGACATCATGACTGTTACATGATTTAGAAGTTGTCATGCACCCATGTGCTCACACAAATCAGCAAGCAATGCCCAGCATTGACAGAAATATCGCCAGAAACATATCCATAGTTGCCAGGGACACCACCACCCAGGCTCCCTGCAGATGGAAATCATACATTTCCTCTGAGTCCTGGGAGGTCAGCAAGGAAGCATAGGAAGTACTTACTGGGCTCCTGGCATGTGGGGCCCTAGCTCAGCCCAGGTGCTCCCACCTCTCAGCTTCTTGAGTGGGGACCGCAACCTGTGCAACGTGCAGGGCCAGTGGGATTGCATGGAAGCCTGGATCTCAGGCTGAGTTGTGAAACCTTAGAGAACCTTCTAGACATGCGTTGCTGTGACAGAGAATGGAGCTGCAGTCTCAGCACCGCGCCATGTGGTGCAGAGCCTGCGAGGTCCCCATAGGATCCCTTGTAGCTATGACTTTATGACTTGGGGCAGTGGGGGAGGGTCACACTGAAGGAACACTGGGGATAGACCTGTCCCTCTGCATCTTCAGGACACAGTTACAGTCCCTACAGGCACCTGTATATTCGTTCTCTCTCTCTCTCTCTCTCTCTCTCTCTCTCTCTCTCTCTCTCTCTCTTTCTCTCTCTCTCTTCTCTTTCTCTCTCTTTCTCTGTTTCTCTCTATGTGGGTATATGTGTGTCTCTCTTTGTCTCTCTATCTCTGTCTCTTTCTATCTGTCTCTCTATCTATCTCTTTGTCTCTCTCTGTCTCTGTGTCTGTCTCTATTTCTGTCTCTATCTCTGTCTTTATATCTGTCTCTGTCTGTCTCTACCTGTCTCTGCCTGTCTGTCTGTCTGCCTGTCTGTCTGTTTGCCTGTCTGTGTCTCCCTCCCTCTCTGTACAATGGGAATAAAAGCCCCACAGAGATGACATAAAGACCCCTGAAAGCTATCAGAGGCAGAGCCAGCTGTCACCAGAGTGAGCACTCCTGCTCTCTGCAGGTGGATGTCACTTAAAGCCTGAGGATGGTCTTCCAGTGACCAGGAGAAGTTAGCCATAAGCAGAGGTTGGGTCCTGAGCACAGGAACCTACCTCTCTCTAGCCTTGGTGGAGATGGGTGGGGGGCCCTCATCTGGGAAGCGGACCAGTCTAACAGCTCTTCTCCACCTGGTGCCCATGGTGTAAGGACCACCCAGCAGAGGAGAGCCAGGTGTGTGTTGATCTCTGGATATGTGTGAGACACACATGACTATGGCTCAAGTCAGCTGGAGGTCAGCATGCAGTAGGTCAGGTTGCTCCCAGATTCTGTGGAATTATTTGACTTCTCACTTGACTTATGGGAGATTGTGATTCAGTTAGTCCTTCAGTCACCCACTAATGAAGAACTCTGTCCTATGCCACAAAAGTCACTCTTAGGGAACAACTCAGACATGAGGCGTGGGCAGGAGCTGAGGGAGCAGGCAGTGAGAACAGAGCCTATTGGAGTGAACGAAGCAGAAGCAAATAGCTTTCTCCTGCAAGTCCTCTTGTCACCCCACTAGGGCTGCAGAGGGGAAACTGAGGCCTGCAGTAAGTGGAGTGGCTAAGGTTACCTGTGAACACGGGGAGTCAAGGAGCCCTACTTGGCAACCCAGGGTCCTTATAGCATGAATTCCATTATGCTGGGCCGCCTCCACGATCACCCCTCTGCATCTGTAACAATCCCCTGTGCGTCATAGCATGTGACCCCAGACCCAGGAAGCACAGAGGCAGCATTGTGAGAGCCAGCTAGGCGAGCAGATGGCCCGGGGGTTGGGATTCCCCTGTGCCAAGGCTCTGACCTTTCATCCTGGGGTTCCCCAGCTGGAAGGTCCACAGGGCCTCCCCACCTAGCCTGGGGCATCCTAGGCAGGGCCACAAAGTGGGATCCCTGTGGGCCAAGATTCTCCAAAACTTTAGGTCCTTTATTTACCGAAAGCTCCACAACTCTAACCAATGTCTCACCAGTACCAGGAGCCCAGCGCTAACACTCAGTATAGTCTTGGTCTGTCTCCTTTCTTATGTTTTTAGGGTGGTTCATCTGATCTGTATGGAAGGTAACCTCACCCTGTTCTCATTCACACTGTGCTGTTGCAAACTTGTTCACACATTGCTGGCTATTGGAATAGCGACTCTTTGTAATTTTTGCGAAGTAGTGTGCATGTGTATGTGTGCATGTGCGTGTGCGTGTGCGTGTGTGTGTGTGTGTGTGTTGAAGTAGGATCCTGCTGTGTACCCCAGGCTAACCTCAAATTTTATGATTCTCCTGCCTCAGCTCCCTGAGTGCTGGAATTACAGATGTAAGCCGCATCACCTAGCGTAAGTGTCTGCTCACCTACCTAAGATGCTGTTCCCTCTTTTTCTTGTTAATTTTACAAGTATCTAAAACCATCAAGATACCCATCTTTGGTTGGGAGGAAACCATGGCAGATATTCTCTGTAACTCGAGCTCATGTCCTCCCAATACATGATTATGAAATGTTCAAGCATATAAAACTCTTGAAAGGATTTGACACTAGACTCCCTCGTGCCTGACACCTGGAGTCCATAATTGACCATAACTGCATTTGATTTGCGGTCTCTGGATCCTTTGACGCACCTGACGATCCTGTGGACGCCTTTAAAAGAAGTAGCAGGGGCTGTTGATTCAACTCTGTTGTTAAAGTTCTCGCCTAATGCACACACAAAAGAACCCTAGATTTCATCCCCAGCGCCACTTAAACCCAGGCATGAGGTTCTGTAACCTCAGAACTGAGACAGAGACAAAGAGGACCAGAAGTTTAAGGTTATCCTCAGTACAATAGCAAGTTCCAGGCCAGCCTGGGCTACATAAGAAACAAACAACACACACACATTTATATATGTAATATAAGTGTGTTATATATGTTATATATGTGTGTGTTTTATATACACACATACATATATACATACATACATACATATGCATGCATGCAGACATCAGCATAGCAGCAGGTTCAGCACACACTGCTTGACATGTCACCAGCTTGGAGGTCACTGTTGTCATCGGTTCTTGGTTTTCTCCAATGCG
Source organism: Arvicanthis niloticus (assembly GCF_011762505.2). NCBI lineage: Eukaryota > Metazoa > Chordata > Mammalia > Rodentia > Muridae > Arvicanthis > Arvicanthis niloticus. The sequence continues at coordinate 47,998,407 of NC_047675.1, forward strand.
ATGAAATGCACTGACCTTGCTGAATACTACGTGATGGCTCACTCATGTGATCTCAACACGTGATGCCTACGACAAGAGGACCGTCAGGAATTTGTGGCCAGCCTGGACTACAGAGTGAAGTCAGTTCTCCAAAGAAAGAGGGGCTGCTGAAGAGAGATCTCAGTCGATACAAGTTCTTCCTCAGGCATAAGGACCTGAGTGCCACTCAAAATGAGCCCCAAAACACACATGGAAATGTAGCACGAGTTATCCCAGTGTTGGGGCATGGAGACAGGAGAATCACAAGCTTGCCAGCCAGCCTCCCACATCTAGTGAGCCTCAGATCAATGAGAAAGACCCCGTCTCAGAAAAACCAGGGGTGTATTACACCTGAGGAGCAATGCCCAATGCTGCCCCAGCTTCCACAGACTCTGTGTGTGTGTGTGTGTGTGTGTGTGTGTGTGTGTGTGTGTGTGTGTATCCTCAGCATGCATCTGAATTCTACTGGTGATCTCTGACCAGTATGAGCCAAACACTGCCAAGGGAGAAAGCATCACCACATCCCCAGAAGTGTCCCTAATTTTTAGCCATGGGGAACGTTGCCCATTTGTGTTTGCTTTGGAGTATGTGGGGCCTTCTGGTACCAGCATCGTTTGATGACTGCTTACTACCCATTGGGTGGCTTTGGCACTTCCTTTTGGAAAACAGTATTCAAGAGGCAAGGGTTGACCCGAGTTGTCCACCTGTCAGAGAGCTTACTGTCCTCTCTGTCAGCACCACCCCCATACCTGGATCTGAAGTGTCTGTCAGGCCGGGGTGTAAAGGACCTGGTCCCAGCTCAGCCCTACCAGGAAGGAATGCAACCTTACTAGAGGAGCCTAGAGCGCATGCTTCAGGAGACCTTGCTCTGAGGTGAGAGGAGGGCCCTGGTCCTTCTTCCCTCTGACTTTTGCTTCCTGGGTGTGAGCTGGATAGCTAAGTTCCACCACACACCTCCTGCCCTACATGCTGCAATGCCAGCACCAGGGCCTAGGAGTGATGGGACCACCCAGCCACAGACTGGAACTGGAGCCAGAATGAATCCATCCTCCTTTAAGATTCTTTGTCCATAATGTCGTGGCTCCAGCTCTTATGGCAGGTAGATTTTAAGGAAGCAAGCAGTGTGTGAGTCACTGATGTGCAGGGCTAGGTTGTCTGTTCGTACACTAGAGACAGGGGGTCTTCTGCCATAGGGGTTAAATGACCAGCTAACCCCAACAACCAATGCAAACCTTGGATGCTCAGTTACAGTTAACACTGTATGCTCCAGCCTTTTTATTCAGGAGTTTGTGGAAAGACCTTTGTCCTTGTGTGAGGGGTTCTATCCATGGTCAGGCTTGAGGGTATCTTCCTTATGACGCCTCAAAGATTTGCAGGTAGAGAGACAGACTCAAACTGTTCTGAGGTCCTTTAATGATTGTTTGGCATCGATAAATCACTTTCCCATTCAAAGAGGCCATGATGACCCCCACACAGACGAGCAAACACCAACCAGTTTGAGTCCCTCCATGGGAAATGCACTTTGTTGCTGTTTCCTGACAGTAACTTGGGGGTGATGCTCCTGATTGGTCCTTTGGCATCGGCCCACCCATTCTACTTAAGAGAGAACAAGCCGTCATTACAGAAGGCTCTTCACTTCGCAGTTGTCTTTCATAAGTAGCACTTGTCCAAAATAAAAGTTTTTGTTGTAGTTTTTCTTTTGGGACAGGGTCTCTCTATTAATGTAGCTATGGCCGACCTGGAACTCACTACTTACAACAGGCTGGCCTTGAACTCAGAGAGATCCACCTGTTTTGCTCAAAGCCTAGACCTGTGTCCCCCCAGAAGGCATTGTGGAGACTTGCATGTGAGCGCTCTGCTGAGGTTTGTTGTGTAAATGGATAAATATACGTGTTCAACATCTCGGTCACAAGAACGAGTCAGATGCTGATCTCTCAAAGTGAGTCCTCAAGTTCACTTTAAAGATGAGAAAACTGAGACCCTGGAGAGCTTAAGCCCAAGATCACAAACCTAGTTAGCAGTGGGGCTGGGATTGGAGCATGGTCTGGCTGTCTCTGAAGCCCAGCCTTGTCTCCCCAAGGAAGCCCAGGAAGAAGTCTGTGTGCTGTGGACAGGAAATCTGGGCAGGCTCCAGAAGGGAACGTGCATGGTCAACTCAAGCAGGCATTTCTGAAGCAGGGCAAGTGGCCCCAGCCACCAGTGGAAGGCTGTGTGAGCCGTCTTTGTGCTGGTGTTCATAGGAACACATCGACCACCCACTATGCACCAGGCGCTGCTAGTCCCAGGGGCACCTTCCTGGGCCTGACACACAGCTAGCTGGCCAGCATATGGGCTCTGGCTCTGGTCTCTGGGGTCCAGGGCTCATGTCCTCATCTGGAATTCAGAACAATACGATGAAGAGTCCGGCTTTCCAAGACACGTAGTTATGAAAACACAAGAACACAGCTCTCCCAAGCAGCTCCACTCCGGTGAACTCAGTGGACCTGGGCTGGCGCATACAGACCTGCATTCTTACCCCCAGCCAGAGCCCTGCAGAAGTCCCCTGTGCCCACAGATGAAAGCATCTCCATTCCAGCTTAATTCCGGATGAGTGTCCTCCTCCAAATTATGAGAGGAAATTCAATATTATTTTAGGACTTGCCTTTGCATAATAGCCGTGGGGAGAAGAACAATCCAGGGCTTATGTCAAGCACAAACAAGCTGCTCCTTCAGCTGATGGCCCCAATTCTGCCCGAGAAGGGAGCTGGGCATCGAGGAGGTATACCATTGCGGACAGCTCAAGAACAGGTCACAGCCACATGAGAGCATGGTGTGTGGCAGGGACAAGAGATGGACAGAAGACCCCAGGACATGCTGGACAGTGTTAGGGATCCCTTTGCTCTTGGCATGGCCCTGACCCCAGTACAGGACTTGCCCCCTTTAAGGAAGGCAGAGCCAGTCTGTGCAGCCCTCTTGCTTTGAGAACCTGACTAAGTCACTGCTACAAGGAAGGAGGCGTGATGACAGGTGTGGCCCTGGAGGACTTGATGAAGGTGGAGGACATGCCTGTGGGCGTGGTCTTGAAAGTGGGGGTGTGGCCTCTGCTGGGTCTCTGCTTCAATTGTTTCTTATTCTCAGAAGGAGGGCTGAGCAGTTAGTCTTTGCAAGCAAAATGGCTGGCTTCTGGGAACCGTGTGGCATTGCGGAGCCTCCTGGATCCTCCCAAAGGCAATGCCAGTCAAGTTCAAGATACACAAGACAAGATCAAGTCAAGTTCCAGAACAGCCTGGCCAGTGGTGCTGGTACACGCCCTTAATCCCAGCACTCAGGAGGCAGTAGTTTGAGGCCAGCCTGGTCTACAGAGCAAGTTCCAGGACAGTCAGGGCTACACAGAGAGACCATGTTTCGAAAAACAAACAAACAAACAAACAAACCATGAAACAAAAACAAATTCACCAATCCTCACAGCCATTCTAGGGTGTTACTGTTCCCACCACCCTGGTTCTCAGAAGATGAAGCCGGCTCACTCTACCTGCATTGGGTAGACATGAGCCAAGGGGTGAGGAAGTGCAGTCCCAGGGACCAGAGCCACAGTGAAGAGAGGGCAAGCTGCTTCTGTTTGTTCTTTTCCTCATTACTGTGGAAAATACTTGGCCAAAGGAACTTAAGGGAGAAAGGGTTTCCTTGGCCTCACACTGCAAGGGGACCATAAATCATGGTGAGAAAGGCTTGATGGCAGGAGCTGGAGGCATCTGGTCACATGGCATCCACAGGCAGGAAACAGCTGGTCACGTGGCAAGAACAGGCAGGAAGCAGCTGGTCATATGGCATCCACAGGCAGGAAACAGCTGGTCACAGGGCATCCACAGGCAGGAAACAGGTGGTCACATGACATCCACAGGCAGTAAACAGCTGGTCATGTGGCATCCACAGGCAGGAAACATCTGGTCACATGACATCCACAGGCAGGAAACAGCTGGTCACAGGGCATCCACAGGCAGGAAACAGCTGGTCACAGGGCATCCACAGGCAGGAAACAGCTGGTCACAGGGCATCCACAGGCAGGAAACAGCTGGTCACATGACATCCACAGGCAGGAAACAGCTGGTTACAGGGCACCCACAGGCAGGAAACAGCTGGTCACAGGGCATCCACAGGCAGGAAACAGCTGGTCACAGGGCATCCACAGGCAGGAAACAGCTGGTCACAGGGCATCCACAGGCAGGAAACAGCCAGTTACAGGGCATCCACTGGGAGGAAGCAGACAAAGATGAAGGCTGGTACTCTGCTCTCCTTCTCCTTTTTATTCAGTCCAGGACCTCAGCCCAGGGATGGCTCTGCCACATTTAGGTCTTCCCAGCCTAGAACCTCCCTCAGAGGTGTGCTCAGAGGTGTGTCTCCCAGGTGATCCTAGATCCTGTCAAGACTGGCCATCACATTGTTCCATCATCTCCAAAGCCACCTCTGTCTGCCGCTGCCACCGGGCACTAGCCAGCCTGGGCCTATGGCTTTGACCAAGCGGGCTCTGAGCTAAGCCTGTTGCTTTTATTGGCATTATTTTCCCATTTCAGAAGCTCTGTGCTTTCCACAAAGGTTAGAAACAACAACAGAGCCCAAGCTGAAGTTCACAGTTCCAGGTTCTGCAGCTCAGATGCCCTTGCCCTCAGCTGACCTGGCCCCTCCTAGGAGTAAATTTGATTCTTTGTGTTGCCTTTCAATAAAATGAGTGCATGATAGGGCCTTGCCTGGTGAGCAGGATCCCCGGGCTCCATTCCCAGTGTAGGAAAACAGTGCAGACACTTCTTGTAACAGCTTTTTACTCCTGGGTGTTAGGAACGATTTACTGTAGGGGAAAGAAAGAAGATGCAGCAGCAGCCGCATGGCTTTTGGGGTTTCAGCCTGTTTTCTGGCCACAGCCTGTTTGTTCAAGCCAGTCTTCTCTGGAAGGCCTCCTGTCCACAGCCTCCAACCCTAACCTGCTGTCACGAGGAGTTAAGCGGCCGGTCCCCTCTGCACAAAGCTATACGATCCTCAGAGGGAGTTCAGGAAATGGAGCCACTAGCTCTGAACGTTCTGGAACATGTGGGGTGTGAATGTTCCCCGTGTACCCCTAATCAGTCTGGAGGTGTGAAGTCCTCAGTAGTCTGCTAAAGAAAAGAATTCATTTCCCCTCATCTCCTGAAAGGAAGTGGGTGTCCGTGGTGCTGTGGCCTCTGGTGGGCCTCAGTCATGTCTCCTGTCTGTGGAGACAGCTATCTTCAGGACAGGGATGTGTGAGCCCCTGCACCTGCTGTGACAGACCACCGCACACTGGATCAGTGGCAACAAAGGCCTTGGGTCCTCCCTTGAGAGAGAGCTGGCGTCCAAGTTTGGGGGCTAGGTGCCCTCTCGGGGTTCCATGGATGTCCATTTTGGTCTCTTTCCCCCTTTAGTCCCCTTGGTTTGTGGCTTCACCGCTCCGGACTTTGCCTCTCTCTCCATGCGTGCCCCTTGCCTGGGTCACCTGTCCATATTTCTATGTATTCAGTCACCTTAGCCTAACAGGACCCCATCCTGTCACCCTGTCGAGATATGTCTACACACAACGTCCTCTTCACAGGTAGTGGGTATGGTTGGTTACAGGGACACTCTCCAGCCCCTCTCCAGCTTCTCCCCAAGGAAAAGGAAAGGAATGCCTACCAGACACACTCTGTGACACAGTGTCTGGTCTGAGGACTCAGGGAACCCAAGAGCCCATCTCTGAAGTGTCCTCCAGACTCTGGGCCATGCTCCTCAAAGAACAAGGGTGGCGCCTGACTGTTCCCAGCCAGTAGACCAGCAGAGCACAGTGTCCCTCCCCTCATGTGTCAAGAGCAAGCTGTGTTCAGTGTCCATGTTTTCTTTTATGGTCCTTCAGATGGCCCAAACCAAAGTGGACAGCCCCACAGGACATACTGAAGGCACTGATGACCGCCTGGGGTCCTTCATTCATGGAGACTTGGTGGCTTGCTCAGGGTCACACCTTAAAAAGCCTCAGCCACAAGCAAGGTATCCTAACTCTGGCCTACCCCTGAGCTCAGCCTTCCTATGGACTTTGGTGCCTGCAGACCCAGAGACCCAGAACCCACAGAAGACATGGTGCTCTCCCTGGACAGCCTGCTTCTTACACACGGCTCCCTACGGCTCCTGGCACACACGTCCGCACAGTGCATTCTTCAGTCTCCTGGTTTAAATAAACAAAAACCACGGCCTGGGTCAGCTCATCCAAACACCCTTAAGTCCAGCCCCAAGAGGCCCTTGCGCCAGAAGAGTACTCTGCACTTTGCAGGGTGGATGCTCCCCCATGGCTCTCCTAGCACGTTAGTGAGGCCAGCTAGCTAGTCAAGCTATGAGCTCCTCTGTTGTCAGCCAAGGAGCAGATGAGATCCCTGACGACAGTCACCGCTACATGTCACTGATGCTCTGGCAGACCCCCGAGGGTGACCTTGGCAGACACCCTGAGGGTGGCCCTGACAGACACCCCGGGGGTGACCCCAGCAGACCCCCCTCGAGGACGAGGGTGACCCTGGCAGATCCCCTAAGGGTGGCCCTGGCAGATCCCCTAAGGGTGACCCTGGAAGATACCCTAAGGGTGACCCTGGCAGATCCTCTGAGGGTGACCCTAGCAGACCCCTGAGGGTGACCCTGGCAGATACCCTAAGGGTGACCCTGGCAGACCCCCTGAGGGTGACCCTGGCAGACCCCCTGAGGGTGACCCTGACAGGAATGATTATATCTGCCCTTGAACTACATGTTCCCCCAGCGTCCCAAATGCAGTGTGTCCTTCATCCTGTGTAGGACAGCATTAACAAGGGCTGAGCTGTGCTTGCACCATACAGGGTGTGTCTGGCTCAGCCGCCCTAAGCAGCTCTCAGAGGAATATTCCCTCATGTCCCCACCTAAGAGATCAACATATCAAGACTTCAAAAAGACAAGGTAACTGGCCCAAGACCCTTCCTAGGTCATAGTAACAATACCAGTGACCAGTCCTTGCAGTGACAATTCTGGGATTTGGGTTTCTTTTTTTAAAAAAAATACACAGAGAAAGATTATAAGACTGTGCTTTCATTTTAATCCCAAGTGTGCTTCAGACTGTCCACAGCAGCTGACTGAGACCTGCCTCAGGCTTTAGAAGAGGCCTGGTTTTGCCAGCTGCCGATAGTTTTGTGAGTGTATGATGCTTGGGATTGTGGGATCTCTTCAGGGATATATGAATGCCAGAGCGCCAACAGGCAGAGTTGGTGGTTGTCGGTCATTTAGTCCTCCCTATGCTGTCCCCAACCCTTACATCACTGTCAGCAGCAGCAGCACGTTACCACCATCACTGACATCATCAATGTCACCACCATCATCATCACCATCACCACCACCACCATCACTACCACCACCATCAGCAGCATCACCACCATTACCATCATCACCATCATCACCATCATCACCATCATCACCATCACCACCATCATCATCATCACCACCATCTTTACTGTTATCACCGTTAGCGACGACACCACCATCATTGACCTCGCCACCTTCCCCGCCCCTCCCACCCTCACCACATTGAGTCGAGAACATGTCTGCTGTGCCTGTGCCAGGCACCTTGTAAGCACGTTCTATTATTTCACTGAACCCCATGACCGCCCTATGAGAAGGTTTCTATATGTTAATTCTGCCTTTCAAATAAGGAGGCTGAAGTCCCTAAGGGGAAAACGCAGTTTGTCCAAGTTGCACAGTGGCAGCAGGCAGGGCCACCCTCCCGCCCCCGCCACTGTTGCACAGACACCCTTGAGGGTGTCTCCTCTTGTGATGAGCTGTGGATACGGCCATGGGAAGTGAAGTGAGCGCAGGTACAGGAGATTGGCAAACAGGAACAGCGTCGGGATCGCCATGAAGACAGGGTGCTGAGCTACCCCACTGGGGCAGACAGGGTGCTGAGCTACCCTTGTGGGGCAGACAGGGTGCTGAGCTACCCCACTGGGGCAGACAGGGAGCTGAGCTACCCCTGTGGGGCAGACAAGGTGACATGCAAAGGCCATGTTGGGGCTCTGGTCTCAAAGCATGTACAGCCCCTTCGGGGATGAGCCCTGTCTGTGCCCCTCCCCGGTGACGTCTCTTCTTCCCAAGGCCTCGGTCTCCATGTCTGTGGCATGAAAAGCCCAGAGCAAGCCGTGTCTCTGGGGCATCTGGCACTGCTCTCCTCACAACTCTTCCCGTGACGTGTGCATGCTAGGTTAAGCACGGAGGGCTTCCTGGAGGTGCAGGGAGGGGCGGATCCCATCCGTCCTCACGCCCAGGCCTCTGCGGTGGAGCAGACCGTGGGTCCAGCAGAGGAGGCGGGAACTACAGGCCACCGTGTGAGGAGGTGGCCTGTGTGGGTCTTGAAGACTGAGTAAGGTTTTCCCAGCTGGCAGAGGCTGCGGATGGAGGAACTTTTCAAGAAAGAGGAAGGGCAGATACAGAGTCTGCAAGGAGTAATGGACAGACAGCAGCGCGTGCGGCTTGAGTTGGGGTGAGGGAGAGAGGTCCTGAGACCGCTGCAGTGTGAGTCCCTCCCGTGGGGGCCAGGAGACCACGTGGCACTTCTGAGGGATGCCGTGTCACCACAGTCTGTACTTTAGAAGGCTTGCCCGTGGAGTCCACGGGCATTTGTGCAAACGCTGTCGGATTGACGGTGACCCTCCAGCAGTTACAGCATGACAAGCCGGGTTGACGGCATGACAGCTGTGCACTTGTCGGGAGAGACCTCATGCTCTGAGCCTTGTGTCTACCACGGTGACGGGGGCTCTGTGGGACAGGCCGCATGGTGAGGACAGGCTTGGTGCTGAAGCAGGCTCTGAAGTGTGGTTACCGATGACATCATCAGACTTCTCATGATAACAGAGTATAGTTTGTGGCCAGCCTAGACATGCGGGCCAGTGGGAGAGAAAAAAAAGCCACGGAAGGAGTTAGGGTGACGGCTCAGTGAGGCATTTACTGAATAAGCTGAGGGCCTGAGTTTGCATCCTCAGCACCCACGTGAGAATGGCGGCCCCGTGTAGATCTCCTCAGCCGCGGCGCTCCTGAGACCAGAGAATCTCTGCAGCTCACCAGCCAGACTCTAGCTTAACTGGCAAGTTCTAGGTTCAGTGAAAGGCCTTGCCTAAAATTAAGATTGAAAGTACGAGAGGACACCCTGTGTCAGCCTCTGGCCTACACACACACACACACACACACACACACACACACACACTCACACACACACACTCACTCACACAGAAAGCCACCAAGACTAGTAAGAATTAGCACCAATAAGAATATACCCTGGGCTTCTCTGAGTACTCAGAATGGTGTTCTTAAACCCTGTGGAGGTGGAGACCGGGTTGGGAAAACCGAAGCGTGGAGAGACATGACAGTGTTAGCATTTGAATCTGGAGTCTCTGAAGCTCACGACCCCCTCGGCATTGAGATAGATAAGTTCCCGGTCCAGAGTTTTGCAAGAAGCCCACCAGGATCCAGAGCTTATGTCATTTTCTCAGTGGAGTCCGTGCATCGTACCCGAAGGCTTGTTTCCCATAGGTTTCCTTCTGCCTGTATTTTTTTTCTACATTTTTGTTCATGTATTCATTCAACAAACATAAGTTCTTTCTACATGGCAGGCATGCTCTGGGCCCTAGAGTCACTGCCACTGTCTGGACTGGGGCCATCGGCTTTCACTGTGGCACAGAAGGAAGTCTGCTGACTGCTGTCCTGTCCGTGTAAAGTCAGAGGGGACCATTGTTCAGGCTGTAGCAGCAGGTGGCAAAACGGAAGCCTGGGTTTTCTTTAGTGTCGCCAAAGGAAAGAGGCGCTGGCTTGGGTCTGGCTGGCCTGAGAAGGATAAGTTATCTGGAGAGAGAAAGATCCCAGGAACCTTGCCATGTTTTTTTTTCCCTAAAAGAATGTTGGAAGTCTCAGTGGCCAGGTACGGAAAAGACAGCTCGGGCACACTGAGGCCATTCAGGGTGCTGACGCAGACCCAGGTGTCAGAGAAGGACGCTGCTGTTCACCACAGACCCTCAAAGGGCCAGTTGTCTGCACACCCAGTGGGCACCCTGCAGATGGGCAAAATGCTGCTCAAAGTGCCTCTCGCACAGACCTTCCCCACAAACCTTCCCCGCCGCCCCGAGGGGTGATGGGCCGGGACATGGAGATCCTCGGACTCCCAGAAAAACACGGGCGTGATCATTTGGACCGAGGGACATCCAAGCCCCTGCATGAGCCGGGTTGGGATGCAGAGGAGGGATGGAGGCTAGCCCCAGGCTGCTGTCCCTCTTTTCCCTGCCCAAGGAACTGCCACTCCTCAGACACAGCCTGGTGCCTCAGCCAGGCCTCACTCCGGTTGTGACTCATGAAAGGGCCCATTCATGCCCTGGCTGCTGGCTTGGGTTACTGCTCGCCGCTGCCTCTGTTTTCTTTTCATTAGAAGAACTCCAGTCCTGAAGGTCTGTGCTTGGCTGAGTCAGGGATGCTCCAGAGCGAGCGTCTGGACAGAAGAACCACCCATGGGCCCCGGGTCATTCACTGCACGGCAGATGGGGAAACTGAGGCCACACGGCCACAGAGCATAGGGATGGCTTGGTCTTAAGCCACCGGCTGCTATGGTACCTAGGCACTCAGGACGCTCGGGGGCAGCCAGGAGGTGGGCTCTGATGAGATGAGTTTAAACCCAACAGGGCTCTGGCTTCCTTCAAAAATGCCCAGGGCGTCTGGGGACCCAGCCTCCTACCCTACACACAGGAACAGTGTTCGCCGGGGCTGGGAGATGAGAGGGCCTAGCACAGGCCTGGATCCTGCAGTGTAGCCCCTGCCACTCCTAAGAACAATTTTCCAGGGGTTCAGACAGGTGTTCAGGACCTTCCGACCCCTGTGGAGAAAGGGGAACAAGAGCCTCAGGCGGTGCCCATGAGAAGCCCTGTGGGAAGTAAGAGAGAGGGCTTCCTGGAAGAGGAGGTGTCAGCACAGGAGCCCTTAGAGTTGGGGTAAAAGGGCTGCTGGGCCTCACACACAGAAAACCTTCTGCCATGGCAGGTCAGTGGGCGTGACCAGCCGCATGCTAAGTGACCGTGGGTGGGTGTGCATCGTCCCTGTGTGAAGCGCTCTCAGAAAGAACATCTTTGCCCACCCCCTCTTTAAAAAAATAGAATAAAATAAAATGGGACCACTTGGAAGTGAGGCAGAAAAGTCCCGCTCGGGGCTCTGAGTCATGCGCCACCGTCTGTCTGGAATGTCTCCTGGCCCAGCAGCTCTTCCCTCAGCCCTCAACCCGCCCTAGCTGGGCCCGACCAACACAGCTTCCCAATACAGATGAGATCAGGATGGTATGACCAACCCAACCGTAGACCTCCTCCTTTCTCCCTCCCTCCCCATCCCTCATCCCCCTGCTTCCCTCCCCTCCGACCTTCCTCTCTTCCCATCCTCTTCTCCCTCCCCTCTCCGGGCTCCCACCAAAGGTACAACAGGCCCCTTATAATACGGGGCGCTTAGAGATGAGCCGAGTGCCGCCGCACTGAGGTCTATTCATTCCTGCTTGACTTCCTTCCTCTATCCCAGAGCCTGCATGTTGTCTTCGGATGCCAGGGGAAAACTTGGCTCCGCTCTGACCAGACACCAGGAGTGGGGCAGCCTCGGGGATCACAGAAAGCCGTTCCCAGGGCTGGCACCCCACCTCTTCAGGAGGTCCACATGTTTTCCCTGCCTTGGACAGCAGTTGCTATGTACGACTGATCTTGACCCCCCCCAGGGTCCCTCCTGTGGCAGGGCATGTGAGGACAGAGACACAGAGGCCTCTTGCTGGCTGCTCTGCCTTCCTGACCAGGGGATGTCGAGATGGCTATGAACCCAGAAGAGCAAGTGGACACTCAGAGAGGTTGCTGACTTCTCCCAAGGACACAGAGCTGGCAGGAAATGGGGGCTGGGAGGTGGGGAGGTGGAGCCAGGGCCTCTAGTGAACTCTTCGGATGCCTACAGACCTGAGCTTCTGAACTGACCAGTGGGCTCCACAGACACTGGCCATACTCCTAGCAGAGCGTCCCACAGCCACACGGGATCCACTCAGCACTGACGTGGCGGCCGTTCTAAGACAGGTCCCTAGAGTACCCTAATGAGGAACAGGCACAGGACCCCCCAAATCCACTTGCTTCCAGAGGCCGCAGGGCCCAGGACAGTAAGTGTAGATCTACCACTGCCCTTTGGGCTTCTCTGCTACCTGAGGTGCTGAGCTGGCCGAAGCAGGGGAGCTTGCTTGACCCAGAGCTTAGGACCCAGGCTGTTTCCAGTCTAGTCTGGCCTCAGTGCGGAGGCAAGACCTGCAAAGTAGTGTAATGGCAGTGCCCAGTGTGTGTGTGTAATGGCAGTGCCCAGTGTGTGTATAATAGCAGCACCTAGTGTGTGTGTAACAGCTGTGCCCAGTGTGTGTGTAACAGCTGTGTCCAGTGTGTGTGTAACAGCTATGCCCAGTGTGTGTGTAACAGCTGTGTCCAGTGTGTGTGTAACAGCTGTGCCCAGTGTGTGTGTAACAGCTGTGTCCAGTGTGTGTGTAACAGCTGTGTCCAGTGTGTGTGTGACAGCTGTGTCCAGTGTGTGTGTGACAGCTATGCCCAGTGTGTGTGTAACGGCTGTGCCCAGTGTGTGTGTGTGTGTGTGTGTGTGTGTGTGTAATGGCTGTGCCCAGTGTGTTCCCCAAGGCCCTGTGCCCTGCCTGGGTAGGCTTCTTAGCTTTTCCAGTGTCAGCTTCTCTGCTCTAGCAAGTGGCTTTGAAAATACCCAGAGGGATCCAAGGAGCTCACAGTTGCTCTGTCTCTGGTTGGGGCTGGACCATGGGGTGGAGCACCGCTTCTCAGTCATGTATTGGAGTGTCCTGGTGTCCAATGTGTCTGGTGCAAGCATGTGGGGCAGGGTGAGACCTGGCCTTCAAAGTGTGTGTGTGTGTGTGTGTGTTCACGTGTGCGCACACTTATGGGTGGATGGATGACTTGTGGCCACTAGCTGAGTTAGCCAGGGTCAAGCTTGCTGGAGTGTGACAATGTGGTCCTGGAATCCGCCAGAGGCTTCTGCTCCTCCCACCCTGCTCTGTGCTGGTGGTGTGGTTTGTTTCTGCATCAGGCAGAAGTTAAAGCAATGACTCAGGAACACTGCTGGCTCCCTGGACGCCCCAGAGCCAGGAAGCCTCTGCCAGAGGTGGCCAGTGCTGGCCTTGAGTGCTGGGTTGAGAAGGGGCTTGGTCAGGGCCAGAGACCTGTACTCTCCCAGTGTGGCTGGGTAAATCAAGTTAGTGTCCCTGGCTGGGCCATGATTTCCCTAGAGAATTGAGGCTCAGAATTCCCCTCCCTTCTCAAACAGTCTGTGCTGGGGTGAAAGGCAGGAGCAGAGGCCCAGGCTCCCCGCTCTTCTCTGCTCCCCAGGCGTATTGTGCTAGCAGCTCCTCCGAGGGCAAACAGGTTCTACTGTCGGGCGCTCTGGTCCTTGTTCAGGACAGAGAGAAGGTAAGGCTGCCGGACATAAGTCCAAGGCATCCTTGAGGACCCTGTCACCCAGAGAAGCCACATAACAGCATTCTCATGCTCATGTGACTGATGTCTAGGGTGGGAGGAGACCTTGACCCTGCCGTCCTGTGCCCACTGAGGCTTCACGGTATCACTATGGCCCCATCTGTGCCTGAACATCACTCAGTCAGTCATGAGTAGTTATGGAAGAAGATGCATGCTTCTTCTTGTCAGAGGACTAAACACAGCATAGGAGCCTGGAAAGGGGTAGCAGCTCGCCGAGCAGAGGAGGCCTGCCTTGCTATGGCCTCCTGAGCAGAAGAGCAGGCCTCACACCTGCTTGGCTCAGGAAGCACACTGAGGAAGCACTCTGTCCACTGAGGCAGTTGACAGCTTTTCTGCAGGCTCCTCTGAGCCGACTGTGTGGGCACCAATGACTTTGATTATTGTGTCTGTAGCCTGGGCAGTGTTCAGAGGCACACAGCTGGAGAAACATGTGTCCAAATACTACATGCATGCACACATGTGTATGTACACACATATGTGTATGTACACACATACCCAAGCACATGCATATATAAACACCTTGGTATATTTTGAAATCCTGACCTTTCTTAAAGTCAAAACAAACAGCAAAAGGAAAAGAAGGTAATATCTTCCAAGGTCTCCCGTGTGGGGGCACCCCAGCAGTAGGGACTGGGAAGCCTGGTTGCCGGGGTATTCCTACACTCACAGTTAGTCGCTCAGACCCTTCCTGGGTGTTTTCTGAGGAGCAAGAGATCCTGGGTCCACAGGCCCAGAGTGATACTGCAGAAATGCAATCCAGAGTTCCAGAGCTGGGGTCCGGGGCAGGGTGGGAGCCTCTCAACCCAGATTCCATTCACATTTCCATCCAGTTCTGGCTCACTGTCACGTGCCACACTCAACAGTCCCAGGAAGATCAGCTTTGCCCTGCGTCCACTGCAGCTCAGGGCAATTCACAAGTGAGGCCTTCAGTACAGGCCTTGGGACCTGCCCAAGGCCAGGAGTTTCCCAGGAAGCAGCCCAGAAGCCTGTGCCCAGCCTTGCTTTGCATGATAAAGGTGTTCCCAGGAGTGAAACCGGAACTTCAGAGTGGCAGCTAGACCTATTGGGGGTGGGAGTGGGGGTGGGGGTGGTTGAAGGACTCATTCTGCCAGGCAGGGTCTCTTTCCGTGAAGGGCCCTCACCTGGTCATTTACTGCTGAGAAGCCTGCAAATCCAGGTCAATGACCCAGTTCATCTAAAGTGGGGATGTACTCAGTGGTCCTCTCTCTCCAGACCTGAGTCTGTGAGCTTACATTGTGTACATGTGTGCGTGGAGACCAGAGGTCAGCCTCAGGCTGACACACCCTGGGAGACAGGTTGCCCTGGAGCTTACCAAGAAAGTAAGATAGGCTGCCTGGCCCCGTAGCCTCAGGGATCTGCCTGGCTCTGTTTCCCCAGCACCGTGTTCAAACACACACCACACCTTGCTCTTTTACCCAATGCTGGGCCCTTGAACTCTAGTCCTCATGCTGAGCTCAATATTTTAACCTAGTCCAGCGTCCAGCTTTGTGGCCTCCAGCAGATTCCTAGTCTGTGAAGCTTGGGTTCATATGTTAAATGGAGCACTTTGTCAGATGATCTTAAAGGAGCTCGGCCATCTCTAGGGACCTAAATGGTGTGTTTCAGTGTGCTCAACCCCAGGCTGGATGATAGCCCAGTAGGAAGCCACCAAGGTTGGAGACTTCAAGCTCCATGTTCATGACAAAAGCCCCCAGGACATCTACTCCCACCGCAGCACCTTGGAGTGTCAGACTTATGTACTTGGGGGGGGGGGGTGAGATTTAACCTGAAATTTTCCCTAAACAGGTGCCAGCTATAGCCCGGGCCTTAACCTTCCGGGCCAGAAGCCAGAGGAAGAGGTTTAGTTGCTTTTGGTGGCCCAGGGACTGGGAGGAGCAAGGGATGGATAGAGCTGCGACTGGAAGCCACACGGTGGAATGGTGGCAGCCGTTTCCGAAGTTGCGCCGAAGCCAGGCTTTCCGCCCAGCGGCATGCCAGCTGTACGACTGGCCAAGGAGAGCGTGTTGTGGGGGGAGAGGGTTGGTGACCCGAGAGAGAGAGTTTCCCACCAGGCCGGCGTGGCTAGGTGGATCCCATGAAACCAACACCTAGGAAAAGCCGTGCTAAAAATAGCCGGGGCGGGGCGGGGGGCAAGCGTGTAACCCAAGCCGGGGCGCTGCTGTCGGGCTGTGCGTCCGGCCTCCGCGCGAGGCGAGCGCTGCCCGCGGACCGGCCCGGGAGGCGGCCCTCTGCTCGCACCCCGCCCCAGGCGCAGCGCGGCGGCTCGGTGCCCGGCGGGCGGGCGGGCGGGCGGGCGGGCGGGCGGCCGGGGCGCTGCGGGCGGGGATGAGCGCTGGGGCTACGCGGGCCGGGCGCGGGCGCCCCGCGCGTCCCGGGAACTGGAGCTACGCGCAGCCGGGGAGGAGGTGAGTGCGCGTCGCTGGGGTGTTCGGGGACGGGCGCGGTCACCGCGCTGCGCTCCAGGCGCACGGCCCGCCTCGGGTTCCGACTAACGATGAGACGAGCTGCAGGCGCGGAGCACTGAACTCGGGGCGGCCTGGCCGGACCCCTGAGAGAGCTGTTGGCGGTGTCGCCGGCGCTTTGCGAAGCGCAGAGCAAGCGTCGCCAGAGCCCCGGGGGGACCGGAGCCGCGGGGCTGCGGGAGGTGACGCGGTAGCTCATTCATTGCGACTTGGAGCCGTTCTTCTGCCACTCCACCGCCGCCCGCTCGGGACACCCTAAGAAACAATTCCGCGGGCGGGATGGGGTCCTGCTAGCGGACTTGAGGGTCGCCACGCCGTTGCTTCCGCCAGGAGGCCCATCGCGCCCCCACCCACCCTGTGCTTTGGGGCAGCTCCGCTGGAGTCGTCCACGGAGTTAAACTAAGCGGACCGCGGAGACACTGCGCCCCTCGTGGCGATGGCGGGAAGGGGAGGGTATCAGGATTCAACCGGACTTCTAGTGGCGGCCCGGACCCTGTCCTGCACCCCTGGACCCTGGCGTGGAGGCAGGGATGCCCACAGGAGACGGTGGAAATGGGGCAGCTTGGCTGCTGAGTGGCGCTCAGGCTCCAGCTGAGGCAGTTGACGGCTTTTCTGCGGGCTCCTCTGAGCCAACTGTGTGGGGACTGTGCCACGTGTTACTACTGCATTTAATCTTCAGTCGGGAGATGGGTGGAACCCCGTGCTCTAGATGAGGAAAGAGAGGGTCAGGGTGGCCTGGGTTGCACAGCTGGAAAGCAGCAGAGGTGCTGACAGTACCGACCCACACTGCCAGTTGACTTCGGTCCAGTTATACCTGTTAGAGGGACAAAGGTGTGCCGAGGCCTCTGTGTCCTGCACTATCCCAACGGTCTTGACACAGCCAACACCCAAGTCCGGAAAATAACAGACAAGCGAGTAAAATGCTTGGGCGTATTGACAGGGCCGCTCGGGAGGAGCAGAAGCTGGGCAAGAGTCCCTTCAGGATGGCAGCCTTCTGCTGCAAGCTTGCCCTGGCAGGTTCCAAACAGCTGGGCAGAGCCAGCAGAGAGTGTCTTCCTTATTGTGAATGGGAGAAGGCAGCGTAGGGCAGCCCGGGGTTCCTTCAGCCTGGGAGATTAGGTGAGAGGAGAGTGAGTGGACTCCGGGCTGGCAGTATCCCAGGGCGTTGTAGAGGCCATCTGGTTCCAGATTTCAGAGCCAAAGAGGGCTCTGAAATCATGAGCTTACAACCCTAGTCAGTGATTCAGTTTCCACAAGACCCCACCCCCAGGTCAGTGGCCACTTGTATGTCGGCAGAGATGGGCTTTCACCCCTTCAGGGCAGCCTGAGCCTGCTGTCCTGCGGCTACTGGAGGATCTGTTTCAGTCCAACCTCCTAGCTGTCAATCACTTGGAGTGACAGGCAGCACATTAAGCAAACTCATGAAGTTGCCCTCGGAGAAGTTACTGGTATGTAACTTCCCACCAAGTCTTTGGAGCGTGTACCTTTTACGACTTGGCACTGCCAGCCAGGAAACATCCTGCCACCTGCCTTTGGGAGACGAGCCCTGGGTCTTTCTCTGCATGCCCTTGCTAAGTACCGACGTGGCCTGGAAGCAGAGGCCAAGCTACACAGTGAAACTCATCTGCAGCCTGGGCTTCTGGGCCAGCCCTTCCACCCCTCTTGGGAAGAATTCCATTTCTGTCTCTGCTTTCTCCTCGAGAGCTGTAATGGTGTGGGGGAGGGGCATATCTACATGAGCATACCCAGGCTGGGAGCATGGGCAGCAGGTTGTGTGGCCATGGGCAAGTCTCTAAACCCATCTGGGCCTAGGTTCCAGCTGATGGCATACATGGAGGCAGGTGGCCAGGGACTGAATAGCATCTGCTTCTCCTCTTCTGTCCACCTCACCTCCTCTCCTCCTGGAACTCGTAGGTGAAGGATGAAGGGGGAGAGGGCTTTAGGCTTAGCCCCCTACCTCCCACACCTGCCTAGGACACTCAGTTCCCTTCCCTCTTGGGACACCTCCCATTCTGTCCCTGTCCTCGCTGGCCATCACCAGAGCAGGTGAAGCCGTGTCCCCTCCCCCAACGGAACAGAAATCACAACATGGCCCAGCTCATCTCCAAATAACATTCTGCTCCCTCTGCCTCTGACTGACACCCTCAGCCCCGATCGCTATGGAGCTGAGCCATCACGCTGGCCCGAGTATGGCAGAAGGCTCCAAGTGGGCCTTGTGTTGAGGTGACATGGCCCCTTCACTGCCAGGAACAGTTTCTTTGGCCTGTCTCCTTCTGTTTGTGCTTGCCACTCACCCTGGGGTCTGGGGCTGGGTAGTAGAAGCTGTCAGTGTTACCCTGCAGCTAACACCGCATCACGAAGTCTGCCAGGAGCCCACCATTTCCAGTGGTGGAAAAGCTGGTCCGTATAGGTGGGTAGTGGTTCTTCGTGGCACTAGGGTACTTTGCTCACCAAGAAGCCACAAACCCCAGGGCACCTCATCATATGTATCAAAGCCCCCGCTTCAGCCACATGATGTCTATGCTGTATGCAAGCTACTATTTCTGTTTCCAAGGACTGCACTTGGCCTAACCCACTGTGCATATTGGGAAATGACCTCCCTCCCCAGAGACACAAAGAGCCAAGGCACCCATCACGTCTGACTTGGGATTCCCCTCCTCCCGTGTTTCGTGTACGTTCGTGGTACAGGGCAGGGTGAGAAGCAGGTCGTAAGGCTACAGGGACCCATGTGGAGGTGCCTGGCCTGGCTGAGGTCAGCAGTGAGTTCCTGCGACCAGTTGTTCCTCAGCACTCCTCTCTGCTTCTCTCCCCCTCCCCCTTCTCTCTGCCACTGCTGTTACTGCAGAAGCTTATACAGAGTCCAGACTGGAGGAAGCAAGCCGGGCAGAGTGGAGCTGGGCTGTGCCTGGTCTTTAAACCATGTGCCTCCGTGTCCAGCCTGGCAGGATTGAAGTGGTCGCTGGGGATGGCACTGTTGCTTAAGTAGAGCCTGCTCTAGAGAGGCAACGCCCAAGCTAAGTCCTGCTTCTGAGTGTGGAGAGGCCACAGGGAGGCTTGTCTGAGGACACTGGCCGTGCACACAACACCCCACTATCCCAGCCCCCCCCACACACACAGTCTCTTCCATCACCCAGCACTTAAAGGAAGAGGGGGCCACTGTCTGCTGAGAGCTGGGATCCAAGTTCTCTTTTCCTTGAAGTGATTCTGACCCCCAACCCCACCCCACCTCCACTCAGTTCTGATCCTTCCAGATCAGAGGAGGTGACCCCCTGGGTGAAAAGAATATTAGCTTGGGGTCTTAGAACCACGGGCATAGTTTCATCTGTCCTGGTCTTTGTAGTGTGCAAAAGGACATCTCCAGGACAGATGTGGAGCCACAGTCTTCATAAAAGTGGCCAAGAATGGTAGGCCTCTTTGCCTACCCCATCCCTGACCTAGGGTGCAGCTACTGAACAGGCTGAGAGAGCAAAGACAGGTGAGAGCCACCGTGAACAGCCTCACGTGTGAGTTGCTGGAGACTACGCCCAGGAGACAGGCTGAGGAAGCTTCCCCTCCCATCCTGGCTCCTCCTGCTGGTGCCGGTGCCAGTGGCAGAATGGGGGACATTCCGTCCCCTGGCTGTCTCTCACAGCGTCTGTCCTGTCTTTGGCTGCTCCGGGGCTGGCATCTCAGCCAGCCACCTAACAGAGTCAACATTCATGAACAGCAGTCGGGGCCCCAACCGGCCGGGGCACTGCAGAATGTGACCATTAGGAGCGCCCCTGAACGGCATTTTCCACATTCCTTGGGGTGCACCGGGCCAATGTGGCCTTGGCCTCATGTAAACAGGCTGCTCTGCAGGACCTGGATGTGGCCACTGGGTACCACAGGCGCAGGAGCGTGGAATGCTGAGACCGTGGCTAGCCAGGCCAGGAGCCAGGTTGCTGGTCTGGTCCTTGAAGAAACAGCTCTTTTGGCAGTCTGTGGTGAGCACCACCACTGTCCAGTGCAGCCTAAAAGGCAGAGGCTTCGCCACACCCCCAATACCCCCCACACTCCCCACACCCCTCACACCCACCACATACCACACAGCACCCTTTCAAAGTGTAAAGTTCTGTGGGGCTTAGTATGCTCACAGAGCTGTGCAGGCATGATCTCGTTCTAGAACATTCCATCCCCCTCCCCCACCTCCTCCCAGCATCCACTAATCTCCTCTGTCTCTACCTCTGTGGATTTGCTTATTCTGGACATTTCATGTACACACGCTCACGCTCTGTGGCTTTCCGCGTCTGGCTTCTCTCACTGGATGTCATGCTTTTAAGGGCTTGAGCCGCTGTCTTGGTCAGAGCTTTCGCCTCTGGCTGGCTGGACAGTGTCCCCCTTCCCCTCCCCTGGACCCTCCCACCCGTGGGCTCCGTGTACCCATCACTGCAGTGATGTGTGGTCGTTATGCATCCTGCTGCTATAGACGTGTGTGTTCAGGTGTTTGTGTGGGCATATGTTTTCATTTCTCTACAGTAATTTCTAACGGAGGTGCTGGGCCGGTGGTCACTCAGGAAAAGGCACCTGACTTGGTTTGCCACCATGCCTGGGCCGTGTCACATCCCCATAAGTCAATGAAGATGTAAGAGCTGTGTATTTGAGAGCCATGGACTCTAGTGGGTAATGTGTCCTTCAGGGCTGGATTCTCACTCAGCCGCAGATAGAGTCATCAAGGCAAAGAAAGCAGCGGTCGGGACCCTGAGCCATGTCTAAGGGACAGTTCTGTCCTACAGGACGCTCCATCCTGTCGCTCCTAAGATGATGCACGTTCTCACCTCATGCTGGGCTGTGCTCTAATCTCTATGCAAAGGATTAGTGTCTTCCTCATGAGACCTTGAGCTACCCGGACTCCTGCAGGAGACTGGGCCTTGAGGAGGGACCCTAGAACATGACCAAAACCACACATCCTGTAAGTCTTTCCTGTAGCTTCGTTCAAGGGAGCTGATGGCTGAGGCTGCCTCAACCCCAGGGAGTGCTTGATCCCATCTTCCTGATCTAGAGCTGGAACACTTAGGACCGGTAGACCAAGTGGCTAGCATACACACAACTGTTGGTGAGGCACTTGCCCCAAGCTACCCAGTCTACTTACTGATGGTCAGAGGGACCAGGCCATACTGCCCAAACCTCTGTGGACCCTGGGTAGGAGGTTGTCAGGGCACCATGTATTCCTGCTGATGTAGCCAGAGCAGCCCTGTCAGGTGGATGGGGCTGACAGGGAAAGGGCTGAGCTTTCATGACAAGGCCCTAATAAGATGACAGGACTTGCCAGGAACAATTTGTGTCTGCCATCAGGAGCCTGGGGCCCATGTGTGTCGTGCACACCTGGAGGGCCCAGGTGCTCTCAGAAGTTCACACGTGCAAGTTTCTCTGGAAGGTGCTGCCTCAGCGGGTACTGGCCCAATGTGAGGCCACCAGGGCTGTGCTGTGGTTTGTCACCCAAGGGCTTGCTCCATGGACATAGGGTCAGGCCTATGATACCTGTACTGCCCCAGTCTGAGAACAGGAGGGCTGTAACCAGGGGCATACTTCATCTAAAAACTATGAATGTCTACTTACTCTGTGTGTGTATGTGTGTGTGTGTGTGTGTGTGTGTGTGTGTGTGTGTGTCTGTCTGTCTGTCTGTCTGTCTGTCTGTCTGGCTATCTGTGTCTGTGTGTCTGTATGTAGGTCAGAGGTCAGCCATCATCCACCTTGCTTTTTAGAGAGAGGGTTTTTCGTTGGCCTAGCATTTGCCAGTTCAGCTAGGCTTGCTGGCAAGGACTCCACCTGTCACCGCATCACACAGGTTGTCACACGCATGCACCACCATGCCTGACTTTCCTTGTGGGCCTGGGGGTGGAAGTCTGGTTCTCACAGTCAGCACCTTGCTGACTGAGCCATCTTTCTAGCCCCAGACATTCACTTCTTTCGGCTGCTGCACATAGAATATTGTTGTAGAGTTTCCCTTGGGCTGGTGCCGGCTGATAGTACACCCTTCTTCTAAGTCTGATTCCTCTTGTCATCATATCCGCTGGTTCATGACTGCGCTGAGAGTCTCTCATGCCACGGCCTGCTGACTAATGCCCACAGCGTTCTGCCTCTCCATGCTTTTGCTCAGGAATTGCCTAAGCTGCTTGCAGGCCAGCTGTAGGGTGAGCTGTTCTCCCCACCATTACCCTTTGAGCAGGTAACTAATAGAGACCTAGAAGACAGTTCAGCACTGAGGACCCAGGAAAAGCCCCTGGAGCAAGAGGTCTCTGAGGTGCATTCAAAGATGACAGAAGGTTTACCAAGCATTCCTCAGGACAGAGGAATCCAAGCCAAGGAAGCAGCATGTGTCAGGATCCAGAGACACATCCCTATGACTCGTCCTGACCCCCGGTGTTCCTTGTCCACACTAACCGTGCACAGCCGTTGTCTGCGTCAACCCACACAAGCTGGACTCTATGCTGATGCTATGAATTAGTAAATGGGATGGAGTTGTGGACTCCCCTGTTACCCACGATCTATGAAGCCCCAGCAGAGCCATACCTGTTGAGAACCTATTTCTTTAGTTTCCCAATAGAGAGACAGGATATAGCTGCTCTGGGAGCTCTCAGGTGTCCAAGGTATGTGCTGAGTCCCAAGGGGACAACACTGGCACCCGTAGAAGGGACTCGGAAGTGTCATCGATCAAAGTCACCAAGTCACTCTGGGAGAATTGAGGGCCAATGTGCTATGAATGTGGCTAGCCATGTTTCTCAGCCCTGACATCCCTGGCCTGGGTGTGCCTCTGGGTAAAGCCCTTGGGGCAGCATGCCCAGGCATCTGTGGACAGAGCGAAGCCTTCCAGAGTGTGGCGTCTCCATTGCTCTCCTGGGAGGGGTCTCTTTGACAAATGAAGGAGGCCAGGATCTGCTTCTCAGGCTGGCCCACACTACTGGAGAAAAGGCTTCTGGGCCTGCAGGGAAGCAAGACTCTGCACCCACAAGACTTGCCTACAAGGAGAGACTCTCACCACAACCACCTTGGAGGCTTTCCTGGGAGATCTCTAGCTTTGAGCTTGGGCAGCTTATCTGGGGAGTCTGTAACTGTCCAACGGCCGTGCAGGCAAAGCTCTGGTCAGAGCTGCTCAAAGCACAGCGTAGTGTACTCAGGTGACCCAAACCCAAAGGCAGAAGCCGTGGATAACATTTGGACTCGACACGGGTAACACGGTGCAGTGTTGATCCTTTCGATTTTCTCACTGGCCCAGTTTCTTAAGTTCTTAGACCATTACACCAGTTGAAGGGCTTGGTTGGGTCCCTAACTTTGAAGGGACCCAACCTAGCCCTGATACAAAGAGGCCTCTGGGCGTGGATGTGGGATGAGACGGGATGTGGGTGGACAAGTTGGTCCTTACAATCTCAGTAAACATCTGGCCACAAGGCCCAGCACAGGAACCTGACCTTGTGGGCACCACTCAGCTGGCAGCTGTGGCCAGTCTATAAATATATTCTGTACTAGACCAGCCCACATTCATTCCTGCCTCTGCACCCCAAGTGCCCTCCCAGCGGAAGACAGGCCGCCAGGGGCCTTGTGCCTGGCCAAGCAGTCACTCCTGGTGAGTGGGAATATGTCCACCCTGGGGTCAGTTCAGGGCTCGCAGCATCCGATTGTTATCTGAGTACCCACAGCCTGCCCAGCACCGGCGTCTGCATTTAGCTTGGGGAAAGGCTCCTGTGCCGGCAGCCTGCTTTTCTTGGATGTCTAGGCTGTGTTTATACCAGGCTGGAGCCTGGGGAATAATTAGAGTCTCCAAGGGGCCTGCCTGCCCTGGGTGGCCGGGGTCTGGGTACCAGTGCTGGCCAAGCAAGGGACTTGCCTGGGGAAAGGGTAAGGGTGCCTTTACCCCAGGCAGGCTGAGTAGCCAGTGTTTGTTAGGAAGGAACTTGGAGTGGGGTCCGCCCTGAAGCGGTAGGCTTTGATGAAGTGTGCTACCTCTTGGAGCCTCTGATTCCTGTGTTCATCCAGAGGTCAGAGGCCCGGCTTTCTTGAAGAGGGTGAGGCTGGCAGCTGATCCAAAAGCCTGTGTCTTAGTGCCCCACGTTATTGTCCCCACAGAAAGTAGAACTGGTACTGTATCACCAGGGGTATCTTAAATACATGTGTCTAGCCAGGGTCACCAGGGCTCCCAAGGCGTGAGCAGTACTGGCCCCAGGAAGAAGTCAAATCCCCACCTGCACCAGCCAGGCAAGATAGCCGTGAGATCCGGTGTCCTTTGTGAAGTTGTGATTTATAACCCAAGACCATTCTCTTCCACACGAAATCTGTATTTTTAAGTATCTGAGATGTTTTCTGGTTTTTAGCTGCCAACCTCAAAGGCAAGGGTGTGTTTGTGTGCGCTGCATCTTGGGAGCCGCTCATGGTCAAGAGCGAGGAGAGACAGATCTGGGGGACACAGGACACATAGCTCAACCTTGGCCCCTTGGGCCATTCCTAGGGTTGTCTCTGCATGGTATGCCCAGGACACCAGCTGTGCATTGTCACTGACTTGGTTCTGGAGACCAGGAGACATCAGGCGTTCAGACCCTCCTTCCCTCAGACTTCGAGGCGCTGGAGGATTGAACGTGCTAGAGTCTGTTCACTATGGCGCCTCTTGTGGTGGTCTGTGGTCACTGCAGACACCCATGTCTACTGCAGCCTTCACACACACACACACACACACACACACACACACACACACACACACACACCGCAGCTGCCTGTCCTCCCTGGCATTCTGCAGGTGCCTTTACTAAGTCTCGTCCTCAGGAGCAGCCATACCTGCACCAGATTCTTTATTCTGGGATTCAGACTTCACTGTCAGCTTGCTTCATGCAGCTTTGGGGGACCTCCCATGGGTCCCCTGGGAGTGAGTTCTGCCCAGGAACCTTTCATCTGAAGGGAGTGTTAGACAGGAGAAAGTTTATCTTAGGACTGTGGTAAGCCCACTGGGGAGCTTCATGGACATTCTTGTACACATATATAATTATGCAGCTGCATGTTATACATGTTATTATGTAAATAACATGTAACTATATGTACATGTATATATTCTCACACATATTTTTTACTATTACTGAGTGTTTGAGAGTGCCAGTCTTGGCTATATCAAACATTGTGTAGAACTTTGCCCTGATTTTTGGTATCTTTCTCATAGTCACTCTGCGGCAGGTGACATTAATAACATGCCAGTCCCACCTGGGAATCAGAGGCTGAAGTGAGATGCTCCAGGTTGCATGACCCAGAGGCAGGCAGGATGACTACCAGTGCATAAACTCTGAATTTGGTCTCCCGCACTCTGCACTGGGTCATCTGCAACCCAGGAAAGGCACAGGTGCATGGAACCCGGGGCCGATCACAAACACGTCAGCTGCCATCTTTGGCCTGGACCAGTTAGAATTCAGTGGCACATCCAGAGAGTTCCTGTTTCATCTTCAGCACTGTGGCTGAATGCTGTGGCCCTGTCTGTGCAGGTGAATTTGGCAGGGCAGCATGAGACCCTCCGCTGACAGCATCCAATGGCAGGGCAGCATGAGGCCATCCGCTGACAGTGTCCATCTTCTGCCCGGGCTCAGGTTCCCACATTCAGCACTTAGAAGTTCTCCGAAAGCGCCAGGCTCCTCTGTCATTTCTAGATCCTGCTGTACATTTGATGCTGTCTCCTTTCTCTCCATGACCCTGCCCTTTTGTTGGCTGTCCTCATACTCAGCCGCTCCACTATGAACAGTAGAAATACAGTTCAGACACTACAGAAGGGAAGATACTGTCTGGTGAGCCCATGATACACGCTCTGAGTGCGTTTCGGACAGAGGCATATCCAGGTTCCCTGGTAGTGCTGTCAGAATCAGCCCTTGGCTCTGCTTGTACCCATCCTGGCTCCAGTCCTAGAGATGCTCTTCAGAGTAGCTCAGAGACCACATGCTCTATCCAGTCACCTAGTCTATGACGGATGAGCTCTTCTGCGGCCAGCTCCTGGTCGCTTTTATTCCTGAGACCTGCAGTGTAATCAGCCCCTCCCAGGGCTCCAGAGTGAGTGTGCCCACACACACCTCTTTGTCCCCAGATCTCTAAGGCTGTTGTCTTGGGATGATGACTGGCAGGAAAGACACAGTAGTGGGGAAGAGAGGCTGCGTGGGGAATCTCAAGCTCTGGGGGCCAGAGGGCAAGGGCATGTCTCTGCCAGACTGTCAACATTCGGCATCCTGTGGGCATGAATTTGGTGTCAGTACACATGGGAACGTGTGACTTTGGTATATGAGGTAGGCAAATTGAAGGACAGCATGAGGAAGACGGGATGGGAAGACATTAGTGAGGGCATACGTTATGCAGATGGTCAATGGATAGGCAGACAGACAGACAGACAGAATTGATACATGCATAGATGACAGAGGGATAGATGATTTCTTAAAATGTTTAGTAGATGGGCATTCCTTTGTGAGACAGGAGATTTGAACAAAGATTCCATGGCCTGAGAGTTGAGTCTCCACTGGAGAGGCCTGGGACTCTGTACCACAGACCTGTTGGAGCTCTGTGTGGGAGTGAGCACCAAACTCAACAGTAGTATAGGTGCCTATACCCACCTCCCACTGAGCACAGGTCCTTGGGGATCAGGGTGCTGTACCTGCCCCTATGCACGCTGCCAGAGGCTGTTCCAGGGGCCACGGGATGCCCAGCAGCCGGCTGACCAGAGCCTTCAGTAGGCAGATACACAAAGCCTGTTAGAGAAGATCAAACACGGCCATGGGCTTTCTGAATATAAAGAACACACAGGAAAAGGGTCCTGTGCTCGGCGTGGCCTTTCATCCTGGCACTTGTGTGCGATCCTTTCATCAGTGGCTTAGCTCTGTAGCCTCCGGCTCTTTGAAGTGGCAGTGGGCACTGGGTCCTCCTCGGCACTATCCCTGTGCTCACACCCTGGAGGAGGGGCCTCAGAGTGGGTACAGAGCCCCTACAGCAGACTCAGCATCTGGTATGGCGTCTGAACCCCATGACCAGGTTGGCTTCCATCATCTCCCTACAGACCATGATTCTAAAAGTTCCAGGGACAGAGAGGATGACAAGAGTTTATTTGTCTTCTCTGTGCATAGATATGGGGCAGTGCAGACAGCGAGGACGATGAGGATGTCAGGCTCCTGTGTCCGTTGGACCCACAGGAGAGCAGCCATCTGCTCTGTCACTGGTGCTCATGTTCCCTGCATTCTCTGATCATCTGTGGCCCCCACAGAGAGCCTGGCTTCTGGGCTTGCAAACCCGTTAGGTTCTAGTTCTGCCCTAGCCCAGGGGGTGACTGTGAGCTTGCAACCCTTGACGGGATGGGTGGGTGATGGATGCCTGACCCTTAGACACAACCTCTGAGTCCTCACATCCCTACAGCACCACCACCAGCAACCAGAAATCTCCATACACCCAGGACAGTAGTTCACAGCATGGCCGAGAGACCAGCCAGCGGGACAGCAGGTGCTCTCCCAATGGAAGAGCGAGACATGTAACAGACAGGCCAGGGCCCAGCCCGAGCCTCTGCCTCCCTGGGATTTCCCTCCTGCTTGCCAGCCAGGCCAGGAAGGAGCTTCATCTGCGCTGTTGTAGGTCTTGGAACCTCCAGGGCAGGTGGCCTCCAGGAGCCCAGGGTCAGGCTGTTTCAGAGCCGTCCTTCTTCCTAGCCATAGGAACAACAGTGGTGTCTGGAGCGTGGACCATTCCAGTCCCGCACAACCTCTTTTTAAAAAAAAGTAGCTGGGTGGTGGTGGCACACGCCTTTACTTCCAGCATTTGGAAGGCAGAGGCAGGTGGATTTCTGAGTTCAAGGTCAGCCTGCTCTACAAAGCTAGTTCCAGGACAGCCACGGCTACACAGAGAAACCCTGTCTCAAGAAACAAAAACAAATAACCAAATAAAGTATATGTGTGGTGTAGTATGGTCTGTGTGTGTGTGTGTGTGTGTGTGTGTGTGTGTGTGTGTGTGTGTGTGTGTGTGGTGTGTATGTGTGTGTGTGTGTAGTGTTGTATAGTATGTGTGTAGTGAGTATGTGTGTAGTGTGTGTGAGTGGTGAATGTGTGTATGTGTAGTGTGTGGTATAGTGTGTGGTATAGTGTGTGTATGTGTGTGTAGTGTGTGCATATGTAGTGAATGTGTGTGTAGTGTGTGTGTACTGTGTGTGTATCTAGAGAATGTATATAGTATGTGCGTGTATGTGTGTGTACTGATGTGTGTGTAGTATATATATGTGTGTGTGTGTGTGTGTACTGATGTGTGTGTAGTGTATGTGTGTATTTGTGTGTACTGATGTGTGTGTAGTATATATATGTGTGTGTGTGTGTGTGTGTGTGTAGTGTATATATATGTGTGTGTGTGTGTGTGTGTGTGTGTGTGTAGTGTATATATATGTGTGTATGTGTGTGTACTGATGTGTGTGTGGTGACTGTATGTGTGTGTGTTTCTGTGTGTGTATAGGTATAGAATGCGTAGGTAGGTGACAGTCATCTGCTGGGCACTGTGCCTAACAGCAAGAGCATAGCAGTGACCCTGTCCCTGCCTCCGGGAGCTTCCTCCGGACACAGACTCCCCCCAGTTCTGGTAGACTAAGGACTTGCTCCTGTCTGTACTGAGGTTTGTTCTGAGGAGACACTGCAGGACCACAAACCCACAGAACACCAGAGGAGAACTAACGGGGAAGAGAGGCTTGCGGTGCCTGTGGGGAGAGGCTGCTGTGTGACCATGTTGCATCTGAGGAACCCCATGGAGATAGATGTGTCCCTGCCTCAGTTTACCCTATGGAAGTTTATATTTACCCCAGCTTTGACTTCTTTGCAATTGGTGGAGTCCGTGCCTGCTCCAAGCTGGGCCCATCTCTCAATGGGCTCCCCTAACCCCTTCATTTTACCAGAGGGAAAACTGATTCTCTTAGGTTCTGCCTGGGCTCTGCTGATCCAGTGGCTGTCTGTGGCTGAGAACAGGAAGCCTTGCTGTCCAGCGAGATGGCAGTGTGAGTTGGTTATCAGAAGTTTCAACTGGAGCAGTGTCGTTATGACTTTGTCCTGGTACCCTTTCCTCAGCCTGTTGGAGAGAAGGACCCCCAAGGAGACACTACTACTCCAGCCACACGGCAGGCCCTGGGGCTGCCTGGAAACTTCTGAGACAGGAGTTCCTGAGCATAGCCAAAGCCCTTACCTGGTGACTTGAGCCCCCTGGGCTTGTGAATGTGGGCTGTGGCACAGAGGGACACTATGGATAGAGGCTAGTGTAGTCATGAGGCTTAATCTCCATGGCAGTCACATGTGACAGACCCAGGACACAGCAGGGAGCACCCAGCAGAAAGTATGCTGTTGGCTCAAACAGCCTGACTCTGGGAGAGTCCTTCAGGTATAGCTGAGTCCAGGTGCTCCAACATGGCCTGAGAGGAAGGATTGAGCAACTCCCCCAGAGGGAACTTGAGATGTTGCTGCCAATACTAAGAAGATGGGAGAGGGTGCAAGGGACAGAAAGACACAGCAAAGACCCTTTTACAGCCATGAGGATATGCCAGGTTGGAAGGAAGGTGGAGCAGGAAGCCCCCAGCTGCAGACTGGCAGCCCGAACCACACCCACCCAGCACGTGTTTGCTTCAGCCACAAGCTGTCTTAAAAATACTGCAAGCCCATCACACTGCCCAAACTTCTGTAGAAACAGGAAGAGATGTGTCAGATGTGGTGTGGGGGCTAGGTACCGATGCCTGTGGGGTGATGGCTAGTTCTCATATTCCCCAGGGTCTCCAGCACAGCCTGTTTTCCACCTGCCTCGTTTACCCTCTCACCCAGCAACTGGGGATCCTGGCCCAGGGGGACCCTGCTACAGAAGGCTTCCAGGCAGTGGACGCAGATCTGCAGTGAGGCACAGCGGGCCTGCAGACTCCAAGGGAATTTAGAGCACACCCCCCCCCCCAGGAAATGCCAACAGATCTTGAGGTCTCCAGACCCCAAGACCAACCCCTCTGCACCTCCACTGTGGGGGTGGGGGCAGGGCGGCTCCTCATCTGACCTGGCCCTGGCCCTTCTTTCTGGGATCTTCCCCCCCCCCCCCCCGCCCCAGGCCTGCCCTCTGTTCTTGGCCCCACATGTGGCCCTGTGTTCCCCGACCCCCGCCCTGACACGCCCCAGAGTTTTTGGCAGCTGGAGAGCGCTAACGTGGCTGAATGGCTTTGGGGGACTTTGAAGGAAACTAATTAAAACCAGCTGAGATGTGGAGCTGAGATGCAGAGCCAGGGGCACTTTCCACAGGATGTGGAGGGTAGAAGGGCCCTCGCAGTAGCCCACCGCCTCTGTGCTGTGGCCAGGGAGCCTCACTGGGCAGATAACTCACCCAGTCCACCTCAGCCTCTAACTAAGAGGAGAAACTGGCAGGATTGTCCTTCTCTGAGGTGAGGGTCTGACTACGGGAAATTGTCAGCGGTGGGGTTTGTTACGTTGTTACAATGTTGGGGGTCATTGTGCCGGTGCCCACACACACACATACGTGTCTCACGTGACTATGTTTATAAGTATACTCATGGGATGTGTGACTCTCAGTGGTCCTAGGTATGTGCCTCAGTTTACCCTCTATCCAAGGGTGCCTTGCTGCATTTGCTCAGCTAGATGCTGCCCTCCTTCCTGGAAGGATCTGTCTGCAGGGCCAGGGCCAGCCACTGAGTTTTGTCAGCCAGTGCTGTGTTCAAAGGACTCTGGAAGACTCTGCCCTTGGTCTTTACATTATTAAAGTGTCCCCTGAGGGGTTCCTGATGTCCCAGGGTAATGTGAGGAGAAGACCCCCAGGCTCCGCCTCCACGAGCACCATCCCCTGTCTAGCTGGACACACCTGGGCAGCAGAGAGCACTGATTGGCTTTCGTGGCTGGGGTCAGACCCGATGTCTATGTAGCGGACCACAGTATCTGAAAACGTCTTCAGGAAGGAGCAGTTACTCTCTGTTCAGTGCTTGCACAAGGATCTCTTCCATCGAGGTGGGGGAGCCTGAAGGCAGCCCGGTTTGGAAGGTGTGGCAGAGGCTGTTCACATCACCAGGGGCCAGGAAGCAGATAGCACGATAGGAGCCAGTGACAGACACAGCCTTGTAGGGCCTGCTCTGGAGATCCACTTCCGCTAGCCAGGCCCCACCTCTTGGAGTTCATAGATCCTCCCAAAATAGCTGGACCAAACACTCGAAGCATGAGTCTATGGTGGAGTTTCACATCCAAACCACAGAAGCTTCCCTCCGTGTCAACCCAGCTGGGTCTCTCTTCTTTGCTTAGTGTAATGTGGTCTGCCCTGCCGAGCCAAGAGGAGGCTGGCTGCTTCCCCAGAGCCTCAGGAGTAAGAAAGCCAGTGATGAGCAGGCGTCAGCTTCACAGCCAGGGTCAGGCTGGCCAGGGCCAGGGAGATCTGTCATACCCATTTTTCAGATGGGGAAATGGAGTCTTGAGAGGATGCTTTTGTTATTGTTGTTTTAATTTGAGCTAAGCGTGGTAGCACACACCTGTAATCCCAGGACCTAGAAGGCTGGAGAAGGGGTCTATATCAGCTCTAGAACTTGATAAGACTCTGTCGTGTGTGTGTGTGTGTGTGTGTGTGTGTGTGTGTGTGTGTGTATCTCATGTAGCTGAGAATGACCTTGAACTTCTGGTTCGGCAGCTTCCAGTGAGTGCTGGGATTATTTAACTCGGGGCTTGCTTACAGTTTCAGAGCGTTTGTCCCTTTTCATCTTAATGGGAACATGGCAGAACACAGGCAGGCACGGTCCTGAAGAGAAGTGGCTGAGAGCTACATCCTCTGCAGAGAGAGAATGAAAGAGAGAGAGAGGCAGAGACATAGAGACAGAGACAGACAGAGAGAGAAGATTAAAGGTGTGCATCACCACAATTGGGGTTTAGTTTGGGGTGGTTTTTTTTTTTTTTTATATTTATTTTTATTTATATGAGCACACTGTAGCTGTC
This sequence comes from Arvicanthis niloticus, assembly GCF_011762505.2. NCBI lineage: Eukaryota > Metazoa > Chordata > Mammalia > Rodentia > Muridae > Arvicanthis > Arvicanthis niloticus. The sequence continues at coordinate 48,030,408 of NC_047675.1, forward strand.
TTCAGACACACCAGAAGAGGGCATCAGTTCCCATTACAGATGGTTGTGAGCCACCATGTGGTTGCTGGGAACTGAACTTGGGACCTCTGGAAGAGCAATCAGTGCTCTTAACCGCTGAGCCATCTCTCCAGCCCTGGTTCTGGGTGCTTTTTTAAAATGTGGTTCTGAGACTTCAAGGCTTCAGGCTTGCAAGGCAAGCATTCCACCAGCTACGCCCCAGCCCCAACCCCAACCCCCACTATTTTTATATAAGCCCTTTTATTTCTCTCCAGTGCTGAGCATGGAACCCAAGTCCCCACTTGTGTGAGGCAAACACTTCACCGGTACACCGTACCCCTAGCTACGCCCTGGTCTCCAACCCACTTCTTAAGTAGCCACGTCCACTCTGTTTTCAGCCCTTCCCCGCCACCCTAGGGCAACTGGAATATATGAACATATGAACAGCGATGATGTCACAGCCAGCATCAGTGAGAACTGTCACCTGCTGGACGACGTGCTCCCACAGACTCTGAAGCAGGACAGTTTTCACTTTGCAGGTGGCACATGAGGCTCAGAGCAGCTGAGTCGCTTCTCTGTGGTCACACAAGGAAGTGCAGAGTCTGCTCTTTCATCAGCGCATATTGAAAGGACTATTGACACAATGCATGGGGCCAGGGCTATCTGGGCTATCTCAGTGACCTGGCTGACAAAGACCAGATATCAGGACCACACACTGGGGACTGTCAACTGAAGTCATGTCCCTTATCTGTGTCATAAGTCACATCTGAAGCCTTCCAGGAACACTTGCTCTGTGAACACCGACACCATGCCCCCCATCTTGGCAGTGAGATGTCACCTCAAGCCTGGTAGGCTTTGGATTCCCAGAGCTGCAAGCACTGAGGGCTATAGGTGTGCAGACAACCCTGGGAACCCTCCTATCACCCTGTCCAAGATGGCTACCCCATTACTATGTTAGAATCTCATGCCTTAGGGTAAGATGTCTCCTGGGGTCTAGACTGGGAAGACCTCCTTTGGGGAGATCCATGCTCACAGCCCTACAGTTCCAGCATTTGGTTTGTGGGGGGTCTGAGCTGAGTGACAAGGGACTTGTGTCTTGGCTTTATAGGCAGCTGGGCACAGGCGGTCAGATGTGGTGGCACCTGTGATGTGATAATCCACTGGGCGTCCGTGCTTGGTGTTGGTGTGTGTGGGTGTGTGTGCACATATGTGTGCCTGCATGCATAAGTGTGTGAGATACTCTGCCTCTTCTACACCAGATACTGCGAGGCCAGGATTGGTTGGAAGAGTTCTCAGAGGACGATCAGCCCTCCCTCCTGCACTCTCTTCCCTTTGGACAGAGAGTGGGAAAGATAAGCTTGCTGTGAATTATTCCCTTTTTGCCCTGGCTGTCAGGAAGTTCTTCCCATAAGGCTTACTCTTCCAGTTTGTATTGTAAACATCCTGTGGTCATCTTCACAAACCTTGCTTTGGTACCTTTTGGGCAAAGAGAGCACAAGTTTTTGAAGAAACAGAGTTGGAAGGAGAGGATTAAGAACTAGGAGAAAAACTCCAGGCAGTGGTAGTGCACACCTTTAATCTTAGCACTTGGGAGGCAGAGGCAGGTGGATTTCTGAGTTCGAGGCCAGCCTGGTCTACAGAGAGAGTTCCAGGACAGCCAGGGCTACACAAAGAAACCCTGTCTCGAAAACAAACAAAAAAAGGAATAGGAGAAAACTGCCACCGTGGACCACTTTGACGAGCCTCAGAATGGCCAGCAACTAGAAATAAATCCATCCTGAAATCATCTATAAAGCACTGTGTGCACAGAAGTAAACTATAAACTCCCCACTCCTTTGTGTCTTTCCGGCCTGTGCCTGTTCTTATCTCCTGAGACTGCTCTGCCCTCTGACCCAGGTCCTTCCACATAGGGCTCCAGCAGGGCCCCGATCTCTTCACCGAACTCCCAGGCCTCTGTGCACCCCGGACCAACAAACATCCTCTTACTGGAAAAGAGAACTACCCCAGAGAAGAAAGGGAGAAAGAACAGGAGGGAGGAGGAAGAACTGGAGAAGGGAGGAGGGAGGTGGGAGGAGGGAAAAGGGAGGAGGGAGAGGAGCCATCCTGGCCCCAGCCAGCACAGCCCTGCAGGCCGTGGAGCTGCCTGTGAGATGAATGTTGCCCTTATTCAGCAGCACCCATTTCCCTCAAACGGCCCCTCTGTAGCTGCTGGAGCTGGGCTGAGCCCAGTGAGGGGCAACCCTGCCAGGCCCCTCTACATGAGTGTGTCACTTGGCCCGTGCTCACAGAGATGTGGCCTAGAGCTGGGGACCCAGACTCAGGTCAGTGTGCTGGGTGAGGAGTTTCCTGACCCCATTGTGCCTCAGTTTTCCTACCTTCAAGTGGCGTGGTGACAGGCCCTTGAACATCACAGAGCCAGAGTGGGCCTGTGAGACCAGGGCTCTGTGCCATCTGTGACTTCAACAGGACCCACAGGAGAGATGCATCCACACTGGGGCAGGGGGATACCTTAGTGAAGTGGTGACCTCCCTCTGTTGTGACAGGGATCAGGAGAACCTGTGGTGGGAAGGGGGCTCACGGCATGGATGAGCAGACTTGCTCAGCATGCAGGAGACCATGCGCTGTGGATTTCACGTGTGCACATGTGTCCTGCATATGATCGCCGGGCACAGGGAGGAAGCCAGTGCCCTGAGACAGGGCTGGATAAGACAGGAGGAGAAGCCAGGCGGTGGTGGCACACGCCTTTAATCCCAGCACTCGGGAGGCAGAGGCAGGCGGATTTCTGAGTTCAAGGCCAGCCTGGTCTACAAAGTGAGTTCCAGGACAGCCAGGGCTACACAGAGAAACCCTGTCTCGAAAAACCAAAAAAAAAAAAAAAAAAAAAAAAAAAAAAAAAAAAAAAAAAAAAGACAGGAGGAGAATGCACAGGTTGTGTGGCCACAGTTAGAGGTCTTCACAGCCCACTGGCTGAGTGAAAGGCCTTACACAGCAGAGAGCAGGGATAGCCTGAGCTACTGGAGCAGGAATAGCCTGAGCTGCTGGAGCAGGGATAGCCTGAGCTGCTGGCAGCTCGGCAAAGCCCAGGCTTGAAAGTCTACACAGCCAGTCCACCCCCAGTCCCTGCCACATCCCAGAGCTCGCCTTTACAGGGTCTTTCCCACAGCCTCCTGTCTGTCTTTGGGCACAACTGCTGGACGCCTCTGAGCTCTGCTGCAGGGGCAGCCTACAAACGTACTTCTCTAGTAAAGGACTTCCTGTCCCTCGAACGTTCCAAGCTATGGCATCCCTTTTAAACACAGGAGACCCCTGGGGGTATCCCAACTGGGCCAGTGGGACTGGTCAAGCTCAAGCACAGTAGTGTCCCATTTCTGAGGCAGAGTGTATTGGGTAGGTGAATGAATGAGGGAATGAATGAATGAGTAAGTGAAAGAATGAATATGTGAATGAATAAATGAATGAGTGGGTGAGCAAATGAGTGAGTAGTGAATGAATGAATGAGTATGTACATGAGTGGATGAGTGAATATGTGAATGAATGAGTGAGTAAATGAAGGAGTATGTAAACGAATGAATGAGTTTGCGACTGAATGAACGAGTGGGTGGATGAATGGGTGAGTATATGAGTGAATAAATGAATGAGTATGAATAAATGAATATGTGAATGAATGAATGAGTGAATGAGTGAATGAATGGATGAATGAGTAGATGAATGGATGAGTTAGTGTGTGAACGAGCCAGTGAGGACATGAGTGCGTGGATCAGCTTAGGTGAGGACAGCTGGACCTGTGTGCCCGAAGGAAGGTCACACACAGCAAACCACAGGCTGGATGCAGCCGACAGCTTCAGCCCACACAGTAGTTATTTTGTTTTAGGTGAATCTATTGCCAGGTTTTTAAATGGGGAGATTTCATTTTAAAACCTGGATTCCAGACTTTTCCTGAAAAATCAGGATGCCTGCCCTGTCCTTAGCTTCCTGACAGCTACCAGCAGCCAGACTGTCACAGCCCCCACTGACCCAGGGGGGGCTGGAAAGAAGGGGGCCTAGGGGTACGGAGAGCCTATCCCAGCCTCTCCACAGCACGCTTTTTCTCCAGCAGATGCTGCCCATGTCCTTTTGGCACTGGAGGACACAGCCATGCACACACAGGAACGTCAGCCCTCAGAATGCAATAGAAGAACAGGCAGCCTGGCTAACAATGCTCTCTCTCTATAGGCAAGAAAGGGACAGCAAAGTCAGTCACCTGGAGGTCAGTGCCAGGGAAGCGAGGGCTCCTGGAGATGAATAGGTGACTCTCATGAAGAGACCCAAAGGGCAGCAGGAGGCGGGACATGCCTGCAGCCACACAGACACCCCTGTCCTTAGCACCCTGGCCCCTCTCCCTAACAGCAACCTCTCAGTGACTCTTGGCATCACAAGGCCTGGTGGCTGGGATAGCCAGCCTGCCCCAGGTTCTAAGACCCAGGTTGCAGAGCAGCCACGCAGACTACAAATCACAGGCTGGGTGGAGCAGCGGCACTGGGAAGAGCTGAGGAAGACTGGAAGAGCTGGCAGGAGGGACTCCAGGCTTTGTGAAACCTGCTTAGGACGGGAGAAAGACATGGAGACAGCCCGCCCTGTCCACCTGTAGGCCCAGGCCTCGGCAACATCATGTATGGAAGGGAAATGTCTTGGTGGCATTTGTGCATTTGGTCAACCCAGCAAGTCCTGGCTATGTCTCACGACTATGATCATGGTCGTAGGCACCTGACATGGAGGGAATGGGGAAGGAGGAAAGGGGCTCAGAGCCGGTTACCCAGCTGAAGAGTGTAGTTTGCGAGACAGCCTGCTTTTGCTGTGCAGTCAGGAAAGCCCTGACTATGAGGGGAGGGGTCCCTGGGACCTCAGAGTCCTAGCTGCCCCTGTGCCCTCTGACCCTGGGCAAGAGCAGCAGAAGGAACACATGTGTGAGCCATCTGGGAGAGCAGAGCAGCCAGGGGAGCCCTGGGTGAGAGGTGAGACTTCCAGGAAGAACCTAGCAAAGAGGAGGGTCTGGCAGCCAGTAAGCAGGAATACCTGGAGATATTAGGAACAGGACTGTGTGACTCGGCAGGATTAGAAACCAAGAAAGTCACTGGGAGAGGACAGTGGACAGGTCCTGCAGTAGGAAGCCAGTATGAGAGATGAGGATGCCTCCTCTGCCCTCCCAGGCCAGGACCTCCTGTTAGTGTTGTGAGCAGTCAGGGGAGGACATTCTGGTAAGAGTTAGTTCTGAGCAGGTGCTTCCGAGTCACGGTGTGCTGAGCCATCCCTCCCCAGGCTAGTGTGGTCAGAGGGCTGCACACGTGACATCCTGGGCCTTGAGACCAGTGCTAGTTACAGCTGAGCAGGAATCCTTGGCAAAGGTCAGGGACCAAGCCTGGGCTACCCACTGGCCATCCTCCATCCACAAAACGGTCTTTCTAGATGGAGTTACCCACTCATAGAGAATGACACTCTTAGATCGTCCAGAAATCATTGGTCAGCCAACCTAAAAGAGCAAGCCTGGCCTCTAGGATCTCCCTGCCCAGTGAATGAATGAGGCCACACAATCAGTAACAGTGGGCTAGCTGGCTGGTGCCCCACAACCCTGAGATGGGTGGCTATTAGCCAGAAGGCCCCAAGAAACATCAGGGTCTTAGAAAAGATGGACATGTCAGCTGTCCTGGGCCTTGGGGCCATTACAGTGGGGCTGGAGCCTTGACAAAGAACAGGGACCATTCCTGTTGGCAGCCAAGCCCAGACCCACCCACTGCCCTCCCTTGGCCTCTAGAACCTCAGCCAGATCTTCCAGGGCCAGTCCCAGAGGACAAAGGGACAGAAGCTGGGTGTGGCTTAGAGAGCCCTGTGCCGTAGGAGGCACCACACCCGCACCACACCCATTTAGAACTGAGAATACTGAGGCCAGGACCCTAAGTTGGGCCTGCACCCCAGAGATTGGCTGGAATGCTGCCATGGGAGGGGTGCAGACGTGCCTTCTGTGGAAGATCAGGACCTTCCTCATGTTCCCCAACCCAGAAGAGGGGAACATGGCCCCTCAGTTTCACTCTGCAGACAGTCCCTGGGATCACTGCCACGGTCCAGGTAGCTGCTAAGAGCAGCTCGTGCAGGAGCTAGCAAGAGGCAATGACGGTGGACAGAGTCTGAGAATCAACAGAGCTGGAGAGAGTACAGTCCACGTGACAGCCATAAGACCCAGAACCCACACTCGAGCTCCAAGCTTCAATTCTTGTCTGTATTTGGGGAGTGGGCTCCCCCTTCCAGGAGTGTGGCTGCAACAGGGATCTCCCTGCACCGATTGCCTAGAGTGAGCTTGTCCATACACAGTCAGTCAGCACTCTGAGGCTTCCTTCCAGGACCAGGGCAAGTATGTAGCCCTAAGCAGTGCCAGCCCGCCCACCTCCACTCCCCCTCCTCCAGCCTCTATGGACCCTCCAATCGTCAGGAAACAAAATTACGGTCACTCGAAAATGGAGCTAAGACTGGAGCTGAGATGCAGCAGAGACCAGAGGCAGTTCCCAGGGATGGCGTTAGCCTAATCCCTTGGGACACATGTCCCTGCCCATATACTGCCAGTGTGACCCTCAGGAAGGAGACAGGCACAGATGACCACTAGCTTACACTCTTCCAGGGTGCCTTTTAGGGACTGCAGAAACTGTCACCTGTCGTTTTCCTCAGGCAGCCTCAGCCCCCTTGTCAGTGTCCTGGTTTGAATACAACCCCAAGCCTGCAGGAAGGCAAGACAATCCAGGCCACCTCATGCCCACCCTCACTCCATGTCACACACCAAATCACGAGATGGTGTGTGACATAATGCAGGCTGCCTATTGCATGCCCAGGCCCAGCCTAGGGCTCTAATCTCATCACCCCAGATAAGGCCACTGAGAGAGCCAGTGTGAGAGCAGTGCAGCCAGTGTGGCCATGGAAGGCACCCTGGGTTGTCACCCCAGGTGCCATAGCTGTGGAAGGTAGGTGCAGCCTCCTTGGTAAACAAATGTCTACTCTACAAAGAGCCCAGTCTGTAGCTGCCCTAGAGCAGGGTCCATGGTGGCCTCACTCAGAGCTCCCGGGACCACTGAGCCCAGCCTCACCCCTGCATGAGAGAATGTTCAAGATGCAGTGGGAAATGACACACGGGCTAAGCTTGGCATCAGCAGGGAGAAGCGAGCTATGTGCCAGAGCACCCCACCCACCCACCCCCGCCGCCATTGGGTTCAACCCTATGCACCTTGGCGCCTGAGAAGCATAGCTGATTGGCATGGGCCTTGGAGAACCAAATTGTGAGCTTAGACTGTTGCCATGCTCACTCTGGTCAGAGAGGGATTCCTAGAGGTGTTGGTGCCTGGTCTGAAGGCACCTGAGAAGCTGTGTAGTTGGCTGAGGGACCTGAGTAAGAGTCACCGAGCAGTCTTGTGCAAGCTGATGTAGAGACTGGTTGGGCAGAGCATCCTCTCTCAGGACCAGCATCACGCCTCTGTAACACAAAGGCATGAGGAGAGGGTGGCCGGTACCTGGCCTTACCCCAAGCCAGCTCCCACGTCTCTGCACAGCGATGTGGCCCTGCCTTCAAACAGGAATCTTGCCTTGCCCACCACTACCCTCCTTGTCATCTTGGACAACATTATTGTCTCCCCCCACACGCACTCCCTTATCTCCCTCCTGCTAAAGGATCTCAAATATGCACCCTGATAAAGCAGCACGGCCGCCGCTTCCCAGCCCCTTCCCAATGCCAGCCTCTACTTTCCCCAGAGTAATTAAGATAAATGCAGCTGATAATGTGCGCCGTATTCTTAAGCCCACCCTCTGGGCCACATCGCAGATATAATTTTACCTGCGGAGGTTTATCGGAGTGCTCAGGTAACAGTTTGTAAGGAAAGCGGCAGCGTTTGAAGACACAGGAAAGGGGGATCGCTGGGAAGAAACATCAAGGCATTGCAACCGCAGCCCCTCCCCCGGACACGGGGCGGCCCAGGCAGCTCCGAGGGGCTGCAGACTGGCCTGGAGAGGAAAGGAATGCCCCACCCCTCCCGGGATGCTGGTGCCAGCTGGGGATCTGAGGTTTGGATCTCTCCTTTAGTTCAAAGGGGTCCTGGCCAGGTGAAACCCACACCAATACAACAGCTCTGAGAGGCTTTGCCAAGAGCCCAGGCAGGGAGAGCCCAATTCATGCTGCTTGTGGCCCTTGCACCTGCACAAGGAATCAGGGGCTGGTGCTCTAGCCCTAGGGTGCTGATGACAGAACAGGGGTACAAAGACCAAGGACAGAGTAGACTGAGCAACTGAAGACTGAGCTCAAGAACCTGGGACCAGTCAGGATGGAAAGGATGAGAATCCAGGTGCTGAGACAGAGACCCCAGGCTTTGTTGGGTGTCAGAGAGGCAAGGACACACAATGTCTGCACTTATATCACTTCTTGACAGTGTCCCCACTGTGTCATCTTGGACAAGTCCCAGGCCTCTCTCAGCCTTTATTTCCGCCATCTATAGCTATTGGTTGCCTGTCTTTCCAGTAACCTGGAAGCCATGAATCAACCACACACCTCAGTGCCAGCCTGGCACAGCATCTGGTGGATAGAGGATGGATGGATGGATGGATGGATGGATGGATGGATGGATGGATGGATATACTCATGAGTGGGTCCAGGATAGATAATGGATTATAGATGAATAGATGATAGATGGGTGATAGATGAATGGATGGATGGACAGACAGGTGGATGGATGGATGGATAGATATATTAATGAGTGGGTCTAGGATAGATAATGGATTGTAGATGCATGGATGACAGATGAGTGGTGGATGAATGAATGGATGGACAGAATGGTGGATGGATGGAATGGTGGATGGATGGATGAATGGATGGGGTGGATAATGAGTGGGTGGGTGAGTGGATGGATGGATGATAGGTGGGTTGACACATGATATGTGATAGAGGTGAGATGGGTGAGTAGAGATCTCTGCGGCCCCCTGCCAGCCTCCACCTCTTCCAGCCTCTGCTCCCTATCTCAGAAAAAAAAGGCCTCAGCCAAGCCTCTAGAGTCTGTAGCTATGAAGAGTCACATGTCCCTCCTGGGCATGTACCACGGAACAGCCATCAGTTCCACAACAGCAGTCAGAGATAGGTCCTTAGGGCCTGGTCATCTCTAGGGTCAGGAGTGTAGGTGTGGCTGGTGTCCCACAAGGTTGCAACCCAATGTTCTTGGTGCCCACAGTCTCATCAGAGTCTCGGCTGGGGCCAGGCTGACTACCTAGGTGGTTCTTCACGTGGCGGGCCTCAGCACCTCACCACATGTTCTCTCCAGACGGTCATTCTATGTCTCAGGTGTGCAGTCAGAGAGCTGGGGTATGACCTGGGCCAGAGAGCCCAGTACCCTCGTTGCCACCAGGATCTGTCCCTTAGCAAGCTGTTATGTTCAGGCAGCAGGGATGAGGTCAAAGGGTACTTACCTCTTACATTTTTTTAAAAAAACATTTATGTGTTCAGCTTGTTTGTCTGGGGAGGAGAGCATGCCACAATGTACACGTGAAGGTCAGAGGACAACTTTTACAAGAGCTAGTTCCCTTCTTCCACCTTGTGGGTTCTGGGGGCCAACCATGGGTTATCAGGCATGGTGGTAAGTGCCCTTACTCCCTGAGCCATCTTGGCAGCCCATCTGTATTTGAAAACGAGACAAATAGCGTCTCTCCAAACGCCATGTGCAGAGGCCAAAGTAAGAGGCTACCCAGCATCCCTGAGGGCTCTAGACCTGGCGGCGGCCATGTGGGGGTACAGATGGGTAACTAATGGGATCTTTGTGTGGGATGTTATGGAGTGAGCAGGCACCAAGGCTCACACACAATGACAGCAAGCAAGGAGCAAAATGCCAAGCAGAAGCTTGCTCAGGAGCTGAGCGCACTGGTAGGAACGCGACTTTGGAGACCTGCTCTTTGGAGCTGAAAACCAGGCAGTTTGAAAACCATGACACAGGGCAGGCTAGAAGCCTCAGGTCTGACAGGTCCTGGTCTGCACAGTAGCTAGAGCGCAGCTGTGGCAGAACGGCTTGCACCACCCACTGGCATTTACTCTCTCTGTCTCAAAACACATTGGAGAAAAGCAGTATGCTCCCTTGGGGCTCCCTGCTCATGTGAGAGCAAACAAGGGTCCTCTGGAGGAGACAGAACACCCTAAATTCTAACACATTGCCTTCTCTTTCTCTCTCTGCAGACAAGAAAGCCCTGTTCCCCAGGCGGTTGTTCAGAAGCCCACTAAGGAGCCTCAGATCCCCAGGTATGTGATGAGCAGAGCTAGTGTGTGTGTGTGTGTGTGTGTGTGTGTGTGTGTGTGTGTGTGTAGAGCCACCACTGACTGGAGGAGGTGCCTTGTCCCCTAGGCTCCCTCTACCCCAGCACAGCAGCTCCTGTCTTCGACTCAGACAATAATTGGGGGTGTCAGCTGACTCTCCCAGGGTGTCTGGAGCTAACAGGCAGTTTGAAACTACAGCTCTGAGCAGGCTGGATGGTGGCTTCACCTGGGACCCTGGGACCTAGCAGACCTTCAGCTCTATAGATCCTGGAGCATGTAGTGGCTAGGAGACAGCTATGGCAAACTGGACCTCACCACTCACCCACCCACCTACCCACTGGCAGAGCTCAGTTCTGCCCTAGGATGCCTCGCTGAAGCCAAGAGATCCGCTAGGCGCTCCAACTCCTCCTCAGCCCTCAGTGAGAGAGAGCCCCTGTTCTTAGGTGGTAAGTGAAGGCAGTGAAGACCAGAGAAGGGGAGGACACCCTCCTCCAGTGGGTAGGCTGGAGAAGAGCCTATGTGTGACAGAAGATGAAGTCCCATATTGTGATCACCTCTCCATCCCCCACATCCCCCACAGCCAAGTTTTCCCTGTTCTCTGGGCTTTTGTGGTTGCTACCCAGTGTGAGGGCTATGCTGCCCACTGCTGGTGAATACTGGAACTGCATCTACCCTGAAGATCTGGGCTAGGTCTGCCCTAAACTGGGGTGGGGGGTGGGGGGTGGAAGAGTATTTAATTCCCTGCAGATAGCTATTGGGTGTTCTCTGCAGAGGTAAGTTTTCTTCTCTGATATTCAGACTCCCCCACCCCTTCCCATTTTCTCCCTCCACTTTGTTCTGTACCACCCTAGTATTACTGGCTCTGTTGGTCAGGACTCCTGCTGTCCGAGCCACTAAGCCTCTTTTCTGAGACAGGGTCTTCTATGGCAGCCACACATGTGATTGCTGCTTCTGACCTGGACACAGCCTCCACAGGAGGCTACAAAGTCCAGCATGGGATCCCTGACCCTCCCTGCAAGAGATCCAGCCGCCATGAACCACAGCTCATCTGTGTCTTTTCCTTCCAGGCTCCACACAGGACCATGAGTTTAGGCTTCCGTGAGCCCTGCCAGGGGGTGAGGATGGCCACTCAGCCCATTACCTGGGCTCCTCCTCCAACCACTACATCCTCCTAGCACCCGGGACGGCGGGGCCATGCCAGGAGAGCGGCCCCCAACTTTGCCCAGAGACTTACAGCCCTGCCAAATTGCCAGGAGTCTAGGGTGCCCCTCTCAGCACCCACTCAAGGACCACGGCCCTGCCAGCAGGACCACCCAGGGCATGAGAGATGAAGGTAGCAAGGCCCAAGGTTCCCCAGAAGCCCAGCTGTGTCAGGTCAAAGAGGTGAAGCAAGAGGACTTGCTCCTGAGAACACCAGCCCCGGCAGGACGGAGCTGTGCACGGGCTTACTCATGGCTGGCCAGCAGGATGGAAAGTCACCCACAGCTCCACAGCCTAAGTACTTCAAGGATCAGATGCATCCTGGGTGAGCCGCCCAAGGATCTGCATCATGAAGCCCCGCGCGTGTCAGATAACAAGGTTCCTCAAGGCCAAAAGAGCAGAGCCCGCCACAGGCCCAGCATCCCAAGGACCGAGGCCCTGCCTTCCCCAGAAGAGAATAGCTCCCAAAGGTGCTTTCAGGAGGCCCCTTCCAGCTTTACCTCCACCAACTGTACCTCACCAAGTGCCACCCCCGGGCCCTTACCCCGGAGGGCCCCCCAAAGCAATGGTACCAGCCCCCGTAGGCATGCTTCTGGCACTAACCTCCAGGCCATTGGGACCAACCCCTGGCCTCCTGCTGCTGAAAACAGCTTCCCAGGTGCTAATTTTGGGGTCCCCTCTGCAGAGCCCAAGCCCTTCCCTGAAGGCAGCAGGCCTAGCAGCCCCCAGGGGGTCTCTGTCCCCTACCCCTTTCCTGTAGAAACAGTCCAACATGAGCAGGCAGCTGGGACAATGTTGTTCCCCTTCCACCAGCCCCTGGTAGCATGGTCTGAGGAGGCCCTGGGTACAAACCCTGCCTACCCATCCCTGCCTTGCAACCCAGGCCAGCCAGGGGGAGCCAACACTCCCAGTGATCTTGGAGGTGCCCTCTCTCCACCTGGTGCTGCTCGCATGCCCCCAAGCCCCTTCCATGATAGTTTGCACAAAAGCCTGACCAAAGGCCTTCCTGAAGGGCCCCCTTCCACTCATGATGGACTGGGGAGCCCCAGAGGCCTCCCAAATCCTCCATCCCAGAGGCACTTTCCTGGGCAGGGGTATGGAGCTAACGGGGTGGGCACCAGCCCAGCATCTCTGGACACAGAGATGCCCACCCCTGGGCCACCACCCGCCCACCTGCCCCAGCTGTGGGATACAGCAGCGGCTCCTTACCCCACGTCTACCCTGGACCCCGCGGCTGCTGCCAGGACTGCCTTCTTTGAAAGCCAGCAGCTCTGCCTCCCCCAGAGTCCCCCTCTGCCCTGGTCACCAGTACTTACAACTCCTGGGCCAAATACCCACCAAATAGGGGTGCTGAACCCACTGACGTTCCCCAGGGGGTCTTCTGAGTGGCAGGCGGACAGCCAGGGAACCCTGGGTGCTTTGAATACAATCCCCAGGCCTGGGGAGACAGTGACAGCTCTCAGGAACAGCCCAGGCCAGCCAAGCAGTTCCCCAAGACTACTAGCCTATGGTGGGCTGAAGGACCCTGGGACGCAGCCCCTGTTCTTTGGGGGAACCCAACCCCAAGTGTCACCCCAAGGGGCCCTCAGCCTGCCCCCACCTAGGGTGGTGGGGGCCTCGCCCAGTGAGTCTCCTCTCCCCTCACCTGCGACCAACACAGCCAGCAGCAGCACCTGTTCATCCCTGTCGCCGGCATCCAGCAGCCCAGCCAACCCCAGCTCTGAGGACAGCCAGCAACCTGGACCCCTCAGGTCCTCAGCCTTCTTCCTGCCCCCCACCCATTCCCAGGAGACCAGCAGCCCCTTCCCCTCTCCAGAGTCCACATACACCCTCCCCACAAGCTATCAGTCCGAGTCAACCAAAGCCTTCGCTCTCCCCACAGAGGGACCGGGAGCTGAGGAGGCCTTCAAGCGCCTGGAGGGAGTCCCGTTCTCCCACAAGAGCCCCTCACTAGGCAGAGACAGGTTGAAGGGCTTTCCTCCAGAGCCGCCACCTCCACCGTACTCTGTCCAGCACTTCTCCCTAAGCAGCGCCAGCCTGGACCAGCTGGATGTCCTGCTGACCTGCAGACAGTGTGACCGAAACTATAGCAGCCTGGCGGCCTTCCTGGAACACAGGCCGCTCTGCAGCCTGCTGCTAACCAAGACCAAGGATGGCTCTCTGCAGCCCCCAGGGCTCCCCACACCCACCACCTCCTCAAAGGCACCCACCGATACACACTCAGCCTTGCTTGAACACAACCAGGCTGTCCCCTTCCTGCTCACCAGAGATGACCAGGGGGACAGCAAAGATGACTCCCTGAGGACAAGCTTCCTTCCTAGCCTGGCTGTCACATCCTTCCCACTCCCCACCTCGGACCTTGACATGGAAGATGACGCCAAGCTCGACAGACTCATCACCGAGGCACTCAACGGCATGGAGTACCAGTCAGACAACCCTGACATAGACAGCAGTTTCATTGATGTCTTTGCTGATGAGGAGCCTTCGGGCTCCAGGGGCCCCAGCGCTGGGCATCCCCTCAACAGCCAGGTGGGAGCAACTTCCAAGAATGGTAGCCAGCCCCAGCTCCCATCCAGAGCCGCTGTGCCAGAACCCCAAGGCCCCCACACTGGAGACGGGAGCCGCCCGGCCCGAAACAGGCCCAAAACCCGCTCCCTGGGCCTTGCATCTGCAGAGGCAGATGTGACCACCCTGGTCAGGCAGCAGAGGAGAGGGAAGCAATTCAAGTTGTTCCGGAAAGAGCCAGGTGTGACCAAGGGCACCAACAATCAGGCCAAAGCCATCTGCCTAAGGCCAAGGAAAAAGGGCCGCAGTGCCGAGAGACCCCGACCCCAGGGTCGGAAAAGTCAGGCTCGCAAGGGCCACGCTCGTGCGGATCGCAGCATCTCCAGAGCCACCTCTAAAGAGACCAGGAGCTCCAAGCACCTGCAACTGCCCTCTGGGAAGGACTCCAGGAAAAGGAGGGGGCGGGGAGGCTCCTGGAGCAAGGAGCTCATCCACAAGATAGTACGGCAGAAAAACAGGTGCCGCCGGCAGCAGGCACCACGCAACCAGGTCTCCCATGTCCCCCTGCTGCCTGTCAGACTACCTAGCACCCAGGAGTGCAGGCTTCCGGGGCAAGACTGTGCCTCTGAATCTGAAGAGGAGGCTGGCGTGCAGCAGCAGGATTTGAGGGGTCCTGCCCAAGGCTGTTCCCCCCACAGCCGCCAGCGGTGGCGCCAGGGCAAGAAGAGGAAGAAAGAAGATTTGACCCAGAACCCAAGAAAGGTCATGAGGCAGGAAGCTGGTGAGAACGGGGGCTCTCCCACTCCAAGGACACAAAGCCTGTTGCAGAGCTTGGATGTTGGAGAAGCCTCTGTGGAAGGAGGACCTGAGCATAGTCGTCCTCCCATAGTAGCCACAGAGCATCCTCCACAGGTCCTTGCCACCACCAAGACCCAGGAGGAAAACCATGCAGCCCTGGACTTCCCCCAGGAGGGCGAGAAGCCTGAAGTTGCTGCTGTGTTACACCCGGATATCACAGAGCTCAGAGAGAGGTCCAGTCCTCCAGCTAACTGTGGTGGGGAGAGCCCCAGATCTGCTGCTCCAGTGCCAGCACAGGCTGCCAGTCCGAGGCCGTCAGGGAGCCACCCTGAAACACTATCGGGAAACAGCATGCCAGTACCAGATGCAGGCTGTCTGCTGGGCACTTCTGGATGCATGAACCCCCCCAGTTTGCATACCAGAGAGGACTCCGTCCCCCAGCCTGAAAGGTCCCTGGTACCCATCGATAAGGTGGCAGATGCTTTCTATACTGAATCCAGCATCCCGGTTTTCAAGAACTCGAGTCCTGGTTGTGACCCTGACCACTGTGACAGGCACTCTATAGAGTGTCCAGCTGCCAGAAGAGAACCCCTGCCTAACAACGACATCTCCTGTGAATTGTTTCTTGGATCCAAGGAGCTAGCTAACTGTTTCCCTGATGATCTGTACTCCAAGCCTTTAGCTATGGACCCATTGCCTGCCCACAGCTGCTACCTTAGCCAGGACAGTGTGGAGACCCTTGAATCAACGCCACCCAAGAGTCCGCCCTACCCAGCTGAAACAGACCCAGGCAAGGTGCATTCTCCACTGACCTTGGAGTCCACATCCCTGTTTGCAGAGCTGCCCGAGGATGGATTTGACCCACCACTCTATGACAGCTTGTCTGCAAACAGGGTCACCCAAGTACCACTGGCAGGTCCTGACCCTCTCCCTAAGAAACCTCTGGCCGATCCTCTGTACCCACCGTTCTTGCTGCTGGAGGAAGATTCGCTGATGCTGCCTGGCTCTTTTCCTGGCCTCTCCAAGGGAAAGGCATTCAGCAAGAAGTGTCCCTTGGAACAGACAGTGCCTCCCAGCTCTCCCACTGTCCCTGAAAAGGGAAGCAAATTTAGCCTTACACTTACAAGCAATCTGTGTGAGGATGAACTGGAGATCAAAAGATTGGTGACTGAATTAGAGAGCCAACTGCAGGGGAGGACGAGCACACAGGGGTCCTTGGGAGAGCCCAGGGAAGCTACACGGGAAGGCAAGATGGATGCAAGCCCAAAGCAGGCCTCCCTTCTGCCCACAAATCAGGCCACCTCACCCTTGAGGGAGCCAGCAGACCTTGAGGGATCAAGTTCACATCAGGAAGAGGCCCCCAAGAGCCCCCAGAAACAGTGGTCCTACCCAGCCTCCTGCCACACAGAAAAAGCAACACCTCCCCCTGGTACCCAAGAGGAACCAGGTTCCGGGGCTCCCCTCAGCCCCAAAAAATGCACACTCAGTTTTCAGAGAGCGCAGGAAGCCGTCATGTCCAATGCAGACAGTCGGATCCCCCTAAGTGACCACCTGCCTGACACCAACAAGCAACAGGCGCTCTTCCTGCCTGCTGAGAGTTTAGTCAAGTATAGCCCGAAGCATGGGCTTTTGTTTTTGAAAAATAAGGAAGCTTCTGGGACACAGAACGAGAATGCCTCACTGCTGCTTCCTGGTAAACACACAAGAGAGCATTCCCTGGACCCATCCTGTGAGACCCAGGAGCCCCACCCAAGAACCCGTGCACTGGAAGAATTCAACAGCCCCGATGTTCACCTGGCCTTAGAACCCAACTTGATGCTTAAGGGTAATGAGGATGTCACCTCCCTTCCAAGTGCCAGTCTCAGCCATGACCCTAAGGGACACCTTGAGGACCAAGCAGAGAGTTCTACAGGAGCTGAGTTTACCAAGCCTATTGCAAAGGACCCTGGCTTTAAGGGTGAGTCTGAATCTGCAGAGAGCTCTCCGCTCTCCACCCTTCAAAGTGGTGGTAGTGCTTGGTCTCACCCCA
Organism: Arvicanthis niloticus; assembly: GCF_011762505.2. NCBI lineage: Eukaryota > Metazoa > Chordata > Mammalia > Rodentia > Muridae > Arvicanthis > Arvicanthis niloticus. Next base: position 48,047,234 of record NC_047675.1, read on the forward strand.
TGCCAGATCCTCCATGGGAGCCCAGAGGCTCCATGGGAGGACAGAGGCTCCAGGAGCCAGCCTGCTGCTCCTTTCCTCTGCTTCAGGTCCTGGATGCTACAGCCAAGAGTGAAGACACTTCCCAGGACCCTCAGCCTGGGGACCCCTCAGTGACAGGAGGGGCCGGTATGAAAGAGGGTTCCTTAAGGGCTGTAAAAATGTCAGCTCTTCCTGCAAGCATCCGAAAGCAGCTGAGGTCCAAGGCAGATAGATGTCTGGGCTCACCCGGTCAACCTGAAAAGACCAAGGGCCAGAGTCAAGCCAACAGACTCCAGCCAAAAAGCTGGAGGAGGAGCCTAGGGAACCCGGACACACTCACCAAGGTCAGTACCCATTTGGAAGCTAGGCCAGCTAGGGGCAGAAGGCCACGCCAGGGGAACAGAGTAGCCCGGGGCCTTAGGAAACAAGCACTGTCTTCCACAAGACCCACCTGCCCTGATGGCACATCCTTGATTCCAATCCAGAAACCAGTCTCTCTCCAGAAGGAGCCTGCAGAGAGAAGCCCAGAGAAAGCAGCCAGCCCACAGCTGTTGTTTAACCAGGAGAATCCCGCTCCCTCCAATAGGGGCCTGGCCACATGTGTCCTCTCCACCATTCCCCAAGCCACATCTATTCCCAGTGACCTTGAGCTGATATCCCAGGAAGACCCCAGGGCCAGAGTCAAGTCTATCAGGTCACCAGCATCTTCCTCCAACAGAGACCTACCCAGCCCTGATGATCAGCCTGCCTGTCCTGTCTTAGCACCTTTGGGTGCCAGTCATGGCCAAGCCACCAAAGATGCTGAGCCCCCAGGAGCCCCTACATTATTGATGACAACCTACGGTGGCCCTGAAGAGGCTTTATCCCACCACTCTCTGCTGGGGACCAGCAGTCCCAAGGACCTTCCCTTGGGCTCACTTGGCTCCATCAGTTTTTCAGCCCCTGTATCACTTGAGAGGAATAGCCCCAAAGGCATCACAGTAGGAACATTAGAAGATTCTGGAAAAGAGGAACTGAGGATATCTCCTGCCCATTCCTCTGCTCCTCCCCCAGAGGATCTCAGCTCCTCCAAAATGACCATCAGAGCTGCCCCTCTGACCAGCATTCCTCCCAAAGATAGCCTAGATTTAGGAGAGACACTTGAGGTGCCAGACCCCCACTGCATGGGAGTCCTACCCCTCAGCAACCCAGAAAGGACATACTCCAAGGACCCTTCCGTAGGGCCCCAGAGCAGTACACCTTGCCCTGGCCACGGGGAAGGCCACAGCATTATAGCTGTGCCCACAGACCTTGCCACACTGGAGACCACAGGACCAGACTCTCAAATCTCCCAAGAAGATGAGGCAGAAGCCAGCAGTCAGGAACAGGACAACCCAGGAACACCTGGGACAAGACACTGTGATGTGACAAAGGTAGACAGAGCCAGTGCCCGAGGCATGCCCACCAGGATCCACTTGGCCCGAGAAACTCCTCTGAGCAGCACATCCAGTGACTTCAGGTCTGATTCTCCTCATTACCATATCAGTATCTCTCATCACCCTCCCCAGAAGGACTCCTTCAATCCCCAAGATCATAAACGGAAGCCCCGTGGCTTAAACAAAAAGCCAGCTCCCACAGAGAAGACCCCAGCTGAGCTACCCGTGACCTGCCAGGTCTGCTCAGCCTCCTTCCGATCCAAAGCGGGCTTAAGCCGGCACAAAGCCAGGAAGCACCGGCCACAAACGGAATCTAGACCCATGCTGAACCCCATGGCTGTGCCAGCTTGCCAGCCTCCAGATCCCATGACCAAAACATGCCAGACTCCTGGGAAGAAGCACCGCAAGGTACCTGGAAAGGGAAGACCATGTCACCCAGCCCTGGGCGCTGGCCACTCTTCTGGACCACCTCCCCTCCAGGCCTCTACAACACTGGAGGACACCATGGGTCCTGAGATATTGCAAGTGACTAGAGAGAAATCTGAGGGACCTAGGACACTAGACACTCCCCTCAATCAGCACCCACCCACCCCAGGCCTGAAGGAGCAAGGAGAGAGTGCAGAGGTTCCGGCCTCAAAACCAAGGAGACCAGACAGGTGGCAAGCAGACCAGTTCCATCCCGACCAGACAGAAGTGATGGGCCAGAGGCACGGTGGAGAGCCTGCCAATTCTCCTAGCCACCCAGAGAGGAAACCAAACAGGAAAGGGGGGAAGCTAAGAGTGAGGAGGCGGAAGCATGGTCCCAGAGGCGCCACCCATGTGACTTCAGACCCATCAACCACCTGTGGCCATCCTCTCATCCCCCTGAGCCTCTCGCCTGAGGGAGAATGCAGGCCACCACCTCCATCCTCTACAGTAGGGCCCAGAGCACTGGAGGATGCTGAAGATGTTGGCCCAGGGGGCCTGTGTACAGAGGAGGTGCCAGCACAGGAGGCCCCCCAAGAGTGGCGAGTCTGTCAAGGGACAATAGAGCAGCCGGTGGAACAGAAGGCAACCTGGACACAGTGGTTCTGGGGACCAGAAGAGGCCAGGGCATTGAACATTAGTGGAGAACCCTCACAGGCTGTTGAGAGCCAACCTGCAGAGGACGGCACAGGAGTCAAATGCAGGTCTGACGGGGGCACTGGGAAAGGGACACCTGACTTACCTGACAGGACACACGGTCTTGAAGTGGACAGCACCTTCAGCAGCTACCCCCAGGGACCTATCAAAGACCCAGAAACGCAGAGTGGAGTTCAGGGGTCCGAGGGCACCACTCCTGATGCCCCCAGCCCAGATCAAAGGGAACCTCCGGACTTGTTTGATGATGAGGTATTCTCTCAGCTCTTCCCCCTGGATGGCCGCCTCACTCAGAAGACCCTACGTGTCTATGGGAAGCGCTGCAAAAGGCCAAAGTGCCCATCACCAAAGGAGCCCATCACTGAGGTAATAAACAATGCCTCACTCGGCTCCACGCGCCTGCCCACAGACCTCAGTGACTCAGGCTCTCTGTGCCTGTCTCGCGAGGAAGAGGATCTGTGGGATGATGAAGTCATGAGTTTGCCTGAGTCCCTCCTGCTCGATGGGCTCCTAAGCAATAAAACACCTGGCCTTGACCCATGGAGCCCCAGCCTCGGCCTGTGGACCCTGGAATCCAACAAGGAAACCAGCTGCATAAAGGAGGAGCCCCCCTGCCTCTCGGAGAACCAAGATGATTGGTCAGAGCCCATCCCCCAGCTGCACATGGTCCCAGCAGCCTGGCGAGACCTGGAACCCTGTAGCCCAATCTGTGAGACAACCTCTTCTGTTGGAGACATGAGCCCGGAACCCCCCAACCTGGAAAGGGAACATGACAACAGGCCTCCCGGAAATGCCAGCCTGCCCCCAATTTACGTTAAAGACTTGGAGGTCCTCGGCACCCAGCTGGAGATACAAGACCTGTGCTTTCTAGGACCCTGTGATGACCTTGCTGACCTCCCTAACCCAGGCGCCCTAGACCTCCAGGCCGTAGCAAATTCACAGGGCCCTCCAAACAAAAGAATGGAAGGAGCTGCCAGGGCCAGAAGAGCCAAAGGCCGAGACCTGCGAGTGAAGGGCAGGAGGGCCTCCTACAAGTGCAGGGTGTGCTTCCAGCGTTTCCATAGCCTGGGCGAGCTGGATCTCCATAAGGTGACACACAGCCCCTCGCCGCCCCCCACATGCTACATGTGCGTGGAGCGCAGATTCAGCTCCCGGGAGCTTCTGCGGGAGCATCTGTGGGAGAAGCACGTGCAGGGCAAAGCAGGGCCGTGGGCCTGTGGCATGTGCCTGAAGGAGGTGGCCGACGTCTGGATGTACAACCAGCACCTTCGGGAGCACGCAGCCCGCTTTGCCCGAAATGGACAGGCGCGGCGAGCCTTGGGAGACCTGCCCAGATGCTTGGAAGGGGAAAGCACCCTCACACACTTCCTGAACACCATTGTGGAGCAAGCAGCCAAACCCCCGAGGACCAAGCGCTCAATTGGCAAGGCCAGTGGGGAGCCATCGGAGCGGGAAGGAGAAGCTGGAAAGAAAACCCCACGAAGGATGAAGCGCAAGGCTCGTGCCTCGGTCACCCCCAGCCAAGATGGCGCCGAAGGAGACAACCCTTCCGTTCTGACCAGCAGCTCTGCCACCTGCTCTTACTCCGCCAAGACGCCCCCCACTCCGTCCCCAGACCCTTGGACCCACGATGAGTCCCCGCTCCAAGCTGTACCAGTGCACGAAGACTGCAAGGACCCCTCCCGTGACTGCCACCACTGTGGCAAACAGTTCCCCAAGCCCTTCAAGCTGCAGCGCCACCTGGCGGTGCACAGCCCACAGCGCGTCTACCTGTGTCCCCGGTGCCCACAGGTCTACCCTGAGCACTGGGAGCTGAGAGTGCACCTGGGCCTGACCCACGGGGTGACAGAGGAGAAGGAGCTACCACACGTGCCTCTCTATGCCTGTGAGCTCTGCGCCAACGTCATGCACGTCATCAGGAGGTCCTTTGTCTGCAGCTCCTGCAACTACACCTTTGCAAAGAAGGAGCAGTTTGACAGACACATGGACAAACACCTGAGGAGCGGCCAGCAGCCCTTCACACTCCGAAGTGTTAAGCGGCCAGGGGTTCCTAGGAGGAAGATCCATGTCTCCCAGGATGTGCTACCCAGCACGCAGCACAGGCTGACGGCGCCCTCCAGCCCCCCTGAGCTCAGCACGGACAGAATCCCATCCACAACCAGCCCTATGCTCAGTGAGGCATCCCTTCCTGCACTGCCTCTGATCTGTTCGGAGACAGCTCCTAGCCTCATCCTGGACCAGCCCAGTTCTCAAGAGAGACCTGTAGGCCAGGCAGACCGCTCACCCAGGGGGAGCAACCCACCACTGAGTGGCCAGGATCTCCCACCTCCATCTCTGTCTCCTTTCTCAGCCTCCTCAGCTGAAGGTACAGGCGGCTGCAAGCTGGACAGAACCCTGGAGAAACCAGAACACGAGGCTTCCTTGGGAAACCTTGAGCCATGTAAATGGCAGAGTCTGGTAGGGGAAAAGGGGGCCCTTCACCTGTTCTCAGGAAAACACAGGAGCCCAGGCACTCGAGGCAAGTGTGCCCCTGGATGTTCCCCAGGAGACCCCTCTCAGCTCCAGGAGAGGCGAGTGACCACACACCACATGGCACCTGAGGGGAGAATAGAGGGTCCCTCCCAGAAGGGCAATGCCACCAAACCAGGAGCCTTCTCAAGTACTTCCAAGCACAGACCAGCAGAGCCCACCAGGAAAGCCCCGAAGCTACCTGCACCACCCAGAAAACTTACAGAGATGGAGATCCCAGCTGGAGAGCTGGTCTTGAGTCCTGAGGACAGGGTAAAGCCCACCGCTTCTAAAGGTAAACTGAGATCCAGCTCTCAGAGCAGTGGGGGGCTCCAGCCTGGTACCCAGACAGGGGGTGGCAGCCAGCCCCAGCCAACCAGTGGGCAACTCCAAAGTGAGATGGCCTCCACCCCCACTGAGCCCAGTTGTCCTAGCTGGCCAAGTTCCACCCCTGATCAGCCTCCACTGCAAGCCCACACGAAGGGTGGCACCAGGGGGCCTGGAGAAGCTGTTCATCAGGGGGTCCAAGTGCATTCAAGTCCCAGGGAGAAAAGAGAAAGCCATGAAAAACAGAGGAAAGGCCAGGCCCTGGGACTGGGCAGACATGGAAGCGTGGCAAACACCGGGAAAGCACCCTCAGCCCCTGACAAGTCATCCAGAGCCCCCCGAAAGCAGGCAACTCCCAGCAGAGTCCCCCCTGTCAAGTCGAGACCCAGCAGCCAGAGCAGCAGGGCCAGGCCACAACCATCAGCACAGCAGAAAGGGGATCCAGGCCACACTTCAGAAAGGGGCTCTTTCGCCCAGGCAAGAGCCCTGCCCAGGCCCTACAAAAGGATCAGAGCTATCCATGGCATTGAACCTATGGGGCCCCGAGACCGCCGGACTGCAGAAGCCCAGAGCGACCTCCTCAGCCAGCTGTTTGGGCAGAAACTGACCAGCTTCAAAATCCCTCTAAAGAAAGACAGTTCCCAGTGATCCCCAAGAGAGAGTGCGTGGGTGCCCAGCTGATGGGCTTCTGTCTGGCATCCGGTGTTGGGGACAGCTCATTCAGGGACCACCTGTCTGTCTCTCTGCACCTGAATTCCCAAAAAGTCTCCGACAGACTCGAGACCTGAAAGTGTGCTGCTGAGAACAGGGCTTTTTGCTGGAAGGCTGGGAAGAGCTGGCCTCTACTGCCCTGAGATCGTGCGCCTGCATCCCTAGTATGAAGTACCTGAAGAAAGCAGGTCACACCCCATCACCGCCACCACGCCCTGTTGGCCAGGTGCCTGGTGCTGTAAAACTCGAGTTGAGGGTTTGCACAGGGTCCCCGCTGTCCTAGCGGGGAAGCACACGAAGGCAATCAGCCACACAGTGACTGCCGCCTTCTCCACTGTCATTGCTAAGATTCCAAAGTGTCCCTAGACGTCACATGGGAGAGGACCATACTGTCTACTTGGGCCATTTCTGAGCCACCTGGTCTTTGAGAGCATGACAGGACCGCCCTCCCCCACCCCCAACCACAAAGTCACGCTGGCCTCCAGCTGCACTGCTGATGTCTCCAGCACCTTGTCCCCACCCCCACGGCCCCTGGGTTCCTATAGGAAGGGAATGCAGAGAAGGCCCTCCTCAGCCAGCGCCCAGTGGATCCCTCAGCTCTATGGTCCCTTCCTAGTGCCTTCCTTCCCTGTGGGGCTCCGTCTCTAGGTCCCAGAAAGCCTGATCCAAAGGCTCTGGTGCTACTCCCATGCTGTAATGTGAATACAGGCTCCCTGGTCTTTGAACCACGGGATGATTAGGGTGGGGAGACCTAGCCAGAGAGGCTGCAGCCCAGGACTCGAGAGAGCCTCATCCACTGGTCTCCCCAGCTGAGTTCCAGCCCAGGGTCCCAGCAGTGAAGGGACCCTCCAGGCTGGGCTGTGGGTCTGGTCTGTGCACTGGCACGACCCTGCCAACTGCACGCCTGCCTGATATAGCATTGTGTGTCAGCGTGGGCAGAGGGAGAGGCCTCCCATTTCTCCTGGGAGTCTTAGAGATTCCTGGCTTATCTTGTGTAGTTTGTTAGGGGTTTTTTTGTTTTGTTTTTTTGAGGTTTTTTGTTTTGGTTTTTTGTTTTTGTTTTTTTTAGCTTTGGTGCAATGTGAGTGTCAAAAGGTTTTTATTTTGACATTTTAAACAAGACCAAATCAGGCCCAAACTGCCTCTGTAGAAGGTGCTGGGGTCTTTCAGAATGCCTCCTTCCAATGGATAAAGACGTGGGCAGGGGCCCCCCCAAGGTCGTACTGTAAACGCTACAGCTAATTCGTCTTTTCAAATATATTCCCACTATTTTCGCAGAAGCCTCATGGCTGTGTGACATCTGTCCTTGCTCCCTCTTCTCACCGGAGCCCTGATGTGGCCTGGGTGACATTTGTTCTGGGTCATTGTGTTCTATGAGCCAAGCCAAAGCTATGGGGACACTTCAACCAGAATCTGAGGGGGACTGGAATCCTTTAAAATGGATTTAGGAAAGCAGGGAAGTGGGTAAGGTGCCTGGGGCTGGACCAGGAAGGGGCAGGGGAGGGGTTTGACCATACAGTGCCCTCACTTGTAGGGGCTGGGATGCTTGGGGATGCTGGTCTGATCTGGGCCGTAGAAGAGGTTTGATAGGCTCCAAATGAAGACCCAATGGGCCAACTGGGTCCACAGTCCTGCCCTATCCTTCCCTCTCCTCAGGAGTCAGGGAGTTAGCAACAGCTCCAACGCTTCAGACTAGGGTTGAACTACTGGTCATGTGTCACAGACTGGTGGAACTCTGCCTGTTCACACAACCTTAAGAACTGACTCTGAGGGCAACTTCTTGGGGAGCCATCTAGGCTGTGTTAAGAGTTTGACAGGAGTAAGCCCAGCCCCTGTTCATACTCCTATGCCCCCCTTTCCCTATCCCCAGGCCATCCTGTCACCAGTAGACACACAGAGGGCATAACCCTAGCCTGACCACCAGGTGGCAGCATCTACTCAAACGGGGAACCTGACTTGCCACCTGTGCACAGATGCAGCCCTGGGGCGCCTCCAAAGTGCTGCAGACAGAACTAGGGATCTCCAAAGACAGTCAGGTACCCTGTCTGCTCACGTGACCCACATGGATGAATGTTCACACGTGTACAGACGCTCTCTGAAAGCACACCTGCTCAGCCTCCAGGACATATTCTAGATCCCCACTGCCCACCTGGAAAATATTTTGATATATGTGATCTGGGGTGTATCTGGGAGGCAGGGACCTGACTCTGAAGAAGCCACAGGTAAGTTTCCCTGCCAAACACATTGAGAGCCAAGAGAGAGAGCGAGTAACCCAGAAGGGTGACTGCAGAGAGTTTCAGACCTGGGAATCATTGGGGCCACAAACCTTTTCCTTGACCTTAGGCAGGACCACTTTGCCCCTGAGTCTCTGAGGTCTCCCTTCTGGCTGCCATCCCCCCTCAGAAGCTGCCCCAATTGAGGGAGTAGACAGACTATACCTCTCCACAGCATCTGCCACAAGCCCCCAAATCTATCTCAGCCTGACTAGGGAGGAGGGAAGGAGAGATGAACGTGTTCGGGGTCAGATGGAAGACGGGACAAGTAGAAACTTTGAGTTTCAGCTAGGTGCCAGGCAGCATAGACAACCACACAGAAAGAGCCTGGTTCAGGTGGGCTGCTTTCTCTGATGCAGAAACAGTAGCACCCAAGACACTCAGCATGTTTATTGTATAGCGCTGAACAGAAAGGCAGGGTTATTGAATACAGCTGAACAGGGGAGCGGGGTTTATGGTGTACAGCTGGGTGGAGGAGCCTGGATTTGCGGATCTCGGTAGGCACAGTCTCTATGGGGAGTAGTCTTCTGGCTGTAGATATGCAGGGTGGCCATTTTCTGCACACACTATCAACATCCACACATGGACCAGAAGAGCAGGCTTTGCCATTTCCCTCTGGCTCTGAGACTAGGGTCCTTGACATGGCCCCGCCCGTATCAACAGCGTGCATTCACTCCGAGCTTCCTCTACTCTCGCAGGCGCAGGCTGCTCTGGGTGCCACCTTTCCTTGGCTTGCAGAATCTGTGCTCCTGGGCCTAGGAAATTGTGGCCGGTACGGGAAAAATTGAAAGCACGGAATTGGGCAGGCAAGATGGTGGCTCTGCGGGTAAAAGGCGCTTAGTGTGGAACCCACAAAAAGGTGGAGAGAGCCGACTCCAGCGTCTTCTGACCTTCAAATACACACACACCCTCACACACAACGGTAATAAATTAGCAAAAGACAGGCTCAAGGAAGGTGCCTTTAGTGGAATAGACAGATGCTGCCTGGGTATGGGAGGGGGCAGTGTAGTGTTAAGTGCCTGTGGCTGGGTCCCCTGTGATCTTCCCATGAGGCATTGGGGCTTGTAGATGCCAGAGGCCACAGGAAACACACACTTGTCCCTGGTCACACATATTCATCCAACCTCCAGGAGCCGAGGTGAGGGAACTCGGCTCTGCCTCAAGCGTCAGTCCCGATACCCTGGGGGTGGAGCATGACAGTCAGACAGACACAATGAGACCCTGATGGACTGCTGCCCTCCCAGTTTGCAAGGGAACCCAAGGTCACAGGCCACTTTCACACAGGACACTGTCTGCCTCCCTGGCTTCAGGCACGGCCTTGAGGGTAGAAGGTCAAGGCCACTGGTCTCCAGCCCCAAGGAGCCAGGGAGAGGCAGCAGGGGTGGTCCACCTAGGCCCTGGGTTTTGCCTGGGAATTAAACGGCACCTCAGTCTCCATTGTTCAAGACCCTCCAGTGCTGTTTCTGGGTCCCCAGGAAGAGAGGATAGGACTCGGCCACAGCGATGATAATGGCAGGATTTGCCTTTTTCCTCTGCCCCTAAATGGACATCATGCTCCATACACATCCTGCCACCCTAGCTGACATTCAGTAGCTCTCTCCTCAGCCCGACTCCAGGCGGAAGCTGGCCAGCACAGAAGAGTGTAGATTCCACCACCAAACCTTGCCCCCATGACAAGCACTCACTGCTACGACAAAGCAAAGGGAACGGGGAGTGGAGGGGGGGACACACACTGCTCTGTGCTCCTACTGCAGGCTGCAGAGTGACATCACACAGTGCTTCCAAAGTCCCCAGGAGAGCAGAATGGGGCCCCTCTTGTGTAGAGCAGGACATACGACCAGGGCCACAAGTGCTCCCATATGGAACCGGGGAAGGGTGGCACACAGCAGCTGCAGCCAAGAGGTTAGAGATCCACCCAGGAGATGCTGCTCTCCTTGTCCCGGCTCTGCTGACCCTGCTGAGTGAGCCCTGCAAGGACCACTGTGGGTCTAGCTTTGCCACTGAGGTCCTGTTCCAAATAGACTGCCCACTGTTTCCCCAGGACAGCTATAGCTGCCAGGCAGACATCCCTCCACCTGAGCACAGCTGAGGGTTTGGCAGAACCCTGGGGACATGGGGACTCTGCCCATGCCCACAGCCAGTCGGGAATCTTGGCTTTCATGTGCAACCAAGGTCTCCTTGAAGGATCTCATGACCATGTCTTGGACACATACCCCAGTGTGAAGCTCTCTCTCTCTCTCTCTCTCTCTTTCTCTCTCTCTCTCAGGCTTTTTTGGGGCCCTGGCAATGAGCCATGGTGTAATCTTTTAGCCTGGCATATTGGGGTTCTTGTGCATCACCTTAGTATGTTCCCCCAGCATCTTGTCATAAGCACCCATGTAACCACAGCACAGGACCATCCTCCCTGGCTACAGCCGGTCATGACGTGAGTTCCTTGGCACCTTTCGTCCCATAGGCTCCCCTGCCTAGAGTCTGGGTGATGACCCTGGATGTCCAGAAAGGCCCCTCCCATCCTTCATCTGCAGCTCTTCTCACTGCTGGTACTGAGTACCCCATCCCGTCCACGGGGAATTCTTACCCCAGTAGCCAAGGCTGAGTACAGAGGGATTCCACACAGGTTCTGGTTCTGGGTGCTGACTGAGCAGGGCCTGCCCCTGCCTCCCTACCCCACCCCCCTCCGGCAGCTGCAGTCAGCTGAGGTCCTGAGGTGGCTGAACACTTAAGCAAGCTTCCTAGTGGTATTTGCCTCCGGCCAGCCCAATATTGCCCAAGGGTTTAAAAACACAAATGTGCATCAACATCCTTGCTGACTGCCCATTGGCTGAAGCAGGTCTTGTGGCCAGAATGTGGGCGGGCCTAGGAGAACCGGGTAAGGGTTAGGATGGTGAGGCCTGCTCAGCCTACACCTGACTTCCCCCAGGTACCAGCCCCCCATCCCTTATCTACTGTCTCTATTCGGTCATTTTACCACTGGCCTCCCCGAGCCACAGCTATACTGGGGAAAGCCTGTGAGTCAGCCTTGCTGTTACTGCAACACAATGCCGGAGGCAACCATGCAGACAGACAGAAAAGTTCCAACGAACTCCTGGCTCCGGAGGTTCGGGGTGGGCAAGCACCTGCATCCGTCCACTTCTGGAGGGTAACGGTGAGGGAGCACCCATGGTCAGAGATCACAGGAGAAACAAAACTCACATCATGTTGATTAGAAGCAGAGAGAGCCCAGGAAGGGAGAAGGACTCCCTGTCCTTTCAAGTGCTCATCCCAGTGACCAAATGACCTCTACTGGACCAACACTTGAAAAGGTCTCAGTACCCCTAAACATTGCCATGTGAGGAAAAAAACTCCAACATACGCTTTAGGGGGACACTCGGCATCCCCCAGGCACACTGTGGCACTGTGGGAGGAGCTAAGGCGGGAGGAGTAAGGCGAGGAAGAGGAGGAGCTAGGAGAGGGAGCGAGATGAGAGGGGGAGATGGAGGCAGGTGTTCCTGTGTCTCCGCCAGCCAAAGGTAGTTGGTATATCTAGGTTGGGTATTGGGTTACACCTCTGATTGTATGGGCATCTTGTTATTGATCATTACCAAACTTATAAAGCCGTTGATTAACGATTAACGTTTAAAAAAAAAAGAAGGGCATAGTCTTCCTCTTCATGACTTCCCAAGACACTTAGCTTCCAGTGTATTCCACACCCGCCCACTGCATTTAGCCTTTCCGGGGTCGCACAGAACCAGTGTCTAACCTTCCAGGACTGTTCACATGCCGTAGCTGCCTTACACTCTCTTGTCCTCTGCCGCTCACGGCAGCTAACCTTCCCCTGTGCTCCAAACACCCATTATTCCTGTCCACCGTCTCCCTCTTTCTTCAGCCTGCGTGACATGTGTGACAGATGTCTGAGGTTCGCCACCTCATCTCAGTAAGCCAACCTGGCCCATCACCTTTTGTGGGGAGAAGGAAGGAAAGGAGGAACAGAGGCTGGGTGGAAGCAAGTAGACTGTCTTCTTCCTCCACACAGATCCCTGAGTCGTGAAGGGAAGGGCTTGCTAGAGACATCCCTTTTAGGCCCGATTGCTCCGAAGTCTCTCACTCTCTGCACTTTGGTTGAAGCAAACGATGCGTGGCCAACGTGCAGAAGGAAGCAGGTCCTGCCACCGACACGTTCTCCTGAACTCGAGCCCAGATGTAGGTGATGTCCAAGGGAGGAGGATGTGTTTCTGCCCACCCCTGCCTGGAGGGCGGGTAAAAGTCACATGAGAAGCAACACGAAGGGCGGGTCTTGGCTGATGCTCACAGTACCCAAAGACAGCAGCATCTAGGCATAAGCCTGTGGTGGCTGACTGTCCCGGCAGGCTTGCTAGAGACCTTGGCCGCTGACATGACCATGGAGGCCAGACAGAAGGGCTTATGCAACTGGCCCGAGCCAGCTCTTTCTCCCAATGATGCTGTCTTCTGACATCTTTGGTGGCCGAGAACAGGGACAAGGACTGCCTGAGCCCTCTCCTCAGAGCCAGTCAAAGCCAGGAAAAACAGGCCCAAAGCCCACGCAGCCTAGACAGACAGCCGGATGGGGGAGCTAGCACTATAGACCTGTCTCCTTCAGTGGCCTCCCCAGTTCCTAACTTAATTTATTTTGACATCCTGGCTGCCATCTGACCTCCTTGGGGAGTCACGTGGTGTTTAAAACTCATTATCCTCCATTGAAACAGGAAGTTAATTAAACCCTTCACAGAGCTGCCGGTGACAAATGTCAGGATGGCCCTTGGCAGGGCTGCCTGGTGTCTTCAGGGCCCGGGATGATTGACAGTAGAGGAAGAGAGAGAGGCCTGACCCAGGCAAGGGGTAGGGAAAGGCCTGAGCCTCTCGCCCAAAACAGCATTCAACATCCATTCTAAGACAAATTCTATGGGCATTTCCCAGGGGGAATCCAGCTCTGCCCTTACCTGCTGTGTGGCTCCAGGCAAGTGACTTCACCTCTCTGAGCCTCCGTTTATCTACCTGACAAATGGCAATTCTTATCAGTTCCTCCTTCAGAAAGCTAGTGTGCTCAGGGCATGGACAGGGCAGGGCTCAGCACGGAGGCTGCTACCATGATGCCGCCATGATGCCCCTCCTTGCCACGGCTAGTGAGGGATGATGAAGTCCTAGTGCTGGGGGGCTGCCTACAGCTGCCTTACAAGCTGGAGTGGAGAGAAACAGGGATTCCCTCAGGAAAGGTGAACAGGATGGGGCAGGCAATGGGAGGGAAGCTGCTGTGGGCACCGTACAACTAATGCAAAGGCCCGGTGGCCATGAGACTGTGGGACCCACATGTAGGACCTTTAGAAGTTAAGGCAGAGAAGAAAAAAAAAAAAAACAAAACAAAAAACTCCCTCCAAACAAAAAAGGGGATTTCACTCAAGGCAATACATGAACTCACGGCAATCCTCCCACCTCAGCCTCCCTAGCAATGAAATTATGGACATGTACCACAACACCCAGCTAAGACAAGTATTTGTGTAGTTAGCATCATGACTTTCAGGGAACTCCCACTGGCTTCGGCCTCCCATGAGGGTATGAGTGGATGTAGGGACCAGCTGGAGCTGGGGCAGCAGTCAGGATGCCAGTAAAGGAGGTCAGGAAGAGATGCGGTGAAAGCCAAGTGGCAGAGTCAGAGCCACCACAGGCTGGATGCCACTGAAACGAGAAGCAAGTGAGGTTTGGAAGGGTCAGAGGAACCAGTGCAAACAGCCATCCTGTAGCCCTGCCCTCTGGCCATGCCCCACATCTATTTTGGTGTCACGTAGCAATAGCTGCATGCACACGTCTCCCAGCTTCAGTACCAGTGGGTCCCCAGTTCTCCAGCCTGAGCATCTGTTGAGGCCCACACTCTGCCTCAACACTTTTCCTTAACACTTTTGGGGCTAAGTGCTCTGGTCAAGAAAGAGTGTGGCTCTTGGGGCAAGAGACGCAAAGAATGGAGACAAGACAGGGTGTGATTCAGTCTCTTCTATTTTCTCAAGTCTCCCTCATTGAAGGGAATTCTGAGGTATTTATATACACAAGCAGGAGAACACAGGTGAAAACATTTTACCACGTGCACCATACAGCTGAGGTCACTAAACAGCAAAACAAGCTATGTGGGATAAACAAGATATTTATCAGAGTGTGCTTCAGCTGTTATAGGCTTTTGAAAACCAAGTCTTTCATCAGGGTATATGGTTCCAGATGGCTGCAAAGTTGATCTAGCCGCTTTCTACTAAAGTCGGCTCCCAACAAGCATCCTCTTTCTCCTTCAAGGTCTAGCATAAGTTTCTAAAACTCGCTTTGAGTCTCTTGGTTATTGTCCAAAAGCCAGTGCAGGGAGTGAATCAACACAGAACATGCTCAACCAGGTAAGGACCCAGCCATAGGGCAGAGGAACCATAGCCAGACAAGATATAAACCATAACCCCCTGGGGAGGGAGACTGAGGAGCCCAGGTGATTGTAATCCACTTCCACTGAAACCAAAGTCCTTCCCAGGTCCTGCCCTTCAAAGCCACAGAAGGGGATCCAGGGCAGTTTGACCTGTACCTAGACCTACCCTGCTGCTTTCTGCCTGGAAGATGCCTCCTCCATGGTAATAACTCTTTGAGACCTACACAGTCCCAGGAGAAAACCCAGGACAGCTCTGAAGGGGGCTCAGAAGGTGCTGACAGTAGCAAAGCCTTCACCCATCCTGTGTGTCCAGAATGGGTGCTGGCAGCCTTGGTACCTCTCAGCAAACCTCTGGAGAACCTGCTACTGAGCCTTGGGTTCCTGGAAGAGCAGGGGTCCCTGCAATGGCAGTAGGGCTTCCCTGCCCTGGGCAGAGTCTTCCTACTCCACAGGGAATTGACTACAAGGCCCTTGGCGGAAGGGATCCTGTTTCCCTCCTGACTGTGGTCATGAACTTGCCACTCCCAGTAGACAGAGGCAGGGGAAATTGGGGCCCACGGGACCTTCTGCTAGACACAGAATCCTGGAGGACACATATCCCAAGGATGGGAGGCTATATGTTGTCACTATGCAGGATTCTTCCTTTTTAAATAGGGTTCCATATTTCATTTTGCTTTGAACCCCACAGATGATGCAGTTTGTCCTGGCCAGCAGGTTCTGTGTTGCTGGCTGAGATAAGGATGTCCTTCTGTCCCAGGCTGGGCTCTGTAGACATAGCATCATAAAAGGAAATCAGGTCAGGCAAAGAAGGGTCCAAAGACATCCCACCTCATCCTCCTGCATCCCAAGCAGACATTACTAATCAAAAACCACAGTTTTCTCTTATGACTCTCAGATTTCCACTCAACGTTGATCTTATCCAGCACTTCCAGCCTGGGTGCTACTTACTGAGTATCCAGCTTCTTACTCCACCCTACATGCCAGCCTCTGGTCACCTCCCAGACGCCTAGCTCCTAAGCCCCACCCCCTGTAAAGTGCCCTTCCCTTAAGAAGATACAGTGTCCAAGGAATTAGACAAGGCATGCCTTGTTCAGTTCATAAGCATCTTGGGGCCCCCAGACTGAGAAGACCCAGCAAATGTGGGGTCTCCAGCTGTACAAGGAAGAGCTAGAAAGCCAGGCAACCTTGTGCAAATCTTGGATCCAGGCCTAGGTGTTTTCGTATGACCAACAGAGAGGAGCAGCACTCAGTGCCACTAGCCAGTTCTGCACAGTGGACATGGTGGCAGGGAAGAGGCAACCACCTCTCTCTTCTTTGCAAAGACCTCAGTATCAGAAGCTGGAAGGAAACGGGCCTCATACCCAGAACGCCTGGTACCTGGCATCTGGCAAACTTCCAAGGGGATGTGGATGGTTACAGTTGTACCAACAGAAGACTGTCTACCAGGTAGGTGGGGCCGTGTGTCTTCTCTGTGGAGACCTTTCTGTTTCCCTGTGTGCTACGAAGACAGGCAGTGGACATCAACGATGTCCATTTGGTTGTTCCATCTGGACGAGGACATGACCCCATCCCCAGCTGTGTGATCTCGTGCATGTGTCGAGTTTCAATATCCTCAAAGAACAAGAGGTACATTCTTGACCTGGGTCTGGTGCACCCTGTGCGGGCACTGGAAACCTGCCTCCTTCGTCTGTGAGAGCAGGGAAAGCTAAGGGTTTGGGGGTGGGGGTGGGGGACACCTCCTTGGCAGATGTTCCCTGTGTCCTCAGCTTCGGTTAAGCAAGAAGACCAACTGACCTCTGGCTCCTCCCGGATTTCCGGGCAGGTCTGAGTTCAAGAGGGAAAAACCTGAGGTCCCTCCCCTGCCCAGTTAGGCATAAGACTGAACCACTAGAGGCCACAGCCATCGGAAGCTGCACATCTCATACTGAAGCTTCCTTCTGGATCAGAACCTCGGTCAACTCAAAAGTCCAACAACAATTCTGTGTCCAGGCCTGCGGCATCCGGACCCCACTGCAGGCTGCCGGAAAGGCACAGCTTCAAGGGGCAGCACAACTGAACCCCAAGGGCGGAGCTCCAGAGCGGAGGGGCAGGGCCAGACGAGCCAGGGGCCTGAGCCGCGGGGCTGCTGGGCAGAACAGGTCTCCAAGTCCTAAACAGACCTGCGGACATAGCCTCAGGACACTGGAACTAGCGAAGGAGGCGAGAGGTCTACCTAGAACGAGGGTGGGAATTCAGGGCCAGCGCGGCCTGGGCCAGCCCGGGGCCAGCCCGGAGGAGGTGAGGACAAGGCTGAGAGGATTGGACGAACGTGGCCTGGGCGGGGGGCGGGGAAGGACCAGGCCTGTGGGAAGAGCTACGGGGCAGAGGCGGGGCCAGGGAGAAGGGCGGTCCTGCCGAGGCGGGGCGAAGGCAAAGGAGGAGGAGACGTGGGCGGAGCCAGCACTGGGAAGGAGGGAGTTGTGGGCGTGGCTAGCGCGGGATAGCAGGGAATGCAGGGGCGGGGCCCGTGGAAAGGACGAGTAAGGGGGCGGGGTCAGTTTGCGGCTGAAGCTGTGTTCCTGCGAGGACGAGCAAAGGGGCGGAGTCAACGTGAGAGTGTAGCTGAGGGCCAGGGTCAATGTGAGGAGGTCAGAACGGAGGGACCGGGTCAATGTGAGGAGGATCGCCTGAGGCGGGGTCATTATGAGCTGAGAGGCTGAGGAGCAGGAGCAATGTGAGGGCGGGGCAGGGGCAGGGACAAGGTGGAGAGGACGACTGATAGGCGGAATCAGTGTGATAAGGTGGCTGAGGGACAGGGTCGACGAGAGGAGGACGGCTGAGAAGCAGGTCAATGTGAGGAGGACGAGCTGAGGGGCGGGGTCAACATGAGAAGAGACGGCTGAGGGGCGGGACCAATGTGAAGAGGACGGGCTGAGGGGCGGGACCAGTGCGAGGGAGGGGGTGGCTGAGGGGCGGGGCCAATGTGAGGCGGATCGACTGAGAGGCGGGATCAATGTGAGAATCCGCTGAGGAGCCGGGTCAACCGGAGGAGGACGAGCTGAGGGGCGGGGTCAACGTGAGGAGGGATGGCTGAGGGGCGGGGCCAATGTGAGGAGGGACGGCTGAGAGGCGGGATCAATGGGAGAAGGATCGGCTGAGGGGCGGGGTCAGAGCGAAGAGGACGGATGAAGGGTGGAGCCAGCGCGAGGAAAGAAGGCCCGGCCCAGGCTGGGTGAGCACGCGGAAGCCGGCAAGCAGAGAAAAGATGAGCAATAGTTTGGGGCGGGGCCAGCGGGAAGGACGGTCTGGGGGCGGGGCTAGTGGTGGTGGGAAGGCGGGACCGCGGAGGATGGTCCGGGGCGTGGCGAGAGGCGGGGCCGCCTCCAGCTACGCGAAGGCCCCGCCCTCCCGGCCAGCCTGCAGGGAGCGCCCTGGCGGCGGCCGCCGGTTCGCCGCTCGCGGCTCGCAGGTTCCATTGAGAAAAGCTGAGCGGCGGCGGCGGCGTCTGCGCCGGAGCAGAGAAGCCGCCACCAGCCCGCCGCCCGCCGGGCAGTCCGCGCGCCCGAGCGCAGGGCCGTGGCCTCGGGGCCTCCGCGGCGGCGCCGGCGGCCCACGCGCGGCGCGGCGGGCTGGGGGCGCGGGCCGAGGCAGCCGTGGAGCCCACGGGCCGGGGGCATGAGCCGCCCCGCTACCCCGCCGCGCCCCTGCCGCCCGCCGCCGCCCGCCAGGGGCTAGAGGCGGCCGCCGCGAGGGCGCGCGGCGCCGGAGACATGTCCAGGAGGAAACAGAGCAATCCCCGGCAGATCAAGCGTGAGTCAAACTTTGCCCGCGGTGCCCGCCAGACCCCCGCTGGCGCCCAGCCGCCCCGCGCCGCCCCTGTGCGGCCGCCCAGCCCCGCTGCGCCCGCGACCTTCACCCCGCGCCGCGCCCCCCGCGCCGAGTGCCAAGCGCGCCGTAATCTAATCTCTGCCGGCGGGCAGGGCCCCCGCGTCTGGGCTTGGGCACCCAGGGGGTCCGGGCCCCGGAGAGGGTGGCGGGTCCCGAGAGCCGGAAGGAGAGCGGCTGGGGGCGCGGCTCCGGCAGAGCCCGGCCACCTCGCGGCCTGCACCTCCCCCGCATCAGAGATGGTGCGGCGATAGGGCGGCCCCGATCTGGGCTCAGATAAAGTTTAAAATATTCCATTCTGCAAGTCCCATCCTGATAAGATCGCTCTGTCGGGACGGGCTGAAATTGTGATCTTATCTGGCGCGCTCGACTCTCCCAGGCTTTGTATCTAGAGGCAGAAGGAGAAAGACCTGGGAGTAAGGGGGACTTGGGACTGCGGGGACCGGCCGGCGCCCACCGCAGCGCTTTGGCTGCAGAGCGACAAGGCAGCGGGATAGGTAGTGGAGGCTGCTGCTACCCATGCGCTCGGTACTGGCTGACCAAACAAACCCCTTTATCCGCTCCGGCTCTGGAGTTTTCGATCCGACCTCTGCCTGCTGGGGGACATGTGGAGGTCCGACCCACCAACTGCCCCTAACAACGCTGCGCGGGCAGATGTTGCCCATGGGCAGCGCTCCCTCCACCCCCGCATCCGAGGGTTATTCTGAACCTTCCAGGGACACAAGGGACTCAAACGTTGTTCCCGAGTGAGTCCAAGTTTCTCGCAGGTCCTCCCGTGGGCACTTTCCCGATCAAGTCAGACCCTACACTCCATCACCCGTGCCCCTACAGTAAGAGCCTCCTGGGCTGGCTGGGCTACCAGGTTGCGGGGCCTCTTGGCTGCTCTAGGAGCGAGTAAGCACACAGGAAGAGCTCCTCCCCACGCCACACCAATAATAACTTCGCGCCTCTCCCGGCAGGGCGCGGGGCTTCCTCCCTGGAGCTTCCCTTTGGCGAGAGCGACAGGTCATCTGGGCTGCCCAGGAGGTGACGGGAGGGGGGCTGGGCATCCGGCTTCCCAGCTCCAGACGCCTGAGCTACCTCCTCTGCCCACATGACACTGCCACAGGACCCAATGTACATTTTAGCTTGTGAGGGTATCCCCTACCACTGAAATCTGGGGGGGGGGGGGGCGCTAGGGGAGGAGGGGACGCAGGGAGGAATCTGGGTTCTGGTAACCCGACTCCCCAAATGCGAGCGGACCTGTTTTCCGAAAGTCTCCTTCTATCATGTCAACTGAAGTATTAAAGCCACCCACAGGTCCCGATCTGTGCTGGTTCTCTGGTTTCTTTTTCCCCTCCTCGCCTGTGCGCCTCTGCCGGGTTCTGTTCTCGCGTGTATGTGTGTGCGTGAGCGTGTGTGTGTTTCAGTTTGATGAGAAATGCAGATAGCTAGGGCAGGGAGATCTCAGGTTGGGAGCCGATCGCCAGCGCTGATAAGCCCGTGGGAGCCCAGTAGAGCCCAACCCACTTGGGTCAGCGAAACCCCGCACTCTGAGATCCAGGACCGAGACTGTGCAGGAGAGCCCCTCTGATCCCCTCGCAGTGCCCCACGACTCGAGCAGAAGAGGAGAGCAGGCCTGGGGGCGGGGCCCTGAGCCCTCTGTGCAACTCGTGGCCCCGGCCCCTCCTCCCCTAGCCGATCTAAACGCGTTAAGATGCGAACGTTGATTGTCACCATGCGGAGGCGCCTGCCCGCCTGCTCTCTGCCCAAGGCCGTGCGTGAGGCCCTCACAGCTGCGCGCCTGCTGCCTTGGCCTCACCTGTGGCGGGTCTCAGGGTGCGGAGGGGAAGCAGGTTGAGCTCTAGGGGCCGACGCCCTCCACGCCCCCACCAAAGCCGGGTTGCAGCTGCCCGCGCCTCTGTGCGCCTTTTGTTCTGCGCAAAGATAGATGTGCCGTGCCGATAAGGCTTGCAACCGATGGCAGCCGCGATAGCGCTTCCATTTATTAACTTCAAACGTGGGAGAGGGGGGAGGGCGAGGCAGGAGCGCGGCCTTAGCCAGCCAGATGGCTGACATGATAGGCCGGGCCCCTGGAGGGGGTGAGGGGCAGGGTGCAGCTCGGGACCCTCGGTGCCCCGGCCCACCAGCTTTCCTCCTGCCCAGTCGATGTAAGCTCTGATAAGTAGGGGCCTAAGCGTGGGCCAGTCCTCCCAGTGGCGATTGCCAAGAGAGATAAGAGGCCTTATCTACGGCCACCAGGCCCCGCTGGGTTCGAGGCAGCAGCAATGTGGGGGCGTCCGGCGGCAGCAGGGGGCCTGGGCAGCAAACGAGGGAACAATGTGGGGGGGGGGGGCGTCCATCTGGGACACTTTGCCCAAACATACTTATTGGCAAGAAGTTGATCTTCCCCCTGCGGCCAGTGGTACAGTCCATCAAAATGAAAGAAAACTGACTTGGTGCTGCCTGAGAGGAGGGGAGCGACACTCCACCCCTCATTCCAACTAGGTGGCACTCAGAGGCTAGGGGCGGTTTGTCACCTGCGAAGGGTGATTTCCCCTGAATCATGTTGGGCTGCTCTGGGTTCCTGGCAAGTCTTAGGTGTGACCCGTGTGGAGTTAAAGAAAAACTCGAGGTGGTTTCCACCAACCTGGCTGCTTTTGGGAAACCAAGGAGGTGTTCTGAAGAGATCTGTATAAATCTGCCTGCGCAGACAAGCAGTTGTTGAGAGCTGCTTGTGTGCTGTGGACAGTGGGGTGTTTATTGTATGCAGTATGTATGTATCCTGCTGTATGCAGTTCCCTACTTATCAAGTACCTGCTGTATGCAAGCACTGACTCAGCTCTATCCACAGTATGATCGAAGGAGCAGAGCCAGAAGGCACAAGCAGGCCAGTCGGGTCCCTTCTCAGCAGCTAGCCTCTAGACTGTCAAGACAAGGCCAGCCCCAGGGGCACTTCCATTGATAGTGACCTGGCCTCGGTTTTCTGCTTTGGAAACTTGGGCTGTTGTGATTGTGGTGTGACGAGCTGAAAGACAAGATGCTGGTGAGAGCCAAATCAGGAAGGTTCTGACATGCTGGGCTGGCCCTCAGTTTCCCTCTTTGAAATAAGATCGGCTGAGATAAGCATTCAGGGCTACAGGAAGCCCCCAGGTCAGGCAGGAGTTATTGATCCCAGATGCTTAAAAGACTTAGGTCACCGGACACAGGTTTGGAGGAGGAGTCTAGGACTCACCACATCCCACCTGGTGCAGCCGCCCTTGCCTCTGAGGAGATGTTTTCACACATTCTTACAGTTAGTGATAGCCACAGGATGACTAATTCACTCCAAGCCCAGAAGCCATCTGCCAGCTTCTAATACTTAACACCCACCCACAGGGCTGGTGGTGCTGACAGCAGGGGACAGCCCCATTTTCAGGAGAGCTGGGGTGAACCCCCAATAGCAGCCGGATAGTTTTTAGCTATATTTTATGGACCTAGGAGGGACAGTTTACAGAGAGCAGTCCCCACTCCCCTTTGTAAGTATGGGAGGTCCCTAGGGTCGGGTCTCTCAAGGGCTTTGGTGTGCCTTGACACCTCCTGGAGATTACTCTGTCTCCATGTCTTCTCTTCCTCACAGTGTCTGCCATCCAGAACTTAGAGAGAGTGACAGGGGACTAAGAACTGTCCCCCTCCAGCCTTGACCTGGCTGTCCCAAGCATTGGCCTGGTACTGGACGCTATGGTCCTCTAGACTACCAGAGCGCAAGCATGGTACTGTGTGCAGAGGGGCCCGAGGCAAGAGGCACTGTGGTGAAGCCCCCTGACTCTGCAGCCCACATGAAGTCTCCAGTGCTTGTTGGGCCTTCCTATGTAGATGGGTAACAACCAAGTACCTGCCCTGTACCAGGCCTGAACGAACCTATGCAGGCTCAGTGTTCACATCGTTGTACCTTCCCGAAAACGAGCCCCAGAAAACAGTGAAGCCAGAGATGGAGGTGGAAGGTGGATGCTGCCCTTGCTTTTGGAACCAGGAACCCCGTCTAGGTGTCTCACCACACTCTGGCTTCCGCCTGCTCTTGAGCATAGTCCTCAATTTTCATATCTGTACAGTGGGCCTATGGGAGGGCTGAGGGCCTCTGCCATCCCTTCCCAGCTCCTCTTGCCATCCCAGTGCTACTCTCCGAGATGCCTCAACTCAAGGGCAGTGCCTGGGAAAGCCTTACTCAGCCCTACCCTGGCCTGAGCCTGGGACCCAGTCCCAACGGCCCAGGCCCCTCCCCGGAGGTCACAGGAACCCAGTATGGCACCGATTTAAGTGGGTCAGTTGGGGAGAAAGGAGGAGGAATGTGATGCCATTAATTGTGCCCCTTATCTCCTGTTTCTATGCCAACCAGACGGTCCCGGGGCTTGACGGCTCGTGAATAATACTCCAGGCCGGCCTATCTGCCATCGACAGGCCTCACGGAGGCAGCTGTTGCCTCCTGATTGGTATCGGAAAAACCTATGAACCCAGCCCACATGGAGCCGCTTGGCCATACTCAGGCCCTGCTGGCTCCTGCCCACCTGCCTACCATCCCTTTGAGGCCACCTGGAGGTACTTACAGTCCTTGTTCCCATTTCACAGATGGGGAAACTGAGGCCACAGCCACACATTGCCTTGCAGACCTCTTCTGGCTGGAGGCATGGCAGAATAAGGGGCAGCAGCACCTTCAGGAACCATGTCACACACACCCCATCCCCTCCCATCTGTCAGGCCATGTGACCTTGGCAAGCCCCATCTCTGTATGGTTCCTGTGCTCATCGTGTGTCATTAGGATGTGTATGGCCCCTCAGTGGGGATAGAGGTAACCCAGTCGGGGCTTGTGCTCCAGTAGAGACATTGAGGGTTCTCTCTTCAGGTATCTTTAGTCTCAGTGCTTATACAGGCCTTCTCTGAGGATCTGTCCCTCATATTCTGGGACAACTTTGCTGACACCCAGCTCCTCTGGCTTCTGAGGAGAGCCTGCCTCAGCCATGTCCCACTCCTTGGGACCACTAGAGCCAGATACTTGCTGGGAAGTTCTTACTGCCTGTAGGATCGTGGAAAGGCATGTTGTGAGGGCAGGAATCTTGCTTCTCCACCCAGTGTGGGGTGATAGTGCCTGTCTCCAGAAGCAGCTGCCACCCCTTCCCTGCCACCCTTTCCTCCCCTTTTCTTCACGACCAGGTCCAGCTTCTCTGAGATGGAATATCCCTGTCCCACGCTCCTCCCATGAGATCTCAGCTCGTCACATACAGGGGCCCTGCCTTTGGCTCACAGCTGTGGAGTAAATGTGAGTTCCTGGTACTGTCCCTGTTCTTGGCCAGCCTCTCCCTGCATATTCACACTGACTTGCTAAGTAAGGGAGCCCATGGACTGTGCAGCCATGGTGTGTTGCTTGCTTTCTGTGGTCCTCCTCCAGACACCTCTGCCCTCTGTGCTCTGTAGTGGTACGGATCCAGGCAGCCAAGTGGAGTCATTGGATCTCCCAGGGTAGTGCCTACTCTACAGAGGAGCTGTTGGCCTCTGAGAGAGAAGGCCTGGGCAGAATGGGAGCATAGAACATGGGCACCAGCATGGGGAAGGCCAAGGAGCTGCCCATGGCATGTAGAGTTGCCTGAGCAGAGCCCTCCGTGCCTCAGCAGGAGCACAGGCCCTCAGTGAGCCGCCTCTACTCCATTGAGGTAGATGTGCACACTTGTAACCTGCAGGAAGTTAAGCTCTTACCTGTGGCTGGTCTCTCATATGAGCATGGCGAGCCCCAGGGTGATGGGGCTTGTCACATGGCCTGACAGGAAAACGCTCCTGTCCAACTTCACATAAGGTTGTCAAGTTCAAGAGTGCAGATCAGTCCTGACCAGGGCCCAGAAAACCACAGGGGCTGATGAGAGCCTGGGCAAAAGAAGCAGCCCCACACTGCAGTCTGGTGATGTCAGCATTGCTGGCTAGGGCTGTCCCATGTCAACCCTGGGCAGTCTATGTCTAAGAGGCCAGGGCCTCCCCTTCCCTCTCTTCCCATTCCAGTTGTGCAGTCATCCCTGCATATGGTCCTAACTTTAGGATACTCAGCTCCTAGCCCGCTTCTCCCCAGGGGCCTCAGTCAGTCTCATCCTGGTGCTCGGCCAGCTTGAGTTCTCTCACCCACAGCCTGGGAACAGCAGGTCCTAGCCCACATGTAGAGTACTGTTCGCCACCTAGGTAGGAGTGGTATACCATAGGTACTTGAGGAATGGCAGCCGTGCAGAGTAGGCTCAATCGAAGGGACCCTTAGTAACATGGCCCCATTGCTTATGAACTCTGGGCTACAAGCCTAGCCCTTGCCTTGAGCCAGGCAGCCACAGAGGGGTCCCCCATGGAGAGCCGCTCAGCCTGGCTTCTCTGGAGAGCTGTGTGTAAGTGGCCCTTCCACCTCAGCTTCTACTTGTAGCATAAGAGCCTAACAAGAGCTCCTTTTTAGGCCCTAGCGAGAGCTTGGGGTGCACACTGAAGACAGGTGGCAGTACCAGGTGGACACTGCCAGTCCTGCTGGCTCTGGTGTTGGCATATGCCTGGTGGGCTTTCCCAGCCTTGTTATGGGTGAGAACGTCAACGCACTCTGAGGCCGACTACACAGGAGCCAGGGTGAGCGTCTCTGAGCAGAAGCTGCAGCCCACTGCCATAGCCCCACCATCCCGCATGTCTCTGGAGCTTCTCTGCAGGCTGTCAGGTCCCTCTCTCCTCAGCAGCCCTCTGGGTAACAATGTGGAACATATGCAGACTTGGCCAGGCGCAGCAGCAGCAGCAGCACCCCCACATACACACCCACTGGGCCGCTGCCACCACCACAGACACCTCAAGTACCCCTTCCCTTACCTGCTCCAACTGGCTGTGGCCGCTAAGCCTGAGCTTTTCCATCTGTGGAGTGAGTGGTGGCTGTAGCCTCTCTGAGCCAGGTACAGGCTGCTTCCTTCCTATGCCTTGATCAAGGTCTACAGTAGCCCCTGGCAGTGCTCCCCATCACTGTGAGTGCTCCTTTCGGCTCAGTACTCACCTCACTCACATCCCTAAGCACCTCTCTAGGTGCTTTCTTAGGTTGAGGTTCACTTTTTTTTTTTTTTTTTGTTTTTTCGAGACAGGGTTTCTCTGTGTAGTCCTGGCTGTCCTGGAACTCACTCTGTAGACCAGGCTGGCCTCGAACGCAGAAATCTGCCTGCCTCTGCCTCCCAAGTGCTGAGATTAAAAGCGTGCACCACCACTGCCCGGCTGAGGTTCACCCTTTTTTACACAGAAGAATTAGAAGATTGGAGTTGCCGGGGCCAGTGGTGGTGCACGCCTTTAATCCCAGCACTTGGGAGGCAGAGGCATTCAGATTTCTAAGTTTGAGGCCAGCCTGGTCTACAGAGTGAGTTCCAGGACAGCCTGGGCTACACAGAGAAACCCTGTCTCAAAAAGACAAAAAAAAAAAAAAAAAAAAAAGATTGGAGTTCTTTTCTTGCCCCACAAGAACTGGAGTGTCAAAGAAGCTGCCCCAGGGTCTCACAGCTATGCATGATGTTCTCACTATGGAAGCAGAGCCTGCCGGGGGTGGCGTGTACAGCCCTGTGTGCCCCCGCCGTACAGGTGGGTGCGCTATAGGGCCTTTGGGCCCTCCTGAGCTTTACCCTCCCTACTGTACATGGCGCCGTGATGCCTACCTGGCGGGAGACAAGGATTAGAGAGCACTGGCAGAGAAGACATTGCCAGCTATAGCCAAGGAAGACGGAAACGGGCCTTTGTCCTCTTCCCCTGTTGCTGATGGCCAGCTCTCAATGTCTTTAATTCTGTCTCCCCTGAGACAGCTTCTTGCCAGTTCCTCCTGATATCTGACATTTAGCCCTATAGTTTTCCCATCTTCTCCCAAGCTTACACTTGCCTCAGTTGCCTATTCTCTCACCCTAGGAGAAACAAAGAGGGCCAGGGCTAAGAGTCTCAGCTCCTTTCTGCAGAACTCCATCGCTGTTTAGGGACAAGGTATCCATCCCCACCTTGCTGGAGTGGCCTCCATTGAGGGTGAGGCTCTGCAACTGTCCCTCCAGGACCCCTCTGGCTTCTGGCACACTGAGCTTTGTTGGGGAGGGGAAACTGAGGCTCAGAGCACTGGTGTGGGTGACCTCACCCAGTCTCCCCACAGTCAGCTCAACTTCCAGGTGTGAAAGTGAGCACATGCTGAGTGTGTCCCAGCCCGGCTCCATGTCTGTGAATAGCCTGGGCTCAAGGCCCAGATGGGGAAACCAAGGCTTGGAAAGTTCAAAGATCAGACCCGTGGGAGAGTCACCATGTGGATGTTTGGGAGGGTGAGAGAGTAATAGCCGTGGGGGAAGGGGAGCAGCCACACCCATTTTCAAGCCCAGAGTCTGAGGCTTTCAAGTGGGTCTCAACCACAGCCAGCTCTGGTCCCAAGGTTTTAGCAAAGATC
Source organism: Arvicanthis niloticus (assembly GCF_011762505.2). Lineage (NCBI taxonomy): Eukaryota > Metazoa > Chordata > Mammalia > Rodentia > Muridae > Arvicanthis > Arvicanthis niloticus. The sequence goes on from NC_047675.1 coordinate 48,074,273, forward strand.
AGAGTTGCAGCAGACTGGCTGGGTCTCACTCCTCTGCTGCCTTTGTGCCATCTGTTTACCACCACAGCACCCCCTGCCTCCGTCTCTCCTACTGAGTCCCACACCTGCTTGACCAAGCTCAGTTGCCCAGAGACAGGGACATCCCAACCGACCAGGCAGCCTGGACAGTCCATGGGCACCAGGCCTTCTTCCTTCACCTAGTTGGCCAGCCAGCTCTCTCTTGGAGCAGCCACAACCTGGTCCTCTCTGCACTGTCTCCGGTCCCGGCCTCCTCCGGCGCAGGTTTCAGCTCCTGTGATAACTCGGAAAGTTGAACTGGCCCCATTACTGCACTGAGATGGTTGGCAAGATACAGCTCGATAATGGAGGAGATACCCACGTCTCGGTGGCCAGCGGCCTGGGCTCCCGCCCATTAACATTCCCCACCAGCGATCCGCGCTATCTCCTCTCCTTCCACTCCTCCCGCAGATAAGAATGGAAATTCTGACTTCATAGCTCGCTGATTAAAGTGTCTGGATTTCTTGATAATACACAGATAAATTATGTTTTTGAAAAGGAAGGTAGGGAGGCGGGTAGAGAGAAGGGGGCCCCAGAGGGGAGCCCTTGGCTGACTCTCAGGAGATGCCCCTCCAAGCCTCTGGTCCAGGCTGGTAGCCACCAAATGTCCAGCCACTGAAACTGCAGTCAGACCCAGTTAGGCCCAGCAGGTACCACTCAGAGCAGACTCTGGTACAGGGTCTCCCAGGCCATAGGGTCCAGCCTCCAGAACTGATGGCAGCCCCCCAACACACACACACACACACACACACACACACACACACACACACCCTTGGGCAGATCTATGTAACATGGCCTTGTTTGCCAGCAGACATGGTGCTTCTGCAACCTCACCAGGCTGCTTCACCTGTGTGCCCTGCTGCCCCACAGTGCCTGGTTAGACCATAGGTGGTTCTGTAAGTGTCAGCGTGCCCATGCAAAGCCATGCCCACCAGCTGTGAGGGCCCTGCAGCACTCAGATGCCCAATGGGCCCCAGGCCTGTCCTCAGCCATTGTGTCTCCCAGCTGCCTCTCATGACAGGCGGCACCCAGATGGGACTCAGGTGCCATTGCGAGCTTGTCTGGATAAAGCTGCCTCCTTCAGCTGATCCAAGATCCTCGCTGATGGTGTGATGCGCCAAGATTAGGGCTGCGCCGGGCTAATCCTCCTGCTGAGGGACAGGTGAGGCAGCCAGGGAGGAGTGAGGCAGCTGCTGTGTGAGAAGAGAAACCAGGGTCTGTCAGCCCTAGACACCCCTTGGGATGGTGGCCAGGCCACACTGGCCACACTGGCAGGAACCCCTTCACAAGCCCTCCTGGGCCCAGTGAAGTGGAGGCACTCGCTCTTTTCCCTCCCTGTCCTGTGTGTATAAAATCATTCCTGAGAACTGAAACTCAGGAATCCGAGATAGGAAGGTCTGAGGAGGGCAGGAACTTTGCTGTGTAGTCCTGGGTCTTCCCGGGATGATGATCCCAGTGCTGGCCATGCTGAGGAAACTATCTGACTGACTTGTGTGTGTACCCTTGGGCTTGGCCTGCTTCTGACATGGTGTCCTCCCATTATCCCTTGTTTCTCTTCTGATGACTTAGGTCACAAAACACAGGAGGCACTCTGACCCAGAGGCTCTGTCCAGATCTGAGCCTCCATCTACCTAGAGGTACTGAGGTATTTGCAGATACGACCCCCTACCTCTATAAAGGGGCCTGGGCTCTCCACTTTAAAGGGAAGGCATGGGTACAGAGTGGGCAGATGCTCAGAATTACCCAGCCCTACCCCTGGATGATGCAGATTGGCCTGAAGGGCCTTGAATTCAGAGACCTTCCTGCCTGCCTCCCAAGAGTAGGGATTAAGATGTGCACTGTCACACCTGGCCATTGCTGTGTTTAGTCTTGCTTATTGCTTGTAGTCATTTCGTTTGCCCCCACAAAAGAGGCTCCTTTGGTGAGAAAGTTGACTGAAGGGATGGAGAGACAACTCTGTTAGTAAGTGCTTTCTCCATGCAAGCGTGAGGATGGACCTGAGTTCAGATCACCAGTCCCATATAAAGAACCAAGCATGTAGTGTGGTCCTGTAGTCCCCGGGCTGAGGACACTGAGACATGTTGCCTCTGGGCAAACAGCTCCCACAGGACTTCTTGATAAGGTGTCAGGCTCAGGGTTTCCGACCACCGCCACGTGGATGATTCTAGAATGTTTGTCTCTGTCATCCTGGGTCATTATCCCCAACCCCTTCTGGCTAATCACCAGAATTTCATACCTGGAATGTCTCAGCACTCACACTCTGAACCATAAAGCTCCAGGATATGAGAGGGGTTTAGGGTCCAGCCTACCTATCACTCTTTAGGCGTCTCCCTGTTCTGAGCTTCAGTTTCCATATCTGTAAGACAGGCCTAGAGATGCACAGACTGCCCTGCTCCTGGTCCTGCTCCCCAGAACCTCTAGCCCTATTCTCTGGCTGCCCCATCGGCCTCACCTAGCTGTGCCCACCAAATCCAGACTGCTAGACTCCAGGCCAAAGAGGCACAGCTGGACTCAGCTCCATCGGGCCTGGCTGTGTAACCTTGGGCTAAGACTTCACTTCACTGGGCCTGGTTACCTCATACAGCAAACAAGGCAGTGAGTGTCCTTGCAGGTCCTTGTGAGGAGCTGAGGAGACAGACCTTGGGAACCCTGGAATCCTGGCAGACAGGTGGGACTCTACCCTCCCAGGTTCTTCTCAGGGCCTGTCTCCCTTCCTGGCTGGTGCCTGAAAGAGAGAGGCATCCTCCTTAAGCTCCACTGGTGTGGGAGGGAATGGGGTGGGTGTGTTCCGCCCTCCCAGGCCCCCAACAAAAAGAAGAAAGAAAGGGAACCTTGATAAAAGGAGCGATAGGCGCCATGCGTGGAGGAGCCGCTATCAGCCCATCTATCTGCCTGCTCACTCTCGGTTCTTTCCCCTTATCTCACCCCTCCAAATGCCAGGAACAAAAGCCTTGCAGACTTACACATATTGCCAAGCCCATGGCCCAACTCAGGGCTGCCAGGAGAGATGGCCCTGAAACCTAAAAAGAGTCGAGGCCCCTCACCCTCGGCATTTTGGAAAAGGAAGGACCCAAATGGTCCATTCTGAGAGGTGGCAGCTAGGACGGAGTTGTCCAGGAGTGGGTGCCAAGAGGAGGGGCGGTCTCCACGGCACCCCTTGAATATTAGCTGTGTGACCTTGGGTCAGTATCTTCCCTCTGAGGCACCCAGAGTGGATTTAAGTTGCCAAGAATAGGTTTAGAAGGGGACCAGTCTTCCCCCATAAAGTTCCTTTTTACCTAAATCAACCGGAATCTACCACTTTCCAAAACACTCCCAAGACCCAGTCCCACCTTTGCCTCCTTTGAAAACTCCAAAGCCCTATGGATTGATTGTCTTAGAGACTTCCTGGGTCCCAAGAGCAGCACCACGGAGCCCTGGCCCACAGGGCATCCATTCCCCCCACTGCTGTCCAGCCCCTGCTAGCAGCCAATGAAAATAGAGTGTGCAAATAAGCAGGCCTGAGGCTCAGAGATTGGCTACAGTTCCATGGAGGGGGTGGGGCCTTATCTTAACCGGAGAGTGTGTACCTGTCCAGCCTAGACCCACTGGGTGGAAGTCCTCCCGGGCTTCTGAACCTTCTTAGGGAACCTTGTGTTTGCCTTGGACAGGCCAGCCTTTGAGTAAGCTCTGCTGACCTCAGCCTGAGCCACACCCTCGGGCACTAGGACCTGGGCATTCCACAAACACTACAGTCAGCTTCCTTGCCAATTGAGAATGGGGAGGTGAGATGTGGAGCTGGGACAGGCAGCAAAAGGCTGGCAGCTCCCTCCCCCCCCCCCCCAGACCCTACTGTTATTGTCCCCATCCCCACCTGTTCCTGGTGACTCACTAGGAATGTTGCTCACCAGGCTTCTGTGGCCCTAGGCTCTGGTGAAGACAGGGATCTCCATTTGTCACACCTCAGTTTCTGAATCTGTAAAACGGAAAGGAACCTAGTCCCCTCAGCCTGCCAGGATGGTTTTGGACCCCAACCCTGCCCCAGGCCTCGGTTTCCCCACCCACATCATGGGCCCATCTAGAGCTGTCCATTCCGTGTTCTTTTCAAAGCCTCGGAGGTAGAGCCCTGATCTTGTCTCCAGCCTCTCCGCTCCTCAGTGTACTTTAGTGCAGAATAGGATCCATAGTCACAGCAGTGGGGGTGTCACTGACTCCCACAGCACCCTCAAGCCTCTAACCTAACAGCTACTTGTACAGGTGGTTTTTTTTTTAATATGTGTAATTGTAAAATAGCAGTGGAACAAGGTCCACTGGAAAGCTTAGGCTGAGACCTAAGGGAGGAAGAGTCAGGAGTGACCTCGTGTCCTCAGTCCTGGCCCCCACACTCTGGGTCTCTGTCACCTGTTTTTATAAACCATATGTGAGGGTCAGAAGCACATGGTCCACTATCCCATCGCAAGCTCTTCCAGGTGGCCTCTCAGTCTCTGCTCTGGCCAACCCCCAAAGCACAGAGCTGGATAAAAGCTACCTGCTGGTTTTTAGATCTGCCTTGCTGCTCTATGGAGGAAAGGGACAGAGGACAGGAACAGGATCAAGTCAATCTGAGAAACTGCATTGCCACAGACAGAGGGGCACAAAGGGGCCTGAAGAGTCCTGAAGGATGGACCAAGTGCTCTGATTGGGGGGCTAACGGGCGCTGGGGCACTGATGATGCGGAAGCCCCACAGCACTAAGAAAGCATGCTTGACTCAGAGCCTAGGGGCAGAAGCTGGGGGAGGGGGTGGGGGAAGGGGGGGGGAGGAGGAGTGGAGAGTAGATACAGTGTTGGTGAGTAGATACACAGTAGTTACACTGGTGTGTAAGCAGGGCAGGGAGAGGTAGGATGGGGTACCTACAGTGTGTGAGGATGGAACACCCACAGTGGGTTTGGGTAAGTGCTTTTGCAGGTGGGCACAGCCCAGCCTGCTGAGTGGAGGGCTTGTCACACAGGAGCCACCCCCTCCTGAGTAGTCATCTGCCTCTCTGCCTCTGACTGTGCCACGCAGCTATGGCTCCATTAGTGAAAAGCTGCTCACATGGCCCAGTTCTTATCACCCATCTGGAGAAAGGATCACTCCAGCCTCAGCACCCATCTCCACTGGTTTGCTTCCTCCTCTTTACTCCAGGCCCTGAGCTGTGGCCTCAGTCGCCCCTTCGTGGCACGTGGCCTCAACAGCTCCAGGCTGCATCCTAGCGCAGGACCCCTGGGCACTGACCATCCTCGGGGAGCACAACTCCAGCCCCTTTGACACCCTGGACCCTCCCCCGTGCAGCCCCTCCCCCAGAAGCGCAGGCCTCAGCTTCCCGGAGTGAAACAATCTTGTGTAATCTATCAGTGGCTATCAGGCCCATCGAGGGGAGGGACGGGAGTGGCTGGGCCTAGAGATGGCGCCAACCTTTAGCGTTGATAAAGTTTCCGAGTTCAGCTGTGATGAATGTTGAGTAAGCGCAGGCCGCAGATAGGATGTGGACTTGGCAGGCCCTAGGCTCCGGCTGAAACCAATCTCTCTCTATCAGCCAGGCTGGGCTTTCTCAGGCCCCAGGCCCTCTTCCCTCCTCCTAGCCTCCCTTTCTCTCGGCCTTGCCCCACCCAGGCCCCTGCCCCTGGGGACAGGGTAAAGGACCAGCTTGCTGGTTGGAGCTGTCCTGAGAGAGGAACCAGGCTCAAGGCAAGGGGAAGATAGTAAGGGAGCTCACAGAGGTAGCTGTTGAATCAGGGAGTGAGGGCTCAGTACACCCCCACTCTCCACAGGACCTGCATCTTCAGGCTTCACTGTGCCCCAATTAAACCTTTAGACCTGGGAGCTCAGCTGCCCCTTCCTGTGCTTCCCCCCGCCCCCCAAGTCTTCCTGCAGGAGGTGCCTGAGCTCCTCAGTGTAAATGCCACCTCCTCTGAGAAGAGGAACACAGTCCCAAGTCTGTCTCCATCCCAGCCTGATCCCCTCTCTTGTCTGCACGGTGAGTGCCCAGCTAGGGATGGACCCTGCCTGGAACTTCTTGGTCCCTCCAGAGCCTCTGCATCCATTCCTCACCAGAACTCTGTAAGGTCAGATATGTGTCCCTGGACCTTGCAGCCCAGCTAGGTCTCCATTATGTATGTCCCTGACTAGCAGGTCAGGTGGTGGCTAGGATGGCTGTCTTCCACCTCACCTCGGTTTCCACATCGGTTCATCAATTCCACATTCCTGCCTGATAGTGTCGGTCAGGCTCTGACAGACGCCAGCAAGGGGTTGGGGGCAGTGCACATGTGTCTGCAGGGATCTGGGCTGAAGGAGCCATAGCTTCTAAAGACTACAGGTTCCCTAGGAGGGAGCAGGGGTCACCCCCACAAAACAGGGGTGTCCTGCCTCCAACTGTGCCAGGAGCAGCTAGCAGAGCCCAGGCTCTCCCTGCTGTAGGAACAGACATAGGGACCAGGCATGGTCAGAAGCAGAGGTGGCATAGGGGATGGGGGACTAGGGAGGGAACTGGCCCAGGAAGGGGAACAGCCAGACCTTAGTTCTTATCTACTGTGAACCAGGACTGGGGAAGGCAGTACTCTGAGAGCCTTGCCAATCTACTGGTAGAGACCTTGTTACTCTCTGCCTCAATTTCCCGTACTTAAAGCAGGGTAGCACTGAATTGGAGAGCCAATAAGTGTCCTGTGCCATTGGAATTAGAATCTTCAGCTCTCCAGCAGCCCTTCCTCCGCCCAAGTGTCTGTCTCAGCCACTGTTACAGTGTGAAGCCATTTGAAGCACGTGGCTGGGGTGCCTGGGTCCTCAGAGGCTTCCAGAGGGCTACTCGGCTACACACAGACTAGCCAGAACAGCAGCAGCTCACGATGGGGAAGCCCACCACATTCTGCGAGTTAAGTCGGAGATGGCTTCTGTGTGAGGGTTGGAAACGGAGTGGAATAAATTTCCAGGAGTGGGGAGCTCGGAGCTGCCTACAGCCTGGCTAGGATCACAGCTGTGTGAAGAAGCCCTGGGCCCTTTGGGGATAGGCAAGGGAAGGTAACTGATGTCAGATTTTCAGTGACTCTGTATAAAGTTTCCGGAACCAATTTGACCTCTGGTAGCCAGTGTGTGTTTCTTTTCACAAGGCAGCGTCGTGCAGAGCTCTCTGCATTTTATCTGGGCTGCGTGTCACCCACACACACCTTTTTTCCCCCAGTAAAGATCCATGCCTTTAAAAGTCAAGCAGCAGGAAAAGTCTGTATTCTATTGTGCGAATCATATCTCAATAGGATCCTTTTAGTGTTTGAATGCTGAGGTCTGTATAGGCCCACGTTTGCTGGGATGTGGGTCCTGACTCTTGTCAGACCCCCTGCTTGGTGCCTCTGTAAGATTGCCCAGTGACTGAGAAAGGTGTGCATCACCTTCGAGGACGTCCTGAGCTCCAAGTCCATGCCAACTGGGGTGGACCCTTGTGATGCTCCCAGACACAGAAGGTCAGCAGGTCAGCCACCCAAGACCACACAGGGTAGAGAGGGTCGGGCAAGACATAAAGTCACATGGCTCAGACTCCTCAGAAAGGGAAGTAAGCTCCCCCATCCCAGGGTCTGTGGGGACACCCTCTGTGATATACTGGGTAAGAAACAAATTCTACAGTCCCATCCTGCATTTGTTCATCCCCTGTGCCACCTATGCTGTGAACAGGTCACAGACTCAGGGATGGTGGCCCCTGGCTACAACCCCAGTTTGACTGTCATCAATGGGAACCCCAGGGGGCAGATGCACTTTTCCTTCTAGGGCAGGCTGTATACTCAAGCAATGCTACATGGCCAGCTCTTGTGGCCAGCCTAGTGTTGGCAGTGTCCCTTCTGGGCTCTGTGTGATGGTGTCTGTCCAACAGTGTCCTCATCTCTGACACCATTGTTTGGCTGTATCTTCAGTGTCACCCCAGTGACATCCAAAGTTGAGGTTGAGGTCAAGGTTGAGACCAACACTGAGCTTCAAGTAGCCCTTCACCTTCCCAGGCACACTGGACACCTGCTAAGCCTTGAGGGCCACACGGTCCCTGAACTTGTAGTATACAACTGTGATAAGGTGGTGGTTCCAGAGGACACAGAGTGTGGGGACCCTGAAGGAAGAGAGTCCCTAAATAGGCTGAAGGGCTGCAGTGGGGAATTGAGCAGCCACCCAAGGACAGGTTTGGGCACTAGTGACAGGTGTCCTACCTGGAGAGCATATACACTGGACATAAGCTGAGGGGCCTTCCCTTCCTTCACTGGCAAGACAACTTGGGCGATGTCCAAGGAGTGTGGCCCGAGGTGAAGGGGACTCTACCCTGAGAGCCCTGCCCCACTGCAGTGTGGGTAATGGGCCTGAGATGATTTTGTGGCACTGGGGTCAGAGTTATTGCCAAGGTTCCACAACATGTCCCTGTCAGTACTTTTTTGACTGAGTTATCAGTTATTAGAACTGAAAGCGAAGGCAAGTCTGAGGAGCTTGAACTGGGCTTGCACTGGGCTGCAGCTCTGGGACCATGAGCCTCTGTTTCCATCCCTTAGCATCACTTAAATCAGAATCCCTACTTAACCCTGCTGACCAGGACCTGCTGTCAGAGGTCACGGTGTCGCTAGCCAAGAAGTAAGGCTTTAGAACTTAGACCTGAGATGCGGGCCCTTAGACTGTTTGGCTATAGTCCCCACTGGGCTGGGTCCTATGATGCCAAACTCCCTAAACTCGGCCACTCAGGGAGGGCAGGGCTATCTTGCCATCGGTCTGTCCCCTCCATGGCCCTCGCTGCCTGCTGCCCAGTGGTGGGAAAGTCTGTATCTGTTGCTGTTTTCTCTCTGCTGTCAGGGCCTTATCTGGCAACTGGTCCTGCCGGAGGCCAGGGTCTCCCTCCTGGCAGTGCCAAGCCATTTCAGTGAAGTGAGGAGACTCTACAAGCAAGGTGGGGGCTTCCTATTTCTCCTGATGACCCTCCCCGGCCCTGCAAGAAACAGCAGTTGTCACGGTAGCCCCAGGCTGTGCTCCCAGCCACTGTTCCATGTGGCCGTGTAGACTCCTGCCTCCATGGGAGGCTGCCCTCGTCTTCCATGAGAGAATAGTCCTGCCTTGCCCACTGTACACTGTCCCCTACCCCACTGCTTTTATCCTGCCCTACAGGCAGGCGCCTCCTCTGTCATCAATCCTTGCCACCTCCTCCAGGAAGCCTCCTCTCTTCACACCCCTCCCTCTTGGCCACACCCATAGGCACCTTTTCTCCTTTGGGGAGAAGTTTAGTTGCACTGTGTCTCCAGCTCTTGCTCCTAGTAATCTGGCACAAGGGCATGGGGAGGTCTGAGGAGTGTATGAGCAGATGAAGCGGCTGTGGTTAGGGATGAGGCTGCCTGCTCTCTGGGTTCTACCCAGAATCCGTCTGTGAGATCCACAGCCCAAGGCTGGGCAGGCAGCTGTTGCAGGTCGCCTTGGTTCCATTAGAGAGGGAGAAGAGAGTCTCTGGGTGACCCTAAAGAAGGACCCTGGGCCAGGCAGGCTCCAGCGGGCCTTGGCCTAGGGACCAAGGGTTTGGAAAGGTGGGTGCTGCTCTGGTTCTTCTCAGTGGTTTCATCCTCATGTGGTAGTCTGCGGGGGGCTCCCCCATGACACAGTCCTGGACCAAGGACACCCCTCCATGCTGCCTGGGTGACACAGACTGGGGGATTTAGTCCCCCTTCCAGGACCTGCAGTGACCTCCATGTGGTGGTTTCAAAATGACCACTACCACCCTTCATTGCGACTCCTCAAATCCAGGACAGGGCCGCACTCACCCTCACATACGAAGACTTGGAAGGCAGTGGGCATCAGCCTGCTGCACAGAGCCCGTCTCCATAATTCAGTTTTAAAGCATGAAAAAGGGAGTTGATGAAATTCCGCTATCAGCTCCGAGCCAATATGCAAAATATCTCACCCCCAATCAAATAGCTATTATGTTTTCATTCCCAAGCGGCGTCCGGCTTAATGAGCAGGAGACGGATGGGCGCTTGGGCGTCTGCTCCCTGTGATAACCAAGGGGCTCGGGGCACTGTGGGGGCTCCCAGTGCTGCCCTGGCTGTGGGTGGCCACCGTGGTAGCCTGTGGATGCCACTGAGAAATGTAGTCTTGTACTCAGACCTCTCCAACCTGAGCAGTAGCCAGGCAACAGGGCCAGTATCTGCCTTACTATGGGTAATAGGAGGTGTGGTTCGAGACTGTACTGAGGAGGGAGCAGACTGTCTGGTCAGGTTTGAATGTGGTCCAAGTTTCTTTTTCTCCTTGCAGCATCCCCTGCCTCTTCCTTGAGGATCATGGGCAAGCTGATCTGCTTTAATTCAATGGGCCTCAGTTTACCCATCCACAAAGTGGGTGTAACCCACACTTCCCTCTTGAGGTGGGGGTTAATGATTGGCTGCTATGGCAATGGAATTTAGATAGGACAGGCCTCAGGTCCCCTTACTTTTCTTTGCCCCCCCCCTCCATGGCATCCAGTCTGTTTTGCATTACATATTCTGTATGACCCCTACATACCAAGATCTAACCCAGCATGGACCCTCTGTGCCTTAGGTTCCCCACTGAGACAGGACTGGAGATGACCTCACTAGGCTCTGTAAGTGGGAAGGGTTAAGGGCACTTGTGAAGTGCTGTGCTCAGGCTTCTGGTACAGTTTGTGCTTACTAACTGCTTTCCCTGGCCCTGTTGGGTCACTGGTGGCTAGAACCAATGGCCACAGCTGGTGTTTGCAAAGCACTGGCCCCAGCACCCTACGCTGCACTCTGATAGCGCTGGCCAGTGGTCCTGGGAGGCTGCAGCTGTGGTCCTTTCCATTCATAGCTCAGGAGTACAGAGAGGTAGAGCCGCTTGCCCAAGGTCACACAGCAAGGACACAGTTTTTATCTGTCATTCTACCTGGTTGGGAACAGTGAGGTTCTCCAAAAGGACCCTAGTATAGGGCATCCTGGGGAGGGCCAGTGTCCAGCAATAGTTCACAGATACCCCTGACCTACAGGGCCAAGTTCCCCCCTTTTCTACTCTCCACAGCCTTCATCTAGGTGTCCCAGAGGGGCCAGTGCCAGCTTAGGCTCCATTGGGACTGACTTGAGGCTCAGAAAGCCACAGTGGCCCCAGGCAGGAATGCCACCTCCGTCTGTGGGCTCACTGTTTGCCAGTGGTGATTGTCTCCTGCATTATCAGGGCCATTTTAATTGTTCTGGAACTGAATTAACAACATCAGAATGAGCCGCTTGCAGCCCGGCTTCTTTCTCCACGCTCATCCACCAGGCTTTGTGAGGAGCGCTCTCCTTTGTTCTTGTAAATGGAGGAACATCCCTGCTCCAGGCGCCTGGGTGTGGGAGATCCACCTGGGTGGGCACCAGGTTGGGCTCCATGACATTACTGAGGAAGAATGCTTCAGCTTGTGCCCCCTCATTGGCCCAGCTCAGTGTCCGTCCCAGAGTTCCTGAGGACAGACTTAATCCTTAATCCCATTTACTAGAATAGGCAACTGAGACTCCAGGGACTTCCCAGCCCCTGGAGAGGCATGGAGATCCAACATGCACCGAGGCAGAACTGTCTCCAGCATCCTGAAGGGTGGCTCTGCTCAGGGTGGGTCTCCACCACAGCATGGTTTTCCAGCCCTGGTCCAAGGTCATAAGGGTCAACGCATGAGTCCAGGCTGCCCTGAGTCTGCCATTCTGAGCCTTAGCTCTGTTTGTGGAAGGCCTGAGTCCTGCCTGCCACCCTCCTAGAGCAATGTAGTTGGAACAGATTGGGAGGCTGGGCCTAGAACTAGCACCCACAGAACTGCAGCCAGGGAACCCACTCCACTTCCCCTCCCTGGGACTTGTGTTGGTAGCCCAGTGCCCAGGACTGAAGGCAGAGTCCCTCCTTTGCAGACCTCAGAGGCGGGTCTGGGGTTCTGCTTATGAGCCTTTGCTCACAGCTTTGACTGCACAGCCTTCCCGGCACAGACACCTTCCCCACAGGTCACTCCGAGTCTCACCCCCTGCCCACGGGTCACTCAGAGTCTCACCCCCTGCCCGGCACAGACACCTTCCCCACAGGTCACCCCGAGTCTCACCCCCTGCCCAGTGCAGACACCTTCCCCCACGGGTCACTCCAAGTCTCACCCCCTGCCCACGGGTCACTCCGAGTCTCACCCCCTGCCCAGTGCAGACACCTTCCCCCACGGGTCACTCCGAGTCTCACCCCCTGCCCACAGGTCACTCTGAGTCTCACCTCCTGCCCACGGGTCACTCCGAGTCTCACCCCCTGCCCGGCACAGACACCTTCCCCACAGGTCACTCCAAGTCTCACCCCCTGCCCAGTGCAGACACCTTCCCCCACGGGTCACTCTGAGTCTCACCCCCTGTCCACAGGTCACTCTGAGTCTCACCTCCTGCCCACGGGTCACTCCGAGTCTCACCCCCTGCGCGGCGCAGACACCTTCCCCCATGGGTCACTCCGAGTCTCACCCCCTGCCCAGCGCAGACACCTTCCCCCACGGGTCACTCCGAGTCTCACCCCCTGCTCTTGCCTATGTTCCTCCTGGCCCAGGAACCTGTGGTTCTTTGGTCTTACTGCCCCCAGGAGCCACATGCAATGTCCAGTGACATGAGACCCTTGCACCCTAGAATGGCATTGGCCGTCTGAGGCAGTGTGAGCAGGATAGCACTGACTCCAGTAGTGTGGTCGGAATTATGCACCTTATCTACAAGATTGTCTGGAAACCTAGTCCCAGCCTGGCGTCTCCTCCATCCTCACAGGTCCCCATGCCATTGACGTAACCAATACTATGGATCCCACAGTAGCTTCAGCATTGGGTTGATATCAGTGGCCCTATCATGGGCCTGTGCGTCTCCCACAGAACTTCTGTTGCTTCTGAGAAGGTGCAGCCTGAGCCGTGATTCTGGGGAGTGGCAGGTTTCATTAGCTCTGACAGGCTGGAGGTCTTCAAGCCTTAAAGTGGTGCATCCTAGTCCACCCCCTGACTGAAGACACCGGCCTGCCTCCAGAAATGGTTCTGAAGTGGCGGGCATTGGTGGTCAGCTGGTAGAGAGCACTTGTCTACGGTACAGGAAGATCTGGGCCGGACCCCACACACTGTATATACCGGCGTGCCGTGCATGCCTGCAGTCCCTGCGTTCAGGAGGTGCAGGCAGTCTACCACATAGTATACTGGCCCAGGGCCTTCCTAATGCTGCCGTCCTGTAAGATTCGTTCCTTCTGCCTCAGCACTGTGCTGTTGCTACTGTTACAAATTGTAATAAATGTCTGTGTTTTATGATGGTCTTAGGAGACCACTATGTCGCTCAACCCCCAAAGGGATTGCGACCGGCAGGTTGAGAGCCACTGACCCAATAAGTTCAAGGCCAACCTGGAATGCATGAGACCCTATCTGAAAAGAAAAACAACAAAACCAAAGATGGCTCTTGCCTGCTGTCTGCCCTGTCCTGGGGCAGACACCTCACCCTCAGGTGTCCTCAGCCACTGACACATCATGGCCTTTTGGTTTATTCTGTCTTGCACCCTGAGGCTTCACTGCTCCACACTGCTCCTCAGGGCTCCTCCTACACCAGTGGGTGTGCCCAAGACTTAAGCTCATCCCCTCCTCAGAGACCACAAAATGACAGGACAGGCGTCCCCTGGAAGCTGTGGCTAAAGAACACGAACTGGGGGCGGGGCTGTGGCTAAAGAGCATGAACTGGGGGCGGGGCTGTGGCTAAAGAGCATGAACTGGGGGCGGGGCTGTGGCTAAAGAGCATGAACTGGGGGCGGGGCTGTGGCTAAAGAGCATGAACTGGGGGGCGGGGCTAGGTGAGGATTTCCTAGGGCTTCTGTTCTCTGTTCCTGTCTCCCAAACCCTGGAACGATTGTATTCTCTGGGTCTCCTGGGAGTCACCGTGGAGCCATGGGGCTTATTCCAGCCTGACATCTCTACTGCTAGGTGGATGCTCCCCAGCTCATCTGGAGGGAGGGAGAGGAAAGATTCCCAGCCCCCACTGTGAAGGACACCTGCTTTCTGAGCAGGCTCAGGCACCTGCCATGTTTGTGCCCAGTGTGGTTCTGCTCAATGTAGTAAGCACAAGAACTCAGCCTTGGAGAGCCTGGACCAAACCCCAAGAGTGGGGTGGCCTGACAGATGGGGCCTCCAGGGCTGTAAGAGACAGCAGACATGTCCACTGTGTGGCCTTATGAGTCTGTGTGTGACCTGTGAGGCAGGAGGCCTGCAGGACCCATCTGAGCTCAGAAGGATCCCGTGTTGCTTTCTGTTGGTCATGAGTGGCTGCAAAGGTTGGGACTCTTGTCCTGGCAAGAAGGGTGTCCACTGCCTGGAGAGGGACAGACAACAGGAAGGGCAAGGACAAAACCTGCAGAAAGTGACCCCAAAGCTTAGGAATTGCTGTGGGCTGGGAGTACATGGGGTGGAGTTCATGTGCTTGGCGCCAGGGGACCCGGAAGGGTCATAACCTTCACCTCCGTGCGTAGCTGGCCCTGCCCATGTCCTGTTACCCACTCTACCCCGGTACCAAAGCTCAGCCTGTGTGGCCGTTAGGAAACCAGGGTGGCCTTACTCAGAAGCACCTCATGATTTCCTGGGGCTCATGTCCACAGGTTCCCTCAGAGACATGGAGGTCGGAGAAGAAGCCAAGGCCATGGACATCAGTCCCATGGAGCAGGAAGCCACAGCCCCAGAGGCCCCGGCCATAGAGGAGCCCCCAAGTCCACCCAGAGAAGGTAAGTGTGCAGACCAGCAGGCCCAGAGAGGTTAAGAAGTTTGTCTGGAATCACACAGCCCCCATCCCAACAAGGATCTGACCAAGGTTTAGATGCATCCCAGTATCATGTCGCCCCACTTCTCAGCCCCATTACCTCCTCAGACCCTCCTAGGCCTCCTGGCTGCAGTTTTCCGGGTCTGCGTTTCTGAATCAGAGGACAGGGCACAGAAGGAAACCCCATAGAGCCCCCACACTACCCAAACTCTAGGAAGGCAGTTCAGGCCAGGTCTGGATGTGGGACAGTGAGACTTCAGGAGCCCCCAAAGGCCTGGCAAGAGGGACTCATGGACAGAGTACTTGGGAGATGAGCACTGGTGTGTTCTGGAGACCGTTAAGTTCAGGAGGGATGGCAGTGAGCTCTGGGGTATCTAAGGAACACCTGCATCCCAACCAGGTATTCTGGGCTCTACCTGGCTGCCAGTCTAGAGCCCTGGCCGCCTCTCTGCAGCTCTGAGCTTCAGGAGCACTTCAGTCCTTACCCATGAGCCTTTCTTCCACTGCAGCCCTCAGCTGCAAGAGAGGGGTGAGGGAGACAGCATGGGGAAAAAGGCCCGGGGAAACGGCTCAGTCAGCTTGCCACACAGGCTTGAGGACCCCAGTTTGAGCCTCAGCATCCCTGTAAAATCCAGATGTGCGCTGCAGGCTTATGCTCCCAACCCTGGGGAGGTGGACACAAAGTATCACGGGTCACTAGCAGGCCTGGCCAGAATCTCAAAAACAGGGTAGAGAGCAGCTAAGGAAGGCTCTCCAGGAACGCTGTTCGGCCACCACACATGAAGAAGAACACAAAAGGAATGACAGAGAAGACAGAAGGGGACATCAGAGAGCCTGAGTGGGGAGCAGAGATTCCACACAGCCTTTCATCCCTGGGGGCTCCTCACCGTGCACGCCCCCAGTGTACCAGAGTCCCTGACTGAGTGGATGCAGGCCAGGGACCTTCCCCTTTCCTTTTTCATTCCAAGCCCAGCCCCCAGCCTAAGGTTCTGGCCTTTCCTTGGCAACAGCCCTGACTCCCCTTACCCTCAGCTCCCCCGAACCCCTGCCTCAGGAGTGAGGTGGCAAGTGCCAGGCCTGGCATACAGTCCTGAGAGGTGAAGCTATGGCTGCCTCAGTTTCTCCTAAGTGGCCTCCAGGAGAGCAAGTGCCATGCTTAGAGGCTGCTCCCTTATCTCCTTCACCATCGGTGCCACCGTCAGGAGCCACACTAGTGCAGCCGTGGCCGAGCTGCCAAAGGGCAAGTGGCTGGCGGCTGCTGGACTTTGACCCATGGCTTCCCGGGGAGCTGGCCTTTATCTGATTGGGGAGCTGGGGCTGCTGAGGGGGTAGGCGGGTGGGGCCGGGAAGGATCTGGGACAAACAGCCGGGCCTGCACCTGGCACCGGCGGCCGTGATAACGCGGTGATGGGCGCGATAACGGCTAGAGCATATCTGACGTTCAGGCGGGTCCAGTGCAGCTCTGCTCGGTGGCTGGAGCTCAGATGCCAGCCACTTTGATTTATAGCCAAAAATAATAGGACTTTTATACCATGGGATTGATTTATTTGATGTTAATCACAGCCCTTATCGCGGTATTAATAATCTGCTGGTCCTATGACGTCACCCAGGGGGCTTTACAGGAGCTCATCGATCGGGGGCCACACTGGTTATCTGGCCCGACAGGAAGGCAAACATGCCCTTTGGGCTGGAATTGGGTGCGGGGCTGGTGGAGGGGCCCAGCTGTTACAGAGACCAGAGAGCCAGAAGCCACGGGGCTTGGTGCACTGGGTGGGCACTGGGCTGTGACAGACAGTAGGTAAAGGACAATTATTACTGCAGTGATCAGCAGGGGCTGAGAGCTTTACAAGACCTAGAGGAAGCCTGGAGTGTTAGATAAGGCGAGAGGGCAGGTGACTGTGCACCCTGAGGCCTCAGTTTCCCTCCTGGTCACAGGCTAGCACAGCAAGGATGTGACAATGTTTTCCTCTCTACAGTTGTGAGCCCACCCACAGTGCCGGCACCCCCTGAGTCCCCAGAAGATCCTGAGGATATGGAGGGGCAGGAATTGGAGATGAGGCCCCAGGATGAAGAGAAAGAGGAAAAGGAAGAAGAGGCAGTCATGGCTAGTCCCTGGAGTGGGCCAGGTAACCAGGCTGACTAGCTCCGTATAGTAGTGCAGTGACCCCAGGGCAGCCTTGTTACAGCCTTTTGGGCTGGCTGGGGACTAGGCTATCCTGGGATCTTGGGTCCTTGTAGACCACTAGTACCCAGGTCTGTGTGGCTGGCCCAAGCAAATGTGGTCTGAGATGGTCTCCAGAGTCTGTACTCTGGGCATTTTGAGGGTTTGATGTGGCTGGCTATGGGGCCTGAGAGATGACAGCAGGAACAGGAGCCTGGAGCTGCTGAGCTGAGGCCTTCCCGGCAGCAGATGGTTGGGATTCTGAGCTGTCTAGTGCCCAGGTGGGCTCGCTTGTGTGAGAAGGACAGCTGCTCTTCCTGGGGGCCACAGCCCATCTGAGGTTCCTGGTTACCATCTGCCCCACAAGCCAGTCAGGCCTGTACCTTTGCACAGACAGCGTGTGCTCATAGTCACATTGGCAGCTGGAGCTCAGACCTCACAGGTCCCAGAGTGTGGCAGTCACGGCCCCCTTGCTGCCGATAAACAAAATCCATGGTCCAGTGGGGAACCATGGGCATCCGTGATTTCCAGGGCTCTTATTGAGGGCTGAGAGCCACTGTGCAGGGCAAGTGGTGTATGGTCCTCCACAAGGGAGGAGTGGGCTGCTGAGCACGAGGGTGGGCGGCACATGTGCACACAGTTGTCAGCTGTGTGTGAATGTGCAGGGATAACACAGCCTGATTCCTGTCTGTGGATAGACGGCAGGCATGTCAAAGGAGCCGAGAAGGCTTTGCCAGGGCAGAGATTCTGTCCCTCCTCTGGGAAGCTTGGGAACCGAATTGGGAAGGGGTGAGAAATGGCCTCCTAACTATACATGTGGATGTTTCCCTGGGTTCCTAAGGCATTGAGAATGCAGGAGTCAATTGGTGATGTCTGCCGCCAGTGCCAAGGATGAGTGACAGGTGTGGCTGAGAGCTACACAATGGAGCATCAGCCTGAGGCCGTAGAGGGAGGACTGACCTAGAAGACCACAGCCAGAATGGGGACCTGCACTCTTGGGAAGTCAAGTCCACCCATAGAATGTTCCATAGCTAGTTATCCCAGAGCACTGCCCTCTGCCACATGTACATCAGATGCTTGGCACATCCCTCAGGGCTCTAGGTGACCTGGCAGAGGTATAGGGAGATGATGTCCCCTTCTTCTTCAGTGCCTGGCAGGAGCTGGGCACTGACCAAGGGTCCTATCTCAGTTGAGGCCAATGTCCCCAGATCTCGGTACCATGGTGGGAGTAATTACACCAGATCACATGGGTGCCAGATCCTTTTCTACTCACAGGTCAGTATCCAAAGCCATGGAATTGGGCAGAGCCTATGTTCAGACTGCCCAGCTTCTAACCAGCCCTATGCTGACTCAGTCTCTCCAGCTGGAAGGGGATCCATGAGCACTGACTGGGGATCCATGAGCACTGACTCAGCACCCGGAGCCCCTTTGAAGGCGTGGATGCCCCTTATGCCAGCCTCCTGTGGCCAGCACAGTGTCATACCCACTCAGTGTGGTGCAGGGACCGGCATATACCACATCACTGGCTGAGAACTGCGTCTTGCTACAGAGGCCCAGGTGTGAAGTCACCTACAGCAGTGTGAAGCATTGCCCACTGTCCTCACTCACATAAGGGTTATTACTTCTTTTTTTAGATGGAGAAGCAAGGCCCCTTTAGTTTGCAGCCTGCCCCCTGTGAAGACCATGCTCCATGGGCTGTGGTTTGGGGTCAGGGTGCACCCCAGCCTCCCGAGTTATTTGCATCCTCCAGGGCCAGGCGGTGCACTATCGGCTCCCACAGATAGGAATTTCTGTGCCGTGGGCAGCGATGGGGTTGATAAGTGGCCGCTGGCCAACCGCCGTGGTAGCCCTCGCCTATCAGCTCCCGCACAGGCCGTGCTTATCACCCAGTGGGGAAGCTGCTGGGGAGGCCCAGGGGCTCTTATCTCCGGGGCCGCCCAAGCCTGTGATGGGGTTGTAGGGTTAAGGCCTGAAGGCAGTGCCCAGTCTGGTGACAGACCAAGTGCCACTTTTACCTTGTGGGTTGCCTGTGACTCTTCCTGACCTCTGGCCTGGAGCTCCCCTCTGTCAGATCCCAGCACCCACCGTTTGTCCCAAGGACCCTGTCTGAGAGGGATCTTTCATTGTTCCTCTCTGGAGAGAAGGCACAGAGCTGGCTTGGACCTCAAGTCTCCCTCTAGCTGTCTAGCTCAGGGAAGTGCCTGGGCCTGAGCCTGAACCTGGTCTCATCTGCTCTCCCTGAGATGTGATGGTCACTAGACCCATGACAGAGCTCAGAGTCCAGGCTGGGATCTCCAGAAGGTGATGCACCCAGCTTCTAAGTATCTGGGGACACTTATCAAACTCCTCTCTGGATGAGACAGCACTTAAACAGGCCCCAGAAAGTGGTTGTCACAGAGCCTGGTCTTATTGCTTCTTCATAGCCGGTATATGACATACATGACAGCTCATCTCCTGAGAGTCCAGGCCTAGAGCAGATGAAGAAAAATCCTTCAAGAAGGACAGTAAAGAAGCTTAGTGATTAGTGTTTGCCACATAAGCATGAAGATTGGGTTCACACAAATGTCAGGTGGATGTAGCAGCCCACCAGTAGTTTCAGGCAGAGAGGGATTCCCAGTGCAAGCTAGCTAGCAGCACTGGCCATGTTAATGACCTCTTCCTGCTTAAGAGACCCTGACTCACGAATGAGGTGGAAGAGCAATCAAGGGTGACGTCCTGCATCAGCCTTGGGCCTGCATCCTCACGCCTCGGTGATCCCCAAGGAGCAGCTGCTGACCGCCACAGACCCAACTACAGTCTTCCTTGCTTTACAAACAGAGTGCAGCCCAAGGGTTTGAGAATCACCATCACTGTCATGATTTCCTATCCTCTCCTGCTTCTGTCTCTGCCCCTGGCTCCCTCCTGCCCCTGCCTGGTACTTGGTGACTGTACACTCCAGTCTGGATAGTGCACAGTGAAGTTTTCATCCGGTGTCAGGAGCTCTGTATCTTGCCGGGTCCTGGCCACTTACTTGTCTTCGGTGCTGCTGCCGTGAGAGGCAGGAGCCCAGCTTTGTGGAGTGTCTAGGGATAGACTGCTGACCTCTGGACCTTGGTTTCATGTTCTGTGAAATAGAGAAGGGGAGAGTCATTGTGGCACTCCAACTTGTCAGCCACTAGACGGCCTGGTTTTCCTCTCATGGAGGAACAAGCGAGTTCATAAACCCCCTAAGCAGCTGATTGTCCATTACATTTGCATCAGAGCAACACAATGGGGAATGAGTGCCTTGCTTGCAGCTGTGATAGGCACACACTACCCAGTGTCCTGCTTTGCAGTGACCCCATGGTGTGGTCTCGGTACCCTCTTCAGTCTATGAGCCAAGGGAGACGGGAGTGGAGAGGCAGCAGCCCAGGGCCTGTGGATTTGGGCCTGAGCCCAACAGGTGAGGGGACATAGGAATTGGGACAGGAGGGCTTATGTGCCCCTGAGGCACAGCAGGACACACCCTGGGCTTGATGAGCTGCAGAGCACTCTGTGGGTCCAGAGTTCTGGGAAGTTGTGTACATGGGCTGAACTCTGTACACAACTTCCCCCAAGCTGAGCCTAAGCCTGGCTTCCCTTGGCTCTCAGCTGAATTCTAACTGGGAGGAAGAATAGAGAAGGAGAGGGTCTGAGTTGTCATCTTTGAGATGACTTTGTTTGCAGGAGTGATGGCTCTTTTAAATCTAGCTATGCAAATGACCTGGAAGTAGATCTGTAATTTTGCATGGCCACCTTGCTATGGAATTTAGAGACTTGTCCCTGGAGCTTGGTGCCCCCAGTGTCATACTCCTCCTAACACCTTAAAGTCAGGAGACTTGCAAACACACCAGCCCTGTCAGGATGCAGCTCCCAGCCAACCCCGTCAGCCCTCCCCCGGCCCCCTGGGTCCCCTGGCCTCCCTGACATGGTCTTGAGCAAGTGGCTCAAAGGAGCAGAAATAAACAGGCCTGGAGGCTGCTGTCAGTCAGGTGTCACAGCGTGGGTCCTCTTCCTCGGGATTCCTCCAGGGCCAGCCTCAGCAAAGGAGTTGATAGGCAACCCAGTTTCTTCCAGAAGATTACATAGAACTGAGGGCTTTGGGACACAGAGGGACCATGACCTTCCCATGTCCCCCTAAAGGCTGCATGCACGCCATCAGTACACCAGCTGTGTGCTATTTGCCTGCAGAGTGGCATGCCATCTGTAATGAGTCTCCCTCCAGCTCCCTCTGAGAGTCTGTCTGGAAGGGCAACCTGAGTCATTATGGCAGCCCCAAACTATCCCTGGGATGTGCTCTGCTGTAACGCAAGTGCAGAGGCCCAGAGAGTTCCACTGGCTGTCAGTATGAATGCCTACCACAGCTAGCAGTGGGGACAGGGATCAGCAGGGTTTACCAGTTTTCTTCTGCCCTATGAGTGTCTTGATCCCAGAGCTTATTCTGGTTACCGCTGTCTGAGAGCAGGATCCAGGGTTAGAGCCTGAACTTGAGGTGGACAATAAAGGGGGCGAGGGGGCAAGAGGACATCAGAGTGACTAGGGAAGGCTACCCCGAGCACATCAGCACCATGTGAATGTGCTAGGTGATCCAAGACCATCCATCCCCACGCAGGACCCAGTTCTCAGTTCTAGAATCCCATGGAGGTGAAGCAGAGGCATCAGGAGAGCCACCTGAACCCCTCCAGGCTCACCACCCTGAATCTGTGTGAGGATACACAGTGGGCTAGATGAACAGCCCCGTCCTGGCCTTCTGGAAGGGTCTATACAGACAAACAGACAGAATAAACAAGCATGCCATGGGTGTGGGGTGACTTCCCCACACAGTGTCAAGGTGCCAGGTGGAGATCTGGCCGAATCCTGATGAGGCTGTGGAAGGGGAGAGCGCAGGCTAGGAATGGGGCAGCACCTTCCCATTCACAGTTTTGGAAAGGACGTGACTAAGCACATGGTCCTTAGGAAGAGTTAGGACCTGTAACTCTGCCACCTCCCAGCTCCAGAGACAAAGCAGAGCAGGGAAGGGCAGCCCTATGGCTCCTGACAGCTGTGTCCAAGGATCCTGGCTGACCCCACAGTCCTGGCCTGAGGGAGCCCAGCTGTGTGCTGAGGCCTCTGAGCCAGGCTACCTGACTAGGGCATGAAGGACTGTGTATCTTCCGCCCAGGAGTTTCTTGGAGCCCAGAACTCTTTCCAGGATCTGCTATGATCTGAGTGAGAGCCAGTCAGCCCATCCCAGCTCCTGGAGGCAGGGCCAAGAAGGCTGGCCCTGTATCAGGCCAGTGTGTCCCTGAACAGTGTCAGTCAGCACAGGGGGTGCCTGAGTGTCAAGGCCAAGTGGGAGAGCAGGGGCAGCACTGGAGAAGGACCCCATCTCTAGGCTGATGACTGAAAGGCACATTAGGAGGGAGGGAGTATTCAGGCAAAGAGCTGGGTGTGCAAAGGTCCTGAGGCATTGGGTTCATGACATGATGGAGCACTTAGGGCTCTGGTGAGCACAGATGGGTCAGGGTCCAGGTTCTGCGCCAAAGACCTTGTGGACAGCGCTCACAGCCTTGTCTCCTCGTGGTGCTAGGGATGGAATCCCAGCTCTCGAACATGCTAGGAAAGAGAAAGGACTTCACCTGAGCCGACCCCCAGTCCCAGAATTCTTGGCTGCACAGTGGCGCTGCTAAAAGGCACTGGGCGGCATGTGATCACCTGCCTGGGAGAATAGATCAGTGTTGGAGCATCCTGGGGTCTCGGGCTGCTAGGGCCACAGGAGGTGGTGGTGGCCATTTCCTGTTGGAGGCTCCAGCCAGATATCCTGCCTAGGGTCCCAGGGAAGCAGGAGACAGGACCCCTCCCTCCCATGGAGCGGTAGCTTGTTATCTAGACTGTGTCCGGCTGACTAATCTTGCAGGCCCGGAGTTTCTGTGTGAACCTCAAGGCCTGTTATCTGGCGGCTGAGGCAGGACGGCTCGTCCTGATGGACAGGCTGGGAGATGGGCCGATAGCTGGCCATGCTCCCCTCCCCACGACCGACTGGCTGGCATGTGTGGGTGGGAAAAATCATTCCAGCTATTTTGTGTTATCACGGGGCCTGGCGTGGCGGGTGATAGGCCTATTTGTCTAAGATTAGTCAGCGGGGGAGGGGACGCTGGAAGATGATAGGGGTCACTCTAGGGTCAGCTTCAGAGCCCAGCCCACCAGCTTGGAGCCCCTTTGAAGACTCATGTTTTTCTGAGGCCCCAGGGTTGCTATGAACAATCTGAAGCTAGGAGATGGGTGAAAAAAAAACCTAAGGAAATTGTATCTTTACTGTCAGGCACATTCTTCCTGGATAGTCGCTAAGTACCTTGGGGGTGGGGGTGGGGGGTGGACAGGCACTCTCAGGGGCTGGAAAGACACAAGGATGGCCTCGCCCTCCTGAATTGTATAGGAAACACAACCACCCTCCATGTCCAAGGCCAGAGATGATTCTAGATGGTGTTGGAGTGGCACTTCCTGAGCCACCTAGGATTAGTGTTTTGGAGCAGAAGACACCATGAAAGGCTTAAGCTGAGTGTACATAGCTGGATCTCACTGGGGGGGTGAGGAGGAAGGAGGCTCAGAGGTGGGGGACTGTGGTGGTAAACAAGTGATTGTTCTGGAAACAAGGTTCAGAGATCATAGCCTAGGGTCAGCATGGGCCATGGGGGGGTGGGTGCCCTGGCTGCCTGCTGGCTCTGTCCACCTGAGTCCTAGGCTAGCCATGACAACTGTTCTTGAGCCTTGGGCCTCAGGTGTTGCAGAGGAGGGGGACTCTCACAAACCACCCTTCTCCCCATGCCGCTTCCCCCTCCCCCTTTCTTCTTGTACATGAGAGTATCTGGTACATGACAGATTTTGGGGCTGAGGGCCCCATCTGAACAGCAGCTGCAATGGCAGCCAATCACCACAGGACAGAAACGTGGCTTAGACATGGGGACCTACTTATGCAGTCTAGTGCCCAGGATTCTCGCAGAGTTCTTTCTGACTCCTGATATATGGCCTGAAGGCAGAGCTACTGTAACAGCATCAGGGAAAGTAGGGGACCGCACTGCCAGGCAGGTCTGCTCTGGGAGCAGATCCTATTGGCTGTTGTGTGGATAGAAACAGAGCCCAGAAGACTTCTCAAAAGACGTAAGAATATACTCCCCAGGCAGCAGGAGGCTCTGTGGTACCCCCATTACAGATGTAGAAACTGAGGCAGACAAAATAGACAGCTCTGGGAGGACTGAGCAGGCCTAAGTGTTGGTCCATTACCTACCACAAAGCCTCAGACCAAGGAGCTCTCAGTAGACACTGTAGACAGAGGGTAAGTGGACAGACAACAGGACATCCAGTGGGAAGTGCAGGTGGAGACCTAGAGGGGCCCCCAGGCCTGGCTGCCCACCATGTGTGGCCTACTGACCTCACCCCCTTCCGGACCTGCTGTCTGTGGCTAGGGCAGGCTATCTTGGTGGCGGCACTAATCAAGTCGCTTCCTTCTCCGCCCTCCCACCAGCTTCCTTCCCAGCTAGCAGCCCCACAGCCGGCCCTGACATCAGCCAGGCAGGTCCCAGCCTTGCCAGGGGAGCTACAACCATTGTCTTCCAGCAGTTTCCCTCCTGTCCCCTCCCCAGTTATAAGGTGGACATGTCATTTCAACCCCAAGAGTCATGATCTCCTCAGAATGGAGAGCACAGGTCTGCCTTGGGCTATGTGCGCAGTGAGGGACAGCTGTTGTTCCTGGTGCCGTGGTAACTGATGCCACCTGTGTGGTTAGTGCGGCTGCCCTGAGCCCCAGCTCGGTGACTATCCTGACACTGCCACTGGCTCACTGGCCACAGGTACGCTAACTGACTGTGGCCATCGATGCTGAGTCGCTCTTGCTAGTATCATCACCACAGAAGTGAGAGCCGGCCCTGCCACCTCATCCACTCTTGTCTGGCTGTCATGCCCATCATGGCTGGAGTCCCATTCGCCCCAGCCATTTCCACCATGACCAGAGTACCCAGTAGCAATAAGACAGGGTAGCCCTGGCTTCCATCCCCATTTCTCTCATGTTGACTGATAGCTGTGATGGCCTCATCTGAAGAGCTGTCCTTTCTCTGTGGGATGTGTACAGGTGACTGCCGCAAGGCAGAGCATCCAAAGTGTGCAAACTTGTACTTGCATGTGTCCATGGCTGGGATCCACACAGGTCCTGGGTCTAGCCACAGTACCGAGACACATGGGTACTGGGACATGCTCCCTCCCCTCTCTTGGTCTCCTGCCCCATGAGGGAAACTGAGGCAGTTCTGATTACTTGTGGGTAGCACTGCCCTCCTGTGAGCAGCTCTCTGCCAGCCCCGTGACATTGCTGTTCTTTGAGAGGCACCCCTTCCCCATAACCACAATGGCTCCTTATTTCTTTATTTATTTATTTATTACCTCTCTATCTCTGTGCGTAACTTTTGATTTCCTCGCTGCGTTTTTTCCATTATGGAGGCGGTGGACGCAGCCGATAAGATCGGTCCCCAGAGATGGGACAAAGGGGCCGCCGTCGGCTCGAGGGCTGGTCATATCCTGCACGCAAGGGCCCAGCGCGGCCTGAGATGAGGCGAGATGCTATCATACCTTATTGTGTCTCATGGGGGCTCTGCCCACCCGGCCCTGCCCCCAGCTGGGCTCTCTGGGTCCTCTACACACATCTGATGCTACGGGGTGACTTGGGGACCACTAGCCAAGGCCTGTTATGGTCCTTTGCTGCCCAGGCAGGGACTTGACAGAGCGCTGGGGATTTATCCAGAAAGCCATGAGTGTGGACAGCAGAATGGTGAGGACGGCCAGCATAGTGAAGGACACCTTTGACCTTAAACACTCTTTACAAGAGCTGGCAGTGGTGGTGCACACCTTTAATCCCAGCACTCAGGAGGCAGAGGCAGGTGGATTTCTGAGTTAGAGGCCAGTCTGCTCTACAGAGTGAGTTCCAGCACAGCTGGGCTACACAGAGAAACCTGATCTTGGAGGAAAAGTGTTATAGAGAATGCAGAAACGGTTCTGACAGATGCAGACCCCACAGGATGCTGTAGGAGGTCCCTGAGCAGGCTTGACTGACATGCTCCACTGACACAGAGCCACCAAGAGGCACAGTCTCCACCCCTGCCTTTGGCTACTTCTGCCCAACTTCCCCACCCCCAGGTCATGATGTATTCTATATCACTTGTAGATTGTGGGAAGGTGGGACAGGGTACTCTGCTCCTGGGACAGGTGCCCCAGGACAAGCTCCAATGCCCAGCCACCACTGGCTGCCCAATTCTAGGGTCAGCAGGGAGCTGCCTCGTGAACCGTGAACCGTGGATGTAGGGCAGGACCAGCCTACTTCCTGCTCTCTTTTGTCACTCCTCTTCCCTTTCCCCATCAGGGAGCTTGAGGAAGGGCAGAGCCAGTCAGAGGCTTGGGTTTGAACTCCCAGCATCCCTATGTGACTCCAGCCTCCATGTTGGAGATGAAGTTGGCAGAGGCTATTGCAGATGGCTCCTCTGAGGAAAAGCTAACAAGTCCCTAAACCTCTTTGTCTCCCCCCCCCCCCCCACAGTGCCTGACTCACCCCGGGCAGAGGCTTAACACTCAGGGTGTCTGGGAGTGTCTTATACCTCCTTTGTAGGGGCCTCTGGTCTGTGTGCTCAGGCCCTGAAAGACCAATGTACTCTAAGTGGTAGCTGTGTCCTGACATGCTGGCTCCCCAGCACCTGCCTCATTGTCAGCTATTGGCCCTAGGATGTGAGTGCAAGGCAGACAGCCGTCATTCCCTTGGCAACAACAACCTCTTCCCAGACCCTCATACCCACCCTCTGACCACTTAGACCAGCAACTGTGGCACCAGAGCTCAATGAAATGAAGACCAGATGGGTGGGTATACTGAGCTGGAGCCAGGTGAAGCCAAGCTCTGGGCAAGACCAGAGTGTCCGTGCCATCACAGGTAGGCAGGGAGATGTGGGGGCTCGAAGCTGATAGCTTCCTGTCCCTATCCTGGGGAGAAAAGGTGGTGGAGCATCTAGCATGGGGCTCTTAGGGAAGCCTAGGAAGGACGTATCTGTGCTTGAGTACAGCCTGGGAACCATGCTCTCAGCCTCCTCAGGGATGGGGGTGGGTGGATCTGTGTGTCTTTTCGGGGGTTAGTGGGTGCACAGGTCACTGTTGCCATGGTCACTGTTGCCATGGTGCCATGGCTCTTCCTGCTAGCCTGGCTGCTTTGGCTGTGCCCTGAAGGGAGGGTAGTGTCCCTCTCCAAGAAGTCCTGTCACCAGGTTCAGACCTAGAATCCTGGCTCTGAACCATACAGGGGCCTAGGAGGAGCAAGGGTGCCTTCCACCTGGCATCCCTTGATCTATGACAAGCTATAGATGTACCTTCTGTGAGAGCCAACCCTTCCCCAGAACAAGCTCAATTACCCCAGGTGGAGAGAGGCCCCCACAGAGCCCTGGAAGGAAAAGCCCCACCCTCCATAGCCTGATCTTCCCAGATGGACCCAGATCTGCCATTAGTAAGGGCCAGGGTTCAGCCGATAAAGGCTGGCTGTTGCTCCATGTCAAAAAATCAATACTCAACAAGCATAGTCCCAGAGACCAGGGAGGGGCCGTGGACTAGCTGGAAGGGGCAGGGCTTCAGCACCCCGGACCAGCCCTCCTCCACCTGGCACCAGTGTTTGGGGTTCCCAGTGAAGCAACCCTAGGCCAAACTGACCACACACACAGCCTACTCTGCTCCCTTTTGATGGACAGGAAGCTTGAGGTTGGCTTCTTCCTCCTCAGGGCCACCAGAGTGGTAGCTAGACCTGAGGAAGAGGAGGCTGGATGGGTAGGAACAGAAGTGGGTAGGGAAGAGAAGCAGGAGTGCTCTCTCACTCCTGGTACCAGCTGCCCTTTCTCCCAGGCACATGATGCCCAGAATGTCCCTCAGGGCTGGCAGTCTACGAAGCTAGACACCTCTTTCCTCTGAGGTTTGAGCCACTGAGAACAGTGAGGTGAGAAGGAGGGGACTTGAGCAGAGCAAGGAGAGGAATCAGCATGCAGCTTCCCAGGGTCTGGTGCAGCACCCCGAGGATCAGCCCACTCCAGGCTGCCGTGGACACTGCTCTGCACCTGCCTGTCCCAGCACCTTTGCTGCCTTCACAAGAGTGGACGTAAGTGGCTCAGAGCAGGGCTGCTTCCTGGTATGAGTGGATCACATCCGTACAGGACCTGAACCCAGCTTTCTGGTGGCCTGCAGTCATCCAGCTTACTCATCCCATTTCCCTCGTGGCTGGAAGCCACAGGCATTCTACAGAGTCAGAATCTACCTCCCGATGTGTAGGGCAGCCCCTCCCCTCCTTCCCTTGGAGCTCATCCCAGCCCTTGGTGCCTCTGGTTCTGAAGGTGGTGCTCAAGCTTGTGTCCACAGTGCCTGTCACTCTGCAGCTCATCTGCCTGGTGCCATCACCTCCCTCTGCAGGACGCCTGGCAGGAAACACTTCCATCTTGGCCATGTCAGTGGCCACAGGCTTGAGAGCCCCTGTTCAGGTCCCTGGAAGTGAGCACTGGGACCCTGCTGGGCTTCCAGGACCCTCTTCTACCCCCACTGCTGCTCACACTCCCATCTGTCACGGAAAATGCTGGGGTTGAGGCCTGGCGTACCCAGCTGCCTACCACAGGGGGGTGCTATGAGTGAGCCAGCACCACCTGGACTGGAGTCATGAGTCTGGGGTCAGTGAGAGCCTGAGAGCTCTCTCTCTCTCCTGGCCATGGAGCCTCTGGAAAGTCCTTTGACCTCTGCAGGCTTGCTTTCAATGCCCCTCCCTCACGCACGGTCGCACCGTCGTCCCTGAAACTTGTTTAGCAGACAGAGCCCCTGAGCAATGGCAGGCATATCACACAAGCCCCTTTTCACAACCAGATTTGTCTCTCAGTGTGACTTGACCCAGGAACACATTCCAGCTGCTCTCTGACCCCTCCGTCATCTGCTGTGTGACTCCAGGGAGTCATTTGTCCTTCCTGGCCCTTGGTTTTAGCGGGAGCTAATGTCCTCTGGGCTATAGGACTTGCCCATGCTGTTCCATGCTCATACCTGCAGAATTTTCTAGACCTCGCCAGCCTGGGGCTTCCCCCACCCCCCACCCCCCATTGATGCCTTTTTCTTCCCTTTACTGTGACTTTTATCAAAAGTAAACAGGGTGATCCTTGTGATAGAGGCCACGCCCCAGCTGCCCTGTGGGAGCCACAGGGCGGGTTGGCGGGAACGATGGGCTGATTAGATAAGTGGGTGCTGGTGGTGAGCTGGTGGGCACCCACATACCAACCACAGAGCCCACAGGGCATGGTGGGGGCTTTGGGTGGCTGGTTTGGTGCTTCAGAGGCCTGGCCTTTGGCACAAGGGGTCTGGCCCATTTGAGCTGAGGGAGCTTCTTGCTGACGTTCCCACACACCACAGACTCCTGTTTCAGATTTGCAAGCCAGCCACTACTCACGTGGGAAAACCGGAGTGACTCGTGTCCTATCAGAAGGGCACTCTGAGGTCAGGGCTTAAGAGAGGCCATACTTAGCCAGGTGGTGGTAGTACATGCCTTTAATCCCAGCAGTCGGGAAGTAGAGGTAGGCGGATCTTAGTGAGTACAAGTCCAGCCTGGTCTACAGAGCAAGTTCCAGGACAGCTGAGGCTACACAGAGAAACCCTGTAGAGAGAGAGAGAGAGAGAGAGAGAGAGAGAGAGAGAGAGAGAGAGAGAAGAGAAGAGAAGAGAAGAGAAGAGAAGAGAAGAGAAGAGGAGAAGAGAAGAGATAGAGGGAGGGGAGGGAGGGAGGGAGGGAGGGAGGGAGAGGCCATACTCAGTGGTTAAGAGCACTTAATTACTTTTCTAGAGAACCCAAGTTTGGTTCTCAGCCCTCATCTCAGGAAGCTCCAGCTACAAGGGATCCGACACCCTCTTCTGTTCTCTGTGGGCACCTAGAGAGGAGGCCAACACCAGCACTAGGCAGTGTTCTGCATGCTATTGATGGAAACCACTAAGATTTCAAGGTAGAGCTAGAAGCCAGGGGGCCTCAAGTTAGGTCTGAGGGGTTCCCAGGGCAAGGGCACCACCTGGGGAGCTAGTCTCAGCACTGTAGTGAACACAGCCACTTAGCCAACAGACAGGGACTCTTTAGGAAGACATCTCTACACCCCTTCTACAACACAGTAAACTGAGGCTCTGGCAGGACAGGAACACAGGACTTGGCTTGTTGGTTTGAACACCAGTTCTACCCCTGTCCCCAGAGCAGCCCAACAATGGCCAGATCCACCCCCACCCCAGCCAGGCTTCAGCTGAGGAAGTGGATCCTAGGCTTCTGTCCCTGGAGGATGAGCACCTGTGAGGGCCATGCATGACTAACATTGTAAACAGATAAATATGCATTAGGTTCCCTGAAGATGCTTCTGGGGAATGCAATTAAGTCCCAGCACGTGTTCTGGGAAGCAATTCGTACAGTTGTTTACCTGAATAAATTAGCCCTTGACCCAGTGCTGGACCTGGAGTGACAGCCTGGTTCCTGTCAAGGGCTCACCAGGGAGCATAGGGAAGCTCAGGCCAAAGCCAGCTGCTCCCTCCCAGCACCCCTCAAAAGGGTACTGAGGTGGTAAAGTGTGGCGAGACTCCGCCATGCATACTCCGGACTCTCGGAGCCTCAGCCTCCCAAGTATGCCTGGCGGGGATCCTGCAAGTCATGTCTGGTACTGGACAGTGACACAGAAATGGGAGCAGGGTTCACGTGCAGATTGCAAGTTTTTCAGAGACAAAGGCACATTCTCCACTCTCCAGCTGAGGAAGCAGGTGGCCAGGGCCAAAGTCAGGTGGAAAGCCACCATGACAGCCCGCCATGGAACTGCCTGTGCCCATGAGAGAGCATCTGGACATTTACCTTGTTCCTGGAATCCCCAGGACAGAGGCTGTGGCCCCAATCCCTGCCCACAGATACCCTCAAAACTCTGTGATAGTAGGCATGTGCCACAAACCCAGAGACTAGATTATGCCACATCCAGCCCAGGTTTTCTGTCACCACCATCGAGCCCCCATGGCATCCCATCTGTAAGCCCTGGGCTTTCCTTTGTGTGCTGTCAGTCTCAGGGTCCTTGGTAAAAGAACAGCTTCTTCAAAGCACACTTTTCTTATGCTGTTTTACTTGCTAGGAGTGTATCTGCTGGGTGCTAGCTCTCTTTGGGCTGCAGGGTTTGGGGCAGGAACTAGGTTATCTATGTAACTGAATGTTGGCTATCACTAGTGCTGCTGGGCACAACTGCACAGGTTGCCTTGTACAAAGTGCTGGGGTGAGCTGAGGATGAGATCAGCTGCCCTCCCCTTACCAATCTGCCTCAAGAGGTAGCCTCAGACTGGCTGACCCTGAACCAGAGAGGCATGTTACCATAGTGCTTCCCCAGTCCCTGAGTGCAGACTGTGGTGCTTCCCCCCGGGAGAGGGACCAGAGCCCTTATCAGCAACCAGCCCTCTCTGGCTGTGCGTGATACCCAGAGGATGGGATGGCTGCCGTGGGAAATGCCAGCCATGTTCTTATCTGGAAGGCTGGGCCATGGCCGTGAACTCTGATTAGGGTGCGGGGCCGTTTGCCGGTGGGTGAGCAAGGGGTGGCACTGACTGCCTCCTTCCCCATGGGGCCTGGAAGCAAGCTGGAGCCCAGGCTGGCCAAGAGTCACTGGCTGCCAAAGGCAGTATCATGGACAGATGTGTCTGTGGGACTGCTCATGTCATACCACACTCTCAGGCTGACCTGCATGTACTGCCTCCCTACCTTGTACCCCAATTTATGAGGACACAGCCTCAGATGAAGGTATCCCTGTAACAGGGAGCTCCTGCAAGGAGCCAGGCCCCACTCCAAGGAATGCTCTAGATACAGAATGGAAGTGGGACTAGGTGACTTAGCTGTCTGTCTCAAGGTCCAGGATACCCATCCCTGGGTTCCATGGCCCCTTTCTGACCCTAGGTGGGACTCTGGGTGGGTGACCTGTAAGCACAGACTCTCGGGAGAACTCTACTTCAATTTCTGTCCTGAGGGCCATTGTGTGGGGACCACAGACACAGGCACAAAAGCCAGAGGAGGCTGGCAGGTCACTGTCCCTACAGCAGATAAATGGCCCAGTAGTAGCACCAGGTTTGGATCCTGATACCTACTGCCAGCAGTGGGCCTCTTGGAGCCTCGGTTTTCTCACCCACACTGGGAATAAACTTCAGAGGCGCCAGTCTCTGCATCCCTCTTAGGGTAGTACTGCCCAGGCCTTGGCCCTACTCCTATAGATAATACTGACCATCCTGGTGTCAGCTTTGGGCCATGTCCTGTGGGGCAAGGGAAGGGGGCAGGGGAGCCAGTAGGACAGCGGTGCACCAGGACAGTGTCCTGGGTGAGCTGCAGAGGACTGTTTGCTTTTAGGAAGTGTGGAGCCTGCCTTTTGGCCTCTCAGCCCCTCTCCCACTCCCAGGCTGATAAAGGGGCGCAGGCCTCCTTGGCCTCCAGTCCTGGTCCACTGCCATCTTATCAGCCCCGGGAAGACAAAGGCCCAGTTACAGCTCTCCACGGGGCCTCCTGGCGTATTTACACCTTATCTCCACCATTAGCTGGCCAGTTATCTGATGATCGCGCCCATTAAGGCCACAGCCTGCCTGATGGGCTCCAGGAAGTGGGGCCGCCACAGCACTCTGGCCAGGGGACCAGGCCAGGCCATGTGAGGCCTCCACGGGCTGGCAGCTTTGGCAGCAGGCAGACAGGGCAGAGGGTGTGTGGCCTGGGGAAGTACCACCCTTTGAGGAAGTGACCATGCGTCCACATCCTTTAAAGAAATAGAGGCTCAAGTAGGGCAGGTGTCTGGCCAGGTGTCCGTGTGTCCCACAGCTGACACCACTTAGTTTAACCAAGGAGCTCCTTATCCCGGCCTTAGCATCCTGCCAGGACCTACCCAACCTAACAAAAGCTCTAGAAGCCTCATGGCTCACCTTCTGGCTCTGTTTTATCCACCTGCCTTTCTTAGGATACTGTCTTTCATTTAGAACTTCCTGCTAATCCAGGGTAATCTTATCGTGGGATCTTTAATCTAGATGCCTGCAGACCTTCCCCACATGCAAGGGGCATTCACAGTCATGACTGATGTCTTGTGAAGGGCTATCACTCAGCCTAGCACACAACAAGATCCTGCATGCAGTGTGTGGCTCACACACAGGTTCCGCAGACTGTGACTTCCCTGAGGCATGGTGTGGCCTCCCTGTCTATATCTTTGTGGTGTTTCTACAACCCAACATGTCCTCAAAAAAGGCAAAAGCCTGGCCCTAGAACCAGGCCGGAAGTAGGGCTCTGGGACAAAAGTGGGCTGGGGGTCACCAAGCAACCACTCACCCATTTGTTTCCCTTCAGAGGAGCTGGAGCTGGCACTGCAGGATGGGCAGAGGTGTGTGCGGGCCCGGCTGAGCCTCCCTGAGGGCCTGTCCTGGGGCCCGTTCTGCGGGAACATCCAGACCGGAGCTTTATCCCCTGGGAGAGAAGAACCGGTAAGGAGCCGAGCCCCAGCTGGCTGACCAAACCTCTTGCCTTTCTGGCAGGGAACTTTGATGGAACCCAGAGAGGCAAGGGTAAAAGGGAGGGACTTCCTGGGAAGCGTCTGAAGGGGGTAACACTGTGCTTTGGGGATCCCAGGGGGACTTTCTAGAGGAGCAGCAGAGAAAAGGAAGGAGGGCCAAAGAAGTGAGCAGCAAGGCACAGGCGCCCAGTGGGTAGGGAGGGAAGGGGGCGCTGCAGAGGGGAAGCCCTCCTTCTGACCTGAGAGCAGGTACTGGATGGGCGTGGCTTCCCAGCAGCCCTGCCTGAAGGAGAGTTCCCAAGGCAGCCTCCTTCCCCACACAGCCATGCTGCGTTTATCTTGGCCTTGCTTCTGAGGCTGCTTCTGTTGTGGCAAGTCGGCCTGGTTCCCCCTGCTGAGATGTGTGGGCTTCTTTTGAAATCATTCAGATAGAAAAGGACACCAGGACACAGAGACCTGGGTACAAACAGGGGAGCAGGGATTGGGGGCCAGGCTTGTACAATGTCCACAGCCTGTGATGGCAAAGGCCTGACCCAGCCCTAGGCTTCCTGGCCAGTCCTGTCAACCCTAGAATGAAGTGTCTCCCTGCCAGAGTACTGTGGGGTAGGCCCTGTTTTCTGATGTGGAATTAGAGCGTGGATTGATCCAAGATATTCACTGGCTGGCCAGTGTCTCATGCTTCTGGGTTCCTTGGTCTGAGGACCCACGGCTGCCTTCTGAGGGCCCTTTGTGGAGAAGGCTGACACTACAGGCTGGACTTCCCCAGCACCCAGAGGCCAAGGTGCTGCACACACATTTCCACACGCAGACTCATCTTCAGAAATATCGCAGGAGCACAGAATGACACAGTAACCACCACCACTCAGAGCCGTATATGGTGACTCAGAATCTGTGCTCACTGGGTTCAAATATACTACCTACTGAGGCCTGTGTCCTGGTCACATAGTCTCCCATTCACCATGGTAGGGAACTTGTCCCGGACTGTCCAATAAGAGCAGAAGCTAGCTCCCGACCAGCGCATGTCCACCTTGGGTTTCTGCTTGCTATATCCCAGGCAGATCCTTACTGCTCAGAGCCACTGTTTCCTCAGTCCTTGAGATCACAGGCAGGTCACATGGAACCCAGAGGCTTCCTTTAGGTCTAGGCCTGAAGAGAAGGTAGGGCCAGGCTATACTGTGAGGTAGGAGTTGATCCCCCTTGCCTGCTGGCAGCATCGTGGATTAAGAGAGATCTGGAGTGGTACTTGACCCTGTACATACTTGGTAGAGCCTGAGAACAGAGACTGGCCCAAGATCCAGGGAGAAATGTCATACAACAGCTGATTAAGGTCCTGTAGGAAGGAAGCCAGGGCTTTCAAAGAGGCTGTGCAGGGAGGGTGTGCCGTGTGTGATGTGGATAGCAAGTGACTTGGAGACTGTTAGCACTGGTCAGTCAGGAAGAGGAGTCAGTGTGCAAGCAGGAACCTGAAACCCCTGTTTCCAGACTTCGGTCAGGAAAACCCACATGTGGCAACAGGAGCAAAGGCGGGTCTGCCCAGACCTGGGAGCCAGGTCCTGGTGTGCTCTGAGTCTGTCTCCTCTGTATTCCTTGGGGTGGTCACCCAAAGCTAGGACAAAGTATGTCCCGGGTACACTCCACATGGTATCCTCCCCCAACCGTAGGAGGCAGGCCACTGTCCCCAATTTTTTGTTTGTTTGTTTGGTTTTGATTTTTTCAAGACAAGGTTTCTCTGTGTAGTCCTGGCTATCCTGGAACTCACTCTGTAGACCAGGCTGGCCTCAAACTCAGAAATCCGCTTGCCTCTGCCTCCCAAGTGCTAGGATTAAAGGCGTGCACCACCACTGCCCAGCCCCAATTTTTAAAATTCATTCCCTCCCCTCCATCTACACATGCCCCCCCACACACACATGCAGAGCTCAGAGGACAACTTGAGAGGAGTTGGTTTGTTCTTTCTACCTTGTGAGTCCTAGGGATTGAACTTGCATTGCCAGGCTTAGAGGCAAGCCTCTTTACCAACAGAACCATCTCGTTAGCCCACAAGGTCCCCATTTTATAGATGACAAAGCTAGGACTCTTGAGGTTCTGGCCCAAGTCACCAGGCTCCAGAGAGCTGAGGAAGAACTAGAACCCAGCCCAGCTGTGCTCAAATGTTTCTCCTGCCATCTGCAAGCCATCCCTTTCCACAAGAGCCCCAGGCCTTGCCACCCTCTGCTCCTGGCTTGTGTCCTCTTATGGCTCAGCCTGAGCAAGCGGCAGGAAGGTAGAATCTCCACCTTGGTGTAAGATGCTGGCCAAAGCAGTGCAGTCCCTGCCTCAGAGAGGGAGGAAGCACCTCCCTCTCTCCCCTCTATCTCACAGAATTAAATCCTTGA
Source organism: Arvicanthis niloticus (assembly GCF_011762505.2). Taxonomy (NCBI): domain Eukaryota; kingdom Metazoa; phylum Chordata; class Mammalia; order Rodentia; family Muridae; genus Arvicanthis; species Arvicanthis niloticus. The sequence continues at coordinate 48,110,144 of NC_047675.1, forward strand.
TTAACCCTTATCTCCCCAGCAAGGTACTATCTCTGCCTTGGCGCCAAGCGGCCAGACACACGGTACAGATGATTGATTTCTGAAAGATATGGGTGCCTTCGCGATACTTCGTTTATTGTCTAAATATTTTTGCTAACATTCAGCGGGCTCTTATCGAGCTCTGCTGATGGGTCCCAGTTCTCCCCGAAGCCTAAGGAAGAAGTCGCCTCCTGCCCCATGGCCCTATCAGCCGCCAGGCAGTTCCTCTTCTCCCCTCAGAGAAGGAGGGGGCCGCATGTAGATATGGAGCCCGTTTCCCTGGGCTTCTCTTAGGCTGGGGGCTGCTCACCATGGAGACAAGTTGGAAGGGAAATGCCCCCCAATACTCCCACCCACACCAGATATCCAGGGTTAGTATCCAGGAAGGAAACCGAGTCACACAGCCCTGAGTGGAGAGTTGGCAGTCTTGTCTTTATCACTTGCTATGGTTTCCATGCCTGTAAGAGGACAGTTGAAAAGCCTCCTTAGGGTCACGGCTCACAGTGGATAATGATGAGGGAGGAGATGAGGATGATAAAGAGGGTGAGTGAGTGGGTGGGTGGACAGATGGGTGGATAGATGGATGGACAGATGGATGGATGGACAGATGGATGGATGAGTAGATGGGTGGATGGGTAGATGGGTGGGTGGGTAGATATGGATGCATACGTGGTATACAGATGGATGAAAAAAGATGAGTAGATGGTTTTAGGTGTGTGGGTGGGTGAATGAATAGTGGATGGGTTGATGGATAAGTGAACGTTTAGTCGTGTATTCATAAATGGGTACATGTGTGGGTGGACAGGTGATCAGATAGAGAGGGTAAGGGGGTGAGTGGACGGATAGACACATGACTAGATGGGTGATGAGTGGGTGAATGGATGGGTAGAAAAGTGGATGAGCAGACACAGATGGGTGGACATGGGGGGATGGATAGGTGGATGGTGAGTGCAGAGCCATTCACTCACCCTGGCCATGCTGGTCTGCCTGCTCAGCTTACTTACTTTAGCCAGGAGCCACCATAGCATCAGTGATGCTAGGAGAGGATCCATGACTGCTGAACGGGGTGGCAGATGCATTAAGAAAACATGCTAGAAGACTGAAGTGGGATCAGGTGGGCCCAGACTGCATGACTTAAGTGTGGCCTGGCCTTTAAATCAATCCCTAATGGTCTGAGGTCCTCTCATCTGGGGATGGAGTGAGGGAGCCTAGGCTAGCATGGCAAAGCCCAAACTCACTTTGCTGGGACTTTAGGAAGTGCTGGGGGAGCTTGGTGCTCATCCTCATCTCTGTAGCAGGAAGGGAATGGTACCCAGAAAGGCATCTCCTCTCCAGGACATGCAGTCCAGCTGTGCCCACTGCTGTCCTATCCAGGATTTGAGCCCAGAGCTTTGCTGGCCTGCAGAAGCATTCAGAGCCCTGCCTTAAAGAGTCAGCAGCCCAGGCTGAGGAGCCTCAGCTGGAAAATGGCTGTCTGACGTACCCTGACAGCAGGCATAGATGTGCCCTGAGTGTCACAATCTGTACACTCTGTCATGGCTGAGCACACAGGCCACTACCACTATCCTAAGGGGCAGAGCAGGTCCTGTGGTCTCTGAGGCAGAGCTGCCTGAGGCGTCTGGTGGCCCCAGGACCCTGGGCTTTCATGTGGCTCCGTCTCCCTTGCCTCTTCTTTTTCTTATGTCATTTGTTATTGGGACTACCCTGTTCCAGGTGATTTAAATTTTTTCGTATGCGATTCTGAACTCAGATATGTAAAAGACCCTTTCTCTAAATGAGATCACTCTCACAATTCTGGGACAGTCAGGAGTGTCATTAGGCTCGGTCACCAGGCCCAGTCTAGGTTAGCTGTTGGCCCTGTGGGGGCCTGAGCACCCTTCTTCTCCATCTTCAGTTTCTCTGCCATGGGAGGAGCTTAGGAAATATCTCAGTTTCTTGCCTCCTCAGGCTCCTCCATCTGTTCCTGAGCTGCAGCAGCTATGGCCTCAGACCTGCCTGCAGCTAGCTCTATCCTTGAACCCCAAAGCCACCCTGAGGTAAAAGGCTGGGGGCCAGGAGGTGAGCAGAAGGGCCCACCCCACACAGAGGGAAGGCTGGCAGAGATGGCATGAACCATACACCCATGACTCTCCCTGCAGGTGATCTCTACCTGTGATGGCCCAGCATCATCCCTGGCTCTTCTCCCAACACAAAATGCAGTTAACAATGAGCCCAGGCCTGACACTTGCTGGTCCCTTGATAGGCTCTGGCCCTTCCTGTTTGCTATTTACTGTGTCCCTAGCCCCTGCCACACAGCTAGCTGGCCTTCAGGGACTGAGAAACGACAGTGGGGTGCGGCAGAGCTTCTCAGACTTTGGTCTAACCCTGTGTACACAGTGTGTATTCTCGGTGGGCAATGGGCATCTGAAGAAAAGAGAAGAGTCGTAGGCTGCCATCACTGTGGAGGGAGGGCAGATCAGTAGGAGAAAGGTCCTAATTGGAATCACCCTACGGTCACAGGCCTCAGCACTGGTTCTCCAGCATATGGGGACCTGAAGCCTAGGCAGCAGTGTGGGATCCCATTTCTGGACCAAGCTGCCCACCTTTCCTATAAATGGCTTTATGAACAGCAAGGTTTGGGAACAGCCTCAAATAAAGTTGTCATAGCGGATGGTGCTCAGATATGGTTTCTGATGGTTATCAGCCCACAGAGTCGAGACACTGACCTCTTTGTTGGGGAACAGGAGCAGGCTCAGATCCACAGGCGAATCTAAAGTGACTGATGTCATCCTAGGCTGGGGGGAGGGGCAATGGGAGCCAGGAGGGAGAGACAAATGATGGCTCGAGGGGCAGCAAGTGGGACAAATGCCAGGACGCTTCTCTGACCTAGACACACCTGAACAGACTGAGAGGAGCCCGGCTGGGCCGGGAGCTGAACTCCTCCCTCTGGGGCCCACGAGACCCAGACAGGGGGAAGAGTAAATGCAAAGCCCTGTCTCAAGCCCCAACTACCCTGATGCAGGGCAATGATAGGCCCCTAGAAACAGAGAAGGGACCATGCATGGAGGCCCAGGACATCTGTTCTGGGGCAGCCAGGATCTCCTGATCCATTTCCCTGGGGACTTGATGTGATTATGAATGGCAGCCACTAGCTCCCACCTAGCTCAGCGCCCCCAAGGTACACCCCATGCCACAGTGCTGCAAAGGGGTGCAGTATGGTGTTCCCTGCACTGGGACCTCCACAGAAAGAGCGGCTTGTGCAGTGTCAGCAAAGTGGCGTGTGCGCGCGCGCGTGTTTTTATCATGCGGTGAACATGCTGCTCCGGAGAGCGATAAGCGTTAAACCGACCGCGAGGCTGTCAGTCTCAGTTTGAGGGTTTAGAAATATTGGGACGAATAATTAGATTTCATATCGTTACCACAGCACCCATCAGAGGATCAGGCAGATTAATTTTCTCACCCTCCTCCGCTCATTAATATTCATTAGAGACAAGGAAGGCTGAGGCAGGGAGGGCCAGACCCAGCCACCTCACTGACAGCCATCTGCTCAGGCTAGGAACAGCTAGGCTGTGAGAGTCAGAGGTCCCCAGTGTGGCTGTCCACACCTGTCTGCTGCATTATCCCTCAGGTTTACTCCATGCTATCCAACTGTGACCTGAAGCCTCACCTATCCCCTGCATCCCTGGGAGTCACCTCCTGACACCAGCATGCACTCCCTCAATGGACATGTGGCAATTGCCAGCAAGGTCCAGGATGCAAGGCTCATACCTGAGTCCAGAGATGCCTTCCTGTTCATGTCATCCTTCAAGCAAAGCTTAAGTATGCAGCCATGGCCAGTGTGTGCAGTTCCAAGGGCTTCCTTCATGCTCACATTCACCTGTGCCCAGGGCAGAAAGGACTACAGAGAGGGAAATGGTCTGCCTGGACCCCCAGACCTACCCACCCCAGAGATGGTGGCAGGACAAGGAAGGGAGTTTCCTCCCTCTGTCGTGATAGCAACTTTGTCATGTGGGCCTCACCCGGCTGGCTTACAGGAAACTGAGGCCAGAGGTGCAGGTGTCACCTGCTGGGACTCTAGGGTTCCCCTTCAGAGCCAGCTTATCTCCACTCTCTGCTCCATGGCAAGCCACGTGGCAGCAGGCAGGTGACGTGGCAGCCACCTGGCTGGGCTGTCATGACCTCATGGTACATGGTCACTGGGAGTTCCCAGATGGAAGGCCTTATCTTGTTGGCCATGTGAATGGGGTCTGTGAAGAGCTGGTCCACAGGGGTCACGGGAGAAAGGTCAAACCTGAACTAGACCATGATGTTTGGCCCCAGAACCTATGTGGGCACCACACAGAAGGAAACCCAGGAATGCCAAGCACTGTCCTGGCAGTGCCCCATACAATCAGCAGCCTGTTTCTCCTCCTATTCCAGCCAGTTGTTTATCTTTCCTACCCAGTGAACCCATTGCCATGAACACCACAGCGGTTCTTAAGTGCCTGGGAGTGAGCTCTGGGCCGTTGGTTAAAAGTTCTTGAAGTGCAGGTTTCTGATTGAAAGGCATTTGACTAAAACAGCAAATGGCTGACAGAATAATACATGGGCATGTTCTACTTTTACACATAGTGCCCAAGTGGCTGGGTCCAGGAGCTAAGTAAGACTCAGCCCCATAGGGAGATGCCCTGGGTTGCAGTAGTCATCCACCTCCAAGGACAAACAGGACTGGGCCTCTGCTGTCTGCCTGCCACTAGCTGTGTCTCATCCTCCATGTGAGACCAAATCCCAGCCCAGCCTTCCAGCCTGGGCTGCATAGAGACATGGCCACGTATACTTCCTCTGCTGCTGGGCTGAGAGCCAGGGTGTAGGGGGCAGGAAACAAGCAGCTTTGGTGGCCCTGGGGGGCTGAGCTCAGAGCTCTTTCCTTCCAGGTTCAGACTGAGCTGCAGAGGAAGTGTGTGGCACAGCCATAGGCTGGAACTTCTACCCCCAGCCCCTACCCTTTACTCTGCCTCAGCTTCCTGGCCTATGATGGTGAAGAGGGCATAGAGCCTCAGCTACCCACTGCCCCTCACTCCTCAGCAACACAGCTGGTCTCGGGTTGGGAGGGCCGATCCCAGGGAAGGGACCGTGCTTTCAAAGGATGGACGGGGGTAAAAGTTCCACCCTGTACCAGAGAGGAAAGCTCTACTGGACGGAGACACAGCCTCCCCCCACTCACTTCCTTGCAAGCATCCAGCAGTTGTGTGGCATGGGCCATACCCTTGGTGCCAGCAGCTCTGTGTGCCCTTGGGCACACTGCTTGATCTCTCTAGAGCTTGGTTCCCAAGAGAGACTAATGCCTAGCCTTGCAAAGCACTGCTCCCCGCCATGCCTCCAGATATCATAGTGTTTGAACTACACAGGTCATACTGCTATGAGCTACTGACCACCACTACACAACACAGCACAGCCCCGCTAGGCACTCTGTGTGGGCTCATCCTTTCCTACTCCTGCTCTTCCGTAGGGCCCAGCTGTGACCCTGATGGTGGATGACAACTGCTGGCTAAGGATGCTACCCCAGGCCCTAACTGAAGAAGAAGCCAACTCGGAGATCTACAGGAAGGGTCTGTGTCTCACACCTGCCTCCCTCCCCTCTAAGGTCTTTCAGGAGGCAGGGACACTTGACTCTGTCTGGTCCAGCTCTTAAAGGGACAGCAGCTTATCTGGGAGACAGTGATAGTCAAACTGCCTGAGAGCACCATGCACCCCATCTGAGAGGGTGATGGACAATCTTAGGAGCTGCAGTCCAGGCGAATCATATCCACTGACACGAGAGCTACAGGGACCACACTGGGCTGCTCTACAGCCATGGAGAGCTCTGTGTCTCCACGTAGGCTTAGGTAGAGACTGAACTACGAGGGCTTCCGGGGGGCCACCGAAGGTCAGCAACCTGAGGCCCAACCTGGGTTCTGCTGGCCCGGCTTTGTTCAGACCCAGACCCGCCCTTTACTAGTTGTGGGACCTGGTGAGTCCCTTGCCTTCCGGGCTGCTGCTCCATGTAGAAAGGGGCAGAGCCTGTGGCCAAATCATTTCATCCTGTTTGACCTCCTCCCCATCCAACCTTCTAAGAGTTGGAGGTACAAAGGGGATCTTCCCTCGACTCATCCTGTTTGCTAGAATGTTCTGGAAGTTTTGTCCTTGAAGTCAGCTCCTGGGTAGCCCCTCAACAGAAGCAGAGTACCTTCCCAAAGTACCAAAGGTATTGAGAGTTGAGGTCAGGTACATGGGACCTTTGCCAACACTTCATGCTTTCTGCAGGGCACAGGGAATCATGTTCCCAGTCCTACCAATGGGTGGTCTCAGGACCAGAGAGAGCAGCCAGAAGGCAGCCTGTACTAGGAAGGAACACGCCCCAACACCAGATGGGTGTTGGCAAGCAATCAGCCACGTGCTTGCACCACCAAGCCTGACCTGCCCATAGGCTTCTACAGCACAGTTCTGCCCAAGTGTGCTGTTCACAAGAGACAGAGGCCCTTACAGGGCTGATGCTGACAAACGTGACCTGACCTGGGCGGGGCCTGCAGACAGGGTCCTAGTGACCACAGAAATCCTATGGACACTGATGGGTGGTTTTTCCAGTATCACTTGCCCCGACCAGGACTTACACAGCTCTACATTGCAGCTCAGCTCCTACTACCGCCTTAGGACACACACACTCCCCTTTCTTTTCCCACTTTCTGCTGGGAGTGGCCACTGGCTTGAGGCTTATCCCTACCCACAGCTCACAGGGAAGTGCAGTCTCAGGGTTCCAGGCTACTAGACCCAACTGTTGGCCCAGGACACCTGAGTTTTGTTGATTGAGGCTGCCCTCTACAGGCTACTGTGGGAATAGCACCTGGCCCATTCCCCACAAATTGAAAACCTGCCTGTTCTGGAGCCCCCTGCATTGGGACACCCCTCCACCCCAGCCAAGTGGTTACATAAGATCCCCTCAATTATCCCTGCCAGTCCCATGTCTACCCTTTTACTGGAAAGGGAAGCTCCCCCAGTCCTTGCTCAAACACAGCTGTGAACCTGAGTGCAGCCATCTCCTGCTGTTTGCCTGGCCTCACTCATCCCTGGCAGTATGTGGGCGGCAGTGCGGGAGACAAAGGGAGGACCCCTCATTATAAGCCCAGAATCACTGGACCCAGCATCATAAATGCCTGTGCCCTACAGATGGCGCCCTCTGGTGCAGGGTTACCAAAGTGGTACCTTCTGGTGGACTGCTCCACGTGCTCCTCGTGACAGAGCCCCATGATGCTCCCAAACACCCTGTGCAGGAACCAGCAGAAGAACCTGGAGGCTCGGCCCTGGTGCACACAGACATCCAGCTGCTGCCCCAGCAGGCTGGCATGGCATCCATCCTTGCTACCGCAGTCATCAACAGTAAGTATGTGACTTGCCGGGGCAGACTTTGGTGACACTCAAGTCAAAGGGCAGGGCAGGTTCTGGGTGTTCAGCATGCAAGAGGTCCAGTTTACACACACACACACACACACACACACACACACACACACACACACACACACGTGGAGACGGAGAGGGAGGGACAGGAGATGAATTATGCTCCAGTAAGACACTGAACTGAAGGACAGGACCTAGCTAGTGCAGGGTGACCTGAGTGCTAGAAGATTGCTCATGGCCTGCTACCATAGGGAGGGCCCAGCCCCCCAGGGGGTCTGGGTGCAGGCCCCATGAGAAACATACAGTAGAAAGAGAAGGTGGTAGCTGCGGGGTGGGGGGGTAATACATGCCCGAAAGCTGAGTCCCTGAGTCCCCACATCCCCTGTGCAGGGACAGGAGAATCACCAGAGCCTGGGTGAGTCCTACGAGACAGGGCCTTCAGGGACAAGATGAAAAGGGAGCTGAGCCATCAAGGCCAGTCCCTATGTCATCCAGTCAGTACCTCATCCCCACTTGTACCCCCTACCAGAGGATGTCTTCCCCTGCAAAGACTGCGGGATCTGGTACCGTAGTGAGCGGAACCTGCAAGCCCACCTCCTCTACTACTGTGCCAGCCGCCAGCGTGCAGGCTCTCCTGTCTCAGCGACTGAAGAAAAACCCAAGGAGACCTACCCCAATGAGCGCGTCTGCCCCTTCCCCCAGTGCCGGAAGAGCTGCCCCAGCGCCAGCTCGCTGGAGATCCACATGCGCAGTCACAGTGGTGAGTGCCCGCCCTGCCCTGGCCGCACTGCCCCGCCATGTCCAAGCCTAAAAGGGCCTGGGTCCAGTGTTCTCTCCATGTTCCAGGAGAGCGCCCCTTCGTGTGCCTCATCTGCCTGTCAGCCTTCACCACCAAGGCCAACTGTGAACGCCATCTCAAGGTGCACACGGACACGCTCAGTGGTAGGTGGGCTGGAGGGGTCGGGTGGGGTCTCTGGGGCTATACCTCAGCCCCAGGAACCTGACCACAACAGCGTGGCCTACAGGTGTCTGTCACAACTGTGGCTTCATATCCACCACAAGGGACATCCTCTACAGCCACCTGGTGACAAACCACATGGTGTGCCAGCCAGGCTCCAAGGGTGAGATCTACTCACCGGGGGCTGGACACCCGGCAGCCAAACTTCCTCCAGGTAAGCAGCCATACTGGGGCCTCACTGGCCCTCTGATAAGTGGGAGGGGAGGGGACTTGTCCATAGGCAACACATGGTGTCCTTGTCAACCCTGGTCCTGAATCCCTTCTGCCTACCACATCCTACCTAGGGCCTGCCCCGGGCCTGACATGTAGCCCTGTGTTCTCGTAGACGGCCTGGCAGGCTTCCAACAGCCCTCGCTGATGCACAGCCCCCTGGTTCCCGCTGACAAGGCAACCACGCCATCCTCAGGACTGGACAGTAAGGCCTTGGCCGAAGTCACCAACGGAGAGACCAGAGTGCCCCCCCAAAATGGGGGCAGCAGCGAGTCCCCTGCAGCCCCCAGGACCATCAAGGTGGAGGCTGCCGAGGAGCCTGAAGCCGCCCGTGCCTCAGGTCCGGGAGAGCCAGGTCCCCAGGCTCCATCTCGGACACCTTCACCACACAGCCCCAATCCAGTCAGGGTGAAGACAGAACTGTCCAGCCCCACGCCTGGCTCTAGCCCGGGGCCGGGAGAGCTAACAGTGGCCGGGACGCTCTTCCTGCCACAATATGTGTTCGGTCCGGACGCGGGCACAGCCACCGTCCCTGCAGCGCCACAGGCCTCGGAGATCCTGGCCAAAATGTCCGAGTTGGTGCACAACCGGCTACAGCAAGGCGCCGGGAGCTCCGGTGCGGCGGGAACGCCAACGGGCGTCTTCCCGGGGACTAAGGGCGCCACGTGCTTTGAGTGCGAGATCACCTTTAACAACATCAACAACTTCTATGTGCACAAGCGCCTGTACTGCTCCGGCCGCCGCGCGCCCGAGGACCCGCCCGCCGTGCGCAGACCCAAACCAGCCACGGGCCCGGCCCGCGCGCCCGCGGGTGCCGCTGCAGAGCCAGACCCGCCACGCACGTCGCCGGGGCCCGGGGCACGAGAGGAAGAGGCGAGTGGCGCGACCACTCCCGAGACTGAGGCCGCGGGCCGGGGCAGCGAGGGCAGCCAGAGCCCGGGCAGCTCGGTAGACGACGCGGAGGACGATCCCAGCCGCACGCTGTGCGAGGCCTGCAACATCCGGTTTAGCCGCCACGAAACCTACACGGTGCACAAGCGCTACTACTGCGCCTCGCGCCACGACCCGCCCCCGCGCCGCCCGCCCGCACCCACGCCGGCTCCGGGCCCCGCGGCTCCCGCGCTGACAGCGCCGCCCGTGCGCACGCGCCGGCGTCGCAAGCTGTACGAGCTGCCCGCAGCCGGCGCCCCGCCCCCAGCGGCAGGCCCCGCCCCCGTGCCGGTTGTTCCCTCCCCCACGGCGGAGCTGCCCTCCTCTCCGAGACCCGCGAGTGCCAGCGCCGGCCCCGCCCCCACGCTTTCGCCCGACCCGGTCCCCGACGGCCCCATAGACCTGAGCAAGCGGCCGCGGCGCCAGACCCCGGATGCCCCTACTGCTCTGCCCGCGCTGGCCGACTACCACGAGTGTACCGCGTGTCGCGTAAGCTTCCACAGCCTCGAAGCTTACCTGGCTCACAAGAAGTACTCGTGCCCCGCCGCGCCTTTGCGCACCGCCGCCCTCTGCCCCTACTGCCCGCCCAACGGGCGCGTTCGCGGCGACCTGGTCGAGCATTTGCGCCAGGCACACGGCCTGCAGGTGGCCAAGCCGGCGGCCGGCCCTGGCGCTGAGCCCCGCACACCTGCCGAGCGTGCTCCGCGCGACAGCCCCGACGGCCACGCACCACGCTCTCCCTCCCCTGCTCCCGAGAACACGCCTTCTGACCCGGCAGATCAAGGCGCTCGGACACCCAGCAAGGGTCCGCCCGCGCCTGCTCCTGCGCCGGCTGCTGGTGGCGGCCACCGCTACTGCCGCCTGTGCAACATCAGGTTCAGCAGCCTGTCCACCTTCATCGCACACAAGAAGTATTACTGCTCTTCTCACGCCGCCGAGCACGTAAAGTGAGCCTGTGGGGACGCACCACCCGGACCCTTGACACTTAATAAAGACATTCAGTGTGATAAGTTCGCTGGCGGGCCGGCCTGTTGTCTTAGATCTAGTGGGCCTCATTCCATACCCCAGGCTGTGCAGACCTGCAAAGGGCACCCCACTGTTTCCTCGTGGGGCTCAACCGCTTCTAGTTCACCCGCAACCCTGCCAGAATGCGCATCCAATTGCAGACCACTAGGGAGAAGGAAACCTTGTACTTAGGAGTCTTCGAGGAAGGGCACCAAGTCCCAAAGTGCCCCTCCCGCCACACCTGGGGTGGGTACTTAGGACTACAGAGTTGGGCCTGGGTTACCACGTGGAGTCCGTTGCTGGCCCTCTGTAGGCCATGTCTAGCAGAACCCTACCAAGGGCAGTCTAGCCATTGCTTTGGTCCCCTGAGAAAGTAAACATGCCTGTTCTCCAACTCTGTAAGTCTTAACAGCTGTGGAGGCTGAAAGTGAACCCTGAAAACACCTCCGGGGACCTGGGGCCTGCTGGCCAGTCTGCCTCTCACCCAGCCCTCTGAGGTGACCTGCTCATGGGCCTGGGTTTACACAAGAATAAATGTTCCTGAGAGTCCATTCACAGGCCCTGCCCAATTTACCACAAGGGGTACAGTAAAAGCCACACCCTACTAGTAGGAGGTGCCACCAGCCCCCAGATCAACTGGATCGCTGGGGATTTGGCTAGTAAAGGGCCCAGAGAAGTCAGGCAACCTCTGTCTCGGGCCCTCTCTTCACAAAAGCCAGCCGGGTGGGAAATCCAGGGAAGCCACAGACCCTTTCTCTGTCCTGCCCCTCCGCATTGTCTGAATTCGCGTGCAGGGCTCTGGTTTCCATTGAAAGCCTGGTAGACGGCAAATGCCTCCCTGGTCTGCACATACTACCCTCTAGCAGTTTAAACAACGGTTTTACAGTGTGTACCTGAAGTTGTCTGAGGTGATGGGGACATCAGGGAAGCAGGCTGGTGGGTAATAGATGCATGAAGGAGAGAAGACCCAAGGTGACCCCCTAGCCTCCCCCTTTGCCCCATTTCATACACAGTTGCAGAATTGTACCACAGGCCCACATATCATCCAGTCCTGCCTCAGTTTCCATGCCTGTAAAATGGGATTTAGACCCTTTCTGAGAACTCAGAGAAGGGACCCTGTGACTATCACCCAGGCTGAGTTGCAGGTAAGGCCATAGGTACCCTGGTAGCAGGAGGTCCCTCCTGCTGTCTGAGCCTTGGGCTATAAAACAGTGTTACCATGTCTTGGGCAGTCCTGTGAGCTTCATATGGCCCTGCAATGAGATGCTGGATCCTCCTCTTTCCCACAGTGTATGGCCAGGAGAAACATCGGCTTAGACCTGGGCATGTGCTCGGTCCCACACACCTACGCTTAGAACTCACTGAGTCCTGGCAGGCTCCCACAGATGTCAGCAGTCCCCGTGCGTGCACCCTCAAGTTCGTCACCCATTCTTCCCCCGGAATCCCCTTGGCCCAAGGGATTTCCAGCACCTGCTCTGTAGCCACCATAGCAAGACAGCCAACTGACACTTCTCATACCTTCCCCTGGGTGTCTGTCCCATGCTCCCAGGATGGCTGTACTCTATATGAGAGACCTGTCTCAACCTCCCTTCTAAAGATTTGCAGGAACCGTGGTCACTGGGGCACCCCTGAGTCTGTCACAGATCTGGCCACGCCTCTTCGTTCCGGCTCTTGACTTACCGCTGAGGGATATTACCCCAATGTTTCCCTAGGGCATATTACACACACACACACACACACACACACACCACATGAACCCTCTGCCCCTCATGCTATAGTGATGAAGGCACCAGCTGCTGCACTTGGTGTAAATGTTGGTCTACATCTCATACCCCGTGTCTGGAACATTCCTCCCAGTCTCCTCTCAAGGGCCCCATCCACTTCTCCCCAGAATGCCACACTTCCTCCACCTTCCTGATACTCATGTCCAAGGCCTCAGCCATTCTATAAACCTCTTCCTCCACTTCTGTAGAGCAGACTACCCTCCCTTGCCTTCACCATGCAGGAGGGACCGGGTCTTTCTCTGGTCCCACTGTCAGAAACCCAAGCCTGCTCAATGTACCCTTTCCCTGAGCTACAGGTCTCTACAAATCACCAGCTCTTGGCTAACCCTCCTGCCCTTCACTGTCTGGCCTGGTCCTGAGACAAGGGCCCCTATCCATTGAATTCATAGCCACCAGGCAAACTTGCTAGCCACCACCTTCCATACCCAGTAGTTGGTCCCCAGTCACAGACCCCAAGGTCAGTCACCATGAGCCTCCCAACTGGTCTGCCTGTGTGTGTCGACCTCCAAGGTAAACCATCCATGACACCTCCTTATGTGTGCAGCTAATACCATAGCCACTGCTGCGATCACCACCAGGTGCCTAGGAGCCTGCTTGCTAAGTCACGGTGGCTTCCTTCAGCCCTGCCTGTCACACTCCTCCCCTCAAGATGGCCTCAGATCACCATGGTCTGCCTGCTCCCAGTGCCCTGCAGGTAGGACACCGCCCACCCCTCCCTCTGGTCTCCCTCTCAACACTCCACTCTACTGTAGGCCTGTTCTGGCCAAGCTGCGGTCACGGAGGTTTGATGGAACCCATCTGCCCTCGCACCACCTCATAATGCTTGGCACACGAGCATCCGTGAGACAACACGGGCAACGGCACTGCCGGCAGCCCCTCGTCTCTGCCTGGTGTACACGCCCTTCTCTTCCCCAAGCACCGGGATTGGTCCATGGGCAGGGACATCAAGCACCATCAGTGGTGCTGAGCCTCTGCTAGAGCACCTCGGGTACAGTTGGGGTTTAGCCACATTGGCTGGCCTGCCCCCTGCACTGGAGATCTTAAGCATGATGTCCCCAGGCTCAGCCCTGTCGGAATCCACCCAGCTGACCAGGGAAGGGTTGGGGGGGTGGTCATGCTTCTGGCAGTGCTTTCCCTCGGAAGACTCTGTATACATGTCTGATTGAGGCGATATATACCATCCATCGGATCTTCTGGGGACCCCCCCGCCCCCGTTTAGGTCCTTCTCCCTTCTCCAGCAGACCATGACCCCACCATCCATCCCACCCACCAAATCTTGCTCTTGGTTTCAACACTAGTGAAGACTCAGGACAGTAGAGGGCAGTGATAACTCACTGAAGGGCCTGGTGGGCCGGCCGCCATGCTTACCTAGTGTGGCCTGCCCACCAATGCAACCCCTGAGGAAGAGAAAGGAGTCATGAGAACCCCAAGTGCACAGACCCCTTCCTCTACCCATATGGATGCCTCCCAGACTCCTGGAGAAGCCCTGAGAGACAGATGAACAAGCCCTGCGGGCCTGAGAAGAAAATCGGGAGCCAAGCATTTGGGCTGGAGGCAGAGGTGGGCAGATCCCCAGAGCATGCTTCTGTATCACCTGCCTCGGCACCACCTGAACACGCATGCCACAGGGCTTCTAGGCACTTGGGATTCAGGCCTGCACAGGGACCTCCTTCGAGTGTCCTGGCAGCCGCACAGGTGGGTGCACACTGTTAGCGCCTTCCTTGAAAGCCTCATGAGAAGATACAATGACCCTCAGCCCCTGGGGGAGAGAGTGGCATTGCTGAGAGAGGTGGAGCTGACCCCCAACTCTTATCCAAGGGGAACCTGGTCCCTTACATGGCAGCTCCATTCTGACCTATTTTGTCATTCGCTCATCCTGGGCATGATCACCAGGAACCTCTGCCCCCACCATGCACGAGACACCCTGCACAGAGCTGCCAGGCAGCGGCAGGTCAACTGAAGCACACCAAAGGGCAGCTGGACGAGGCTTGTCCTGGAGCTGATTGGAGTGAGCTGACTAGGGGTGATAGGGAGGGAGGAGTCATATCTCGGGTGTCCTACAAGTGGCCTGTGCATTCCAGTTGCTCCAGGTTGGACCTGAACCTGAAGTTCCGGGCAGTCAGTGAGCCACCTTGGGTCTGTGTGCACAGGATCCTCTGCGCTCACATGGCGGCCTGAACAGAAGAGTCACTTGTGCAAGTAAAAGTTATTGATGTCGTTGAGGGTGATCTGGCACTCAGAGCACATGGCGCCTTCTACCCTAACCTACCCTTGGAATTCTGGGATACACTAGCACAGTCGGCTTCACCAGAGGTCAAATGGTCTACACAAGGGCGCCTGCAACCAGCCTGGGGTGGAACCCAGCCTCTCCTCTCCGGCCACTGTGGGGCTCCCAGGTATCTCAGGGTGTTCTTCCCTCATGGATCCCATAGGTGGGCACTGAGGCCTGGGTGTTCTTGAGGCCCAGCATCTATCAGCCTATCTTCATTGTGCCCAGTGTCCATTTTAGGACTGGGTGCTTGTCGGCTCCTGCTACGCTTGAAGGCCCTACCATCTTGTTTATAAATATTCCATCCTATCTTACTCCTGTTTTACCTTGGTATTTTCCTTGGGACTCATTGGGCCTTTTCCTCAGCCTTCTCTCTTAAGAGTTTAAATTTTTATTTAATTTTGGATTGTTTTAGATATTTTTTCTGTGTATGAGTGTGTGGGGGTGGCCAATCCTCCGGAGTTGGAGTCCTGGATAGTTGTGAGCTACCATGTGTATGTTTGGATATAACTATGTAGCCCTGGCTGGCCTGGAACTTGGTATGTAGACCAGGCTGGCCTCACACTCACAGAGATCCACCTGCCTCTGTCTCCTTAGTAGTAGGATTAAATGCATGCGTCACCACGGCCAGCTTGACTTATGATTTCTGTGTCCTGTTTTTCACTGTGGAGGCTGTTTTAAACTCTTGCTGCATGATACTATATCCTAAAGCTTAAACACCAATACCTGCACCCCTCCATGACAGGAAGCTCAACATCACCAGAGTGAGCCACACGGTGACGTGATTGTGGTCAGTCTGACTGGTTTGACTCTATAAACTGCATGTTTTTTATTAATTCTGCTGGTGGTGCTGTTTTGAGAGGAGGCAGAGTCTTGTTCTGTAGCTCAGGCTGACCTGGAACTCACGACCCCACACCTCAGCCTCTTGAGAGCTGGCATGACTTGATGCTTTATTGCTGTTTTAGCATCTAGGTTTCCATGGCAACATCTAGCTGCCTTCCCCGAAAGGGTCCAGCCCTGTCTCAGCCAGTCTCTGTCTGGGCCCCAGTGGTCCTTGCACACCCTTGTCCTTCTAGAATGTGGCTCCCACTCTGGAGACACTTTTCTATTCACAGGGCTATGAGGACACACAGGTCCTATGACCTCTTGCTGCCATAGAACGATGTCCCCACCCTGCCCCCTACAGGCAGAACATCTGAATGTCACCCCAACTCTGCCGCGTTTCAATGTCATGCAGAGCTTTGCAGGCATGAACTTGTATCCTGTCTGTTCTCTCTCTGCCTTCGTCTTGCTTCCCTGGTCACACACATCTCCTCTCCCATACCCATTACGTTCTCAGGCTGGCTCGAGAGCAAAGCACCCACATTGCCTTATCTTCTCCGCCTGTTCTGAGCTGTTTTATTTTTACTCCATTCCTGCAGCCCCTGCAGACCTGTGTGCCTGCAGCCTGGCTTCCAGAGGCCCTCTGTCCCTGTAGTACGGGGCTCCTGTGGAAGGTTCCTGTGGCTGTTTTGACAGAGTTCCCGGGCTAGCGGTTAAACAGCACACGTGGATTCTGTCATAGTCACGATGTACAGGGCCCAGTGCTGTCACAGTGAGCTGAAGGAGAAGGGTCAGTAGAGCGGTTCCGGCCAAAGACTCCAAGGAGACCTCACTCCTTGATTTCTATAGCTTCTAGAACAGAGGTTCTCAACCTGTGGTTTCATCCTTTGGGGGTCAAACGACCCTTTCACGGGGGTCCCTAAGGCCATCAGAAAACACAGCTATTCACATCACAATTCCTATCAGTAACAAAATTACAGTTACAAAGTAGCAACAAAAATAATTTCATGGTCCGGGGTCACCACAACATGAAAAACCGTTTTTTTTTTTTTTTTTTTTTTGTTCTGTTGTAATTGTTGTCTCCGAGGCTCACTAGGCCTACCCTGAAAGCTTCTGGCCTCTGTGCAATCTCATCTCAGCCTCTGAGACTTGCTGCTAAACAAGCTGACCCCTTCCTAGTTCTTTCTGGGCTCTGGCTGGCTGATTCGACTCAGCCATTCTGCTCAAAACTCTTTGCCAAGCTAACTGCTAACTGACTCGATCTGGCGCCTCTCTCTCTCTCTCTCTCTCTCTCTCTCTCTCTCTCTCTCTCTCTCTCTCTCTCTCTCTCTCTCTGTGCCTTTCCTGAATTGCTCTGCTTGGCCTCATGCTAACCTTGGCAATCTGTTCTAATCTTATGTCTTCACCTGTCTCTGTAAGACTCTGATAGAACTGCCTCCTCTCTCTCTGTACTGCCCCTTAAATAGCTTCCCTTTCCCCTCTCTTCTCCTGAGAGTTGGGCAGATCCTATTCTGTCAGCTCTTTCTCTGATTCGTCACTTTTTCTACCACTCAATTTGACATCATTTTCAAATATGGGTGCTTCCTTCTACAAACTAGCTTTACCTTCATTGTTTGGGATTAAAGGTGTGTGCTAAGGGCTGAGCCACACCACAACTAGAAACAGGTTGGTTTTTTTTTTTCAGTAAATGATATAATTTTGGGGTTCACGGTGTGATCAAATATCCTGCAATATCGCAGTATTAGGAAAGTTGAGAACCACTACTCTAGAAGTTTCTACATTCTGTAGCTAATGGCTCCTCCCTCTTCAGAGCCCAGGCCCTGCTCCCTCTACAAGAGTCTTGTCACCCCTCACTTACCCGACAGTCTAGGACAGTTTATCCCAAAGTCAGCTGAGGAGGAACATCTATTCTATGTCAACCCAGTTCTCGCTTGAGATGAGCTATAGACATCTTCAAGGTCATTCTGCCACCCACACCTCTGTCTGTCTGTCTGTCTGTCTGTCTCTCTCTCTCTCTCTCTCTCTCTCTCTCTCTCGGTCTCTCTCTCTCTCTTGGTCTCTCTCTCTCTCTCTCTCTCTCTCTCTCTCTCTCTCTCTCTCTCCCTGCCTCCCTCCCTCCCTCCCTGAATGCATTTGCTGCATGTGTCTGAGTTGGTGTCTTAGGGTTTTACTGCTCTAAAGAGACACCATGACCATAGCAACTCATATAAGGACATTTAATTGGGGCTGGCTTACAGGTTCAGAGGTTCAGTCTGTTATCACCAAGGCGAGATCATGGCAGTGTCCAGGCAGATGAGGTACTGGAGAAGAAGCCAAGAGTTCTACATTTTGATCTGAAGGCAGTCAGAAGATTAACATCCAGGCAGCTAGGAGGAGGGTCTCAAAGCCCAACCCCACAGCGACACACTCATCTACTCCAACCAGGCCACACCTGCTCCAACAAGGCCACACCTCCCAATAGTGCCACTCCCTGGCCAAACCACCACAGTGGGCATTGGTGAACCTACATGCCCTGGACAGTGCCATTGCTAAGGCTCACTGTGCTGGGCTACAGTCCAGGCTGCACAGGGGTAAGGGGGCTGAGCTGGGGCACACTGTGAAGCGCGGGTACTCTACAGGACTATACACCCACACTACTGGGGGGCACTGCAGTCACAAATAGAGTCCCCATTTCCCTCCATAGGGATAAGGGCTCCCGTGTGTTCAGTACAGCTACAGACAGGCATGATGTGTGTGTGCTGACAGCTTTCCCTACTCAGCATTAGGTCAGGCTCATCCAGAAGCC
Source organism: Arvicanthis niloticus (assembly GCF_011762505.2). Lineage (NCBI taxonomy): Eukaryota > Metazoa > Chordata > Mammalia > Rodentia > Muridae > Arvicanthis > Arvicanthis niloticus. Next base: position 48,128,374 of record NC_047675.1, read on the forward strand.
CCTGACACAAGTGGACAGGGGTGTGGCTGGCATGCTATGGAAGGTGACTTTCCATGCCAGCTCACCAGGACACAGTCACAGCAGAGCCTGTGTACCTAGCTGTCTCTGTTCTTCCTACCCTGTCTTGTCACAGACACTGTGGCTGTCTTCAACCCCCTAAGAGTACTCACTGGACAGGACAGGACAGGGAGGGCATGAAGGGCCACACTGTGCTTCTGGAGCGCTCTCTTGTAGCTGGTCTTAGCTGCTTTGTGGAGTCTTCTTTTTCCCACCCTTTATCCCCCGGTTTCACCCCCTGACACTAGATAGGAGAGATAGAAGGATAGAGAGGAGAGAGGAATTGGGAAAAATCCCTGAATCTGAGTTTTTTCCTTTTGTTTCTTCTTTGAGCACGACTACTAACAAACCCCAGCCAACCTCAACTCTTGGAACCCTACCTTGGGAAAGTTCCCAGCATCCCAAACATCACACAATCACAGAAACTATCTAGCAGGGCAAAACCACGCCTCTACTGGAGCACGAGGTGAAACCACAGTCAGCTGTTGCCAACAATCCGAAGCAGCCCCTTATCCCACACCTGAGAGTAAAGCAAAGCACGCGCGTTCTTCCGATATTTCTCTGCTTTTGAAAATAACCGGAATTCCAGAATTTTAAAAAATGTCACTCTACTCTCTCTTCCCTGAGTCAAACCCGGGACAGAGAATCCAAGTACATCCAGGCAGTGCCGGCATCGAGGCTGAAGCTCACAGTAAACAGTATTCAGAGTCACCGAGGACAACCCGAGAGTCAGCTGCATTCCTTCTCTGGGTCTAATCAAGCACATTCATCACAGAATCCCAAGACTTAGAAGCCAGCTGGGGACTCCCGTGCGGCACCCTACTTCCTAGAAGAAATTGCTGGGTATCTAAGGACAGACATCCCCAAAACTCCAGGGTCTGGGTGGTGGATGGACATGGCCCCTTGAGATGACGGCTGGGCCTCCATACTCACTGATGTGTCCCTGTTTCTTGTTTGATGCGTTGTGTGTATCCACAGGGCTAAGCAAGCCTCTGACTATGCATATAGGTGATAAGTGAGAAACGGAAGCTAAGGGCTTGATCTCACAGACCAGACCTGCCACCTGTTCTTCCTGTTGCTGAGTCAGGGCTACCTACGGTATACCATAGTGAAGGACCTGGTTCCCAGCCCGGCCTCACCCATTCTCTAACGCAGACTCCAGCTCCAGTTCTGAAAGACTGCTCTGGGGATCCTCTCTCCTAGTGGAGCCCCCCATTGGTACTGAGAGCCCTGACCTCACCATCAGCAGGGCTCTACCCGCACTTTCTGGGGGATTTTTGCCACACTCCCTAACTCCTCTTTCAGGACTGAGGCTCGCCTCACTGCTGTGCAGATGGGATGGGTACCCAGCACCTGATTCTCTAGCCCTACCACACCTAGTCTGCCCCAGCACTGACCATTTGCACTGTGTAGTCTCCAGATGGAGCCCCAGTCTCCGAGATGCACAGAGCCTGGGAACATCATTCTTCCATCTGCACAGGGTCCTGAGAGCTCCGGTCTCCCAGCCGAGAGCTCTATGCTCCCGGTTGCGTGGGGTTCCACCACACACTTCAAAATCGTAACATTGGTTGTGTTCGGATATATTCGTTTTAGCATAGTTCCAGAAATCAGCCAGCATCTAAAGCTTTCCAGGGAACCAAGAACATCGGTCCGGGGTTGTAGATCGGAGCACAAGCTGGGGGCTCCGTTAGCAACAGAGATACTGAGGGAGGTGAGGCAGGCTTAGGTCATGGGCTTGTCTCTCTACAGACTGTTTCCTGAGGCCCCTATAACCAATGACTGAAAACTGCGATGCTTCTCTGGAGATCAGAAATGAAAACTCTTAAGTATGGCAGAGCTGTGCCCCGCCCCCGAGTCCTTCCCAGGGGCAGGGACAGGGGCGGAGAGGGCGGGGCGAGGACAAAGGGGCGGTGCTTCATCCTGCCTCTCCAGCCTCCCAGAGGACCCAGTTTCCACCTCCCTCCTGTCTCTTCCTCCTTCTCACATGAGTGTGATCCCTGTGAGTCTCGGGATCTCCGTTTCCAACTCTCCCCTTTAGAAGGACATCAGTACGGAGTTAGATTCACCCTTGCAATGTCCTGGGTGGGAAGATCTGTCCCTGCTCACCCCCCAGCTCCTGGGCCCCACCTGTGTGGACTCACTCTGGCAGTCTGCCTCCATCCCCTGCAGCTCTCTCCTGTGCCTCTCCTGGCCTGCCTCCTCCCCTCCTCCTCAGATTTAGGACCCACCCCCTCTGCTCCACCTTCACTCTTGCCTTCATTACACCCATTAAATTAAATAAAACAGTAGCCTGGGGAAGTGGGTGAACAGGGTTCCTGTGAGACACTACCCAGGGCTAACTGTGGGCCAAGACTACATGTTCTGCAAATGGACACTGGGCATGGCCAGGCCAAGAGATGGACTATCACAAGACCTGGTAAGGGTTGGACATTCTCCACTCCAGGCCCCAAACCCCAGACAAGGATATAGACGGTAAATCCTCTCCTAGCACAAAGTCCTCATGGGACAGAGCCTCAGACTGGTGGTGAGAACCCAGGAGGAGCACTGTGCCCTGAGGGTCCACGGTCCCTGGAGGTACAATGAACTGTGCTGTGGGGGATGGGAGAGGTAGCTCAGGGGATGGTCCCACAATAACAAGATCGGACCGCTATGTCTACTCCCTGTGAAAGTGGGCAACTGGGAGGTTTCACCAGAGCTCTCCCCAGCTGCTCAAGGTCTGGCTAAGCCAGACATGTTGGGCTACTGTTGCAGAGAGAGGGGGGTGACAAGCTCTGCCTTTTCATGGCCCCTGTCCTCAGCGTCCTCAGGGTGAGAGACCCAGCATGCAGAACCCTCTGTTAGGATTAACCTTGACTTGTTTAGTCTCTGTTTCCCAGGCTGGGGAGGGAAAAAAAAAAAATAGAAAGAGGTTCCAAAAAAGGAGGATCTGGGCAGAAATCGGGAAAAGAAAGAGTAAGGAGGAGCTATGGGGGTGAAGAAGGAGGGTGGAGGAGGGGCAGGGAGAGAGAAGGAAGGGGGTGCACACACAGAATTACAGCTGCTCCCTGGAGTGCTATTTTTAGCTCCTTCCCCAGAGGAAAGTGAGCCCCTGCCTACACGGGGCAAACAGGTCACCTGACTGCTGCTGCTTCTACACTTGTACCTAATCAAGCCTGTGTCTGCCAGCCAGCCAGCCACCCTGTGGCATCTCAGTGGGCGGAGGGGATAGAGAGGGAGGCGGGCAGGCTGGATGATGACTTAGCTCTGAAAGAGAAAATGGGGTCCTTTTTCCCTTGCAATTCACAGTGGGGTAGAATAGGGTGTGATGCCCTGGGAAAAGACTGGACTGTAGGCCCTTCACTCTCCAATGATCTGTAGAACAGCAGAGCTGCACTCCAAACACCTGGCTGCACCCCAAGCTGTCCCAGGGTCCCAGCCACCTCAGGACCCAGGAAGCTGTACCCCCCACAGCTCTCAGGGACCAGGGACGCAGTCCCCCCAGCCGGCACACAGTTCATTGGCCACCAGTGATGTCACAGCGGTGAATCGGTCACCATGTTCAGCTTTAGAACAAAGTCACTACCACCCCACAAAGAAACATGATGTTGAACATATCCCCACAGCTCTCTAAACATCAGCTAGTCAACCCTCTGGCTCTGCGAATTTGGGGGGTCCAGACAATTACTGCATACAGAGTGGTCTCTTGGGTCTGGCTTCTTTTACTGAGCTCCAGAGGCTATGGTCATGCATGCTGTGACCAGTCTCAGTGCTTCCTGTTTGGGACTGAACAGTGTTCCACTCTGGAGTCTTGGTTGGTCTCATCTTACCAATAAGGACACAGTCTGTGTGGCCCTGTGTTGTCAGCTTTCTTGGCTATTAGTCTGTGTTTTAGTCAGGGTTTTACTGCTGTGAACAGGCACCATGACCAATGCAACTCTTATAAGGACATTTAATTGGGGCTGGCTTACAGGATCAGAGGTTCAGTTCGTTATCATCAAGGTGGGAACAGGGCAGCATCCGGGCAGACATGGTGCAGGAAGAGCTGAGAGTTCTACATCTTCATCCAAAGGCAGTCAGGAGAAGACTGGCTTCCAGGCAGCTAGGACAAGGGTTTTAAAGCCCATGCCCACAGTGACACACTTCCTCCAACAAGGCCACACCTCCTAATAGTGCCACTCCCTGAGCCAAACACATGCAAACCACTACAACCAATTGGCCTTTCTGATTCTTAGGTGACTCTAGAGTGTTTGTGAACCACTGTCTTCCACCCTTCTTGTAGAGCTACGTGAAGATTCTCATTTTCCACACCATTACCAGTTCATGTCCCTGCCCTTTCACATCAGCCATCCCCACAGATGAGCCTGTCTTTCCCTTGGATGAAAAGCAGTGTTCACTATCTTGGCATGAATTGCCAGCCTTTGTGACAACATCGGCCAAAGGTCAGGACACATGGAATTTGCAGGAATGTGCTTGACCCTCTGTGAGCCCCATGGTGGGGCAGGTCACTTCCAGGACCCTCAGGCCTCACTGGTCAGATGGAATATAGACATCTCTGGTCTCTAGGAGAGTGGCATCAGGATACAGCTCTCTGCACAGAGCTGGCCATCCAGACATGGAACTGTTGAGCCTGACCCCCACCCAAAACAGGAGCCTTGGCAGGTGAGGAAGCACTGGGTACAGAGAGCAGGTAGAGACATCCCAGGTTCAGGGTATCAGAGGAACAAGCCCCCTTCCCAGGTGTGCAAAGCTGGCAGACATGTTCTGGTGACAGTTTCTGGGGCTTGGGAGTAGCAGAGAAGGAAACAGGTCCCCAAGGCCAGAGAGACGGCCACCCCGAGTCTTCACAGTTTGCAGTACCTGGTTCATCACAGCAGCTCTGACAGTACCTATCATGGCAGGCCTCAGCTGGATGGCTCCAGCTCCAAGCCTCCACAGTCAATGGCAGTTCTACCACCCTGGTCCCTAGCTTCCCTCACAGAGGACCTTCTAGTTACACACACACACATACACACACACACACACACACACACACACACACACACACACACAGCTCCGGAGCTAATACTCTGTGAGGCCAGGCTACCCCTCACTGGGCACCTAGCTCACACCTGCTTTTCTGGGAAGGATTCCTGCATTCCTCTTCCAATGAGCCCTGGTTCCAGGTGAGCTTGCTGACTGACGCCAGGCTGGCCTCACTGTCAGGAATGACCCTCCACTCTGCAAGACTGGACAGCCCAGAGCACCACACTCACAGGGGTTACATGAGACCCTACCACAAGTTTATCAAAGAGGATTAAGAGCCAGCCTGAGCCAGGCAGTGGTGGCGCACGCCTTTAATCCCAGCACTTGGGAGGCAGAGGCAGGCGGATTTCTGAGTTCGAGGCCAGCCTGGTCTACGGAGTGAGTTCCAGGACAGCCAGGACTACACAGAGAAACCCTGTCTCATAAACAAAACAACAACAAACAAACAAAAACAAACAAACAAAAAAAAGAGCCAGCCTGAGACCTTTGAGTTAGAGGTTAGAACTAACAACCCAAAACTCACAGGGCTGGAGTCCCCAGATCTCACAAGCCAGAGAACTGTCAGCAGTCACCTCAGGTCACACAGACCTCTGGCTCACTTTACTTTCTTATTTTTGTCAGAACACTGACATTCCTTTTTTTCATTATTGGAATTATTGTTTAACAGTCTCAACATTTCATTAAAACACACACACACACACACACACACACACACACTTTAACACCCCAAATATTAGGAGGATCTGAGAACAAACGGTAGCCTTTGGGGGCTGAGATGGCTCTGTCATTAAAATGCTTGCCTTGCAGCATGAAGACCTGAGTTCAAATCCCCAGGAGCACACTCTATAACCGCAGTGCAGGGCCTGGAGATGGGGCCCAGGGCTATCTGCTCTAGCTGACTCGGTGGTCTGCAGGCTCAGTGAAGGACTGTTGCAAAGCACGAGGAGGGATGGATAGGATCCAAGTTCACTGTCCACCGGTATGAATTTCTCAAAACATTATATATCTGCCGAGCTCCCTGCTGGCTTCCACACCTGCACAATGGCCTGTGTGCCTTTGTATATCACACACACACGAGAAACAAAATTATAAGTAAAATAAATAGCAAGACTTTGAAACTTTCACTGTCTGGAATTGTTGGAGGTGTTGAGGCCTGTCTCCTTTAGACACAAGAAAGTCTTCAGTGGGGACCTGGGGCAAGAACCAGGCCACCAAGCCAGCCCGCCACATCTCCCTCACATATAAGCGTGCAAGAAGGGTCTGAGTGTGGTGAAGCTTGCTGATCCTGATCCTAGTCCCTACCCCACTGTTAGAAGATGAAAGACTCTCAGGCCTACTGATCACCTGTCTCTCCAAAGTGTCAGAAGGTCAGGAAAGTCAGTGCACAGCTTCCCCAGCTCTGACCACCGCCATCTTAGCTGCAGCTCCTTGGAGATCACACCCTTCCCACCCCAAGCTCTTCTGAACCCAGGCTTCTCTTGGCACCACCTTGCCCAGTGTCTACACCTTAGACACACAGATGTGGGCAGCTCCTTCCTCTCTGCCTCCCAGGGCTATCTAACTGCCCGCAGTTGACGTCACAGACAAAGATGCCTTAGAGAGAGCTGAGGCTAGCCCAGGGCCAGAAGTTCTGACCTTACCTGAAAGGCAGTGGACAGGGTCTCTGGCTCCTTTCTGGGATAACGTAGGCAGAGGACAGTGGACTTTAGCAGTGGCCAGAAACCCTCTGACCTGGCCCTCAGAGGTGGTCCTGGGATTCATCTCTTGCTTACAACTCAAGAGTCACATGACATTAAACTCAGCCAGGGGAACAGCCAGGCAGCAGGGTTGGCATCCTAAGCCTGAACTTCTCAGAGGCTTAGAGAAGGCAGGAGATGACCCTGGGCCTCAGCCAAGTAACTGTTCAGGGCCATACCCAGGCGTAACAATCAGAGAGGCTGCCTAGCCAATGGCCTATGGAACACGGCCTGCCTGCTGCACCCAAAACTGAGCTGAGGTTTCCTCTGCAGAGTTTGTTGGGGGCCAGGGTGTGACTCAGTATTGAGGTGCTTGCCAGGCAGCACAAAAAGGCCCAAGGTTCCTGTTCCAGGACACCCCCCCAAAAAACAAACAAACAAACTGCAGTGTTTGCTACACTGTGAAAGTCTCAACCCACTATCTTAAGGTCCCAGCCATGTTCTCTCAATTTTTGTCTCAGTGAAGCAAAGTGCCACCAGGGGTCACCAAACACTGCCACAGGGGGTGACAGAACTGGCCTCAGCCTGAGCTGCAATGTAAGCCAAAGTCACTGGAGTGTGTGTGCTACAAGGGGGTTGTGAGAGGAATCGCACAGCTCACGTCCCTCGGCTGTCTCTGGGTGCATCTTGTTCTTAGGTTCTTGTTGTTGTGATGGTTGAAGGGTTGGTTGGTTTTGAAACAGGGTTTCTCTGTGTAGCCCTGGCTGTCCTCAAACTCACTATGTACACACCAAGCTGGCTTCCAACGCAGAGATCCGCCTGCCTCTGTCTCCCAAATGCTGGGATTAAGGCGCTCACCATCACCACAGCCCAGCAATCTACCTTGTTCTTGAGATGAGATTCCCAGAATACCTCTCTCTGCTCTTTAGCACACACAAGTGAGTAATATTAGCGACTCACAATGTTGTACAGCTTTCATCTCTAACTAGATCCACAACCTCCTGCCATAGCACAAGGTCGCTGAGCCCACGAGCAGTCTCCCAGCCCTTCTTCCAGCCCTCAGGTACCTGGAGACCTCTCTGTTTTGGAGGCTTCTGTCATGGGTGTTTTTCCTGTTGACGGATTTTTCGCCTGCAGCCCCTGGCATGACTTCTCAGTGCTGCGCGGGATCTTCACGCCGGATGTTGGGCATGCACATGCCTGGTTCTTTTCCAGTCTGCATGGTTCTCAGCTGTGCGGAGTGGCCACGTTTGCTCTTTCCCAGTCTGCATGGCTCTCAGCTGTGCGGAGTGACCGAGTTCATTTAACTACTTGTTAGCTGATGAGTAGGTCTGTCAGTTTTTTTTTTTTTTTTTTTTTTTTTTTAACTTCCTCTTTTATTTTAGACTATGGATGAAGGTTCCTGTTCTGTTGCCCAGGCTGACCTCAATCCCCAGTTCAAGCATGTTGTGTGTCTACGTGTGCTCATTGATGGCTCTGAGTCCCGTGTCTGCTAGAAGCCTGGCACTGTCAGCTCCTGGACTTAGCTGGGCCCGTCCACCTCTCTGGCTTTGTATTATCTGTTTTTGTATTGTATAAAATGCAAACTAGAAAGGCCATGCCTGCCGGCAAGGATATGGCCTCAGCTGAGGGACAGAACATGACTGTTTTCCACAAAGGCCTATATGTCGAAGGCTAGGTCCTCGATTTAAGGCATGTTGAACATCCTAGGTCACCGGGAGGGTATAACCCTGTTTGGTGGCAGAGATACGGGCAAACTTCCTCTGAACATATCAAGACAGTGTTCTGGCTCGTGTGCGGAGGGAGACACTGTGTTCCAGTCCTAACCCAGTAACTGTAGCCACAACCTCATTAGCAAACTTTGTAGCTATGATACAGGTAAGATGAGAATGGTCCCCAGTCAACATGACGGCACCCTTGCAAGAAGATCAGGTGACAGGGATACACAGGTGTGACTGCCGGGAGAGAAGAGCCTGGAGCCGAGCTGCAACTCGACAGACAGACAGACAGACAGACAGACAGGAGCCGCCAGGAGTTAAAGAGATAAGACTGAGGCCTCTGAGGCCTTCACAGAAGCCCGGCCTCTGCTGGTGCTTAGAGTTCACACTTATGGACTACAGACAGCACGAGAGGAAGTGCCTACTGTGTTAGCCTCTGGTTTATGGTCATTTGTCACAACAGCCACAGGCCACCCTTGGAGTTTTCTGCCATGCACTGTGGTGGGTTCGTGTGCAGCCTTTATTTTGTGTGACAGAGGCAGGGCTCCTGGAGACAGACCCACATCGGGTCAGTGATCCTGTAGCCACAGGCCCTCAAGTCCACTAGAGGACAGGACAGGTAAGTTGTGTAGATTGTCACAGAGCCCACAGCACATGGAAGTGAGAAGACATGTTCCGGAATCCTTGAGTGTTCCCAGTGGCATTAGCACATTTGTGTCCTGTGCTGGAGGCTGAGGCTCTCCTTAACTACCTACCTGCTGGGTTTTGAGAGCAAGTTTTAGATTAACCAGTCTTTTTTTTTTTTTTCTTTAAGATTTATTTATTTTTATTTTATTTAATCCCGCCTCTCCCTTCCCAATGCTGGGATTACAGATGTGCACCAGCATTTCACGGGTGCTGAGGTTCAGCTCCCATGCTTGTGTGGTAAAACATCTCATGGACTAAGGCAGTCACCCCCCTACCCCCTAGAGCCACAGTTTTTAGGCATTGCAGTGTAGGGCCTTTCTTCCCCACATAAAACCACTGTAAAGCAAATTAAATGGGCATTTGGGAGGCAAGGACATTCATTATTCAATAAAGCTGTACAAACATACATCATCTCAGCTACAATAAGCAAGATTAAAGAGCTTATAACCTTTCAATTACAAGATAATTTATGTGCATGCAGAATGGACGCCTGTGAGGAGCTGGCTGTGAGGAGAGGCTGGCCCGATTAGCTTAGGGGGAGGGTGGGCGGCAGAGTCAATGAGAGTCTGCAGGGTGGAGACTGCAGACCCAAGCCTGGGGTAGTCGCAGGTGGGGACCTGGGGGGCCCAGTGGGAAGCAGGAAGTGCTTTCTTTTGTTCTTTATCTGGACTGGGAAAGATATTTAGAGAGGCCTTGAAAGACATAGAAACCAGTTCGTCTAGAGGTGTCAGCCAGCTGGTGCCTGGAGCGGCTGACTTGAACACAGATGAGGACTGAGGGCTCTTGTGTGCCAACCCTGTCCCTTGTGTAGCACCAAAGCCCTGGTGGCTTTGAGAGAGACCCTTGAGAACTCTGTCCTCAACACTCCTGGTTCTTCCTCCACATGTAGGGTCCTCCTTACCTCCTCTTCTCATCCCCTCATTATTATTTTGAAGTGGGTCCCCTGGTCACTGCCTCATCCCAAGCGGCTTTTTCAGTACTGAGTCCAGGCAGCGGGACTCGAAACTCGGACTCAGTCTGGATTCTGGTCTTCTTCACTTAAACTAGAAATGCACCATGAAGTGAGTCCTGTGACTGAACCCTTGGGCCCCTCCCACCTTGACCTTTGCATCCTTTGGGGCTAGCACAGGATATGCAATCTTTCCCTTAACCACCTAGAGAGACCAGGAACCCTGATGACTCAGGAGTTCCGAAACCTGTCAGTACTGTACACAGTCTCGCTTCCTGAGAAGCCACCATCACAGTGGCACCCCACACAGCTTGTTCTGAGCGTGTCTACAGGTTTCGTTCCTTCTTAGCACTCAGTGGCTCCGGCGTCTATTGGGGATTATCTGGGTGCCCCACCTGGGTCCCACTCAACCGCTTGCTATGTGAGGGTGCCCAGCACTTATGTCACGTGGCTCTTCTCTCCACAGGATGGAGGTTTCTGCAAATGCCATGGAGGATGTGGGGGACAAACTCATAGTTATACGAAAGGTCTGCTCCAGTTGGTCTTAGGGGAGTCAAACCAAACAGCACTGCCTGCTTTTGTTTTCAGTGGTTGGGGGCAGGGCTGCTGAGAGTCCTCCATGAAGTGTCTGCCCTATGCTTCATCCTGGGCCACCCTTTCTTGGTCCATTTTAGCTGCCATTCCCCCCCACCCCCAAGTGTCCTAGCAATGCCTCATGAGAGGCATTGTGCCTCCTGTTTCCTATCCCCATCCCCCAGAGACAGCAAACTGGAACACAGAGGGCCACCTGGCCAGGTGCTTCGTATATTTCCTGTTTCTTGACATCTGCCCTGCCCTGTTCCATTCATGAGCTCCCCTTGCCAGACACTGTGAGACAGAACCGCAGCTTTTGATCATCTCATCGTTTGGAAATGCAGCTAAGCCCTTGAGAAATATCCTCTGTATAGCCATGCGTGACTACCATCTCAGCGCTCACAAGCTGGAGATAGAAAGCGCCAGAGTTCAAGGTCAGCCTGGTCCATATAGCAAGACCCTGCCTTTTAAAAAAGATTCAAAAAATGGCACAGAGAGCTGGAAAAATGGTTCGGCAGTTAAGAGCACTTGCTACTACTTCTGCAGAGCCCCTGAGTTCAGTTCCCAGCTCTGATACTGGGTGGCTCACAACCACTTGTAACTTTAGCTCCAATGCCCTATTCTGATTTCTGAGGGTACTGCAGTCATGAGCACAGCCTTAACCTCATATATAAAACATTAAAAATCAAAAAAAAAAAAAAAAAAAAAAAAAAAAAAAAAAAAACCCCAGCATGGGAAGAGTCTGACATGCCAGGTTGTCTAGAGTAAAATCACTACAAAAATAGAAGCCCCTTTCCCACTAACAAGAATTAAACTTTGTTATTTTTTTTTTTTTTCATTTTTGACTCCTGTTTACCCTTGGCACTCAGAGAAAGCTCAGTAGATACACTGTCTTCTAGTGCCTTCGGCTCCCAGAAGCTTCAGAGGAGTGAGAAAGGCCAAGACTATCCTTCAAATCCCACAACACTCATATCAATGGCCTTCCAGTCACCTGGGTGGCTCTAGGATGGACTGCAGGTGACAAATGGGGCTGCCAGGCTAATTACTGTGTTTCTAGACCACATTTCTCACGGGCTGGATCTGCTTGTCTATGGAAAGCCCTGAGCAAGCATCCGGTCTCCTCAGAGAGGGTGGGGGAGGCCATCACGTCATGGACTAGGTCAGCATCTCTCAGGGCTGATCCTGAGTGACTGGTGACTGGGGAGGGTGTGTGTACCTGACCATTGGGGACCTGGAGGTTCCTGGGTCCTATGGGAGAGAAACAAGGTGTCTGTAGTTTACTGTGATCTGAGAAGGTACCAGAACCCAAGCTTTGGAACAGGTATCCATGGTCACCTGGCCTCCAGGGAAAACATACATAAGATTTGTTCCAAGCACAGCTCATGTGTATGTAAAAGACTTTATGTTACACGTGCACAAATGCATGCATTTGCAAATGTCCACATATCGTTAGGCAGTCCAGAAGAAGGCTCATGTCACCCATGTCTTTCTCTACAATCTTTCCATTCATGGGTTCTCAGCTGCCCCCTCAGGACAGAAATTGTGCCACAAGTATAAAGGGGAGTCTGATTCAGAGCCAGAGGGACCCTTGAGGTCTGATCCATGGATCTTATTCTCCGTGGTATTCGGTATAACCCGGGAAGCCTGCTTTTGAGGCATGGATCCACAGTGGCCGAACGTCAGAAACCTTTACAAGACGCATGGGGCTGCTGGCCTGCTTCATCCTATGCCAGATCCTAAGGCCACCACTCAAAAGAGAAACTCCAGAATAACAGGACACCATAGGCCTAGAGAGTATTCACCAGCCAGCCAGCTCTGGTTCTACCAAACAGAGCATTCCAAGCCAAGAGTGGAATTGGCCACTGACCTCGTGGGCTACAAAGAGAAGCTAAGCTAGGCGACAGCTGGGCACGGAGCCGAAGCGCAGAGGATGTCTCAGAGGATGGCACGGTTCTAACCTCAGGAACTCTGCGTAGCCACAACCTGAGCCGGGCCCTTCAAGACCCAAGTTCACTCGAGAAAGTGAGCACACCAGGCGTGCACAATGCAAAATCCCCAGAAAGTCTGCTTGTCGTGATGTGATGTTGTAGATCCACATTTGACAAAGGGTTCTGCCCTGGTGTCCCAGGAACTGTGCTATGCACCGTGAGCAGCTCTTGCGGACCCCAGGATCTGCAGACAGCTGCTTTCTGGGTGGCTGTCCAGCCAAGTGGGCACCTCCTCTTCAGGCATCTACAGACTGATGGCCAGTGTCTCTGCCCATACTTGGGGATGAGCAGAATTCTGTCACTTGCCCGTGCACAGTGACATTACTGATTATGCGCTTAGCCAGACACGAGTGGGACACGGAGGAGTTAAAATTCAGGATCCTGGGAACGTAGCATTTTGCAGTCGTGGGTAAGGATGCATCAACTGCTTCCTGGTGCAGACGATAAGGAACAAGGACTAGATTCAATAAGCCAGCCCCTAGCTCCTAAATCCACTAAAGCTCAATGCACCATGCCAGTAGCATTGGCATCCTGACTCTGGTGGACTTTGTGGGTAACTTCTAGGCAGAGACATATGCACTGCACAGCATGTTACAAGGTCCATGGGGTCATCAAACTCCAGAATCTACCTTAGGGTCAGGAGGGGAAAGTTTGGAGCAGTGAAAACCATCTTCCAGCTCTGCATTGGGTGACTCCTAGGTGACCCCGGTCTTGATAGCACTCCACTCTTTCAGTGAATGTTCACTGGGCCTGGGGGTACAGCTCAGTTTAGCTTCCGCTACTGTTCGTGTACTGCTTGAATTCTTTCTTGAGGTGGTACAAGAACCGAGGACCCAACTCTCACTGTGACACTAGGAGAGAGAGAAGTATTCAGGGAGGGCCAGACGCAGGGCTCAAGTGGCACTGGGAGGCACAGGGTAAGGATGGTGTATAGAGCTGAGTCAGCAGATATCGGTCATACCTGTGGGTGCCATCACTTGGCTGTCAGCATCGTGGACTAGCTTAACTAAAGCACAGGCCAGTGTGAGCCTGTCATGTGACACGAGGCGATGGCTGCTATATACCCCCAACAGACGTGACACAGTCATGTTGCCGACAGTGCTGTGCTTCAAGGGAACAGTCAACTAGGAAAGACGAGATAGGACAGGAACATTTTTGTCGTGTCTGACATCAGGAGACTCATGGACAAGGATAGTGATTATCCGGAGCACAGCCATGGGGCGAGGTCAAGGGCGACGTCACCCATCTGAGCTGTGCCTGTGTGTGCAGCTCACACTGGCAGGCGGGACAGCGTGGGAGACCATGGCTGCGCCTATCCTGCTGTACCTCCATGTTTGTCCCCCACATTTGTGCTGCCCCACCCCAGCACTACTTCCCAGTGGACATAAGCTCTGATCCCAGACAGGGGTGTAAGATAGGCCAGAGCTGAGGGCTGAGGGTCAGGTCTGTCTGGCTACATCAGCAAGCCAGCCCGGTGTGTGGGCTTCTAGGACATGTGCCTCTCAGCAAGGGGACACCTGCATGTCACATGGGTGTGGTAAGGAAGAACTCCGTGGTTTTGAGTCATGGGGTAAAGGGCCATCTTTGAAGAAAGATCCCCTGGGGTGTCTCAGGAAAAACCTGATCAAAGGGTGGCAGATCCAGCTGGCCCAGGTAGAGGATGGAGCAGGCGCTGGCCCAGCACAGCCAGCCTGGTGTGTAGGTTTATAGAGTATGGGCCTCTCAGGCTGGAGAGAATGGGAGGCCAGAGATAGGACTCAGTTGCCCTGGGCACACCCCCACCTTTGTGTGGACTTTCCTCCTGAGGCTCTAAATGCCCTGCCCCACCAGCCCAGACTCAGCTAGCAGAGCCCCTAAAATGCCACATCTATTTTGGAACACCCCAGCTCCCCAGAGCAGGAATGAGTCACTAGGACCACATCAGCCAGGAGGCCAGAAACTGCTTGAGTAGGCTGAGTCACCCAGGTCAACTACACCCCTCCACAAGCTTCCCCGCAATTCCTGCCTTCCGGAGGTTTCCAGTCACAGAGTGAACAGTCCTGCTTGTTGAGACTTTGCTACTGAGTCCCTCGGCCTTGGGGTCCCAGGACCAAGAGAGCATCACTGACCACATTTACAGGGTAGGACGCAGAGGCCTGCTGTCCTCAGGCTTAGCCAGTGGTCCTGCGGGCAGTGATGGGGCTGTCCAACCCCCAGCACAAACTTTTCCTGCCTCCTGTAAAGACATAGCATGAAGGGCAGTCCCTGGCAAAGTGGGTTCAGAGAGCCAGGCTTGTGCATTTGGGGTTGAGGAGGTAGAAGTAGCTTCTTGATGGCTGTTGGAGACAGATAATCTCCTTCAGGAACGTCTGCGGTGGGGGGTGGGTGAGCTTGCTTGGTGGAGTCTCTTGCAGGGCGGCCCACTGTTAGGGAAGACTGGAAGGAGAGCCGGGGCTGGGGATGAACATCATGGAGCAGCCCTGGGTGCCGGTGTGACTGGCAGACAATCATTCTATGTAATCCCCACTGTCCAGTGACCGTGTTTGAGACCTGTGTGCATGGGCTCGCCAAGGGGCAGATGCGATCAAAGCCCGGAAGAACATTCCTTCGGTAACGCCCTTGAAAGATGCGTCAAGTGCTGAGTGAAAACAGATAAAGGGGGTTGATCCCACAGGCGGTGAAGGCTGGGCCTCCGGCCTCCTCTGTTCTCACCAGCCTCACTTCAGAGTAAAGAACTACACACACAGGATCCAGCTGAGAACGATCCAGTGTCCTTCTTGGTAAAGGAATTTCTGGAGACCCAGAAGCAAAGAGCTGCCTGCCGCTCTCCTGATGGTCTGCTGTGCTCAGAGCAGATGCCAGCCAGGCCAGCGAGTAAACCAACCCAGGGAGTGGAGTCAGGGGCCCGGCAAGAGTCCTCAGAGCACACTGAAGTGAGGCTTTTGCTGGCAATGCAGGGAACCAGCTGCCATGGGACCTGCGACCTCACTGGAGCCTGGCTGCATCTTCTCAGTTCCTAGCGAGGTCTCCTGGGCCGCGCTGTAGTTACTGGCGGGGACACACGCTGCAAGTCTCTGTGGCCCAGCTGCCCTGTACCAGCACAGTTTCAGGAAGGCCGCCCGAAACTTCTGCGACATAAGGCTGTAGATGACAGGGTTCACAGCGCTGTTGGTGTAGACACAGGTACGGCAGAATAGAAGGACCCAGGGGTCCAGGAAAGGCTGGGCCAGGAAGGAGTTGAGCAGCACCAGTGTGCGGTAGGGGGTCCACAGCACTGCAAAAAGCAACGCGACCACGGCCAGCATCCTGGTGGCCTATGGAGAGGAAAAGTGGGGCGTGGCTAAGGTGGGGCGTGGCTGTGAGACACCCACCAGGCATAGGGAAAGCTCACAACAGGGTTGCTGAATTCGTCAGATGCCAAAACCAGGGGGTTGGAGATCTCTCAGGACTGGGTGGGCCTCAGACAGCATCAGGATGGTCACCACCCACTTCTGTTACAAAGTCCCTGGCCCCAAATAGGGTCCCCACTGTGACTTTTCCCATTTCAAAGTCCCTTCTCTGCTCAGCCTGACACCTCACTTCAACCTTGGCTGTTCCTCTTCCTGGACCACTTCCACACTCCCAGCTTGGGTTTCTATCCCAAGCTCAGAACTCTATCCATTTGTCACCTGTCAGCAAAGCCCCTGAACTGTCCCCTAACTGCTCTTCTCCTGTGTCACGCGCTCCCATGTTTCCTTCCTTCCTGGCTTTGGACAGGCTTGTGTTTACTTGGTTCTACTGTTGTCTACAAGGAGGGCATCTGACGGCTTTTCCATGTTTTCCCTCCCTGTGTTCCAGCACCCAGCTGGCACATACCAGGGCTTGTCAGGCAATGGATGGATGGATGGATGGATGGATGGATGGATGGACAGACAGATAGATGGGTGGGTGGGTAGATGAATGGGTGACTGGGTGAGTAGATGGATAGATGAATGGGTGGGTGGATGAATGGGTGGGTGGGTGGGTGGATGGATGAATGGATGGATGGATGGATAAATGGGTGGATAGATAGACGGATGGACAGACAGACAGATAGGTGGATAGGTGGGTGGATGGATGAATAGGTGGGTGGGTAGATGAGTGGGTGGGTGGGTGGATGGATAGATGGATGGATGAATGGGTGGTGAATAGATGGATGGGTGGATGGATGACAGATGAATGGATGGAAAGAAAAGTAGATGAATGATTGGATGGGTGGGTAGATAGGTTGATGCAAGTGGGTGGGTGAGTGGATGGATGGATAGATAGATAGATAGATAGATAGGTGGATGGATGGGTGGGTGGGTAGATGGATGGGTGGGTGGGAAGACTGGATGGATGGATGGGTAGGTGGGTGGATGGATGGTAGGTAGGTGGATGGATGGATGGACAGACAGACAGATGGTCAGACAAATGGGGACCAAGTGACTCACTTATCTGCTTTCTGAGTTACACCCTGTGTATTTTATGTTCTTTTGCATATCTGTGCCTCTCCCCATGGCTCTCCCCACATGCAACCCCACCTGTACCCAGGAGGACCCCTAACCTGCTTCCTGGAGGACATGGAGTCCTTGGACCTAGAGCAGTTGCCTGGTGCACCCTCGATCTGCCCGTGGGGCTGCCTCTCCTTCTGCCAGGCCTCCTGGGACAAGGGGCTCTGAAATAAGATCCTCCCGATGAACCCATAGAGCACGAGGGTCCCCAGCAAGGGTGCGATGAAGAAGACAGTGAAGTCCAGCAGGTAGATGGGCAGGTAGAGGCCTCGGGACACCTTGTAGCCACATTCTAGGCGCTGGTTGTCACGGACATTGAGGTCCACCAGGAAGAACCAGAGTAGGCAGTAGAGGGACGTGACCCCCCAAATGCCTGCGATGATCCGTTTGGCCCGGGCCACAGTGCACACAGTCTGTGCTCTCATTGGGTGGCAAATGGCGATATACCTGTGGGACAGAAGCAAGGCGTGTTGGTTCCTAAGGACTGCTTGTTGTATGTCTGGGGCTACTGTCCCAAGCTGAGACTTATCTAGGCAGTAGTGGATTTGCTATACTTTGAAAGGGCAGAAGTAGAGGGTTGTAGAGGTTTAGGGCAAGGACACTTCAAGGACAGGCAGAGCAAAGCCAGCCTCTGGAGAGGAATAGAGCAATCTGGAAATGTCCCATCCTATGATCCCCATGCCTTCTAAAGGCATCTTTGTGATCTAAAGAGACCACGTGTAGTCAAAGTGTTTTGTGCTACCCTCCACCAAAGGCAGGGGTCAGACTGTATATCTCCCACAGGCAGATCCCTTGGGCTCCTGGGGACAATCATGTGGTTCAGATGAGACATCCTTACGATGATGACTTGTCCCCAGACAAGTATATATATGGATTAGAGAAGGAGATGATTCATTGTTCTGGATGTGGCAGACCTGGGTTCTGGGCAGCCCTAACTAGCTCCTGAGTTCAAAGCCTCAGCTCCTGCCAATCATACAGCTGAATTTGACCCAAAATTCAGGCTTCACATCAGCCAGGTTCAACCACTGGACCATCTGTCTCTGGGGTGTTACAGTCAGAGCTAAGCAAGACGTGGTGGTACATTTGTAATCCCAGGACTCAGGAGATACGGCTATGAGTTTGAGCCAGCCTCAGCTACAAAGAGACTTCAAGGACAGTTTGCTATTCAAGTACGCCTTCAAAATGAAACCCCCTCTCATAAAATGAACAAGCAAGCAAGCAAATAAGAAAATCAAGCTGAGGCTGTGGGTGGTGGCACACGCCTTTAAGCCCAGCACTTGGGAGGCAGAGGCAGGTGTTGCGGTAAATCTCTCGCCCATAGGGAGTCCATAGAAGAAAAGACACAAGTCAATAAGTATCAAATGAATGCTGCATGCCTAGATTGGGCAGATTTACCATTAAACTACACTATTCCCCGGCTATGAGAGCTCTTAACAACTTGCGGTTTCCTAGGTCAAGGCCTTCTTCGTCTTCTCTCTCTCCACCAACTGCCCTCTGCTTCGACCAACTGCCAACTCCGATGCTTCTCCTCCTCCTCCTCCTCCTCCTCCTCCTCCTCCTCCTCCTCCTCCTCCTCCTCCTCCTCCTCCTTCTTCTTCTCTCTCTCTCTCTCTCTCTCTCTCTCTCTCTCTCTCTCTCTCTCTCTCTCGGCTCTCCTCATCTTCCCCTTTTCCTGCCTCTGGCTCCTCCCACTCCTCTTCTACTGCCCAATCACTGGCTGTAGCCTTTATTTAACAAATTTGATTGGACAGAAGGTTTACAAGATTCACTCCTCCTTGGTGCCCGAGAATACTAGTGAATAATATTGAGATTGAGGGGATGGTTGACACTGGAGCAGATGTCACTGTTATTTCTCCAAATTCTTGGCCTGAAAGTTGGCCACTTCATGAAGTAGACATCCAGTTTCAAGGACTTGGAACTTTATCAAAAATAAAACAAAGCATAAGATGGCTTAAATGTATAGGACCAGAAGGTCAGCTAGGAAAATTGAGGCCATATGTGGCTGATATAGCCATTAACTTATGGGGAAGAGATCTATTACAACAGTGGAAAACCCAGATTAATATCCCCTCAGTGTCAATGTTTAATCATGAAATTCATCCGGCTCCTAATAAAAATTTAAAATTTGTTAAGAAACGTTATTTAAGGCAGTCTCACATTGTCCAAGCTGTTCATAAACAATATATGGTAGAGGCCGACAATTTAGCTCTACCCCAAAGAGCCATTGCTACCAAGACACCAACAACATTATCACTAAAGTGGTTGTCTAATCAACCCATTTGGATTGAGCAGTGGTCTATGACAAAAGAAAAATTACAGGTATTAGAACAGCTGGTCCAGGAACAACTGGAGGCTCAGCATATTGAAGAGTCTACCAGTCCTTGGAATTCTCCAGTATTTGTCATTAAAAAGAAATCTGGCAAATGGAGGATGTTGACAGATCTCAGAGCAATTAATAAGATTATTCAGCCTATGGGTTCTTTGCAGCCTGGTATCCCATTGCCTTCCTTGTTGCCTAAGGATTGGCCCATTATAGTGATTGATCTGAAAGATTGTTTCTTCACAATTCCTCTACATGAATGTGATAGGGAAAGGTTTGCTTTCTCAGTACCTACCTTTAATAAAGGTTGCCCAGTAAAGAGATATCATTGGAAAGTCTTACCACAAGGAATGGTAAATAGTCCTACCTTGTGTCAATACTTTGTACAACAGCCATTGGAGATAATTCGCAAAAGGTTTCCCAAATCAATTATTTATCATTATATGGATGATATTTTGTTGGCTGATTCAGATATTAATATCTTGGAAAAAATGTTTGATGAAGTAAAGAAACTTTTGCCTTGCTGGGGATTGCAAATAGCCCCCGAAAAAATACAAAGAGGAGATTCTATTAATTATCTAGGGTATAAGATAAGTCTACAAACGGTTAAGCCACAAAAGGTACAAATTAGAAGAAACCAGTTAAGAACCCTAAATGATTTTCAGAAGCTACTTGGAGATATAAACTGGCTGCGACCAGCAATTGGCTTGACCACTCAAGAACTAAGTAATTTATTTCAAACCTTACAAGGTGATAAAGATTTAAATAGTCCTAGGAAATTGACTCCTGATGCTGAGAAGGAGTTAGCCTTGGTAGAAAGAAAACTGCAGGATACACATCTAGATCATATTGATCCAAAAATGGCCTGCATCTTAGTTATTTTACCTTCTACTCACTCTCCTACTGGAATTCTTATGCAGAGAGAAGATTATATCCTAGAGTGGATATTTTTAGCTCATAAACAGAGTAAAAAGTTAAAAACCTACGTTGAGAAGGTTTCTGAATTAATACTGAAAGGAAAAATGAGACTTAGACAATTAGTTGGAATGGACCCGGCTGAAATTGTTGTACCTTTTACTAATGCAGAAATTACCTCGTTATGGGCACAAGATGAACATTGGCAAAGAGCATGTAGTAACTTTTTGGGAGAGATTACCAACAAATATCCTAAAAGCAAGTGGCTTCAGTTCATAAAAAGAGCTAATTGGATTATCCCTCGTATTTTAAAAGGAACTCCGATATCTGGAGCCCCTACATTTTACACTGATGCTAGTAAATCAGGAAAGGCAGGATATAAATCAGAAGACATAAGTAAGGTGGCTGAGAGTCCCTATAAGTCAATTCAAAAATCTGAATTATACGCAATAATCATGGTATTGTCAGATTTTCAAGAATCCCTTAATATAGTAACTGACTCTCAATATGCCAAAAGGGTTGTTTTACACATAGAGACTGCTGAACTTATTCAAGATAATTCTGAATTGACCTCATTATTTTTTCAACTACAACAAATTATTAGAAATAGAAGTAACCCCATATATATAACACACATAAGATCTCATACAGGTCTGCCAGGCCCTCTAGCACAAAGTAATAATGATATCGACCAGCTATTGATAGGAAGCGTGCTAGAGGCTTCAGAATTTCATAAAAAACATCATGTTAATAGCAAAGGTTTAAAGAAAGGGTTCTCTATTACTTGGCAACAAGCCAAGGAAATTGTGAGGCAATGCCCTACTTGCTCATTATATAACCAAACTCCACTGCCTACAGAAACTAACCCTAAGGGTACTCAAAGAAATGACATTTGGCAAATGGATGTCTTTCATTTTACAGAGTTTGGTAAACTGAAATATGTGCACCATACTATAGACACATATTCAGGATTTCAATGGGCAACTGCATTAGCATCAGAAAAGGCTGATTCTGTAATTACACATTTGTTAGAAGTCATGGCCATTATGGGAATACCCATACAAATTAAAACAGACAATGGTCCAGCATATACCTCTAATAAGATGGAGAAGTTTTTTACATATTATAATATAAAACATGTTACAGGCATATCACATAATCCTACGGGACAAGCAGTTGTGGAGAGATCCAATCGAACTCTAAAGGAGATGCTTAATAGGCAAAAGGGACCAATAAGAATCCCCAAAGATAGATTACATAGTGCTTTATTAACTCTAAATTTTTTAAATGCTAATGAACAAAACTCCACAGCTGCTGAGAGACATTGGATTGTGGAAAAAACTTCTGAACTAAATCAACCTGTTTATATTAAGGATATTATGACGTCAGAATGGAAAGTGGGAAATGTATTACGCTGGGGGAGAGGTTATGTTTATGTTTCCACAGGAAAAGAAAAGCTGTGGGTTCCTTCCAAAATGATAAAGATCAGAAATGACAAAGGGAGACCCCCTGAAGCACTAGTCGACACAGAAGAAAAGGGAGACTAACTCAACCAACCAAATGGGTGATGTATATATGGTGTTATGTCTCTTATATGGACTTAACTGGCTGGGACTAAAATGTCAATACAAAGCCAAGAACATTTAATTGGGTAATAATTTCTCATGACTTAATACATGCCATCCTTTATGAGGGCATGTATATAAGTTATATATAGTTTGATTAAGTAATCAAACTAACCTGAAGAGGGCAGTGGCCTTTCTTTATTGATCTTCATTGACAAAGCTGTGTGCCCTACATGTTCCACGTGAATGTTTTTATAAAACTACCTGTTGCTTTTAAGTTTTATATGTTACAGGATGAAAGAAGAGAAACTCAGCCCTAGCATGATTTATACTCGGGGATTCTGAGTCTCTAGGACCTCCTATTCCAGCTTCGTGCTTGATTCTACTGCAACTGCATCAAAGCCGCTTCTTTTAAGGACTTGC
The DNA here is from genome assembly GCF_011762505.2 of Arvicanthis niloticus. Classification (NCBI taxonomy): domain Eukaryota; kingdom Metazoa; phylum Chordata; class Mammalia; order Rodentia; family Muridae; genus Arvicanthis; species Arvicanthis niloticus. The sequence goes on from NC_047675.1 coordinate 48,150,736, forward strand.
TTCCAGAACTTTTTCAGAACAGCTAGCTTGCCTGTCCAGCCTTTCTGACTGTAACAGTTATGGTGTCAGCTTTGCTATGAACTTTCTCAGTACACAGTGACTTCAAGGCAAATCATGCCAGCTAGCTCTCCTTTGACTAAGCCAATTTTCCTGTTTCCCTTTGGGCCCCCAGATGGGAATTCTTCGCCCCAATTCAGCTGGAAGCAGACAAAAGGAGATCATCGCCCCAGTTCCTTATGTTGGGGTGGATGGTTCTGGTTACTTTGTAAATTATACATGTGTTGTAATTTAAGGAATACTTTACAAATGTAGTTTCAGACAGGAAGGGAATTAGAGAGCTAAATCTCAGGAATTACGTGGGATTAATATTTTACTCTTATATAGGCATTGTGCCTGTATAACTCATACAGAAATACAAAGCTTAGACCCAGTTTAAAAAAAAATAGGTATATCTTACATTGGTAAGAAATCTTTATAATAATTACAAGGTTGAAATTATAATCTCTTACATTGATATGGAATTTATATTAATATATTACTCTCATGTAGACATTGTACCTATATATCTTATTTAGAAATACAAGGCTTAGACCCAGTCCTTTTTAATTAAAAAAAAAAAATTAGTGGAAAGGAATTAACACACAACTGTTCAGATTGCCTTACATAGTTGATTTTCAAAAACATTAGAAATCCATAGAATTGACATTACAAACATTCTTATATAAACATTTATTTTATTGGAGACCTATCTGATCCTGACAGCTTCCCAGTCTTGGATTCTAAGAAGAAATTGAGCATCTTTGGAGTTACACCAGTTGTGGTATGACAGCCACTAGGCAAGAATTGCCTCTTTTCATCTACAGATGAAATAGTGTGCAAAAAAAAAGAAACACACTTGCAGAATAGTCGACTGATTATATCTGCCAAGACAGAGTAATCAGCCCTTAGTAATTCTGCATTACTAGGTCTGTCAGATGATCCTGGGCCAGAAGGCTGAAGACCAGATGCTCCAACATTTTGAAATAAGGAACTGTCTAGATGTTCAGTGGTCTATTTAAATTGGTTGAGTTTTAGAAGCCATGCTTTGTGCTTCCCATATCTTTATTTAACTGAGTCATTCTGGATTTCTGATGGGGTTGAAGATTTATAATCTCACAGCCAACCCAGGCTATTTACTTTAAGAGGATGGTTTTCAGATGCTATTCGTTCTGAAGACAGGACATAAGCCAGGTTCAGAACTAAGTTTTTTAATTGAGAGAGATGGCAAAGGTTCTATTTAGTTAACAAAAATGATGGACTGGGTGTTAGGTTTATCTTGTACTTTAACAATCACAACATGGTAATATAGTTAGTGTTCAATTAATATGCGAAAAAAAATTTTTTTTATTATTGGACAAAAGGGGGGAAATGTGGTGGATAGCCCTAGCCTCTTGTTGTCATGGTAACTCCACTCCTAGGAGGGGCTGAGAAGGAGGAGTGAATCTTGTAAACCTTCTGTCCAATCACATTTGTTAAATAAAGGCTACAGCCAGTGATTGGGCAGTAGAAGAGGAGTGGGAGGAGCCAGAGGCAAGAAAAGGGGAAGAAGGGGAGAGCCGAGAGAGGAGAGGGGAAGAAGCGGCGGAGTTGGCAATTGGTCGAAGCAGAGGGCAGTTGGTGGAGAGAGAGAGAAGACAAAGAAGGCCTTGACCTAGGAAACCGCAAGTTGTTAAGAGCTCTTATAGCCGGGGAATAATGTAGTTTAATGGTAAATCTGCCCAATCTAGGCATGCAGCATTCATTTGATATTTATTGACTTGTGTCTTTTCTTCTATGGACTTCCCATGGGCGAGAGATTTACCGCAACAGGCAGGTGGAACTCTGTGATTTCTAGGCCAGCCTGGTCTCCAAAGAAAGTCCAGGACAGCCAAGGCTATTACACAGAGAAACCCTGTCTCATAAAACCAAAAAAGAAAAACCCAAAACTAAGTTGGAGGAGACTTAAGAGACACTCCATAGCCGAGCACAGCAGTGAAGGCCTATTATTTCAGCTTAAGACGCTGAGGCAGGAGGATCACGAACTTATAATCAGCCTTACCAACTCCCTGTCTCTTTTAACTTTTTTTAAAAAAATTAGAGATGTGGCTTGCCTAGTCCATGGGAGACCCAGAGTTCAGTCCCCCGTAGTGGGGGTGGTGGGAGGGACCGTCTAGCTGCCTGTGTTCCAGATGAGAAATCTAGACTCAGAGGAAGGCCAGGACTTTTCCTGATGCCCTACATAAAACTAGAAGCAGATTAAATGTCCACATCTGTGCTGGTTCTCCTAGGACCTCCTGGCTCAGCTCCCCTTCTGTTCAGAGGGACCTTAATTTACCAGGAATTCCAGCTTGCATCCAGGCTCCCAGGATTTTTGTTAAGAAAGACAAGGGGAAGGAAGAAAGCATGGGTAACCCATGTGCACTTACCTCTCCACAGTGAAGGCCAGGATGGAGCAGGAGGAGACATTGATGCCTAGGTACTGGAAGTAGGTGATGCCCAAGCAGCCAGCATGTCCATAGATCCAGTGCCCAACCAGGCTGTCAGAGATATTGGGTAGCCCCGCAGCCAGCAGCACAATGAGGTCAGCTAGAGCCAGACTGACCAGGTAGCAGTTGGTGGATGTGTGCATGTCACGGGAGGTCAGCACTACCAGGACCACCATGGCATTGCCCACGATGCCCGTGGTGCACACCAGGAGCACCAGGAAGACTGAGACCACCTTGTACTCTGACAGGTCCAGTGTGGTGTCACCGTGAATGAGTGAGACATTGTTGGGGCTGTCCATCTTACTGGCGTTTTTTTTTTTTTCTTTCTGTGATGCCCTGAAGGCTTTGACCTTGGTAAATGACCCGTGCCTGTTCTTACAATAGAGTGGGGTTTTTTTTTGTTGTTGTTTTAAGATTTATTTATTTATTTATTTCAAGTATGTGAGTACAGTCTTCAGACACACCAGAAGAGGGCATTGGATCCCATTACAGATGGTTGAGAGCCACCATGTGGTTGACTAGGAATTGAACTCTGGACTTCTAGAAGAGCAGTCAGTGCTCTCAACCGCTGAGCCATCTCTCCAGCTGGCCTGTTTTTTGTTATTTAATTATTTAGTTTTTATTTTTATTTTTTATGTGTATGGGCATTTTGTCTGAATGTATGACTGTGTATCATGTGTGTCCTAGTGCCTATGGAGCCAGAAGATGGCATCAAATCCCCTGGATTGGAGTTACAGACTCCAATCTGTAAGTAAGTTGTTATATAGATGCTTGGAATTGAACCCAGGTCCTCTGGAAGAGCAGCTTGAGACACCACCAGGGCAGTCTATAGGGTGTGGGGCATGCTGGGACAGGGCTCAGATAGAAAGGCCAAGAAAGGAGTCAGCGTAGGGATCAGGTGGATGCATATTTGGGAGGCTGTAGTTTAAAGCACTGAGAGCTCTCCACTGAGGTGCAGAATGGCAGGCATCAAGGAGGGGCTCTAGAGTCAGGGCTGGAGGTAGAGACACAGCAGCCGTCAGCACAGGGAAATGGATGGTCCTGGGGACACCAGCTGCTGCAGTCCTGTAAATACTACAAGATTCACGATGTGGTCCCAGCCCCCAGCTGAGCGTGTGAGGGCTCACCTCCAAGCCTGAAGCCCGGAGCAGCAGCACCAGGCCCTGAGCCTCTGTTCACCTGCAGGAATGCAAGTGTCTGTAGCTCAAGACACAGAGACTCATGAACCACGAGGAGTTGGATGTGTATTCTGAGAACTATGGAGTCCCAGCTTCCTGGGGATGGCTACAGAGGAGTTGTTGGGGATCCAGATAGGGCAGGCACCAACCTGGGAGCAAAATGGGGGTTCAGCTTAGAGTGCTACAACTGATCACGCAGGGCAAACATACCACACTGCATACAAAGAAAACACAAGATAAAACACACTTCATAGATACACACATACACATCCCAATATACAACACACCAACATACACACATGCTACTCTATGCAACACACTCAGCAGACACACACACACACACACAGCACACACTATACTCAGTCCTACACATCCACGCACCTCCATGCTTCTACCCGGTCAGTGTGATTGCCGGAAGACACTGCAGAGCTCAGCACCACATAAACCCTAAGATGCCCTGGAGCAGGCGGCCAAGTACAACACGCGGGGCCAGGTGCTTATCCACGTCTGCTCAGCCTGAGGCCGGGTCCCATGGAGAACTACTGCAGCCCTCCGGACAGGGACCAGAGCATCAGAACAAGGCGGGCCTCGTGGAGAGACTGTACCTCCACAGATGCTGCCCCCACACGGCACACAGCTGTACACTTGCAGCACAGATCACATGTCTGTAGCCACCCAGCACACATGCGTACACAATGTGTGCCTGTGCCTACACATGTGCTCTGCACCTGTGCACATGGAAGATGCCTACGCACACTTGAGCATACATCCGGGTGTACACATACACACGCAGAAATACAAACCGAAAATCATACCCAACACACAATGACTGCCCACACAGGCACTACAAACCTTTTACATGTGTGTAACACATGTTCTGTGTGCATACATGACATTTAACCCTGATGTGAATGCCCTGTGTATTGTGCTCACAGTATAAGATACACACACACACACACACACACGTACGCACGCACACGCACATGCACACACACACACCACAGGCTGACTTTCCACAGCCTGGACATATACACTGTCCACTCTGATATTCCCACACAGACACGTACACAACATGCCTGCCCCTACAGATGTATCCACACAGCTGGGGCATTCCTGAAAAACAGCCCTTTCTGGCTGATGGAGCAGAGGACCCGTGCTCCTCCGCAGCTTCTAGCAGCTGTTCCAACCCCTGCAACCCTCTTTCTCTTTAGTCAGCAGGAAGCTGGAAACCAGGGCTGAATCCAGAGACCTCACAGTGCTCTTCCAGATGTGGGAGCCAGAGCTGCAGAGGTCCATCCCTGGTCATCCCTGACGTCTTATCTCCAGGGACTCTCATTGCTACTACACCTATTTAGCCCTGGTGTGAATGCCCTGTGTACTCTACCCACAGTATAGTGTGGGCACACACACACCTCAGTGGGGACCACTGCATACAATGTCCCAGCAAGAACTGCCCCCAACAGCCCCTAGACCCCCACGAGAAACTTCTAAGGTCAGAGAACTTACCTAGTGAAGACTCAATGCATTTTCCTCTTTCCAGGTTGGGCCAGGTGGGGGTTGGGAGGAGAGGGATAAGAGAAAGAAAGGGGAAAAGGGTGAAAGGGAGGAAGCAGAGAATGAGGAGGAGGGGGAAATAGGGAGGGAGGGAGGGAGGGAAGGAGGGAGAAAGGGAGGGAGAGAGAGAGAGAGAGAGAGAGAGAGAGAGAGAGAGAGAGAGAGAAACAATGCCCAAGCCTCAATCATTCCGTGGAAGGCGGCTTTATGTTCTGCCGACTGCAGTATTACACAGATGCGCGTGTGCACCTCACACAGACACGCACAGCCTCACCAACTTCTCCCGGCAGTATCTCAGCTCCACTCACACCCTCCCTCTGCAGAGCCGGGAGTCCCAGCGCCAACCTGTACCAACATCAGCAGCCTAGGCCTCTCCAGCAGGGAGACCCCGGAGGAGGAAGCAGGGATGCCTGCCCGGCTCCTCTCCAGCTTGGGTGGGAGAGTGCTCCCAGTTTATCTGGCTGTCAAGGAATCTTGCTAGGGAGCAGAGTGGCCCTCTGGCTGACAGACAAGGAGAGGACAAAGGGCTCAGAGAGGAACCAGGGGAGTGGGGCCAAATCCCCAGTGATCAGCTAAGACTGCAGCTCCAAGTTGAGCCCCATGGTTGAACCAGCTCCAGTGTCCAGGAGGGACCAGACTGGGAAGGGGCTACACTAGGGGGAGGGGCAAGGAGGACTCCATCTATGTGACTTTGAGGAAGCCATTATCCTGACTGGATGAAGACTTTGCATTCAACCTTTTGGGGGTGGAGGAGCAGGCGCCCACACTGTAGTAAATAACCCAGACACCTGAACCATGCTCTGAAGAGGGGACCAACAAACTCACCGGCCCTTTGGAGTAAACTCTGATGAACTTGTGCCTCAGTTTGTCCTTGGGACCCTCGGAGACAATGATGCTTACCTCTCCTCCTGGGAAGGAATTTTAGCAGCACATGTGTGCGCTTTGGAAGGGCAATGATGTCACCCATAATATGAAGAAATTAATAAAGTTGCATGTGGGAGAGGACAGGCTGTTTACAGAGAAAAATTTGACCTGGTGGTTTTTCTGTATGGGGTTTGTGGGAGAGCAACAAGGGAATGGAGATTAATGAGAGATTTAACTCAGGTGAAACCACCTAAGTGATGGGCATGTCTGTGGAGAAAATCCCAGGACGGCAGCCTTCTGGGTGGTATGGAACCGCATACCTGCTTGGTGGGTGGGATTTGCCTAGGAAGTGGAGATGCTTTGAGAACAGATATTACACACCCTGGAAGGATGCATCTGGGATGGAGGTATCAGCAAACAGCTGCAGGGGCAGCCTGGAGGGAGACAGGGATAAGAGGCTGGCCCTTCTGTATTGGCCTAAGACTTAGCAGGAAAACCAGATGAGAGAGAATAAATAGAGATGTTTTATGGCTAGGGGGCCCTAAAGGGAAGAACGTCCATATTCGACCAGTAATACAGAGCCTCTCCCAAGACCCCGAAACCAGAACCTATGGAGAAGGAACCTAAAAGTGACAAAAGACACTCCTCAGGTCCAGCCTGTAACATAAAGAGAAAACTGATGCCTTAGTGTGCAGACAGAGGCCTTAGCAATGGTCAGTGTGGAAGACTAAGTGATGAGAACACCGAGTGACAGCTGTGGAACTAGGGAACATTTACAACGAGCAATGCAGGAATCCTTTGCCACCTGACTTGTGAGGCTTGGGACACGGCAGTCAGATGGCATCAGCCTGAGTGTAGCCAAAGCAGAGAAACTAGGCAAGGTGACTGCCCATCCCTCCTTGAGACAAAGGCTTCACAGATCTGGTCTGCGGGTCAGGGTTCAGCAAGAGAGAGAGTGAGGAGACCAGACAGAGTGTGTTTCAATCCCGTTTATTCTTCAGTCTCTCTTCCTAGTCCAAGTCCCAAGTCTTGAGTTCCTAGTTCCTAGTTCCTAGTTGTACTCAATCTCTGTTTTCTTCCGAGTGTCTAACGTCTACTCCTACTCCTAGTGTCTGAATCTCTGTTACTCCAAATTGTTCTCTAAGTTGTTCTCTCTAAAGTGCCTGCTTCTCTGTCTCCTCTGTCTGCTGTGTCTGATTCTCTGATCTCTCTTCTGTCTGCCTCTCGCCTTTATATGTCTCACTTCTAAGCCACGCCTTTTGGTCACACCTTTAATCATGCCCTTAGGTCTTGTCTCTAAATCTGATCTCTACACTTCTAAGTCACACTCTTAAGTCACACACCTTTAATCTCACACACCTTTAATCTCACACACCTTTAATCTCACACACCTTTAATCTCACACACCCAAGGTATCTAAACCAAGATTATCGGAGTGTGCTCAGCTGTTGTAGGCTATTGTAATCCAAGTCTCATGTCAGGGTATATGGCTCAAGATGGCTGCAAAGCTGATAGCCGCTTTCTGCTAAAAGTCGGCCCCCAACAGTTAGGGTTTTACGGCTGTGAACAGACACCATGACCAAGGCAACTCTTATAAGGACAACATTTAATTGGGGCTGGCTTACAGGTTCAGAGGTTCAGTCCATTATCATCAAGGAGGGAGCATGACAGTGTTCAGGCAGGCATGGTATAGGAGGAGCTGAGAGTTCTACATCTTCATTTGAAGGCAGCTAGGAGAAGACTGGCTTCCTCTGGCAGCTAAGAGGAAGCTCTTGAAGCCCACCCCCACAATGATACACTTCCTCAAACAAAGCCACACCTACTCCAACAAGGCCACACCACCAAATAGTATCACTCCCTGGGCCAAGCATATTCAAACCACCACAGACCTGTATGCGTGAACCAGGAGAGGCTTTGGCCCGCCTGACTGACTTGGACCTCAGCATACAGCCTGGTTTTCAAGGTGCTAAACCAGACAGGAGCAAGGGAGAGAGGAAGGAGCCAGGAGTCTTCCAAGCCACTCCTCTGTATGGATGGCCAAGGTTGAGCTCACACGTGAGGGCCACACAGGGTGACAGGAGGCACCATGTTTAATTGATGACTTATTGATCACTCATCAAGAAATATGCAGATGGCTGGGCGGTGGTGGCGCACACCTTTAATCCCAGCACTTGGGAGGCAGAGGCAGGCGGATTTCTGCGTTCGAGGCCAGCCTGGTCTACAGAGTGAGTTCCAGGACAGCCATAGCTACACAGAGAAACCCTGTCTCGAAAAAAAACAAAAAACAAAAAAACAAACAAACAAAAAAAGAAATATGCAGATGACACGCCCCCCCCCATTGGATACCGGAGTAGAATGAAGATTGATTCAGTTACTCCCCAAAACACCAGAGTCACTGGATGGTGGTGGATAGGTATGGAGAAGAAAACCGTAGTGATGAGGGAGGATAAACTCACTTTTGAAGATGGGTAATCATCCCCCCACAGGAAAATATAATGTGTGCACCTCTCCCCTACGAAGGAACATTCTAGGGAAGATGTCCTACTAGGATACACTCTACAGACTACTGCCTGGACTTCTGACTGACTTTGAAACGGTAAACACAGAGCAGAGTGAGGCGGGAGCTGTAAAGTTGCCCATTGCCCGAATGGTGGTGACTACTAAACAGGAAAGGCTTCCTAAGGGTCAGGATGAAACTAAAGAAACCAGCCAAGACCTGGAATGGGCAGAGGTGAGCCGCCCAGCCCAGAGCCCTTTCAACAGCCAGTGTGGCCAATAAAAAAAGCTCGCTATGGCTCCACAAGAGAGGTGGTGAATGACAGGGTTAACTAAGGTAGTGCCTCTTGTTCAGGCAGCTGCATCTGGCATTGTTCTGCTAAATGAGCGGCTGGTGGGGGTAGTGGGGTCTCTCCACAGCAGTGGACCTTGACGGTGTATGTTTAGTATCTCTATAGCTCCTGAACCCCAAGGCCAGAGGTTCCCCAAAATGATGAAGTCTATTGCCAGTAGTGATAAAACCCTACTGCTGACACCTCAGGCTGTGAGCACAGGACAGGGAGAAATCAAGCTAGGACCGAATGGGCCTAACCTATGAAGCCTGGTACATCATGGCATCCACGGGGGCTCTGTGGTGGTTTGACTACGTATGGCCCCACAGACTCCTGTGTTTCGATGCTTGGCCCATAGAGAGTGGCACTATCAGGTGTGGTGTTGTTGGAGAAGTGTGTCACGGTAGGAGTAGGCTCTGAAGCCTGAGATGCTCTAGCTACCTCATCGCCTTCTACTGCTTATGGAGCAAGAGGTAGAACTGTCAGCTCCTTCTCCAGCACCAAGTCTGCCTGCACGCCGCCACGCTTCTTGACACGTTGATTGTCTTAGGATCTTTACTGTTGTGAAGACACCATGACCAAGGCTTGTAGGGGAAACATTTAACTGGGGCTGGCTTACGGGTCCAGAGGTTCAGTCCATTATCATCAAGGTAGGAGCTTGGCAGCATCCAGGCAGGCATGGTGCAGGAGGAGCTGAGAGTTCTAGATCTTTTTCTGAAGGCAAACAGGAGAAGACTGACTTCCAGGCAGCCAGGACGAGAGTCTTAAAGCCCACACCCTCAGTGACATACTTCCTCCAATAAGACCACACCTATGATCCTCGCCAACAGGGTTCCTTCTCTAAGCGGTTTACTCAGGTAATCAGGTACAGCTGAGCTCTAGTGGCCCCGAACCCTTCCTGCTCGAGGCTTATAACCCTGATGGGCGGCCAACGAACTGATGCCACGCAACATCTCCTCATAGGTCCTGCATGTGTGCGTCAGATCAGACCACTGGCTTGCACAGCCCAAATGCCAAATAAGGTCTTGTCTCGGGCAGCCATCGCCATCTTTAGGCGAGGTTCCTAAAGCGCTGTACACCTAGGTATTTCCCAGGCAGAGGCCTTAGGGCCGGGGAACTGACTGCGAGCGAGAACTGGAAGGTGAGGCACACCCACGTGGGTGCGCGCTGAAGCGGGTTGCACCACCAGGACCAGCCGCCTGCAAGCTTCCCAGCGCCTTACACACCTACTCCAACAAGGCCATACCTTCTACTAGTGCCACTCCCTGGGGCAAGCATATACAAACCATCACATTCCACTCCCTGGCCCCCAAAGACTGTTCAAACATAAGAGTCTGTGGGGGCCATAACTAAACATAGCATAATACAAAATACATTTAATCCAACTTCAAAAGTCCCCATAGTCTGCAGCAGTCTTTGTTTGGTTTTGTTTGTTTGTTTGTTTGTTTGTTTTTTTGTTTTTCGAGACAGGGTTTCTCTGTGTAGCCCTGGCTGTCCTGGAGCTCACTCTGTAGACCAGGCTGGCCTTGAACTCAGAAATCCGCCTGCCTCTGCCTCCCAAGTGCTGGGATTAAAGGCGTGCGCCACCACCGCCCAGCCTGCAGCAGTCTTAACAATATTAAAAGTTCAAAGTTCAAAGTCTCTTCTGCGATTCATCCAATCATTTAACTGTAATCCACAAAGCAAGACAGGAAACCAGCTGGGCAAACTCCAAACTGCATCTCCATGTCTGATGTCAAAGCAGTCTTCAGATCTCCAACTCCTTTTTCGTCTTTGTTGACTGCAACAAATTTCTTTCTCCTGGGCTGGTCCCACTTCTTGTTAGCAGCTTTCCTCAGCAGGTATCCCACAACTCTGGCATCTTGAACATCTTGGGGTCTGCAAGGCATCTTCAGTGTTATAGCTTTTTTTTTTTTTTTTTTTTTTTTTTTTTTTGCTATTTAACAGCTAGTATTTTATTCAGATAGCAGTCCTGTTACACATGGTCCAAGAACATTCAAGTAAGAATGTTGGGGGCCGACTTTTAGCAGAAAGCGGCTATCAGCTTTGCAGCCATCTTGAGCCATATACCCTGACATGAGACTTGGATTACAATAGCCTACAACAGCTGAGCACACTCTGATAATCTTGGTTTAGATACCTTGAGATTAAAGGTGTGTGAGATTAAAGGTGTGTGAGATTAAAGGTGTGTGAGATTAAAGGTGTGTGACTTAAGAGTGACTTAGAAGTGTAGAGATCAGATTTAGAGACAAGACCTAAGGGCATGATTAAAGGTGTGACTTAGAGGCATGGCTTAGAAGTGAGACATATAAAGGCGAGAGGCAGACAGAGAGAGAATCAGACACTTAGAGGAAATATACACTTTTAGGAGACACTTCAGAGAGTACAACTTGGAGTAGGAATTAGGCATTAGGTAGCAGGCACTTGGAAGAGAACTTGGAAGAAGTAACTTGGAGCTTGGAGGCACTAGGCACTAGGGACTAGGAACTAGGAACTCAAGACTTGGGACTTGGAGAGAAGAAGAGAGACTGAAGAATAAACGGGATTGAATCACACTCTGTCTGGTCTCCATTCTTCAAGTTCGTCCTCACTCTCTCTCTTGCTGAACCCCGACCCGAAGACTGGATCGGCTGCTTGGGCCGGGATACAGTGGCCGCCAAACGTGGGGCAGCCCAGGCCTCAACATTTTGCTCCGGCTGAAACATTTTTTGGTGCCCGAACGTGGGACTAGTGCAGTTCTCAACATAAGAACACAAATCAGAAGTTAAGATCGGTCTTCACACATCATAGCCAACAATGCCAGGTTTGCCTATGATCTCGCAGATATAAAACCACATCCACACCTCAGTGGCCACCAGACCATTCAGCACAGCTTCCTTAATTGTAAGGTGTTTGAAGCTACCAGTTTTAGCACTTTGAATTATTTTTTTCATGCTCTGAATAGCTGTAGGGATTTCACCAGGGGTTGGGGGAACCAGCTCAACCTTGGCATAGTGCCAAAATGTGGCCAATCGAGGCGAGTAAGTCATGGCATGGCAGCGGCCACCATCGACGGTGCCTTCTCCGCAAAGTTGCGGATGAACTTGGCCATGATCTAAGGTGGAAGGTACGTCTCCCCGAACCACCGGCTGAATGTCCGTGTTATAGCTTCTTGTTTCAGTGTCTGGGATCCTCACACTATATTCTGGGCTCCTCCAAAGGGGTGATGTCACTTCTCCAGCTCTGCCCTCTGTAGCACTGTAAGCTCACGTTGATCCACTCCACTGTCACTGCTGTTCTTGGTGATCACCCATCCCATAGTACTGGCATCTCCAATACCTTGGGGTCTTCTGCTGCAACTAGGCTTCACCAATAGCCTTTCACGGGCTCTCTTCATGGTGCTAAGCCTCAACTTCATTGCATGACCCCTTTAGTCCTGGGCTGTCAGCTACAACTGAGGCTGCACCTTCACCAATGGCCTTCCCTGGCCTCTCACAGTGCCACGCCTCAGCTGCTCTCCATGACCCCTTCATGCCTTCAAAACCAGTACCACCTGGGAGATTCTTACTCGTTACCAAGTCCAGCTGCTGCACAAAACACAACCTTGGCCGTCTCTGGAACACAGCTCCTTTGTGCTCTCAGGAAATACTTGCCAGACTTCACCTCAGTGATGCTGATCTCTTCGTAATCACTGTTAATTTCTTAGCTCCTGCTAACCAGCACCAGTCGTCCCAGTAGTCTCCCCCGCCTCTTGACTATAAGGCCAAAGACACATGGCTGGAGCTGCCGAGTTCTGCTGCTTGCTGGGGCTGGAACATGGCCCCACCTCCAAATAGTGCCTGGGCCAAGCATATACAAACCATCACACTGGTAATGAACTTAACCTCAAACTGTAAGCCAGGCCCAATGAAATGTTTTCCTTTATAAGAATTGCCACAGTCATGGTGTCTCTTCACAACAATAGAAACCCTCACTAAGGCTCCAAGCAGGAGTGGGTCCCTGTGGCAACACAAACGAACAGGAACACAGTGTAAATTGCTCTGTTGGGTACATCTGATGCTCTAATTAAGGTACCTGCTGGGCATCTGTGTCACATCCAGGGTCTACCACCATTGTGGCACACGGCTATCCTCATACCCATACGACTACCATCTTTGAGAGTTTAGTTGTGCCCACTTGCAAAAGCCATCCAAGCTAGGCTTGTTGACTGTTTACAATACCGCATAGGAGCGGGGGCCTGGGAGGGCCAGGGACCCCGGACGAGCCACTGCATTCTGCCTGTTGCATACAGTTTTGCCCTAATTGTGCATGGCCCCAGGGAGGAGCTGGAGGATGTCAGCACAAAGATTGAGCATGCTCCGTCTGTGCACTAGGGGGAAGCCGTCATCCGTGCGAGATGTGTGTGGCCTTTTGAAGAGAGAAAGCACTGACACACCAGGAAATAACTTGTCACCTGTGCTTTCTATGGGAGCCCAGTAAATCCACTGGTTCTGCAGAACGAACTTTAGTGTAATTTTAACTCAGTTTGTTGTTGAGAGCTGAGGAGGCTGTAGCGTTGTTTACATCTCCCTCTGAAAAGAAATGTTAATGATGCCTGTCCAGTAAACGAATCTGTGGGGTTCACATTCTTCCATAAGCGCACCCAGAGTGCAGGGGAAATGGTACTGTGACTTTAAGCCGGGCAAGCTTTCTGTCTGGGGCCTAGCTGGGCTGTGTGGGAAGTCCAGCTACTCTGCTACAGAGGCCATGGAGACAGGCTAAGCCACGCACATCCTGGCCTTATCACATGGAGAAGAGCCGCCTGCTGAGTCCATCAGCCTACAGTAAAGTGAAAGGCCAGGATCTATCTGGTCTGGGGATCCTGGCTACACACAGCAGAAAACCAGCCCCACAGCTGACTGCAGAGTCTTGAACAGATTCTCCACCCACGAGTCACCCCAACCTCTGTTAATATGGTAACCACCCAAATGTAAATTTCTAAGCCAGCCAGTGTAGCGTGCGTCTCTATGCCAACTTTATTTCCCTGTGTGCACCTGTCTTATGGCGCTTTCACTGGTGAGTACACGCTCGAAATTTGCCTTCTGCATCTGACCTGGATCGACCGTGCCTCCAATGAGGGGTCAGCACAGCATGCTTCCAAGCGCGCAGGGAAGATGTTCACAGTTCTCAGCCGGACAGCAGACAGTGGCCCAGCGATAGTGCTCGTAGCTGCGGGACAGATACTAACCCTCTGTCTTGGCCCCATGGAAGAGGTTGAGAGGGGAGCATCTTAAACTCATGATCTCTTTGAAAGCCCAAGACAATCTGACATGACCTAGGTTTTTAAGTATATAAAATATGCATATAAACTTTTACAGATAATCTCAAGTTTATTGGGAGCTGAGGGGATATGGCTAAGTTTAGTAGAGTGCTTGTCTGGTGCATACTGGAGGGCTTGGGTTCCGTCTTCAGCACCACTTACACAAGGCACGGTGGCACACACCTGCAGTCCCAGGCCCTTGGGAAGGTGAAGGCAGGAAGATCAGAAGTTTAAGGTCACCTTCGGCAACACAGTGAGTTCAAGGCCAGTCTGTGCTGTGTTACATGCAACCCTGCATAAATAAACTTCGGAATGTAGGTAGGAGCTGACCCCACATAGGCCCTTTGCTGCAGTCACTGATTCACCCAAACCGTAGCTGAGGCCCTTTGATGCAAGCAAGAGAAAAAAGCCAGCAGAGGCCAAGCAGTCTGGGGATCCTCTGTTCTCCGTCCCTGGGTGAGAACCTTGGCTGAGAGGGTTTAGTAGGGTAGATGGGACCACAGCTGGGCACAGAGGACAGCCAAGGCCTAAAGCAGACAGGACCAATAAGCCCCTCCATGCCAGAGAGCAAATCCCCTGCTGATCCAGCCTGGCTCATTCTCCTTGCCTCGGAAGTCAAGGTTCCTCACATTCTGAGTGAGTCTGAATCTGCTTTACAAGCCAGACAGAGTTCACAGCTGGCCAACCAGAACAGGGTCAGCTCCAGAGCAGAGCTAGGCTGCTCTGGCACGCCCCCTGGTGACCACATGAAGAGTCGGTAAGGTGGTCTATTCTAAAATGCTACACAAAATCATTTGTCAGCTACTCTTGACATTACAGACAGAAAAGGCTGGGCAAACATGTAAGGATATGTCCATGCATGCCTTGAGAATGTGGAGAGCAACATTTTAGGCCTGGGAGCCCTGACCCTGGAGGGAGAGGAGCAGGATCAGAACCACATTAAATAAACCTCTTTTCTCTGCACTTAGCCACCACTTACTTGTCTGTTGAACTGGCCTACTGAGGCTGGGTGACTGAGCCTCGGTTGTTAGGGCTGTGAGGCCCAGGCTTCTGACTCCATGCCTCGTGTCCTGAGAGGAGCGCCCGCCACACACACACACACACACACACACACACACACACACACACACACACGGCAACAGGCTGGGCAGTCTTAGCCAGGTGGAATTGTTTGGTGTACGCTTTGCAAAAGTCAAATTGTACGCTTTGCAAAAGTCAAATTGTACACTTTATATGACTTTTATCGCTTGTACATTGTCTCATTACAGCCCCCAACTTAGAAAGCCAGCTCCTCCCCTGCACCTCTCTGCCCACCCATCTTCCTTCCTCCTTCGCGCTGTCAAGAGGCACCTGTTTCCCATTCTTTTGTCTGCAGGCATTTTTTAGCATTTATTCTGATATTTTTCCTCTGTTGTTTCCAAGCTATTCCCTCCTGCCTGTCCTTGAACTTCTCATCTTCCTGCTTCCCCCCAGGTACTTGGGTTATAGGTGGGCGGCAACATTGCTGTTCATACTGGCGTACCCCAGATCCCAGCCTCTCTACGCATCATCTATAGCCCTGCTGGCCGGCCGGCCGAGTTTCACTTCCTCCACACCTCCAAAAAGATCCACGATTATGATCTTTTGGGTTTTTTTGTTTGTTTGTTTGTTTGTTTGTTTTTGTTTTCTGTTGTTTTGAGACAGGGTTTCTATGTGCAGCTACTTGCTCTGTAGACCAGGCTGGTCTCAAACTCACAGAGAGGTAGGTACCTGGCCGCCTCTGCCTCCCAAGTGCGGGGATAAAAGTCGTGTACCACCACCACCACCACCACCCAACTCGTGGTGATCACATATAATCTTATGTGAGTGTGATTGTCCTTGTTGGTTGGTTTTGCTTTTGTCAACTAGACACAAGCTTGACTTACCTGAGAAGAGGAACTTCTGTAGCTGGTCATTTGCTACTTGGTGGCTTCTTCTCTCTTCCACCCTTCTCCACCATATTCCCATCCTTTCAACCCCCTCATACTGGATAGAGAAGAAAGGGGAGGAAAGCCTTAGACTACTTCCTGCTGATTAAGGGCCAGTTCCTTGGGGCAAGTTTGATATTTGCTGTCAGAATATCTAATTTCTTCTTTCCTCCTCCTCTTCTTCTTCTTCCTCCTCTTCTTCTCCTCCTTCTCCTCCTCCTCCTCTTCTTCTTCTCCCTCCTCTTCTTCTCCTCCTCCGTCTTCTCCTCCTCCGTCTCCTCCTCCTCCTCTTCTTTCCTCCAGTCTCACCTCCAAACAGGTCACCCCAAACCCACCTACCTCCAATCCCTCCAGTAATTGGCTGCTGGCAATTTTATTTAACCAATAGTTTTAAGTCGAGGAACAAGGTTTGCACAACCAAAGCTAGTAACCCTGAGAAGTCCTGAAGACCTAAACCCTCAGGTACAGAATTAGCATACAGACCAAACATCAACAAAAACTGTCTGCAGCTGGCAAAATCACTCCCCTGCTGGATTACCAGCCAATTCAGTGTCAGCTGCTGGGGACAATCTGAAGCAGCCCCATCTCCCACACCTGGGATTAAAATGAAAATATATTCTTATAATATTTTCTGTATTTTTTTAAAGAAACCAAAATTCCACAATTGTCACTAGAAACTTCAACTGAGGACATGCCTCCTTCGGCTTGTCTGTAGACAAGTATTAGTTACAATACTGAAATATCTTCTAATAAATATATGGGCCATTTCCAGAACTTTTTCTCTCTTTTTTTTAACTATAAGGTTTTGGGTGTCTCCTCTTGTCCACGTCTCCTGGATCCCAAGATCACTCCCCAATCTCACATGTTTGGAACATCAGAATCACCTGGGCCTGTTGAACATAGACTGCAGAGATTTCTGGTGTAGAACACTCTGCCAAGGGCATGCCTTGATTGGCAGGGCTAAGTGGTACACACAGGTGGCACCTAGCCCCAGTACGTCTGGAGTGTGCCTGAAAAGAATTCCATCCATGGTAAGACCTGAGGATGAATAAATGTGCATCAGACAGGGGGTTTCAGGTAGTTTGAGAGGCCCATGTGAAGACTTGGGTGTTTTTAGTTAGGGTTTCTATTGCTGTGATCAAACACCATGACCAAAGCGAGTTGGGGAGGAGAGGGTTTATTCGGCTCACACTTCCACAGCGCTGTCCATCATCATCAAAGGACATCAGGACAGGAACTCAAGCAGGGCAGAGGCTACGGAAAGGTGCTGCTTACTGGCTCACTCCCTATGGCTCGCTCAGCCTGCTTTCTCATTGAACCCAGAACCACCAGCCCAGGGATGACACCATGCACAAATGACTGGGCTGTGCCCCATCAATCACTAACTTATAAAATGCCCAACAGCTGAATTTTTTTTTTAATTTTTTTTTTATTATTTATTTATTTATTTTTGGTGTTTTTTTTTTTTTTTTTTTTTTTTTCCAACAGCTGAATCTTATGGGGGCATTTTCTCAGTTGAGGCTCCCTCCTTTCAGATGACTCTAGCTCGGTCAAATTAACAAAACAAAACAAAACCAAAAAAACCCTAAACAAACAAAAAAACTATCCTGCACACCTGGGGACAGGAAAGAGGACATGAGTGCATGAGAAATGGAGCCAGGAGCACCAGGCCATAGGAGGAGGGTGCTAGTATTCTGTCTAAACTCCACCTCCACAGTTACCTGGCAACAGCCAGGTATGCTCCTCCCCACAGTTACCTGGCAACAGCCAGATAGGCCTGGCCCACTAAAAAGGGGCTGCTTGCCCCCTCCTCTCTTGATCTCTTGCCTCTAGCTTCTCTCTGTCCCCTCTGCCCTTCCCTCCCTCCTCTCTCCACATGGTCATGGCCGGCCTCTCTCTACTTCTCTCTCTCTGCTTCTACTACCCTCCTGACTTTCCTCCCCATGCCCTGAATAAACTCTATTCTATACTATACCAGTGTGTGTCTGGTCCCTCAGGGAAGAGATGCCTCTGCATGGGCCCACTGAGACATCCCCTTCCCCCATACCTCTCCACACACCCACAGAACATACTCTTTATTTTCTTTATCTTTTTATAAACACATCAGAGGGGCCACCCAGGAGTGTAGGTTTTATCTCGTGGTTGAAGAAGCCACTGGAGGACTCACTGAAATTGGGTTATAAAATGAGGCAGGAGAAAAGAGGACTTTAGTGTAGGAGAAGCTAAGGTGGGAGGAGTAAGGAGAGGAAGAGGAGAAGGAAGAGGAGGAGCTAGGAGAGATGGAGAATGAGGAGAGGGGAACATGGAGGTGGATATTCACTTGTCTGTAGCAGTCACAGGTAGTTGGTATATCTAGGTTGGGTGTTGGGTTACACCTCTGATTGTATGGGCATCTTGTTATTGAGTATTACCAAACTTATAAAGCCTTTGATTAACGTTTAAGCATTAGAGTCTCACTTTTGTACCAAGCTCACGTGGATGGTGGGATGGTCTGGGCTCTGCCCAGCCTTGCAGAACAGCGTGGGAGATTGGCAGAGCCATCTCCTACACTGGTGTCTTGTGGGTGGCAAGGCTGGTGTTTCTGGCTGGCTGTTTCTAGCTGTGGTGCACGTGGCCTTTGGCCATGAAACATGGTGGCTGAGCTAGGCAGAGCCGCCATAGCTTAGTCAGCTTGATCAGTGGACTTTTTAAAATAATTACTACAACACTTTAGTATTAACTGAGGCAAGAACCAGAGGTGGAGAACATAGAGAACAAGGAGGGAACTTCAAGATCTTTCTGGAAGGCCAACTAGTTCCCCAGTTCATCGTCTTTATTAACGCATCTCTGCAGTGGCCACCAACAACTTATCAATGGCTGTCTACCAGCAGGAAGTCCAAGAATCCTGGATGTCTCACGTGGCTTTCATCACACATTGGAATCCTGAATAAGGAGGCTCTAATGCCAGTGAACAAATGAACTTGCCAGGGAGAGTGAGGGCAGGCAGGCGAAGAACAAGGGCTTCCTACTTCCATGATTTTTATATAGGCTGCCATCAGAAGGTGCGGCCCAGATTAAAGGTGGCTCTTCCTCCCACCTCAAAAGATCCGGATTCAGGGTGGGTCTTCCCACCTCAAGTGACTATCACAGGTGTACCTAGCCACTTGGGTTTTGGTACCCAGTAGCCAACTTCCCCCTGGAAGTGTTACAGGTCCCAGTGGGCATTGTTACGTTATGAACCCATTGAGGGGTGAGCTTATTCGTGGGTCAGTCTCATGCTCTAATCCTTTTTGGAGATGCCCTCACAGGCAACCTAGAGGAGAGCTTCCCTAACTTCCCAGGTAGCTTTTACAATCTAATGACTAACACTACAGTCTGCCATCCTGTCTCAGGGGTTTCTCTCAACTGCACTGCCTCCTATCCCACTGGAGTCTTGTTTTTTGTCCCCCTCCCAAGATGTTGAAGACCCCCAAACTCGGGAGACCCTTACTCAAGTCTCAGGAAATCACGGCCACCCAAAAATTGCAAGACACCGTACCTGGATACAATCAGCAGAGGTTTATTAGGGAGAGTTGGCTAGCCAAGGTCAATTCGTTTCACTCACGCAGGAGTTGAATTGACAAAAGACCAGCAAGCTGAGGGGCTCTTTAAAAAGGGAAAACCACAAACCAGGGGAGTAGGAAGGGGGTTGAGGGGTTGTCAAGGATACATAATGTAAAAATAGTGGAACATTCCAGAGGAGCCCAAACCTAAATGATTCAGGATCATGTGGAAAGCACTCTGCACACCCATTCCTCACAAAAATGTGGTCTTGCCATGTCACTTGTTCAACTATTTCTCAGTTGTTGCCCTGTCACTTGCCCAACTATTTCTCAGTTGTTGCCCTGTCACTTGCCCTGTCATCGTGGCTACTAGCTTCCCAGCCCCACCTGGATGATTTCCATCTTTTTGTGGTCAGGAATGTGTCTTCCTGCTTTGGGCCTTCCCCACCCACAGGAGGGTTATGTATCCCGGGGCAGTGAAGGCCTGAAATCTTACATTCAGTTCTGCTTTCTGGAACCTGCATTCTTTTTGCTCAGGTCTAGGGGTAAAGAAAAAGCTTGTATGTATTTTATAAAATGGTCTTTATAATTTTTCACTCTACAATGTATTTATGAGTACACTATCACTTTCTTCAGACACACCAAAAGAGGTCATTAGATCCCATTACAGATGGCTGTTGAGGCACCATATGGGTGCTGGGAATTGAACTTAGGACCTCTGGAAGAGCAGTCAGTGCTCTTAACAGCTGAGCCATCTCTCCAGCCCCCACCTCCTTACATTTTTAAAAACATTAGCTTTGGGATCTAATTCACATTTGTAAAACTCCTACCTTTTGTGTCTGTGTGATGTTGCAGGGTGTGCATATGCCATGGCCTGTGAGAGGGGTTCAGAGGACAGCGTTGTGGAGTCCCTTTCTTCTACCTTTACGTGGGTTCTGGGATTGAACTCGCTTTGCCAGGCTTGAGAATCGAGCTCCTTTACCTGCTAAGCCATTTCACAAGCTCCTCAGACAGACGGTAGGATTTCCAGGATTTACCATATTCACAGAGTTGACTATTGATTACCAAATTCCAGAATACAGCTGCCATTCCTAAAGGTACCTAAAGGACTCTCTCTGTTCCCCACCCACAAAATACTGTAAAACTGGCTCTTTTATATTTTTATATAAATAGGATATTATCCAACTTGCCCTGCCATGCTGACTAGTCTGGTCTCTTAGTTACTGTTCTATTGCTGTGAAGAAACACACTGCCACTGCCTCTGCCTCCCAAGTGCTGGGATTGTGGGCCACCACTGCCTGGCAAAAGAAATCATTTAATTAGTGACTTAGTTACAATTTCAGAGATTAGTCCATTATTGTTTCGAACCGCTCTGGCCCACGTTTGGGAGCCAAAAATGTTGTGGACCGCTTTATCAATGTTGGGACCCGCACTGCCAAAAGCCTTGGGGACTAACTTGTTAGCCCGCACTGCCCCAAGGTGCTCCGGTCCACGGGTTGAGGTTCAGCAAGAGAGAGAGAGTGAGGACGGACGTGAGGAATGGAGACCAGACGGAGTGTGATTCAATCCCGTTTATTCTTCAGTCTCTCTTCTTCTCTCCAAGTCCCAAGTCTTGAGTTCTTAGTCCCTAGTGCCTCCACGTTCCAAGTTTCTTCCTCCAATTGCTAAGTCCTAATGTCTAATTCCAAGTTCTTCCTCCAAGTGCCAAGTGCCTACTACCTAATAATAATTTCTTCCGAGTTCTCTAGTCCAAGTGTCTTCTTCCTCAATGCCTAATTCCTACTCCAAGTTGTACTCTCTAACCTAATTCCTAGTTCCAAGTTGTACTCTAAGTTGTTCTCTTCCGAGTGTCTAACGTCTACTCCTACTCCTAGTGTCTGAATCTCTGTTACTCCAAATTGTTCTGAACTCTCCTGTCTGCCTCTAGCCTTTTATATGTCTCACTTCTAAGCCATGCCTCTAAATCACACCTTTAATCATGCCCTTAGGTCTTGTCTCTAAATCTGATCTCTAAGTCACACCCTTAAGTCACACACCTTTAAGTCTCACACACCCAAGGGAAAATCCTGGGTATCTAAAGCAAGATGTTATCAGAGTGTGCCCAGCTGTTGTAGGCTAATGCAATCAAGTCTCTTTTCAGGGTATATGGCTCAAGATGGCTACAAGGATGATAGCCGCCTTCTGTCGGCTCCCCACACATTATCATCATGGAGGGAGCATGGCAGCATGCAAGTGGATGATGTCTAGTTTTGGATCGCAGGATAAGGGATGGAGGTGCATATTTTACCTATCAAAGCAGACCTGGTCTCTAGGTTCTCCCAGCATTCCTCAGTCTCTATCTGGCAAATCCTGTCCCCCATCCCTGGACTTTCCATCCCAGATACTGGGCTGCCCTCCCTCCAGAGGCTCTTCTCTATATGATTCAGACATTTTGGCCTCCCCTGCCACCCCACCCCCCTTCCTCTCTCAGTACTTTTCTCTTTCCCCTCAGCTCTCTCTCCCTTTCCATGTCGACTCCCTGGCCTCAATTATCTGGGGCCAGTGAACTCACTGGAGAGCAGCTTCCCAATAAACCTGCATTTAATATAATCTAATCCAGCCTGATTGGCTTATTTCACTGGCAGAGAAATAACTTGAGACCTGGTGACGTGGAAGTAGCTGAGTGTTCTAAATCCTGATCCACAGGCAGAGACACTGGACCTGCCTTGGGCTTTTGAAACTTCAAAGCCCACCTCTAGGGACACACTTTCTCCAACAAGGCCACAGCTTCTAATCCTTGAAATTCTTTCAAATAGTTCCACTCCCTGGAGACTCCGCATTCAAATACAAGAGCCAGTGGGGCCATTCTTATTCAAACTAGCACAGCTGAGTAGCTCAAACTGTTAGTGTTAATTTTCTCCCAGAGGTCAGCAGGGCCTAATCCTGGCTTGCAGATGGCTGCTTCCTCACTGTCTCCTTAGAAGGTGGTGGTGTGTGAAAAGAAACACATACATATTATACACACAGAATGAGAGAGACAGAGGGGGGGTGGGTGGGGGAGGGAGAGGGATCCTTGACCTGGGGTTGCACATACCTTTAATCCCAGCACTAGGGAAGCAGTAGAAGTAGCTCTCTGTGAGTGCCAGGCCAGCCAGCCTGGGCTACCCAGTGAGACTTGATCTCTCAAATAGCTTTCCTTGGTACCTATTGAAGTACATCAATCCTATGAGATCCAGATTCCACCTTTATGACCTCATGGAGAGGTTCTGCTTCGAAATCCATACCAACTTGGTGCTAGGACTTCACATGTAACTTGGATGGGCGGCATAATTCAGCCGTATTATGGAGTCAAAAGTATTCGACTTGTCATGACTGGTGCCTTTCCAGGGTTCCTCTGTGCTTGTAGCAGCCCCCAACCTTGAAAGACCAAGACAGGCTCCAAAATCTGTAAGGGGCCAGTGCCGAGAGAACTCGGTACCCTTTATCAAGTCAGTAGCGCGGGGGCGGGGAGGGGGCGGGGAGGGGGCGGGGAGGGGGCAGGGGTGTGGACTTAGGCCTCGAGCAGCAGAGCCCCATCTGGGTAGTAGGAAGGGGCTGAAAGTGATCCAATCAGTTTAAGTCCTCCCCAGGAAGATTTACACAGGGTCACGGTAATCACATTTAACGATGCCAGAGATGTTAAGCGTCACAGAAACAGTAACGAATCTAAACCCTCCAACTCCAAAAATTCTTTTTTTTTGAGAGTACCAGGGACTCGCACATACTTGGCGGGTGCTGTCTCTACCTCAGAGCTACTCTCCAGCCCCCAAAACACTTCTGGTCAAGTATTAATATTTAATAAGGCAGAAAGTTCGCACCCTGACGAAACGAACGCTAAGATTTCAGACCCTGGAGTGTCCACACTCACGCACCAAGCGCTTTCTCAAAGGGCTTTCCCTACCCCGCACGCATCCAGCCTGCTCTTCATCTCATCCTAGGCAACCACCACGAAAGTCCACAAAACTGCGCACGCGCCGCCAGGAGGCCCGCTAGAGGGCGGGTCGACCTCGGTGAGCCTGCGCAGTAGCGGAGACTTGCGAGCGCGCGCCACGGAGGCGGGGCTCAACGGAGGCCGGAAGGAAGTGCAAAGAGGGCGGGGCTAGCGAGGGAAGCCCGCCGGCTCGCAGGACGGCCGTCGCAGCCTGATGACGTCGCACAATGGCCGGCCCCCGCGGGTAGTGGAGCCCGTTTGTTCCGCCCGCGTCGTGCCTGAAGCCAGAGCCAGTGAGAAGCGGAAAGGCTGAGGAACGTCCCGTCCACGCCGTCCCTACCCCAGCGGAGCCGTGGCCGCCTCCCGTCCTCGCGCTGAGGTAAGCGGGACCGGGGGAAGGCGAGGAGGAGGCCGCCCCACGGCGGCGGGAGTGAGGCCCGGGAGCCCGGCGCCGCCTCCCGAGCGCTCGGGCGCGCCCCCGGCTGTGCGCAGCCGCGGGCCGAAGCGCGGCCCGGGACAGCGGGCAGGCGCGAGCCCGCTGCGGCCTGGGACGTCCGGGCGCCTTGGCGTGCCGCGGTCTGCCATGGTGAAGTTGGTTTTCTTCAAGCTGTCATTTTCCCTTCCGGGCCACTCGGCGTGGCACATGTTCGCCGCCTACAAAGGGGAGCGAATCACGCAGGTTGGCTCGGGAGGAGGCCCGCTTAGACTATCGACGGGCTTTACGGGGAACTTTGAGCTCTCTGGAGCCTCCTGCAACTTGCTCTCGCAACTTCAAGTGAGCACAGGTTGGACGTACACACTGTGCTCCGAGAGTCCAGGATCTCTTAGGAAGTGTAACCTCTACGCCTCTGGAACTGGTTGCTTAGAGATGCCGATTCTTTAGTGTAAAGTAGCCAAACAATTGTAGTGCTAAAAGGAAATTAAACTAAGACTTACAGTCTTGTTCCTACTGGATATTTAATTTTCCCGTATACTTTTGACAGCTGAGTTTACCGGGCACAATAGCTGTTTAAATGAGCTTTTTCTTAGCACTTATTAACAAGAGTAAGTAATTGTTCAGACCCATTTGGGGATAATAAAAGAAGGCATTTGGTTCTTCATCATATTACCTATCCCAAGGCCGAGGTTGAGATTCTCTATCCCTAGGCTAGTTCATATTTCCCAGCCTCTGAGAGGAGACTGAGTGATCTGGGCATGGGAAGCCCAGCCAATTCTGGAACCAGTTCAATATGTCCCAAAGCCTGAAACTCCTCTCCAGTTGTAGGTGGGGAATGCTCAGACATTTTGAGAGAACGTTGGATTTACTTCCCGAACACCCAACAGGTAAGCTGTTGCCCTGCTCATCTCCAAAGAGATAGCTTGTCATCTACAGACCATCTTCAAGGAGAGCATTTCATTATCAAAGAGTTTTTGCAGAGCTTAAGTCACTTTGGGGGTGGTGTTTCCAACCTGACATGCTTACTCTCTGCATGGATGAAGCTATGAATGAGGATTTTAACCAGGCATAACAGAACTTAGACATCAACATAGGATCTGCTCTGCTAGAAGTCGTTTCCCATAGCTGAGCTGGTGGCCCACACCTTAATCCCAGCACTTGGGCGAAGCAGAGGCAAAAGGATCTCTGAGTTCAAGGCTAGCTTGGTCTACATAGTGGGTTCCAGGACAGCTAAGGCTACAAAGTGACACCTTAGCTCAAAGGAAAAGTAGTTTTCCAGAAGCTGTGTTTGTTGTTATTGAGTCTCCTTAACAAAACCTTCTTGGAACACCTTTCTCAGTAGTAAGCCATGTGAAGTAATCGGTTTCATTTAATAGTCACACCCCAGCCAGTCAGTGGTAACCTCTTTAATCTCAGAACTCAGAAGCCAGAGCCAGGTGGATCTCTATGAGTTCCTGGCCAGTTAGGACTACAATGAGAAACCCTTTCCCCCTCCCCAAGTCACACCCTATGTTTGACCAAGAATTGTTTTAACCTGAATTGGTAAAATTCACCAGGTCAGGCTCTTAAGTAGCTTGTAGCAGTTCCTCAAGATGACCCAACTGTGAGGAGACATATCTGTTCTGCCATTAGTAGTGTGTTTGGAGTCAATTTGGCCTCCTAGAGCTACTGCTGAGACAAGAGCTGAACACTGCTCTGGGGCTCTGTTACGATGTTTTACAAATTAGGCAACTTTATTAGATCTCTTTCTGGTATGCAACAGGTAGTTCCTGAATTAAGGGATTTATCATTTAGTCAAGCATTTTCCAGTATGTCAAATGCAGCAGGGGACAGAGATACTGAAAGACTGTTATTCCATCCCCTGAACAGGTTCACCGTTGTGGATAGGAGGTCTAAAGATTAGCTCTAAACTTTGTGAGAATCCCACACTACTGGATTAGTGGGTAAAAAGATTGTAGACATTTTAGCTGGACTGGAGGACCCTAGATTTCATTGGTTATGTAATAGCACGTGTGTTTCCCTATAACCTGCATAGGGTAATATACAAAATTAGTCTTAGAACACTAACACCTAGAGAGACAGTAGACCTTTTTGGAGCATGGCTGGAGATCAAGCCCTCTACAAAGATTCCCAGTGTGATCCTGGTCTAAAGGTATGATTTAGTGTGTTTCTAATGAACATAGAGATTTGTGGTTGTCTCTGAAAGATGTTCACCTGATGTGGCCTCCAGTAGTACAATCCCAGGAAGTCCCATGGGAAAGAAGATAGTACAGCTCCTTTTCAGGGCCTCTGTAAGGAAACTGCGCTACAGAAGCCCTGGCCATGCCTTCTGTGGATGCTAATCGTGGCATTGCAGTCTCAGAAGTGTCCCAGGTAGATAGAGTGCAGTGTGTGATATATAGGCTGCTGAGAGCTAGCCCTGTCAGAGCCCCCATCATCTTCCTCACACTTTAGGAACCGGAAGATATATCAGTTTTCATTACTATGACAAATACCTGGGGGGATGAACTCATACAAAGAAGATATATAAGCTGATGTAGTGGTGAATACTTTTAATTCCCGAAATCCTAGGGAGGCAGGGAGAGCTCTTGAGTTTGAGGTCAGCCTGGTCTACATAAAGAGTTCCAGACAACCAGGAATACCTAGACCCTATCTCAAAAAGAGAGGTTCTCTCTCTCTTTTTCTCTCTCTCCCTCTCTCCCTCTCCCTCCCTCTCTCCCTTCTACCCTCTATCCATTCATCTATCTCCTCTCTGCATACACATGCTTTCTCTTCCATACCCCTCTGTCTCCCTCTGTATGGTAACTTCATTGGCCCTTCCTGTGTGGTCAGTGAACTCACTCAAGAGCTGTCCCCAATAAACCTGCTTTTAAACTAAGAATAAGAGGGGAGGGGAGACAAAGAAAAGGTATATTTTGGCTCTCAGTTTGGTAGAGTTCATGTTCAGGTGGTAAGGTGGCTCATGGCAGCCAGAGTGTGATAGAATAAAACCGTTCAATGTCATCAGAGGCCAGGAAGCAAAAACAGGACTTCAAGATCTCCCACTGGGACTAACCTGTTAAGAGTCTTACATAAAGATCTGGGTGGTGACACATACCTTTAATCCCAGCACTTGGGAAGCAGAGGTAGGTGAGTCTCTGAGTTGAAAGCCAGCCTGAGCTACAGAGTGAGTTCTAGGACAGCCTGGGCTTCACAGAGAAACCCTGTCCTGGGGAGGAAGCAGGGAAATCCTATACTGTACCTCTTAGGCAATCCCTGGGCACTAAGACTTTGTTTTGTTTTGTTTTGTTTTGTTTCGTTTCGTTTTGTTTCAAGACAGGGTTTCTCTGCATAGCCCTGGCTGTCCTGGAACTCACTCTATAGACCAGGCTGGCCTTGAACTCAGAAATTCTCCTGCCTTGCCTCTGCCTCCCAAGTGCTGGGATTAAAGGTGTGCACCACCACTGCCCAGCAGGGACTTTTAACATTTAACAGTTGGGCTTTTAGAAACAAGATCCCAACTTAGAACAGTCTTTATAACTGTTGGAGTTTGTATAGTACTGCAGTTAGATAAACAGAATGTACCGTGTAAGAAACAAGATTCCTAACTTAGAAGAGGTATGCTGGGGTTTGAACTTCCAGAAAGAGAAATTTTGTATGTATGAGCTTGTTTATAACTTGTCATTGGTTGCCCAGAACAGCCTGTGATCCCAGAAGTCACCTGCCCTTTCCCATAAACACACAACAGGACAGCCATTAACCCTACTACTTTATGGCCTGTGCCAATAACTGCCTTTACAGATCAGAAGTTCACTTACTCCTGGCAGTCAAAGTAACTAAGTTTACCTGGGGGGTATAAAAGCTCAGTGGGCATGTACACAGTGCACCAGCCTTTCAGGATTCTCAAGCCAGTCAGCCTGGCTGTGTCTTTTTGTAAAAATGATGTACCTGTGGGGAGCCAGGCTGACTGGCTTGAGAGGGCTCCAGGAGACTTAACTGTAGCTGACGGGGTGCTGTGAGGATGGCGTTTTGACTAGAGTTATCCCTTCAGTCAGATTCACATATATTGAGCATGTCTCCAGCACATCATCAGGTATCAGGTTGTAACACCTTCACAAGGGAGCTGCTGTTGTCCTTGTATTTCAGATGAGGACGTTGAGGCCGGGCAGAGGTACTTGAATTGGCCCAAGATTTTAAACCCAGGAAGCGGTAGAGCAAGGATTCAAGTTTTAACCAGAAACCCCAAATAAAGGACAGCCTGCTGCTTGCTACAGTTCAGATACAGTTAGGCACTCAGCCTCCATTTCTTACCATAGGATTTCATCTCAAGATTTTCAAAAATGTAAAAGACAAAACAAAACAAAAACCCAACTTGTTAGCCTAATTTTGACTGAAACCAAAAGCAAACCAGCTTATACCAGAGCCCCCGAAAAGGGGGCTAACAAAGAAGGTCTTGTGAACTGAACATAGGATAGCATGCAGCTTGGCAAATGGGCGTCATGTGCTGTAGTATCAGTTGTATGGCTTCCAAATTAGGACATTTGGTTTTACGTAACAGTTGGTTTAAAAGATACCTTTGTTTATGAGGTTGCCTATAGGTGTAAAATGCCAGAATAGCAATTCGTCAGGTTTATGAGACTTGGTGACCAGTTCGGCAATGCTGGCTTCCTGTGGTTACCAAGTGCTACCCCTGGGCAGCTGTCTGTCGGCCTCTATGGAGACTTGAAAATGTCCAGTGTAATTAAAACTGTGCAATGTTAGGGATCAGATGTTACACACCAAGGAATTCATGTGTTCGTTATATTGGCATATTGGCATTAGCCTGACTTAATTATAATTCCTGAAGCTATCCACCACACGCACACTGGAGCTTTGCATAAACATTCTCTCAAACAACAGAAAAGCACAGATCCCTAGTCTGGCCGTTGTCCTACAGTGGCATTCACCCTGCCCACTGTGAGTGCCAAGGATGCTCACAGCACTCTGTAGAGCTCAGAGGCTCTGCATAGAACCTCTAACCTGTACTTACTTGCTATCTGCTCTCACTCTCTGACAGGCTGCAGTTCACTGTTCACTTCAAGCTGGCCTCCAGCTACCATCAACCCTTATGTCTCAGCACATGGATCCTGGGCCTGTGTTTGTTGTCCCGGGAAGGGCGGGCTTCAGTAGTCCTTCCAGTGATGCCCAGAAAATCTTGTCTACTGTGTATTTTTGAGTGACTTAAGAAAGATTGTTTTGGGGTTTGGGTTTTGGGATTTTTGTTTGTTTTTCTTATTTTATTTGGGGGGTGGGCTGGGGGCAGGGCTCCAGACAGGGTTATCGTTGGCTCTCCTGGAACTCCCTCCCTTTTTAGATGCCTTGTCTCTGCCTCCCAAGTACTGGTGTAAAGGTGTGCACCACCACTTCCTGTTGATAGATTGATTTGATCTGTAAATTTATAATGTAATCATTGTGGTTTACAAATGATTGGTTTTAAATGATTTCTTTTATTGCATATTCAGTTACCCAGCAAACATAGATTTTTTGCTTGAGACTGGGTCTCATGTAGCTCTGACTAGTCAATGTGCCAATAACATGTAGTCTCATACTTGATATATTAGGTGAGGATAACTTGAACTCTATCCTTTCTTGTCCTCTGTGTTCCAAGCATGGGTATTAAAGATATTTTCCATTTCACCTGGCTAGAAACATTTTGATGCCAACTTTTGACACTGCATGTTTCATGTTTAAAACAGGTGATTTTTTTTCTTGTTTAAATTCTCTCTCTCTCTGTGTCTGTGTGTGTGTGAGAGAGAGAGTGTGTGTGTGAGTCAGTGTGTCAGAACATGTGGAGGTCAGAGGTCAACCTGCAGGTGTTGGACCCAGAGACCTTTGGGTTTTCAGGCTTAGCAGGTGCCTTTACCCACTAAGCCATCTTGCTGGCTTTTTTTTTTTTTTTTTTTTTTTTTTTTTTTTTTTTTTTTTGACAGGTTTTGTTCTGTAGCCTACCTAGGCAGGCCTTTGACTCGATGTGCAACCCAGGCTATAAGTTTTTCAGAGTATAAATTTGGGATCTGGGCTGTAGCTTGGTGATAGGGCACTTTACATGACATGTGCAAAGTCCTGAATTCAGTCTTCCAAAATTGTGCCCCCTCTCAAAACACACAATTGGAAAATACATTGTATCTTTAATAGATAAATAAGAAGTTATGTAAAGACAGTGTATAAAGAATGTACCTCTAAACAGAGTGAGCCTGAATTCAATAACTTGTACATTTTGCTAGATACTGAGCAGCTTTTGTTTTTCCCAGCCCTAGAATACAGAGTGGAATGGATTCCACACCCTTCCTCCTTTGTGTTGTAGTTTGGCATCTATTGCTTATGAGATAGAAATACTAGCTACTGGCTGCTAGGTGTGATGTCTACACTCTCTCTCAACTCCAGCTTAGGTGGCCACCTTTAAAACAAGTGCAGCAGTGCGCTTTTTGAGTCAGGGTTTCACTATGTAATTCGGGGTGACCTCCATCTCCCAAGTGCTGTGATTATAGGCATGTGCTGCTACACCCAGCAGAGCAAAGTGCTGTCTGTGAGTCGTGGAGGTGGAAAAACCAAAAAAAACCATTTGCTTCATTAAATCTGAATTCATAGAAATAGAAGTGAATCTTCTAAAAGGAAAAAGTTCTTTTATATAAGTATATGATTTAAATGTCTAAAAATATTCTGTCATAGTTCATTTGTACAACAGATACCTGGACAGCTTTGGTTGTTTGGACTCTGGAGTCACTGGTCTCAGAGCACTGCTTTCGGAGAATAATACTGTAGGCTGGTGGAAGGTCTGAGTCTTAGAGTGCAGGGGATGGGGTTTGAAGAGGTAACAAGAAACTGCATGAGAGGCAGAGGAACAGAAAAGGGCTCAGTTAGAACTGCAGCTGACCTAGGGTAAAATCTCATTCCAGTGTAAACCTTACTTTCAGAAATCAGTTCCTGTGAGTCCCAGTAGTAGTTGTCCTTGGCAGTCCATGACTTCTTATTGTTCACTTTCTTCATCTGTGCCAGCTGCAGGTGGGCACAGGGCTGAGTGGAGGCCAGCCATAGGCTGCACAGTTATTCACTCCACAGGGAGACATGTGGTTTTGGGAGTAGGGGTTATGTGGAACAAGGGCAGAGGGCATGCGGGCCAGGAGGATAGGCCCAGGCTGAGTCTGTGGTGTCTGTCTTTTGCAGATCTTTGGGTCCTGATGGATGTGGCTGAGAGCCCTGAACTGGATCCTCACTCCCCAGAGGATGAAGAACAGCCGGCACTCTCAGATGATGACATTCTGAGGGAAAGTGGATCTGAACAAGATTTGGATGGGGCTGGGGAAAGGGCTTCTGATTTGGAGGAGGAGGAAAATGCAACTAGAGTACAAAGCCAGGAGGAGACTCATTCAGATGAGGAAGACCGAGCCAGTGAGCCCAAGTCCCAGGATCAGGACTCCGAGGCTCAGGAGCTGAGCAGGGGCCCAGCAGGATCCCCATGTGAGGGGGATGATGGTGAGGAAGATGGGACAAGTGACCTCAGGGACGAAGCTTCCTCAGTGACCCGGGAACTGGATGAGCACGAGCTAGACTATGACGAGGAGGTCCCGGAGGAGCCAGCTCCTGCTGCCCAGGAGGAGGAAACTGAGAAGGCTGGGGCCGAGGAGGAGGAGGAGAAGGGGGAAGGGGCTCCTGGAGAGGAAGGGAAGCCTGATGTTCAAAGTGTGGGAGAAAAAGAACCCACAGAAGCTGCCAAGGAGAAGAAGAAAGAGGATGATGATGGAGAGATCGATGATGGGGAGATAGATGTGAGTATGAAGGAGCTGCCAAGAGCCCTGCTCTTGAGCAACGTGCCTGGTCCAGGGGAAGCGGGCCCAGCAGGATTTTCAGGCTCCCTTGTTCCTAGAGAGATGGTCGGTGGTGGGCTGGGCTAGGCATACAGGAAGATGAGAGCTTGTGTTGAGACGGGGAAGGAAGTGCTGAGAGTGGAGAATGGGAGGTAGGCTCACACACAGAACCTCAGAGGAAAGCTGCTACCAGTGAATGAGTTTCAGATTTAAGAGAAGATCCCATCTTTAAATCTGGCCTTCACGTGGAATCATGGGTGTGGAGGTCAGGTTTTCTTTGTAGATGATTCTGTTAGAAGAGCTTGATTCGGGAGGTTTTGGAAGACACAGCCTGAAGTTCAGAGCTATTGAGCGCAGAGCAGGTGAGGGAGGGGCAGACCAGATGAGCCAACTGAGGTTTCTCAGAAAACAGCTGCTCATCTGGTAGGAGCATCTCTGGGGTGACCTAGAGCGAGGGAACTGCTATCTGGGGACCCTAGTGTTCTCACATGCACCATCCCTGCAGCAGCCTGTTGGTCCCTGCATACCTGGTTCATTTTAGGGTTTCATGGATGGAGGATGACTTGGCTGGTTGGTAGCAGGGCTTTGTATCCCAGTGGTAGAGTAAGGGTGGGTGGGTGGGGTATGTTTGGCTGCAGTCGTACAGTGTCAGATGCCTCACCTCCTCTCCCAGCTGTGTAGTAAACAGTCTCCTGAGTTACCCTGCTTAGTTCCCCCTCAGGAAGAACTTGGCTGTGCATGGTTTTTTGGGAAATTGATCTTTACCTCAGGGCTGGTGGAAGGGAAAAGATGCTGTGGTGTTCACGTTGAGATCGTTGACTGTCTTAGCTGTGCCTGGTGCCAGGTGCTCCCTCTTAATGCCCTTCCTCCTCCCAGGTGAAAGAGGGACTTGAGAATCTTGATAGAATTATGGAGGGCATTGGCAGTGGGGGCACTGGTAACTCTTATATTGTGCTGTGGGTATAGGCAGTGAGGAAATGGATTGAACTAAGCTCACCTAGTCAGCAGTCATTCATGTTCTGATTTCCCTTGGAAACATTGTATGGGGATGAATCTGCCACTGACTTTCTGGCCCAACACAGTTCTATGTTACGTTTTTGTTTTGCCTACTGTGCCTGCTACCCCCATGTGAATGGTCCTGCAGTCTATGAGAAGTAGCATGCTACTAAAAGACCCCAGTCCAGCATCCTTTAGTAACAGGAGAGGTCACTTCCTTCCTGCCAGACTGTTCTAGCCCACAGTTCCCTATGGTTCATGTTATTGGGAAGTCTTGGACACTGGGGATCCTGGAAATGTATAAGGATCACAATAGCATGCTGAAGATATAACAGGACACGTAGGCAAGTAGGCACCATAAATGATAGTTTTAGCCCAGCCCAGAATAGCACAGTGACTCCAGGTCAGCAGCCCCTTTCCTTGGAAGCTCCTCTCCTGTGCCATGTCTCCCTCCTGGCCCACAATGTTGTTTGGATTTTGTTGCTATGTCTCTATAGGCTCATGGGCCTCCACTGTGATCTCCCCCCCCCCCCCCCCCCCCCGAGACAGGGTTTCTGTTTGTAGCCCTGGCTGTTCTGGAACTCACTCTGTAGACCATGCTGGCCTTGAACTCAGCATGTCTCTGTGAGGGTATACCACCGCTGCCTAACTGGTTATCCAGTGTGATTCTTGCTTAGCATACTCGTTGTTCTTATCATAGTCTCAGATGACTGCTGCATCACCAGACTCCTTCCTCAGGAACAGTCTCCTAGGCCAAGACCTACGAATCTTGAGATTGTCATGTAGGATGAATGTCTTTGAGGCAGCGCCTCTACATGAGTGTTCAGGATACATACAGTCTGGACTGTGGGCCAACTGCTTGTTGGTGTGTGCTGAAAAGGATGCTCCCTGACAGAGGATATTTAGTGAACATGGGGTCCTGCAGAGCAGGAAGTGTGGCATAGCATCTCCCTGCCACCTGAGGAAAGCAAGGGCATCCTTTCTGATCCCTCTGACCTGTTGCTAGAGATACACTGGTTAGTTTCATCTGCAGGATACCAAGAACAGCTCATGTGTGTTTGACTACTGGTTGTTCTTCACTTTCTGGCTCATGGCTTTGTTCTGCTTGTCTCCTCATTGGGTCAGCAGGCCAAAGCAGGAGGCATGTTTGCTTATTCTTCCCCTGGTGCCAGGGCTATCCAGAGAGCACAGGATCACAGGCATAGCTTGATTACAAGGAGTCTGGGCTGATGGGAATAGGTTGGTGAATAGACCCTGGGTACAGGGATGTCTGGGGAGAACCCTGGAAATACAACTTGGGTTCTGCTCTCTGTAAAGCTTCTGGGTCACTCTAAGGTAATGATGAGGTGAAAAATGAGCCACAGGAGGTGTTGCCATCGGGGTCACCTGATGTCCCCACGAGAGGCAAGTAGTGTTCAGTTGTAAAGGACATGGAGTACTTGTGTAATGTACATAGTAGTAAAGACCAAAGTGTGACCATTGCCTGCGTGCAGTTGATAGAAACAGTCAGAAGCTCTGCTCTGGAGTGTGTGGTGGAGCCCAGCATTCCCACAGTGCTCTTCAGAGGTTAGAGGGAACTGGAGACCGTCTTCTCTGTCACTGGGCACTTAGGATGGGGACACTGGAGGTGAGCTGTTGAGGACACACCTTGGAAAAGGTGGTGCTCTCCACACCGCGTTCTGTGCTTCCAGCCTGGTGAAGAGCTGTGGTGGGCAAAGTGGTCTGGCTCACCTCCAGATGACTGTCCTCTGTTCCAGGATGATGACTTGGAGGAAGGCGAAGTGAAGGACCCCAGTGACCGGAAGGTGAGGCCTCGCCCCACCTGCCGATTCTTCATGAAAGGTAACTGTCTGCTTCCAGCCTTTTTGCAGCCATCTGTAGCCTCTGCTCTCCTGGGGCCATGGTGGCGATCCATCTTCCTCTGGGCACACTGTCCATGTCAGTGAGGCTTTATGGGGCTAGGCTGCAAGAGTTGATGGCAGTGAGATGCTATTGGTGGTAAACAATGGGCCTTTCATTGGCCTGCTGTCCCTTCAGAACTGCCTTAGAGGAGAGCCTCTCTTCTTACCCTGCAGGTTTCGGGCCAGCCCACTGTTTACAGCAGACCCAAGGCTGTAGCAGACAGTGGCAGTTGTTTCCGAGTGCTTCTTTCTATAAGGCCAGCTGTTCCAGCATTAGCGTTGCCCTCCTCTGTAAGAAAGAACCACTTTTTGCAAGCTGGGTTAGAAGCAGGTCCTTTTTGTGGGTGGTGTTGAAAAGGCAGAGGAGAGCCTCTGAGGGGCATCCCTGCACAGGACTGGTACAGTCAAGCAGCTTCAGCAGCAGGGGCACTTGTCTGTCTTACTAGATCTGGACTGACCACATAACAAGTAATGTGTGCTCTGGCTTTGTAAAGCCAAGGGTGGGGGTGGGGTGGGGTTCAGACATGGAATCAAGAGTCTCCAGTCTGTAAGATTTGCTTGGATGTCCGCAGTGGTTTGGGTCTATTTCTCGTTGAGTGTTTCCCTGGACAGACAGGCAGGTGTTTTCTCTTGGCGTGGATGACTTTGCTCGCTTCGCCAGCCTATGTGTGCAGTCTAAGTTCACAAGAGCTTCCTGTACTTCTTTTCCAGATGTTGTGACACCATTATCCACTCTTCTTCCACCAATACCAAATTCCATACCACTCAGAGGCCAGGTTAAAGGTACAAAATATCCTGTGTTCACTCTCTGTTGTGCCTTAAAGTCCCCTGCGCCGGAGGCCAGACTTCTTTCTCCTGGATCCAGAGCACAGCTGGGACGCCAACAGGGAGGAGGCTTGAGGGGCAGAACTGCTGCGGCCCTTTTCTCCTTAGTGTCGTTAGAGCCGGGGAGGAGATGCAGGTTGAGGCCACGGCACTGCACTTGAAGAACAGGAATTTCCACAGGTGTGCAGTGGAGTCCTGTCCTATTTATGGGGAAGATTGTACCCAAGGAGTGACCCACAAACAGCTCTGTCCCTCAGGTCAGGAGATGCCCTGGGGATGGGACATTCATAAAAATTTCACTCAGGCTTACTTCTCCGGTCTTGGGATGCTGAGTGAAAAGA
Organism: Arvicanthis niloticus; assembly: GCF_011762505.2. NCBI lineage: Eukaryota > Metazoa > Chordata > Mammalia > Rodentia > Muridae > Arvicanthis > Arvicanthis niloticus. The sequence continues at coordinate 48,186,680 of NC_047675.1, forward strand.
GTTGGCCCAGAAGTTGCACAGTCGATTGTGTACGTTGGGGTGGGATACAGGGCAGTGTATAGATAGGTATGTTATGTGCTTTGGTGACCTTCACTTGATAGTACCCTAAGCGTGAAGGGCTGAGACACTACATCTTAGTTCTTAAAAATCTTTGATATTTAAAGTGCTGGTATTTCAAGAAATGTAAGTGCAAGCAGAAGACCCTTTCCAGGTAATGGCATGAGGAATAAATGCAGTCATCCCTGGCAGATGTGCAGATCACAGCAGCAGAAGTGTGTGCCGCATGTATCTGTTCTTGGTTCTCATTATACTGCTCTCAGACTGCATTGCACAATGCCTTTGCAATTGAGAAGCTTGTCAGCTGCTTAGGACAGGCCAGCAGTATCAGCATGAGTCTCTGGAGCAAGAGCCAGCGGCCCACAACCTGATCTAGTTCTTAGAACTTACCAAGCCGGGCGGTGGTGGCGCGCGCCTTTAATCCCAGCACTTGGGAGGCAGAAGCAGGCGGATTTCTGAGTTCAAGGCCAGCCTGGTCTACAGAGTGAGTTCCAGGAAAGCCAGGGCTACACAGAGAAACCCTGTCTCGAAAAAAACAAAAAAACAAAAAAAAAAGAACTTACCAAGCACAGAACCGATCAAGTAAATGCTTTGGGAGACATCTGCGAACACGGTGCTGCTGTGCATGGGTGGGCACCCTGGGTACATCAGCTGTGTTTGCGTTTTCATGAGTGAGGCCATGCATGATGAGGTTTCTGCAGTCAAATGGGGAGCAGCTTAGGTGAGGGTCTTAGAATTGCTTTGAGAAAACACCAGGACCAACGGCAATCTGAGGAGGTGTGGTTGGTATTTCAGTTCATAGTTCCATGTCGTAGTCTGTTATTGAGGGAAGGAAGGGCAGGAACTAAAACAGTGGCCATGAAAGAACCCTGCTTACTTTCTTGTTCCCCTTGTCTTTCTCAGTCAGCTTTCTCCTAAACTCCAGGACTACCTGCTCGGTATACTGCCCGCCCATATTGATCACTTAAGAAGCTGTCCACAGGCTTGCCTATAGGCCAGTTTTGAAGCTTGTTGAGGCTTTTTTCTTAATTGAGGTTCTCTCTTCCCAAAGTAATGTAGCCTTTGTCAGGTTGACCTAAAAATGAGCCAGTAGAGCGAGCGTGTACAGTAGTAACGATCTCAGGGTGTTCTTAATTGCTGCTTCCCTTTCATCCTGTTTATAATGTGCAGGAGAAAAGGGAATGGTGAACTTCGGTTCTCTGGGATGTCTGTATCATTGCTCATTGCAGGATTTTTTTTTTTTTTTTTTTTTTTTTTTTTTGGTTTGCCTCTAAGTTATATAAGCATGGTGTTCAGTTGAACTCCATTGTTTAATCATCCTTTTCATAGGGCTAGAGAGACACTTCAACAGTTAAGAGCAGGTAAAGTTCTTGGAGGACTCAGGTTCAGTTACTAGCACCCATGTGGGGCAACTGGCAGTTGACTAAATCCAGCTCTGGGGGTCTGGTGCCCTCCATTGGACTCTACATATGTTGAACCCACATGTGGGCCTGCACATGCACCCACACATACACAAAAATAATTCTTCAGCTGAACATGGTTGTGCACACCTTTAATCCCAGAACTTAGAAGACAGAGGCAGACATGTTTCTTAAGTGCCAGGTCAGCCAGGGCTACAAATACTGTCTCAAAAAAGAAAAAGACTATAATGAGAAAAGTTACTTTAGAAATAACACCAAGGTTGCTTTCTTAGCAAAGGTGTGGGGGTACTGGTACCCTTGCATACTACTGGTGGGAAAGTAAATAAGAGTCTAGCAGTTCCTCAGAAGCTGAGGGGTAGAACAGCTGTGGGCGAGCACACATCTTACTTTTCAGTTGCTGTGATAAGATACCATGACCAAGGCAGCATAGAAAAGGGGTGTTGGGAGCTTACAATTGAAGAGGGAGAGTCCATGAACACAGTGACAGAGCGTGACAGCGGGAGAGTCCATGAACACAGTGACAGAGCGTGACAGCGGGAGAGTCCATGAACACAGTGACAGAGCGTGACAGCGGGAGAGTCCATGAACACAGTGACAGAGCGTGACAGCGGGCAGGCATAGCTCTATAGCCGTAGCTTAGAGCTCGTATCCTGAAGTGCAGGTCGGAGGCAGTGAGGGAGAGAGAGACTAACCAGGAACCAACCCTGTTGTGTTTTGAAACCTACGAGTCTTCCCCAAGTGACACAACTCCTAATCGGTCCTAAACAGTTCCACCAGCTGTAGACCAAGCATTCAAATATATGAGCCCGGGGTTCATTCTCCTTCAGACACCACATCTCATCCATCCCTGGCCCCCTTTGAGTTGTGGCAGTATCATAATGAAAAATACCTTTAGTTCAACTTTAAAAGTCCCCACTGGTCTTTCACAGCCTCAGCACAGTCTAAAGCAGGAGTTCTCAACCTGTGAGAGGCAACCCCTCTGAGTCACATAGCAGATATTCTGGACATCAGATATTTATATTATGGTTCATAACAGTACTAAAATTACAGTTATGAAGTTTTAATGAAATAATTTTGAGGTTGGGGGTCAGCACAACATTAAGAAACTGTATTAAAGGTTACTGCATTAGGAAGGCTGAGAGCTTCTGGTCTGAGGTCTGAGGCTTTTAGCAGTCTCTTAATTTTTACCCATGTAATATCAAATCAAAAGGCAAATATTCTTCCAATATAAAATGTGTGTTACTATTTCAAAAGGGGAGGATTGAGCAGATTGAGGAAATGCTGAACAAAAGCAGGATCAGAATCCAGCAGGGCGTGTGCCAAAACCTATCGTCCACTGGTTCTCAACCGGTGGGTCACGACCCCTCTAAAGGTCAACTGACCCTTTCACAGGGGTTTCCTAAGACCATCAGGAAACATCGATATTTACATTACAGTAGCAAATTTACAGTTATAAAGTAGCAATGAGGGCTGGGAGATGGCTCAGAGGTTAAGAGCACTGACCGCTCTTCCAGAGGTCCTGAGTTCAAATCCCAGCAACCACATGGTGGCTCACAACCATCTGTAATGGGATCCAATGCCCTCTTCTGGTGTGTCTGAAGACAACTACAGTGTACTCATATAAAATAAACAAATAAATCTTTAAAAAAATAAAGTAGCAATGAAAATAATTTTATAATTATTTTCACCACAACATGAGTAACTATTTGAAAGGTCTCAGCATTAGGAAGGTTGAGAACCACTGCATAATCTATATCTGATGTCAGAGAGTTTAGTCGGCTCTACCCTTCTGTATTTGCTGACTGCAGCACACTTCTCTTTTCTTCCATTCTCTATCTTCATGCAGCTGTGACAGATGCCCCACAGCTGTAGTACCTCCACCATCCTGGGGTCTCCAACACTTTCATAGCTTCATGCAATGGCCTCTTCCAGATTCCATGGCAAGGTTCACCTACCACACGCCTGATCTCAGCCACTTTTTCCTGACTGAAGGAAGATTCCACAACCCCTTTACCGTATCCTTCATGACTCTAAAGCCAGAACCCATGCTGCCAAGTTTGGCTGCCTTCTTGTCATGGAACTTGGGCCCCCTCCTTGGATTATGTTTGCATAAACTTAGATTTACTGCGCTGCAGAACAGATAATTCTTTAGACCTTATCACAGGTCACGGTGTGTAGGGTCAGCTGGGGAGGGTCCTGAGGGCACCACCACTCTTAGTCCCATTTCTTCTAGCTCTCTCAGCACAAACCTTAGTTCTTATGGTGCGTTCTCTCAGGATTTTTTAAAAAAGATTTATTATGTTTAAATATGTGTAGGTATTCATTTGAGTGCAGATAACTGCTGAGGCCAGAAGTATTACAACCCCTGAAGCTGGAGTTACAGGCTATGGTGAGCTACCTAGCATGGCTGCTGAGAACTGAAATCCTGTCCTCTGCAAGGACAGTACAGGCTCTTAACCACAGAGCCAGCTCTCCAGCCCTGTTGTTGTTGTTGTTGTTGTTGTTGTTGTTGTTGTTGTTGTTGTTGTTGTTGTTGTTTGAGACAGGGTTTCTGTGTGTAGCCCTGGCTGTCCTGGAACTTGCTCGGTCGACCAGGCTGGCCTTGAACTCAGACCAGCCTCTGCCTTTTAAGTGTTGGGAATAAAGACATGCACCATCATGTCGCACATTTTGTATTTCCTTTTTCCCCAGTTGTCTGTCCTTTCCCATTGGAGACCTGCAGAAGAGTGATTACTAATACTAAAGCAATGGAGTCAGTATTAGACTGTCTTTGCATCTCCTCTGTCAGTTTAGCCTCAGGCAGATTCTTAAACCAAAAAGCAACCATATTCTTTGCCAGAATATCACAAGAATGGTCTTTAGACCAGCTGCTAACACTGTTCCCATAGGCAACCTCGTGAGCTGGCCCTCTGTAGTCTACATCACTCTTGTCACTACTACTAATCTCCCAAGCTCCTACTAGGATGTCCCATTAAGCCCGGTTTACAGTATTCAAAAGCTTTCTTACTTTAAGGTCCCAACATCTTGCACAGTTCTTTATTTAAAAAAAGAGAGAGACACAGCATAGTCAAGCCTATCACAGCAACAGCCCCGTTCCTGGTACCATCTGTCTTATTTACTTTTTAGTTGCTATGATGAGACACCATAAACAAGACAGCTTATAGAGAAGAGTCTGTTTGGGAGCTTAAGTTTCAGAGGGTGAATCTATGAACATCATGGTATGGAGAACAGTAAGGCATGATATTGCAGTAGTAATGGAGCACTTAGATCCGTATCTGCAAGTAGGAGAGCCATCTGGGCATCATATCACGTGGCTTTTAAAACCTCAACATCTGATCTTCCCACCAACAAGCCCACACTTCTTAACCCTTCCCAAACAGTTCCTGGAACAAGAGACAAACATTCATATATATAAACCTCTGGGGGGATCATTCTTACACACCCCACCACATCAAGCCCTCTACTGTGTTTGTCCAAGAGAAATAAAAATGTGACCACCTAAAAACTCGTGTGTGGGCATGAGGGTGATCTTGATTGCGCGGGTTGGTTAGTCCAGAAGTGGAGCTCACAGGGTGCTTTAGGAAGGGTGTATTGAGGAGTGAGACTGAGAGCCTTGAACCCCAAGTTGAGCCCCAGACCACTGAGTCACACCCCTAAGGAGCGCTCCTGTGGCTGTGCCCTTTAGTCTTTCCCATTTCGTTTCTAGTGGTGTCTCGGGGTGTCTGGGTTGCTGGGCTCCCTGATGTTCAGTGCTATGCATCCTTTTCATGTTATGTGCCCTTCTACGCATCTTATAACTGTGTCTGCTGATTTTGGGATCTTCGTGTTCTTCATGTTTATAAATTGAGATGACTCAGAGTGGCCTGTAGCCTGTGGGAGTCAGCCAGACTATTCAGGGACTCTGCAATTAGAGCAGTTTTCATAGTGGGAAGTAAGGCACTCCTATGTGCATGCATATGTGAAGGCCAGCCTCACCTATGTTAGTAAGAAAAACTTCAGTTTTAACAGGGATGATGATTGATGTTGTTGTTTATTTTAACTTTTAGCAGTCTCACTCTGTAGACCAAGCTGACCTCAAACTCAAGATCTGCCTCTCTCTGTGCTCCCCCAACCTCAGGTGCTGGGGTTAAAGGTGTGCATCAATCCTCTGGCTCAGACTAGTTGTTTGTTTGTTTTCTAGATTTACAGAGGTAGGTACAATTACATGCCATAAAATATTCCCACTGTAAATGTATAATTCAGTGATTCTGAGTAAATCTGCCAAGTTTTATATGCCTCACCTTAGTTCAGTCCTTAAGGATTTGCCGCTCTAGTGAGACTTCTCAGTACACACCCTTTCCATAGTATGGTAGTCTTCAGACTAGACAGTCAGTATAGCTAGTAGAGCATAGAGTTGGGCCCAGATTGTGAAGGCTGAAAGCTGCTACTTTGCAAGCAATATTCTTGGAGTCTGGAGAGGTAGCCTAGCTATTGGGAATGCTTGCTACTCCTACAGAACACACAGGCTCAGTTCTGGCACACATGTGGTGGCTTACAACCATTTGTAACTCCAGTTCCAGGTCAGTACCCTCTTCTGGCCTCCACAGGCACCAAGCACACACATGGTGCACACATATAAAGACATCTAGGCAAAAGTCCCAATGCATAGAAAATAAAAGTAAGTAAATATTTTCAAGAAGAGAGAACAGTCAGTGTGTTGGTGTTTAGATCTGTTCTCCCAAACGAGAATTGGACTTCTGGGCGTGACTGCTTTCCAGTGTCCATCAGCCTTGCAGGTAACTCTGAAAAGTCAGAGCAGAGTTCCTGGCAGGTCCATTCAGACCAACCAGTGCCCAGGCTCTGTGCTGGGGTGGATTTCACAACCCTTAGATGGAGACCTGTGGTGAGACTGAAGAGCCTCTGGAAGGCCTTGCCTCTTATGCAGCAAACTGGAATAGCCGCCCCACCAACACACCAGACCTAGAATAGAGAATCAGCGTCAACACTGAGTGTGCATGTTGCCTCAGCATGTGTCGCTCAAAGTAAACCATGCCGTCTTCTCCCAGTTTAAAATATTTCATAGACACGTGCCGACATGTTTATATTTAAGAAGATAATTCAAATTTCTTTGTAGAAATCATGTATATATGCGGGGCGGTGTTGGCGCACGCCTTTAATCCCAGCACTTGGGAGGCAGAGGCAGGTGGATTTCTGAGTTCGAGGCCAGCCTGGTCTACAGAGTGAGTTCCAGGACAGCCAGGACTACACAGAGAAACCCTGTCTCGAAAAACAAAAAAAAAAAAAAAAAGAAAAAAAAAAAAGAAAAAAGAAATCATGTACATGAGCAAAGGCTTCCTGGACAGCCAGGATTCTCCAGAGCATTTGGTGCAAGCCAGCATGGGCATTTATCCCAACTCTGTGATCTACCATCTCAAAGCATTTGTGAGCTCCTGAGAGAAGCTGCAGTCTCCTGTGTCTCTGAGCTGAGAAAAAAGACACACAAATTTCCTGTCACTGGAACCATTATGTGTCCTAAGCCACTGGGTCTTTAGCCCTGTGAGGGCACAGATATGTAGGTCTGAGGTTTGCTCAGTTGCTTAAGGCTCAATTACTGTATTTTTATATGGTCTTCCTTCCTCTCAAGATTTTTTTAAACCAGTGAAGCACTTTGACTTTTATACACAGGCTGCATTTATTACTTACTTGCAGCTGCTTAGATTAGCTGAAAAGGAAACCAAGGCATATAAAAGAGGACCACTTTGTCAGAATGTGTGCTCTGGACCAAAGCACAAAGCAAAGTTTGTAAAGTGATAGTGTAAAACTGTCTTTGCTCTTCTGGCAAGTGCTTTGCCTATGGTGGGGATCCTGTAGCTGATAACTGATCCAGACAATATATCACAAGCCTAAAGGCCGTTACTGGACCTAACAAACACATGCACTTCCTCATGCACATAGCCACAGCGTACTTGCTCTTGCTGGCATCTGCACATGTTAGTAGGGATGAATCTTGGCCATTGGACATGGGGACTATAGCCAGCAGGTGATGGGGCAGCCGCCTCCTGCCATCTGTTTAGCTCCTTGACTGCTGCTGAGAGGTCTGCTATAGTCATGTGTTAATTAAATTAGTGATGTGGTTTCAGGTCTGTTGCTACTAATCAAACACTTTTGTTTTTTTTCTTAAATTGCTTAGAGACAAGAGCGGTAAAGATCAGGCTAGAGTGTATAATATATTCAAGAAAAATGGGATAGACATTTGGTGACTACATGCATGACCACCCCTAAGTTGGTAACTACTTGTGCACAAGGTTCTGGAGACAAGGGGAAAGGAGACAGTATGTAGCCCAGACATTCTCCTGAGTACTGGGATCAAAGGCCTGCTGTCATACCCATCCAGCTCTGCTCTGTGCTCTTTGGAGAATAGACTCTTATTCACATACATTCCTAATTTTATTTTTTACCATAAAATATTTCTCGTGTTAAATAGTATCTACCTGTTGAATTAATTATCATTTAAGAAATAAATCTTGGCAGTGCGTTCCTGCTACCTGCCCCAGTGGTTTACATTCCGGAATGAAAGACACACAGCCTTTATATTCTGATATGCCTTAGTGCAACAGCTGGGCTACTTCCTAACTTCCACATGGTTAATCCACCTCCTGCCAATGAGTTACTACTTACTAAATTCTATATTCTACCTTGACTGCCCTGGACTCCGAGGGCTGCCCAACTGGGCCATACTCTCCCGACTGCCAGCTATGCCTCTCTGTCCTTCACTCTTCACAGGCATGGTGTACCCTCCAAGCCCCCTACCCTCCCCACCTCTGCTTCTCTTGTTCCCAAGCCTGGGAATCCTCTGTCTGCCCTGTCCAGCCATTGGCTGGTGGCATTTTTATTTACCAGTCAGAACCAACTGGGGGCAGGGTCCCTCAATGTCTTACGTGCAGACCCTCATGTAAGGAGTTTTTGGGGGGGACCCAAATTAACATTATAATACAAGCAACATTAGGCCAAACCCACTACATTTCCCCCATTTTTTGTCCAATTAAAAAGACTCTTTTCTCTCATATATACATTGAACATAATTATAACAATTATGTAGTCAGAGATCTGATAAGGAATTAAATACTACTTGAATATTAGGAAGCACAAAGGCAAAGACACAACTTCCAAAGCTTATACATTTTGTAGAGACAACTGACTAGCTGGACAGTCCTCAGTATTCCTCATAATGTTGGGGCATCTGTCATTCAGCCTTCTTTCTCAGAACCATCTGACAGATCTTAAGTGAAGCAGGAATTATGAAGGACTAATTTGCCCTGTCTTCTTGGCAGAGCTTAGCAGTCGACTATCCTTATCTGTCCTGTTTTGGACAGTATTGTCTGCAGAATGACATTGGGGAATTTCTTACCCAGTGGCTAGTTTGCCATAGTTGAAGCTACTCCAGTTGGAGGTGACGATGCTCAGTATCTTTGAAATGGGATGAGGGCACTGTCAGGAGCGGGTGTGTCTCCTAGTTGAAAGATCCATTCATTCGTAATGAAATTATTTTAAATGCCATATTCTGTGGGTCTCTGATGCTTTGAAGACTAACTATACATAGTCTTTCTGAACTGTAAAACCTTGACTACTCTTAGCTATTTACTATTTGAATAACTTTGAAAACACTAATATCTAATACGACCATGAGTTTACTTTCTGGCCCTTAACCTGCATTACTTTATCATCTTAAACAGTTTGCAGTAGCAGCTGTTAGAAGAACTAGGTCTAAACCTTATATTCTTAAATGAGTCACAGTGACACAATGTCTATCTAAGAGTAACAGAATTAATTTAAAATTTTGTATCAATATACAAAGATTTATGCCAATGAAAACCTTAAACCTGAATCAATATATAAATTCTGTACCAATGTAAGAAATTATAACTTCAATTCTGCATCAAAAAGTAAAGATTTCTACCAGCATAAGATTATGGCTATAAAATGTTTTGTTTAAGAGTACAGTCAGTAATCCATCTCCATATATCTAATTTCTTATAATATTACTCTATCCCCCTTTTTTCTTTTCAACCCCCTTCCCTTTGCCTAAGAAAGAAGGGATAGAGAAGAGGAAAGGAAAGACAGAAGTCCCCAGGTCTAAGCTCTCTATGTAGTTTCCTCTCTATCCAAAATTAGGACCATTTCCAAATCATCCCTCAAAATGACAACCAACTATTTATAAAATCACCACAACCAGACACCAAAACAAGGAATCGGGACGATGACTCTCCATAGCTTCTTCCTGCTGAATTGGGTGGTTTTTTTTTTTTTTTGTTTTTTTGTTTTGTTTTGTTTTGTTTTGTTTTGTTTTTTAGTGGGTGGGGAGAGGGTAGGAAAACTGGAAAGATTGGTTAGCCTTAAGAAAGGTAGCTTTAGCATTTGTTATCCAATCTCCGTATGCCTTAAAAGTTCAGGTTTTAACTGAAGTTCTGATTGGATCCACCTGAAAGGCTGGACGAATTGAGGTCATCAGAAATCAGCAGCCATTCCTGAAACTGTTCTGGGAGCAAGTCTCTGGGAAAAGTATCAGATGAGGCAGATCAGGCAAGGAGCTGGAACAGCAGGTCATCTCAGCATCCGCAAGCATGAATCTTGTCAGAGCTGCTTCTTGGTGTTTCATTCTGCAATATATATGAATCTTACAACCAAATTTTTAGTTCTATAGAGATATTTGTATGGATTGTATAAGGTGCATAGACCAGTTAAGGATGAATTTTTCCTTCTTGTTTGAGCAGGTGAAAGACAACTGTCTTTTTTAATGAGTTAGTTTCATCAGTAACCAGTAATAAATCGTCATTCATGCCATGTGAAGGATGGCATGATGAATTTTAAGATTCTGTAACCAACAAGATTCATTGACTAATTTTAGCTTAAGTTTTTGGCTAGAGTCATTTTGTTGTCTAAGCCAGTTTCAGGGCTGTTCCCTTGTGGAGAGGTCAGCAATTCATGTTACCTGTCCTGTTTGGTTTCTTTCCTGTCTGTGGCCAAGAACTCAGGGAGTCTTAACCTATCATATCTGATCTATAGTGCTTTGGAAAGGATCCAAATTTCCTGTTAACAGAAATACAGAGCCTCTCTCCCAAAATAGCATGTCCTTGGCCCAGCAACCCGAAATCGATGGGTTCTGTTTAGCAGCCTCCCTTTTCTTAGGGCCTGCTCTACTCTGACCTCTCTCCCAGAGGATTAGTAATGTCATTAATACCACCAAATTTATAACCACCTTTTGATAATTAAAACAATTATCTGTTGAGATAGGGTTTCTCTCTATCTCCGTGCCTTTGTTTCTTATGTTTAAGATCAAAGGCCTGGGTTTCTTTATTCCTCCATTCTATGGAGATTTAATATCTCTTTAACACCACTTAAGATATGTATTACTTACTTAAAAACATTTAAAGCAGGTACCATTATTTCTCCCTTCTATCCTAAGACAATGCACTTTTTCTTTATTCCTCCCTTCCCAGAACATTAGCATCTATGGATAGATTTATATCCCTTATCTTTTTATATATCTTGCATTAACATCTTTTCCCACATATTTAACTTCAATTAATTCCCTTAGGCTGATTTATGAATGAATGTCACACCAAGCTATCCCAGAATTCCCAAGTCCCAAGTATCCTGTTGCTTTTGAAGCCTTGACTCCTAAATTTCCATCAATTCCTCCATGTTTGTATTTTATTTAGGCTTGCTCTCTGAGCTTGCCTTTTCCCAGCAGGAGCTGTTGGTCTCCAAGGCTTGAGCTCTCACAGCAGCTCAGAACCTGAGAAAGCGTCCAGCTAAATCACTAGCCCACCGTCCACATCTCTATGTCGGCCTGGGTGTGTCCTAGCCTTAAGCCACGAACCCCAAAATCTTGCATACCAAACCAGCACAAATTTCTCTCCTAGTTCTGTACCTGTGTTCTATCTTGGCCATACCAGGAGAGTGGAGGAGAAGTCTGCCATGCCTGATAAGAATGCAGGACAGAGGGGTGTGGCCACCGTCTGAAGGAGCTAGGAGAGCTTGGACTGGCTGGGCAACCCTCTGGGTCCAGAGCAACCAAGATAGAACTCAGAATTTAGTAAGTTATAAACTCAAAAGTATCAGTGGGAGGTAGGTTCTATCAGTAGTGGGGGTTAGGCAGTAGCCCAGCTATTGTGCTGATTAAGGCATATCAAAATATAAAGGCTGTTTGTGTGTGTTTCATTCAGGAATATTAAGCATTGAGGTAGGTAATAAACCCTGCCGCCAAGACTTAACTAATTATTTAATTCAACATCTACCCAAGCATAAATATTAATAAAAGAATTGTTGAGATGTGGACCATCTAATTAAGAAAGATTTTTTCTTTCCTTTGAGAATCTTAATGTCTAAAGATAGCCCTCTGAAATGCAAAATAGCCAGGCATGGTGGCCCACACTTTTTATCCCAGCACTCAGGAGCATCTGAGTGGTACAGGTGCATCTCTCTTGAGTTTGAGGCCAGCTTTTTCTATATACAGTGAGTTCCAGACAGAGTGAGTTTGAGGCCAGCCTGGTCTGGAGGGAAGGGGGAAAAAAAAAAAATCCTGTCTCCAAAATCCTAAAAGGGAAAAAAGTAAGTTTGTAGAGGGCAGAGCCCATGCCTGTGTGGAGCTCAGAAAGATAGATAGGAGTGGGCTCTGCAGATGAAACTCAAGTCATCAGGCTGGGTGGCCAGAGCCCTTACCTGCTAAGCTGTCCCTGACATGAGGGACCTGACTTAACTCCCTGAGAGCTGGGTTCTGTCACCCTGACACTTGGTTGGGGGTGACCTGTTCCTTCTCGCTCTCCCTACCCCCATGTCCTCCTCTCATGTATATGGGTTTCTTTTCAGCACATGTGAGTGATGTGAGATTTAACAGTGGGTTTGGGATTTTTTTGTTTTGTTTTGTTTTGAAATTTTAAATAATAAACATATCTACTAACTGGGTGCTTATTTAGGTATAATATATATAATAGTATATAATCATATACTTGATACGTTTTAATACTTTGTGACTTTCTCTAATGAGCTTCTGTTACATTTTAATTATGGAAACAAGGTTGAGAAGTGTGTGCATATGGAGAGTTAAAGAAATGGATGGTGTTTGCATCTGTCTTCAGATTCCTCCTACATTAGTCATGTTCCAGGGCTCAAAGTACAACCTCATTTAACTTCCATGTAAAGCCTTAAATACTTTTAAGAATGAAAACAATCATTTTGTCACTTTTGTAGTTGAGAAACAATTTTGAGTATATTCTGTGCTTTATTTATATTAGTACGCCGTTACTTTGTGTTGAGTTGGTTTTAACATAGGCTTAAGTAGTCATGATATTTTAAGATGAAACTTGGCTTTTTCCTAAGTACTAAGTGATTATTTCTTACTCCATAAAGGAAAACATGATTTGTTAGCAAAAATGTTCAACTGGAATATCTGTTTCAAACTCAATATAGTTTTAAATTACTTAAGTTTATATGTGTGAGACAAAAGCATTGCAAACTGGAATAGCTCCCCTCAGTAATCCTAAGCTTCACTGATTACGAGCAAAGTATAAAATTGTAGTTTGGTTGATTTGATAAATTAAAATAGCTTAATATCATGCATTTAAGGAGCAGAAATAATTCTCTGGCTTCTTTTTTTTCTTTTTTCTTTCTTTTTTTTCTTTTTTTCTTTTCTTTTTTTTTTTTTTTTTTTTTTTTTTTTTGTTTTTTTTTTTTGTTTTGTTTTGTTTTTTGGTGTTTTTCTTTTTGGTTTTTCAAGACAGGGTTTCTCTGTGTAGCCCTGGCTGTCCTCGAACTCAGAAATCCGCCTGCCTCTGCCTCCCAAGTGCTGGGATTAAAGGCGTGTGCCACCACTGCCTGGCGGCTTCTCTGCTTTCATTGGTGCTCAGACAGTTGATGTGCCCAGTAGTCCTGTGGTATGCAAATCTGAGGACATCCAAGTCCCCATTAAAAGATGTTGTAGCACATACCCTCCTGTAATGCAAATCCTCTCTAAGTGCTTTTACAACCTGGAACACAGCATAAAAAAGTGCTTTTTATACTCTATTGTTTAAGGAGTAGAGACACAAAATGCCTCTACACGTTCAGTATGACACAAAGAATATTTTTGATCTGTGGTGGTGAATCCACAGATATAGAACCTGCAGAATGACTATAAATAGGCCCTAGGAGTCTGGGCAGAGGTCCAGTGACCTATGTGGGCAGGAGCAGGTTGATGGCTACTTCCCAAGATGTCAGTAAGTGTTGTGCTACACACCCCAGCTACTGCTGTCCTACAGTTGGGTTAGTTGGTATCCTTTCTCACTGGACTTTTGTTTTCCTAGGAAATTGCACATGGGGAATGAACTGTAGGTTTATACACCCTGGAGTGAATGACAAGGGCAACTACTCCCTCATCACCAAAGCGGAACCTTTTCCACCCAACGGTGCCCCGCCTCTTGGACCTCACCCACTGATGCCTGCCAACCCTTGGGTGCGTGAGATCCTTTTTAGTGACCACCAGATGGGATATCTGAGCTTTGTCTGGATCTTGGGCTGAAGACAAACTAGTGTTCCCTATGGAGATGCCATCCTGTACCTGAGAGCCAAGGAGCACCTGTTGAGGGCTTCTTGTGCTCGGGTAGAAGTAGCCTTACGTGCTAGAGCACATGATGGTTGGGCAGGACAGCCAGTTGTATGCAGCTAGCTGGCTTAGTTGTTAAGTGTTTTGCCCCATTTCTTAATAGGTTTTTAAGTATTTCCTCAATATTTCCTTCTCATTTTTTAATAGGGTGGGCCAGTAGTTGATGAAATTTTGCCTCCACCCCCTCCGGAACCCCCAACAGAGAGTGCCTGGGAACGTGGACTCAGACATGCAAAAGAGGTAAGGATTGAGTATGCTCTGGGAGGAAAAGCACAGTGGTGGCACCTCTAGTGGACCCAATAAAACTGCCATGGCTTTGATCCAGAGAGAGTGTGGAGACTCAGTGAAGCCTCAGAAGCCATGAGAACATTTCTGGGCTTCTTTAAGAAGAATGAGGAATAATATTTAGCCATGTCAGGCCCAGTCTCAGGCAAATCTCAGTAGGCCAGAGAGACCCTTCGTGGATGCAGACTTAACATATTTAAGTGTTTCTGGCCACCACCCCAGGCAGTGAGACAGTCCCCACCATTCAGTGGGAGCTACTCCTTGTCCCCACATCCAGTGTCTGTTCTTGCTCGTTCTCTCAGGACACCCTTTGCCTGCCCACTGTGGCCCCAGTATCCCACTTGCACCCCTGTCTATTGACACCCAGCCTTGTTTCCTCAGTGCCCAAGTTTTCTCTTCAGGGAGATTGAAATAAAGGCCTTTTATTTTTTACTGATGTCTTTTCTGGATGCTCTCTTGTGCAAATGAATCACAGTAGACCAGTGAGTGCAGACCGTCCTCTGAGACCTGCAGGAGAAGACTGAGTCCTGTATTTGCTACGCCCTTTGCTGCAGGTCTCAGGTTCTCTGTGTTCCTTCCAGTGGCTTTGGAGGCTCTTATTTCACACTGATGTCTTTTCTGTCTTTGGTGCTAGGTTTTAAAAAAAGCAACCATTCGGAAAGAGCAGGAGCCGGACTTTGAAGAAAAAAGGTTCACAGTAACCATTGGTGAAGACGACCGGGAATTTGACAAAGAAAATGAAGTCTTCCGAGATTGGAATTCTCGGGTCCCAAGAGATGTCAGAGACACAACGTAAGGAAGCCTCTGCTTGCCCTGCCCCATTCATGCCCTGTCAGGAGTAGCCAATGCAAGTCCCCAGGGCACTATCTTTATACTCTGGATTTTGTGGAACAGACTCTTTAGTTCCATACTGGAAGGCTGCCTCTGAGGTACACACCTAAAGTTCCCACAGGCTTGGCACTGAGTCTGAACCTTTGTCTCCTCACCTCTTCCTCAGCTACTTGGGGAATGACTTTTTTTGTAAAAAAAGATTTATATTATATGTGTATGTATCCATGGAGGCCAGAAGAGGCCATTGGATCTAGAGCTGGAGTTTCTGGCTGTTTGAGCTGCCCAGCACAGGAACTGATCACTAAACTGTGATCTCTCGAAGAGCAGCAAGCAAGTGCTCTTAGCCACCGAGGCATCTGTTCATTCCCTTTCTCAGACACTTAATGCTGGTCTTTTAAAAGATCTCAATAGAGCTAGGAGTGGTGGCACACACCTTTAATCCTAGCACTAGGGAGGCAGAGGCAGATGGATCTGATTTTGAGGCCAGCCTAGTGTACAGAGAGCAGTCCAGGACAGCCAGGGCCATACAAAGGAAAGAAACCCTGTCTCAAAAAAAGAAACAAAAAATCCTCAATAGAGGAGTTGTATGGAGGACTAATGCCAGATCAGGGGAACAGTGTGGCCTTGAAGGTGCTCCTTCTGTGCTACTTCATCAAGGGCTCCTAACCTTGGGAAGATGAGGGGCCCACATTTCTGCCTGCTGAGGGTGCAAGGTATGGGCTTAGGAACATGGGGATGCTGTGAGCCAGTTGAATCACTATCCTACTCTTGTAAAACTCTTGTCTGCGGTTCTTATCTCTGTCATTCCTGGCTACTTGGTGGTACAAAGTATGAAAAGACAGAACAAGTAGCTGTGCTCTGGCATCACTGCCTGGTCTCCTGCCACCCTCCACCCCCAGACACACACCTCAGATACACGGACGGACACACACACAAAATAGGCTGCCCTGGAGCTCTGCACTGGGTAGGACAGGTGCTGAAGCCATGCCTGCCCAGATAGGAATCAACTAAGAGGGTAAAAAGATCAATTTGCTGTATGGCACAAGCTTTTTAGTCTGTGGTTTGGGTTACCAGGTTCAGAAAGACTAAATGAGAATTCCAAAAATAAGCAGCTTATACATTTTGGTGACTTTAGTTATTGCTACAATTACTCTTTTAGTTAATTACACATCTCCCTTTGTTTATAAACTTTCTCCCCAGCATAGTGGCATGATTTCCAGGTGTGAGTAGTGTGGTATCCTCATTGTTCCGGGGGACATGGAAAGGTTCCACCCTAGAGTGTCTTCCTGGGCCTGCTTTCTCTCTGCACTACATGAAGCACATATAATTGTGCTTCCTTGCAGCTCTTTTGGCTGCTGTCAAGCTTCAGAGATTGCCTTCTTCCTTGTGAAGTTTCCTTGGCTGGGCTTCTTTCTGACATAGACCAGGCTGTCAGCATATCTGTCTAGCCCATGAGTATTTTCACTGGATTTTACTAGGGTATGCTGATGAACCATGCAAGATGAGCCAGCGTGGTTCTAAGGAGTGCTCTGCCACGTCTTCTCACTTAGTTGTTGCTTTGTGACATTCAGGGTGGATATGTGTCATTCCCAGGCACCTTCCTTCTGCTGCTGCCAGTGGCTCCATGCCTCCACACTAGCTGTCTGTCTGTGAGTGAGGAGCTAGGCTCCCATGTTAGCCTTTTGTCCTGCCTTACTGAGGTGGCTGAGTGGGCTGTGTGAATTGGCTCTGTCACGGGCCATTTAGATGTAGTGTCACTGGGTGGCAGATGGAGACAGTTTCTGTGTGTTCCTACCTCTCTGGGCTCCTCCTGCTAGACTTGCTGTCAGTACTGCACACTATCATGTGGGGATGGGTCCTGCTGTGTCCTAACTCAGAGAGGTCCTCGGCACTTCTTTCCAGCTTTGGCGTTAAAAGTGCTGTTGCTGTTGTTACTGTTTTGTCTGTGCACGTGCACATAATGTTTGGTGTTGGAGTCTGAGGACAGCTTTGTGGAATTATTGATGGTTTTCTGGGACCAAACTTGAATCATCTGCAGCAAATGTTTAAGAATATGTTTCTATCTCATTGAAAAAATACCAATTCCTATTTTGTTGAGTATTTTCTGTAGAAATGGATACAGAAGGTTTGTCTTTGTCTTCACCTGTGGAAAATCCCAGGGCTTCTCCCCCCCCCCCTCCCCCAAATTGACTGATCTGTGCTGCAATAGGGTGTCCTATTGCTGACAGCCTTGTGCTGCAGACACCACTAGGTCATGGTGTATTTTCATCGTGTGGGGTTGGATTCTGTTGGCTTGTTTTTATGGAGCGTTTGTGCTGTAGCATTCTTAAATGATATGATTTCCTTCTTTCTGGCTCTCTTTTCAGACTTGAGCCTTATGCAGACCCTTATTATGACTATGAGATAGAGCGTTTTTGGCGTGGTGGACAGTACGAGAATTTCAGGGTGCAATATACAGAAGCAGAGCCGTATCATAACTATCGCGTAAGTATGATCACATGTGGAAACTTTCCTCTTTCCTTAGACGGGGTCTAACTGTGTACCTTATTAGGCTAGCCTCAAATTCGTAATCCTTCTGCCTCGGCCGTACAGTTAGTGGTGTGTGCTTCCTCGTCCAGCAGTAGTCAGCTCCTCTGTGGTCTATTTACTGTAAACTTACTCAGTTAGCAAAATGTATTTAGCCACAGTCCTGAATTTGAGCCCAGGTTGGTTGTGCAGACAGCCACTGGCTAGGTTTGTGATCATCTGATGTCCTGTGGTCTTTCTTGGAATCATTGTTCTTGCCATGGTTTTGTAAGGTTAGCTTTGCTGGTAAATTGTCAATGCCAGTTTTCAGGAGACTGTTACCCTCATGAGTATGTTACCTGAGCACTGTCATCACTTGTAGCCGCGTTCCTGTCCATCTGGTCTGCTGGTTATGGACATGCCTCTGACTGGCCTTGCCATGTTGGTCAGGCAAAGACTCCCAAGAACCTAGTGCTCCAGACTGCCTGTTCCGTCTTCTTTCTCAGCCTCCTTGAAAGTCTGCTCTAGGAAAGGCCTCTGGGGACCCCTTGAGTAATTATGTGCTGTGATTCACATACCACTCATCAGCCGTCACAGCACTGAAGACAGGTACTGGCCCCAGGAGCCCATATGTATGAGTTCTCTGTTCAGTCTAGTGAGTAGCTGGTAGGAAAGCCACAGGAGCCTACATGGTGTCTCCCGAGACCATGTAGTTGGGTTTTAATGCTGAGTATTAAAGCAGGGAAAGAAGGCAGCAGTGGGGAGTTGCAGTAAGGGGATAGATACATTCTTTCTTCAAGACACATTCATGAAGCACTGTGGTGGGGGCTTCCCTACATGGACAGCCATTCTAAGAATGAGCTGGGTCACTCATGGGAGGGCCTGTGGTATGGGCTTGTACCCAGGCTGGTGTTGGCAAAGTAGTGAATTTATTGGTTGGGGTAACTTCACTCTTAATTTGTATGCATGTTTTCTAACATGTATTTTTGTATGTGTGTGTGTGTCTGTGTTTGTGGTACTAGGAATTAAACCCGAGTACCTAAGACTCTGGACATTGACTTGATCAGTGACTTATAGAAGGCTGTCACCTGACCCAGGCTTGCCTTGAATTTGAGATCCTCCTGCCTTAGTCTCCTAGTTGTAGGCCGTTGCCGTTAGACACAGCTAACTTATTTTAAGGAAATACTTGGGAATAAAATGGCCTTCTGAGCGCATCCTCCTACCTGCTCCCTTTTTTCTCTCTGCTTCTGCCAAATAGTGTGTAACTCAGTGTCTATATTTGGCTTTTTAACCCAGGAACGGGAGCGGGAACGAGAGCGAGAGAACAGACAACGAGAACGCGAGCGGGAACGAGAACGTGACCGAGAGCGAGAGCGCAGGCAGAGAGAGCGTGAGAGAGAACGGGAGCGGGAGAGGGACAAGGAGCGGCAGAGGAGGAAGGAGGAGTGGGAGCGAGAGCGAGCCAAGCGAGACGAGAAGGATCGGCAGCACCGAGACCGAGACAGGGACAAGGACCGGGAGAAAGACAAGGAGAAGCCGAAGCCCCGGTCCCCACAGCCACCGAGGTAGACTGCCCTAAGTCCCATCTGTCACCATGTCTTGCCCTTGGCCTCTCCATAAGACCTTTAGGTAATAGCACTTGCTTCCCTGAAGCAGCCTGCCTGTGTAGGACATGCGTGTGTGGAGCTGACTTCTTCCTCTTAGATTGTATTTGCAGAAAGCACAATGACTGTGCCTTAGTTCGTGTGTGTGTGTGTGTGTGTGTGTGTGTGTTGGTGGACACTGGGTGTTGTGGGCACTTTTGACGGTTGTAGCTATGAATGTTGGCGTGTGAATGTGGATTTTCTCTTCGTCTTGGGTTACGTATGGGAGGACCTGCTGGGTTATCTCCTAACTGATGGTCCGACAGACCGCTTTCCAAAGAAGGCACTTTCTTCACTTTTCCTGGACCTTCAGCCCATAGTGCTGCCACTGGAGGGAAGATAACTCCCTTCCTTGTTCTCAGCACGGTGACTGGGACAGAGCGCAGGTGTGAGCTGAGGAGCCAAAGGCACTGTGGACAGCATTTTCTATCTGTGTAGTGTGGCCTTGAGCTTCCTGCCTCCATTTTCCAGCGGCTGGTTTCCAGGCATGTGCTGGGCTATTTTTCTTTCTACCCATTCCAGAACACGTGGATCTAGGGCTGCCTTTGTTGTCATTTGTTACCAGTTCTGTATTTCTGGGATTGCTGGCTCATGACTATGGTCAAAAACCATTTTTTGATTCTGAACCAAAGTGGTAGGTTGTGGGAAGGCCTTTCTCCAGTTCAGCTCTTGCAGGTCAGGACTGAACTCAGACCTTCTGGGATGATCAGTTGGTCGGTACTTTGAGCTAAGTGAAGCACACAGGTAGGACTTTGCTCTTGTATTGTTTCTGTGTTTGGTTGGTTGGGTTGGGTTGGGTTTTGGGTTTTTTTTCTTTTGAGATAGTGTCTTACTATGTGGCTATGGCCATCTTGGAACTAGGTTTGTAGACCAGGCTGGCCTTAACAGAGATGTTCTTGCCTCTGGGTTTTGTTGATGTCTCAGTAGATTGGCATGTGTTAGCCTTCTGTGTTCTTTAGTACACGGGATGGAGAAGTGGCAGTAAGAAATACATACATCCCTGCTGTGTCTCATACATGTAGGGCTAGTGGAGAGGACCAGACAGCAAGTGCTGACTTTGGGAAGAAGGTACATCACAAGAAGTAATGGCAAAGCAGAGCAGAGCAAACCTAGGACTTTCACTCCTGGGGAACTGAGCCTGGAGGGGTTTAGCCAATGTGCATGGTGTATGGGCATGAAGAGGTACAGTGGGTATCACCCACTGAAACGAGGGCACACTGCATTCTCTGTGGCCAAGTGGGACAACCCTGGGGAACCTGGGCCATCTCCTAGGAGATAAACAAAAGCATGTGTTCCTTGGGTGTTGGCCAATTGAGGTAGTAGGGAGACCCCACGTGAGTTCCCTCTTCCTGTCTTTGTTAGATGTTTGTTTAACCATCCTGATTTTAGAAGCAACTCGCCATCAGTTGCTTTTTTATTTTTTGACCCCAAACTTGACAGCAGTCCAAGTTGGAGTTCCCAGACAGGTGAGTGAGGTGGCTGCTTTGTTCATCGGCAGCTCACTTCCTTGTGAGACCCTTGCCTGTA
The DNA here is from genome assembly GCF_011762505.2 of Arvicanthis niloticus. Taxonomy (NCBI): domain Eukaryota; kingdom Metazoa; phylum Chordata; class Mammalia; order Rodentia; family Muridae; genus Arvicanthis; species Arvicanthis niloticus. The sequence goes on from NC_047675.1 coordinate 48,207,568, forward strand.
TGCTTGTCAGCCTCAGCATTGACTCTGACAGCACAGCTGACCTTTGCCCTGTAGAGGCTCCAGTAGTCCTTGGATATGGTACTGTGCTAGAGAAAGTTAAGAGCCAGCTGCAGCTGCACAGACGGTCAGGGTCACAGATCACCTGTGCCCTTGTTTGTCTCATCAGAAATATCTGTAAATAGCACATTTGTCCTTGCCCAACAGTTACCTGCTGTTGTTCCTGACCTGCATTCCATCTACCCTTTGCATACTAAGGCCCTAAAACAGACCACACACCTATGAGGGCACCTGTGGGACCTGTGACACCTTTGAGGGCACCTATGGAGAGATGTAGCCTCCTGTGGTTTTGTGTTCTGCCTGGCTTTCTAGGTCTGATGGGATATCTGGGTTTTTATTCCCCACTAAAGGAGGATTCAGCAGTTTTCTCAGGATGTCTTAGGAAACAAAGATACAACTTATGTCGCTCTGCAGACTCCAGCCCTAGACTGTCCCCACTCAGAAGACACCTCAGGTGCCAGCTGGGAGGTGTTAGCCTGTCAGCTCAAAAGCTACTACCCTGATGCATGAGCTTGGTGATCGTAGGTACTCTCCATGGCCAGACTTGTTGGCACTTGTAGACACATCACTCTTGCAGCTTTTCCCTCTAAATGTTATGAACCTTTTTCTCCATGAATTTGGTAATGAATTCTTTAATGGTGGTTCATCCAGTCATTCCTCCCAAATACCTATCACTAAATGTGGGGCTTACATTGGCTACCCATGGTTTCATCCACATAACCTCTCATTTGACCTTGGTTATTTCTAGCTCTGACCCCACTCCCATCCTTCCTAATACACCATGCATATTAGGAAGTTACTCACCCACATACTTTAGCTTTTTAAATGTCAATCTTTGTTTTCCCCTTTGGCAATTAAACTCATGCTCCGCACATGTTAGGGAAGTACTCTGCCTTGAGCTACACTTTGACCCTCAGTTCCCTTCTTAAAGGAAGTCTTAGGTCATCGCTACAAAGCAAACACCAGCCTCAGCATCACTGGGATAAATAACATCTAAATAAAGTTGGCTGTCTGGAGTAAGAAACCTCAGGTGCTGTGCTGCTCCCCTTTCACACATGGACATAGTGGACAGCCCTCCTCCCTGGAGAGCCTTAAGGCGGCCCTCAGATACTTGTTTAAACTACAGGGCTGAGAAGCTTGAGGCCATCCACAGCACTGTCCTCCACCTGCTAGTAAAGTGCCTGTTCTCAGTGGACTCCAGTGTCCATCTCTAGAGGTAGTGAGGAGCTCTTCCTGAGGAGAGAATTGGATACTGAATCAGCTGCATCTAGAGAAGAGGGAACTCCCCACTACCAGGGTGTTCCTCCTGCTTTCTTCCCGTGCGGAGAGGCTCTGTTAGCCAGATGACCAGTAGAGAGGCTAGTGACCCTGGGGTCTGTTTTTCTTAGTTTTTTTGTTTCTTTTGTTTTCTAATTGTATTTTATTTTATGTGTATGGTATTGTGCGTGCGTGGGCGTGTGTGGGGGGGGTGTGTGTGTACCATATATGTACAGTGGCAGTGGCAACCAGAAAAGGGTGTCAAAGACCCTAGAATCACAGTTACAGACAGTTGTGGGCCACAGTGAGGGACTAGAACTTCCTGTGCTCTTAACTGCTGCCTCTCTACCCACCCACCTATCCAGCCTGAGTTTTTACAGTGAGAACATCTAGGAAGTGTAAAGATGAAAGCCATGACCCATTGGCCAGTGTCAGGGAGCTGCTAGGCTGTCAGGTTCTCACTTCCTTCCTGCATTTCTTTATAGGCAGCACCTGGTGTACCTGGGGCATTAGCTTCTGGGCTTAGGGCTGAGATAACAGTGGCACAAGCCAGATTCCCATGTCTTGTGGTTAAGCTTCAGCGCTGGGTGTTGTGCTCCCCAGTACCCCTCAGCAGGTAAAAGTCCTGGTACCTGCCACTGGCTGGTGACTAAACAGAAGTTCTGAAAGTATAACTAGGCAGGGTTTTGGTTTCCACGATGGTAATGCAGCCTTCTGTCCCTTTCTCTAGCCTCCCTGACCACTTGAGGCCAGTGCTGTTAGGGAACGAGCCTAGGATCCTCATTCTCTCTCTGGGCATTAATCAAGCCGTGCTCGGGCTGCAGCTGAACCAGACTCGTTAAGTGTAAAGAAAAGGCTTAAGGCATGGACTTGTTCACTTTTCTTTGTTAACAGGTGTTTAAAAACATGATTCTTGTTGCTTTAATTTCATGAGTACTGTATATCTACTATGTGCCAACACTGAAATAAGCGTGTTTGAACCAGGCAGACTCCATTCCTGTCTGACAGTACAGTCAGGAAGATAGAATTAAGTAATGACTCCCCTAAAAGTACTTACTCTTTTTTTGGTTGGTTGGTTGGTGGTTGTTTGTTTTTTCGAGACAGAGTTTCTCTGTGTAGTCCTTGCTGTCCTCGAACTTGCTCTATAGACTCAAAGATCTCACCTGCCTTTGCCTCCCAAGTGCTGGGATTAAAGACATGTATGTGCCACCACCACCAAAAAAAAGTACTTATCATTATACATAAGAGAAAATGGGAGTCCTCCCAGGAGAAGATGGCATCAACGTTAAGTACATGTCTGGAGGGGCTCAGCTGTGGAGTAGGTTTGCCATGTTTCCTTTTGGTCAGACTCTTTCTTCAGGTGTCTTAAATAAGCTGTCACTGAATGCCCTGGCTTCCCAGTCTCTTCTCACAGCAGCATTGCTGGGGAAGGGCGGCAGCCTAAGCATTGAGCTCCTCTGTGATTCTAGCCGTCAAGCTGAACCACCAAAGAAGGAGACCGCCTCTGTGGGGCCACAGGTGAAGCGAGCCGATGAGTGGAAGGACCCTTGGCGCCGATCCAAGTCTCCCAAGAAGAAACTTGGTGTGTCGGTCTCCCCAAGCCGGGCACGAAGGCGGCGCAAAACCTCTGCCTCATCAGCTTCTGCTTCCAATTCCTCCAGGTATGGAGGGACTGTAAAGACAGGCGGCTTGGTGACATTCACTGGCTGCCAGTTTTGTGTGTGTGTGTGTGTGTGTGTGTGTGTGTGTGTGGTCACTACTCAAGGATCAGTGGGTTATTGGGTAGGATTAATACCAAGTATTGTGGTAAGACTTTCCATGATCCAGAACTTACAACAGTAAGTAGGATGGGTGACTTAACATGGTATAGAGACGCTGGCTGGCTGGCTGCTGAAGTCATACGGTTACTCAGGGAGGCCCTGAGAACGCCTCTCAGATCCTGTGAAAAGGACTCTGGGTTGCTGACAGAGGAGCTACACACTCTGCTGACCTGTCACTCAGCTCTCGGAGAACTTCCCTTAGTGACTCTGAACTCAAGTGTGCGTGCTGGGTGCTGAGAGCTGTGTCTGCACCTGAGGGGAAGGAGCTCCACATGGAGTCTGGGAGGAATCTGAGGTGTGTGTGTTTGGACATATCCAGGAACACAGTTGTGGGAACACTGGGTCAGCTTGAAAACTCACAGTCTGGCTTGTCCAGCACTCAAACTGTCTCTGGTTACCTACTCCCCAACCCCACCACCCTTAACCCCGGTGCACCCAATGTATTGACAGTGATGGCACTGCAGTGTGGCTGCAGGTCTCATGGTCATCTCTGTCCTTGAATGTGCTTGTCCTCTATGGAGCCATGCTGTCTCACTGCAGTAAAGTGTGTTTACTCCGGTGCTGCAGGAGTGAAGGCCACCTTCTCACTGCCTTTGCTCTGCCCACTGGCCCACAGGTCATCTTCACGGTCTTCATCCTACTCTGGCTCTGGCTCATCCCGGTCCCGGTCCCGATCCTCCTCCTACAGTTCCTATTCCAGCCGCTCCTCCAGACACAGCTCGTTCTCAGGCAGCCGGTCCAGGTAAGTCCCAGCCTGCTGACTTCCTAGCAGGGTCAGTGATCACAGGCGTTTGGAGTGGATCAAGTGGTCGCATCTCTATCTGCAAAAAATGGCAGGGTTCCTAGGAGCCTGCTTCCAAAATGGTTTCAGTAAACTGTACATTGAGGAGCAGTTTGGACTGAGGTGCCATATACTGCAGGTGCTGGACCTCGGACCTGAACCTGAGGTGTCTCTGTTGAGTGGCAGGTATGAATATGCAGTGTCCATCATCCCAGAAAGCCCTAGGAGAGTCATGCAAGTTTTTCTTGTGTTTTCCCCATTGAAAATAGATACTTTTAGAGCTTTAGGCCAAAATTCTTGGAAAACATAAGGGTACTCCACATTTATTCTGACCTGTCCCCACAAAAACTTGATGGCTTAGTGTCTCTGCCAGTGGAAGGTGCCCTTTACCTCAGTCAGGCTGGCTTGAGGAGTGGGGCAGCGCTCAGCGATGGATGATGGATCATCCCTCAACTGAACTGATGCGCCATTGTGTGCCCTCCCTGCACTGCTGTCACCATCACAGGAAGCTCTTGAAAAGGGGCAAAACTTTGGCATGGTGTTCACTAAAGCTAAAGTGTCAATCCTGGTCATTAACTGGTGCACAGAAAGACATGCAGTCCACTGCCTTGGGACATATTATCACTAGGCATTATTTCTTTAAGGACATTTTGAGATTTAATTTCTCTTTGGGGACAGTGTCTCACATAGCCCTAGCTAGCCTGGAAATTCCTATGTATTAGACTAGGCTAGCCTCTAACTCCCACCTGTCTGTGCCTCCTGAGGGCTGAGGTCACTGAGGCTGTCTCATGTGATGCTCACTAATGCTTCTGTGGGCTGTGGAGTAAATTGTATGTGGGTCTGTTTCATGAACATTGAAACTCTTGTAAAATGACAGGCAACAGAAGGGGGAAAGTAGCCTGGACCAGGCTGTGTGGAGGCTGTTTAGCATACTGTAAACTATGAGGCTGGAGAGGTAGAGAACACGGGGCCTTTAGAGATGTTGGACTCTGTGTGGAGAGAAAGTTGTGTACGTGATCTTTGTTTGGGGCAAGCAGCTAATGATAGTGGCAGAAGGTAGCAGGAAAAACACTCCGTGCCTACCCTGTGCTCTAAGGTTAGGGCCTTGTCAAGGAGGCAGCTGCAAGAGGGCCAGGAGCCATGGACTCCAGGTGACAGTCCATGCGTTTCTGAGCCCTTCCTGGTAAATGCAGCACAGAAAGCAAGAAGTTGAGTGGCTCCCACAGTAGGCAGGACACAGATCAACCCAATGAGAATACGCCCCATCCCACCTATTGCCCAGAAGCTTCATCATAGTCTCAAGTCTCACCGTTGACATAAATGACTCGGTCTTTCCCACAGTAGACATGCCTTTCTCAGTAGCTTAGCCTCACTTGGAGCACGTACTGTCTTCCTGGAGACCCTGTCGTTCTGGGTGTCCTCCTCTGAAGTGAGGAAGGAGACCTGGAGTCCTAGCCTTAGGGCTCTACAGCTGTCCTTCCTGAAGTTCATCTGTAGCAGCCCCTCCCAAAGCTGCACTCAGGAGGGCTTGCTGAAGAAGTACAGGCTGAGGGAGAGGAGGCTGGCATGCTACCACAGGCTTGGAGGGTCCCTTGGGTTGCAGTCTTCTGGACCCCTGTGGTGCTTGCCCATGAGGTGAGGCAGCAAACGGGAGCCCTTGAGAGTAAATGCTAGATGTTCTAGGCATCTGCCTTTGAACATGAAAGCATGGAGGACTGCAGGAACCTGACACATTGCTGGCCCCCACCTAGCTCACAGTAATGGGCATCCATGTGGTGGTTTTTGAGTAGGTAACATAGGCCAGCCTAGTCTGTTTCATCCTCGTGACTGAAGTGTCATAACTTCATCCTGGAAACTCCACCTGGACCCAGCACCCTTTTCTGGGATGCTTGTCTCCCTGCTGACACCTGACACTGTGGGAATCATCTGGTCATAATCTCCCTGCTGTACACCCCCTGCTTATGTCGTGCTGTCACTGCTTGGGGACCTACCTCTATGCTGTGCCTGTGCCTGCCGATCAAGTGCTTGGGACCTTTACCAGCTCTGCCACCTCCCCCAGCTTCTAGTGTCTCAGATTCCACACTTAGCCAAAGCCATAGTCAGCCATTTGGCCTCTCCTGCATACAAGCACCCATTCCTGAGGCTGCATGCTACCCTTTTCTGTTTTCTCCTGAGTGTGTGTTCTATCAGATGATGAAGCAGCTGAGCCTGAACCTTTTCTCTGTGGATCAGGACCATTTCCTAGGGGGTGTGCCAGCTCCGGCCAATCAGGGAATCTGCTAAGCAGCAGACTTCTTCCTCACACTCTCTTTGTTCCCCAGGTCCCGGTCCTTCTCCTCGTCCCCGTCCCCGTCTCCCACACCTTCCCCACACAGACCTCCAGTCAGAACCAAGGGGGAGCCGGCCCCGCCTCCCGGGAAAGCAGGGTGAGTCCTGAGCCCCCTCAGGTCACTGTGGTGCTCCACCTCGGTGGGGTCTCCAGGGCTTCTAGCATCCTCCACTCTTCCCTTCCTTGAAATAGAGTGAGCAGCCTCCAAGGGCAGCAGATATGGCTCCCTGGAGGTGGGCGGAGGCACGGGCTCAGTACCTAGACTTGGGTCCCTGTAGCAAGGGACCTTGGCAGTCATGTGCTGTGCCTGAACTGAGATGTGGGTATATTGAGCAGGGACCCTAGCCCTATCTTGCCTTGACCCTGCCTCTGCCTCACAGGGAGAAGTCAATAAAGAAGCCAGCCCCGCCACCAGCCCCACCACAGGCCACCAAAACTACTGCTCCTGGTCCTGAGCCTGCCAAACCTGGAGATCTCCGAGAAGCCAGGAGAAAGGAACGGCAAACCAGGACTCCCCCAAGGAGGTGAGCATTGTGGATTTAGGGCAGTCCTGGTCCAGTTCTCCTGTCCTTGGTGCTGCCGGGTATAAGTGTTGATGAAAACTTGAACCTGGGAGGTGGGTACATCCCCAGGGAAGCAGCTAGGAGCAGAGGCCCAACCTGGAACAGGCACATTGCCAGCCTGGTGTGCAGGAAGGCTCTGCCTCAGCGAGGCTGCCTCTGAGATGAACTATGCTGCTTGTGTTGCAGGCGGACGCTCAGCGGCAGTGGTAGCGGCAGTGGCAGCAGCTACAGTGGCTCCAGCTCCCGATCCAGGTCACTTGCTTGTCCTCCTCCCTGTTGACCTTTTCCCTCACCAGGTGGGCTGGCCGTATGAGGGGCTCTTCAGTATCCAAGAACACAGCCCAGTGTGAATATGGCCTCCCTTCACACAAGAGCACCTACCTAACCTTTAAGGGAAGAGGCCCTGCCTGGTACTACTCCCCAGCTGGACAAAGCTGAGGCCAGTCCCAGGTTCTCTGCCCACACCTTTCCTCGGGTTAGACTGAGTGTTCTCTGGGCCTGCTGATCCCTAGTGGAGGGAGTCTGCCCTGAGACAGTTGGGAGGAAGAACCCTTAAAGAAAACCAGAAAAGTGTTAGAAGGTAGAGTCAGCTTGGTGCTCTTGGAATCTGCTTGACTGTTTTTCCCTCTCCTTGGGCATCAGGGCCTTAGCTTTTGTCCAAGGCTTTAGCAGTCTAGACTTTTTCAAAGACCTATGGGATTTTTATTTGTTGGCTCTTTGAGACAGGGTTTCTTTGTGCCCAAACCTGCTCTGTAGACAGGCTGGCCAGAAACTCATGGAGATCCACCTGCCTCTGCCTCCCAAGCTCTAGAGGGGATTAAAGGTGTGTGCCACCACGCCCTGCCTGTTTGTTTTTAAAGCTAGAAAACCCTTGGTTCTGTCTTCTGTCTCTGTTCTGTCTCCTGATTCCCTTAGAAGAAGCTGGTTGGTGTTTGTGATAGACATTTCATGGCTCTGTGCTGTATCAAAACTGTATCACCATCTACTCTCCCCATGCTACCCCACCCCCGTGTCCCATGGAGAGTAGAAAGTGTCTTAGTGGTCACACTAAAGGGGAAACCCAGAGCCTTGCATTCTGCTCAGGCATCTATCACTGAGCTGCAGGCCCTTGGTTTTGGTTTGAACTGGGAGTTTCCCTGTGTTGCCCAGATGAGCTTGAACTCCCAAGAAGCTGAAACCAGAGGGGATCCTCACACCTCCAGCACCCCTTCTGTGCTAGTGCTATCCCGAAGCACAGAGGTCTGCCTATGCTTCACACGTTACCAGGACTGGATTGTGGCTGTTGTGCACCATCAACTAGCTTCAAGTTGTGTCTTTATCCCTGTTGGATAGGGCTCAGTCATATTTCCCTTCCCAGCAGTATCACCCAGGTTAATGAAGTAGAGAGTCATAGCTGTCCCTTCACTGTGCATCACATCTGAAAGTCCCCTGGGATTTCATAGTCTGTCCATGTGCATTCCATAAACGTGGAAATTGGGTAAAGACAAGCCATGGAGACCCTCCTGTCAGCTTGTAGCCCAGTCATCTTTCAGTCACCCTGGGGCTGAGTGCACAGCTGTGCTTGTGTGTCTAGGTCTCTGAGTGTGAGCAGCGTTTCCTCAGTGTCCAGCGCCACCTCAAGTAGCAGCTCAGTGCACAGTGTGGACTCAGACGACATGTATGCAGACCTGGCCAGTCCTGTGTCCTCAGCCAGCTCTCGATCCCCCACCCCTGCCCAGTCCAAGAAGGAGAGAGGTAGGCAGGGCCTGTGCCCTTAGGGTGCAGGTTTCGGGGTAAACTTTCAACAGAGACTTTGCTTTATGGTCCACGTACACAGGAACCCATGACTGAGGTTTGTCATTGATAGGGAAATCTAAGAAAGAAGACGGAGTGAGAGAGGAAAAGCGGAAACGGGATCCATCCACACAGCCACCCAAGTCCTCCAAAGCTCCAGCAGGCGGGAAGTCTTCCCAGCAGGCAGCAGCACCTCAGCAGGCCGCCCCTGGGCAGCCCCAACAGGGCTCCTTTGTTGCCCACAAGGAGATAAAGCTGACCCTGCTGAACAAGGTGAGACAAGGGGACAGGCCTGCATTACTGCACCTGGGCCTGGGTGCTGGGGACTCGACCCAAGGGACCTCGCACATCCATGAGCATGGTCTATGTGCCTGTACCTGCGGCCTGGCCAGCCTGGGTCCCGACCCCACCCCAGCATCAGACATCTTCAAAGCTCTGCACATGTCTGGAAGAGCCAAGGCCTGACATGTTGAGATCCTGCAAGGCCCTTCCTCATGCAGCACAGAGGGCCCCATCACATGGTGGCAAGGGCCACAGGACTGCTTTGGAGGGTCAGGGGTTCTGCCGAGAGGAGGCTCATGGGACCAAAGAGCCATTCGACAGTAACAACAGATACACCGCCACCCTCTGCCTGGCTAACAACCATCTGGGCCCTACCACCCTCACTGTGCTGTTTCAGGCGGCTGATAAAGGAAGCCGGAAGCGCTATGAGCCATCAGACAAGGATCGGCAGAGCCCTCCCGCCAAGAAGGCTAATTTGTCCCCAGACCGAGGTAAGCCTTCGAGATCGAGTGCCTGAGGTTATACTGTGGATGCCACACATAAGCCAAAAGGCCCACCTGCAGGGCCTGGCGCCAGTCTGTTCTGAATACTGTGGAGGAACCTGCGAGCTCCGCTGTGTGTCTTGAGTGCTGCAGTGCTAGAGCTGGCCCTTGCTTTAGACAGTATCTTGCTGTGTTGCTCAGGCTGGTCTCCAGCTCAGGGTCTTCCTGCCTCCGCCTCTAAGGTGCTAGGATTATAGGTGTATGATGGGAAAGCTTTTACGTCTTCACTTTAACTAGAACTCAGTGACAGAGCAGAGCACACGGTCCTGGGTTACAGACAACAAGTGTCTGCATATTGACACAAATACAGTTTGTTACTGAGCAGTCTTCCAGGATACAACCAAAACTGGGTGAGCGGGCCAGGAAGTAGAGGGCTTGCACCAAAGCCCTGGGTTTAGTTCCCAGCACCACATTAATGGTATGCCGTGGACATCTGTAACGTTAGCACTGGAGAGGCAAAAGGATTAGAAGTTTAAGGTCATCCTTAGCTACGCAGAGTTCCAAGCCAGCCTGGGCTACGTGAGACAGCATGAAAACCAAAGTCAAGAGCGACAAGCGAACAAGTTTGAGTGCGTCTATCTGCTCTTCGTAGTCAAGCGCAACACCCAGTGTAGTCAGTCACTGTTGCTATGGTGAAACACCAAGACTGAAAGTGGCTCGGGGAGGAAAAGCTTTATTTGCCTTACACTTTCACACCACTGTTCGTCATGGAAGTGGATGGGGCTGATGCAGAGGCCGTGGCATGGTGCTGCTTCCTAGCTTGCTCAGCTTGCTTTCTTATAGCACCCACTACCACCTGCCTAGGGATAGCACCACCCACAGAGGGCTGGGCCATCCTCCATCAATTACTTATGAAGTAAATGCCCCATGGGCTTACCCACAACCAGATCTTAGGGAGGCATCTTCTTGGTTGAGGTTTCCTCCTGTCAGATGACTCTAGTTTGTGTCAAGTTGCCATAAAACTCAGCCCGCACACCCAACAATCAGTCAGTGAAGCCTCACCCCAGGTTGACTAGCTGAGCCTCTGCACACCTTAGGGTCATTAGCACATGAGAAGGCATGGTGGCTCTGAGTCATTGTTTAACCTTGGAGACTTAAAGAGTCTTGGAGACCCTCCAAATCTCCCAGGACACCCCATCTCAAGCCCAGCAAGAAAGATGGGGGATTCTCCTGGTTTGCTTTGATAGAGCAAAAACCAGTATTTCCCCTCTGAAGCAGGCATAAAGGAGACTGCTGCTGGGGCGCTGGGGCTCGTTTCGGGCAGGTTCCCGGGTCTATGGCCGAGTTTGTATCCTAGAGGGAATTCTTTCCTCAGAGCCTGGTTCCTCGTGCTCAGGCCTCGCCCTCCTCTCTCTGCTGCCTAGCCCCAAACCTGACAGAGGAGAGCACGCCACTCTTGAGTTGGCTTCAGTTGTAAACTGTTCTTCATTGTCAGACCTGTGTGCTGAGAGAAGGATCTCATTAGAGAGGGCACTCTATGAGACTGAATCCAGCTCCAGGCCCTGCATCATGGCTTCCTGGGCTCTGCTTTCTGAAGTAGCCCTGCCTTTTGCCTGTTTTATTTGTTTTGTCTTTAATATTTATTTATTAATATTTTAATGTATATTAGTGTTTTGCCTGCATGCATTGTCTGTGTGAGGGTATCGGGCCCCTTGGAACTGGAGTTACAGATAGTCATGAGCCATCATGTGGTTGCTGGGAATTGAACTCAGGACCTCTGGAAGAGCAGCCAGTCTCTTAACTGCTGAGCCATCTCTTCCACCCTGGCTTTTCCTGTTTTGTTCTTTATAAAAAGAAGTGTACCAGCTGTCTTGACCCTGACTTTTTGAGCAGGGCCTCATGGTATCTCAGGCTGAATTTAACCTCACTATGAACCAAGGATCACTTTCAACTGATCCTCCTTCCTCTGCCTCCAGTGCTAAAATTACAGCTAACCACACTTGGTCACTTTGATACACTGGACCAGAGTTCTCTGATAGCCCCAGGTACAAAGCAGTGGTTTCACTCTGTCCCCTTGCTGGCCAGGTTCTCGAGACCGGAAGTCAGGTGGAAGAGTGGGCTCCCCAAAACCAGAGAGGCAGAGAGGCCAGAATGCCAAAGCTCCTGCTGCCCCAGCGGACAGGTAAGTCTGCTTGTGTCCACGACAGGAGCAGTCTCCACTCACTCCTCTTAAACTCCACAGCCTCCATGAGCGCAGCTGCACTTCCCTCCTCGTTAGAGAGCCCTAGACAGGGCCAGTGGGTCTCAGGGTGGCTAGAGAGTGGGGTGCGTAGGAGGGGCTGCAGGCTAACCCTGGATGCTTACCTCAGGCTAGGCTTTGTCACCACTGCCTCACCTTCTCAATCCTACAGGAAGCGTCCACTGTCACCCCAGTCTAAGAGCTCCAGCAAGGTCACCAGCGTGCCTGGCAAAGCCACAGACACTGCCCCAGCAGGCACTAAGTCAGGGAAGGCCAGCACATTGTCACGGAGAGAGGAACTCCTTAAACAGCTCAAGGCCGTGGAGGATGCCATCGCTCGCAAGCGAGCCAAGATCCCCGGGAAGGTGTGATGGGCCGGCTCACTCCTGGAGTAGACTCTTCAGTGTTTTTATAAAAATAGAGTAAGCGCAGCCATTTTGGATTTTTCCAGTCAATGTCTTATTTTGGCTGTGATTCTTTTTAAAAATTAAAAAAGAAAAAAAAAAGTTTCTCAGCTGGAAAAGAAGCCACACACAAGATGAAGACGCCGCCGAGTCCCAGCCTCCCACCAGACGGAACATGGACAGACAGACAGATCAGTGCTGAGCAGGGAGCACCAACTCTGTGTAACTTAAGAGCTTCAGGCACGCAGGGGCTGGACTCACCCTCTGCCTCCGTCCTCACCTCTCCCAGGTGGCCTCCTGGGCTGCAGTTTTCAGCAGGTTCCTCTCTAGGACAGGAAAGCCGAACTTCGTGGCCTGCAGGCACCTACCCTCCCTCCCTCCCCGGATCAGAAGTATATATATATATATATTCTTGCCTAAAGTCTGATTGGGAAACATTTCCTGTCTTTTATTTTAAGCATCAAATTGTTTTAGTTGATTAAAAAGGAAAAAAACAGAAAAGATAAAAAAAATAATAAAATAATAAAGGCCAAGGGTATTGTTGGGGTGTCTGTCGAATGTGGAGGGTCTTTTTTGAGCGATCTCCTAAAATAAAATATTTTGATAAGCACTTTCTGGTCCTAGTGATGTCTGCTTAGGCCTCCCTGCTGGGCAGCCATGCTTTGACTCTAAATAGGCCAAGCACTCCAGGAGAGTAGATGCTGCCTGTCGCCCACCAGGAGCCAGCAGGCACAGACAGCTTGCCATTACCCCCTGGAGTGTTGGGCCTCAGTTTTTCCAGTCTTTGGTTGAGCAAAGAGCAGCCCAGCTCTTGTCACTGACTTGGAGTGATTTAGGAGCTACCTCCCTCCAGTGAGCCCTGGCTGGGCAGGGACTGTAGACGTGATTGGGCTGACCCCAGCTGTAAAGCTGCTTGTCATTCTGCCTTTGAACTTGCCTCCTGGCCCTGACCCAGGCATATGTTCAGGTCCAGGATATGCAAAGCCTAGATAAGATTAGAACTCTGCGGTGTCCCTCCATGGTGTTTATTATTCCTGTGAGGGCACTTGAATAAGGCCCAGCCAGTGCAGACAGCTCCAGAGAGGTCAGTACCACAGTGTCTTCCCAGACAATAAGGTGTGCCCAACCTTATCTGTTCCATCACCACCTTCCAGGAAGCACCATGCCCAGAAGCCCCCAAGTCTGAAGGAGTAGGGAGGACAGCCTCAGGTGTCATCTCAGAAGTGTCTTGCACCTCCTTTGAGACAGGGTCTCATTGACCTGGAACTCACCATTAGGCTAGACTGGCTGGCTTAAAACCTTGGGACCTACCTATTTCTACCTCCCCAGCACAAGTGACATTTTTCATGGATTCTAAGGATTGGACTCTGCCCCTTTGTGTTGGCAAGGTAAGCTCTACTAGCCGAACTGTCTCACCAACCCATAGCTCCAGTCTTCACTCGGGATAGGCCGAGTGTAACCATTCCCCTCACCCTTGATCCTGGGTCACAGTACTACCCAGCCTTGCTATTGACTGGACCCCAGGCACAGAAGAGATGCAGCCCTACCTAGCAACTCGGCAAACATACCAACAACCCCGCCCTTAGACCCCTCAGAAAGACCTGAGATCTCTAGGCTTGCCACTGTGCCTGACCCAGACAGGGCAGAATCTGTAGGGGCTGCGGAAGTCTGGTGTGGGAGGGCCTGCCCAGCCAGGGCGGGTCGGCTCAGCATCCTTCCTCCCGGGTGCTTTTCCAGTCTTGCCCAACCTGGGACTTCTGAATGAAGTTCAGGAGCAAGGCTACCCACCTCTGCCTCCAACGCTTGCATGTGTGCTGGCTCCCACATCGCGCCCACTCCCCATATCCTCCATACAGTGTCTGCTAGGAGAGCTGCACTCAGACTGCCCATAAGTAGTTAAAGTGAAATACAAAACAGGCTTTGGGGTGGGAAGACAGGCGGGTACTGAGATCAAAGGTTACAGGACATAGTCTAGGACCACACTTGACTGCCATCCTGCTGCCATCTTAGGACACTTGTGGAATGTCAGCTCCAACATGGGAGCTCAGAGGCCCAAGAGTCCTCTGCATTTCAAGAGATGGAGATGTCTGGATTGAAGCCCTGCTTGGGATTAACGGCACAGGACAGCTGCCAGCCACTGAGGACACAGGACCAACAAGGAGCTGCTGTAAGCCAAGGCAGGAGGTCTGGTCAACTGCCAGGTTCCATTTGGAAAATGGTCACAGCACACAGATCCACAGATCTCAGCCTCAGGACCTGGCAGGAAGCAGAGTAGTACATATTATTTGTACTGCCTGGGTTAATTTGCTGCCACCCTGAGCCTCAGCTTTCCCACCTGGGAAGTGGGTAACCTGGAGCTCCTAAAGTGTGCAGTTGAGCGTCTCCAAATGTTTCCGTTCTCTCCCCGGCCTGAAGTACCAGGTGGAACAGAGACAGGAGGTGCAGACATCAGTGGACTCACTCCCACTGGGCACAGCCTTGACAGAGGCCTTTCCATAGTGAGCCATGTGGCCCCTCTGGGCTCCACTCTGGGAGGAAGCCCTGGGTAGAGCAGGGCACTCTGAAGTGGGCCTTTCTCCCTGGCATTCCTCTTGTTCCCATTTCTGTTTCACACAGAGACATAAACAGACACACACACACACACACGCACACAGTCACAAACACACAGATATACACACACATACACACATATACAGACATACACAGATATACACACACAGACTCACAGACACAGAAATACAGACACACACATTAAAGACACACACAGACACACACTCACATAGAGACACAGACACACACAGACACACACACACACACACACTGGTTTTCCTTCCCTTACTTTCCTTCTGCTCTTCCCAGGACACTGAGTGCTGTCAGACAGGTCGTATACCGAAAGACTCCAACCCAAGAAAAGGCTGGAACCTACTGACACATCCCTCTCTTCCAGGATATAGCTGGCCCAACTCTTCCCTCACCTCAGATCTACCTCCTTCCCACCTGTGTCTTGAAAAGTCTTGTGACTCACAGACTCAGAATGTAGAAAGGCCACGGGAATCATGTCAGGGTTCCCATTGGTTAGCCAGAAAAATTGAGGTCTGGGAAACCCCACCCCTGTCCACCAGAATATTCTCCAAGGACCTGGAGCCCTGCAGCTCCACCTGGATGGGTGTTTAAGTGTATGTTGGTGGGTGTGTGTGTGTGCCGGGGAGAGGCTCGTGGTCAGCAGGCTGGCAAGGGAGGGAACTAGGGCTGGGCTTTGCACAAAACACCTCAGCCCCAGCTTCAGGAGCCTTAAGGACATTTCAGAGGGGGGCTTCCTTGGTTCATTTAGCCAGTCTCAGGCCCTACCTGCCATTGTGCTATGTGAGGGAAGAGGCTGGGAGTGTCCACCCCAGATTCTGGGAGCAGGCTGGGAGCCTGTGAATTCACTCTGTAAATTTGGTGACAGCAACACTATCAACCTCCAGTGATTCAACTGACCCCAGCCAGCTGGCGGCATGAACTTAAAGTCTGTGAGCAGAGCCATCCCTTCATCCCATTGGATTGTCACTCATAGGCCACCCTGATGTGGCCACCACAGCCCCTGCCCTCAGGCTGATAGTAGGACAGACAAGGACTTCTGCTTTGGAGGTGATCAGAGCTCCAAAGGGCCCCAGCGAAGAGGCCTTCCCAGAATGACATTCAAACCTTAGCCATTCAAAACATCCCAAGATCTGGCTACCACTTGTCCTCTTTTTAGATAAACAAAAGCACCCACAGTGCCCAGCCCACCCTACCCAGCTGTGCTCCATGGGGTTCAGGGGGGATGGGGACACTGCAGGTGCCTCCAGGCTCAAGGGCTAGACTCAATTCCGGGATGCTAAAAATCCCCGGCCCGAGGATTTTTACTTGGGCTAAAACTGTTGGAGAGGGTCTGGAGAGAAGTTTCAGAGGTTAAAAGCACTGGCTGTTTTTACAAAACCTCCAGGTTCTATCCCAGCACCCACAGGCTGGCTTCCAACCAGCCATAATTCCAGTTCCAGAAGAACAAGGGTCCACTCCTGGCCTCTACTGGTACCAGGCACATATATGCAGACGAAATACTCATCCATGTGTTTTGGTTTTTGGGGTGGTTTATTGTTTGTTATTGTTGGATGGTTGGTTTGTTGTTTATTGAGACAGGGTTTCTCTATGTAACCCTGGTTGTCCAGGAACTCACTTGATAAACCAGGCTAGCTTCGAACTCACAGAGATCTGCCTGCTTCTGCTTCCTGGGTGCTAGGATTAAAAGCATGTGCCACCATACCTAGCTCACACAAAAGGTTTTTTTGTTTTGTTTTGTTTTGTTTTTTTAATTATAAACCTATAGGATCTCCGATCAAATCTAAGGGCATCCATCTTTCCTACATGCACAGATGTGTGTGTGTGTGTGTGTGTGTGTGTGTGGATGGTGACCTTAGGCGGGAAGCACAACCTCAAAGTCCATCCACTGGTCCAGGGCCTGAACCTTACAGACTCATGGCAGGCAGGAAGTAGCATGTAACCCCCCCCCCCCCCGGTGCCAACCCCAGGGTCCCTAAGTTCAAACAGCAGAACTGACACAAATCAAAGCAATGAGCTGCTGATAGCTACTCAGCTAAAACCTCTAGTTCCTGGTTCCAGAGCGTCTCACCAGGCAGGGCCCTGTGTGTTTTCCTGGGCATTCCACTGGGTAGGATCTTTGGGTAGAAAGGTTGCCTTGCAGGGGTTCCTAAGTATTTGTGACGATGGGGTGGGTGTGGTCAAGGCAGGGCACGGGTTGTTCTCAGGACCTACCTGGACAACTCTGTGATGCAAAGGGACAGACCCAGAGGAGGAAGCAGTGCTGGATTTTCCCCAGGTGTGGCCGCAGGTATAAAGCACACAGCCAGGCTTCGCCAGGTTCAGCCTGGGACCTTCGCCAGGAGTGAGGCTATTCCATGCCTGCTGCCATGGCCACCGTCACTGCCACTGTGATGGTGAGCCTGGAGCCTTTCCCAGCCTCATGACGGCAGCCTATCCCAGAGGGGTGGATGTCAGGGGCCTTTAATCTCTAAGTCCAGGATGCATCAGGCTAGGCCTATTTGCGCAACTACAAAGGGAAATTGAAACCCCATCTTTTCAGTGAGAACAGCAAGCTTGGGAGGAAGTGGGTGTTCTCTGGGCTTCCCCTAACCATACACCTGCCTTGTTCCAGTGTCTCTTGCTTCTAGCCTGGTTGCCTACTGGAATGACCCACCAAGATCTCCCATCCTGGGGGAAACTCCGAAACCACAGGACCCTGCGGTGCTACTCTGCTGAGGAACTGTCTCATGGTCAGGCTCCTCCACACCTGCTAACTCGAAGTGCCAGGTGGGAACAGGCCCTCCCTGTGGCCCTGGTGGCCAGTTTGGAGGCCACGGGCCACAAGAGACAGCATGAAGGACTCCTAGCGGGAACACAGTGCCCTGTGCTGCGGCCAGAGGAGGTGCTGGAAGCTGACACCCACGAGCGCTCCATCTCACCATGGAGATACCGGTGAGGGTGATGGGGCCCCCCACTGGTGGGGTGGTGGGCGGCTTTATTCCCACTCCGGAGCCTTAGATCTTTGTCTGTTCAGTATGCAAACTCACCCCAACATTTAAAAACAAGTACCCCTAAGAAGCTGAGGCTTGGGCCAAGTGAGACCAGAGCCCCCACTTCTGTTTTTCTCGGAGGTCATGGGGGAAATGCAGGTAACATCGTTTATCGAGCACCGACAGAATGCCAATCTTCTCGGTGCCTGCACCTTTCTGTCTGTAGCATTTACATTCTGAACTCTCAGATAGCAAATTCCCAAGCAACCGGCATAGCCGCAAGACGGTAGAGCTTCAAGGAGGGAAGAGGGGTGCTGAGCCTACCTTGCTGCTTGTGGAAGCCGGAGTGGCTCTGGGTAGAGCCGGAGTGAGCGTTCTCACGGTTCCCTCCCCACAGCATCGACACGGATGAGAACCGCTACCCACAGAAGCTGGCGGTGGCAGAATGCTTGTGTCGTGGTTGCATCAACGCCAAGACAGGACGTGAGACGGCTGCCCTGAACTCTGTGCAGCTGTTGCAGAGCCTGCTGGTACTGCGGCGTCAGCCCTGCTCCCGAGATGGCGCAGCGGACCCTACGCCAGGGTCCTTCACCTTCCACACTGAGTTCATCCGAGTGCCTGTTGGCTGCACCTGTGTTCTTCCCAGGTCTACACAGTGACGACTTCTGTTGTGGCCCCTCCGTGGTGCATCAGGATCCTTCCAGGACAAGACATTCCAGGCACCTCCACAAAGGATATCTTCTATTTATGTGTATTTATTGATTATTTATTGACTTAAGAGAAGCAGAAGCTATACCTAGCTTTTGCCCTGTGATCCATGACCACTGCCCGGATCCAGGCTGCTGGTCTCAGGATTGGGGAGGTCAGAAATCCCCATGTCTGGAAGGACCACTCCCTAGGATTGGGGAGGTCAGGTATCTCCATGTCTGGAAGGACCAATTAGCCAACCCTGTCACCAACGGGAAAGCTGGGTGTGGTATGAAGTACACCAGGAATCCCAAGCACTCCACAGAGGCTGGAAGGCTGCCACAGGTCTCAGACAGTCTGGTCTACACAATGAGTTTCAGGGAAGCCAGATGGTGGGGTGGCCCTGAAGGAACCGGCTTCCTCTCCTTGAACCTCTGGCAACAGTGACTGGGAAGGAGGCTGCGTCTGTCTCACCTCAGAGCCTTGGCTCCTGCCTGATGAAATCCCTTCGCTATTTGTTTTTAAACAATTATTTATTTTAACTGTTACTAAACTGACATAGTTCAGTGCCTCCTTCATTTTATCCCGGCAAGTCCAGTTTTCTTCCCTCCCGGCCCCGCCCACTGAGTGGGTGCTCAGAGGGCAGCTAAAGCTCCAAACTCCTTTCCCGGGATTGAGTGGGATCTGCAGTGGTGGGGAGGGACTTGAACACATGTGCACAGCAGAGCCATCAGGCCCGGGTCTCCATCTTTCTATGGGAGGTCACTGTAGTCCCAGGCAGTCCGTCAAAGCCACACTGTGGCCCCCAGTCTCTGTTATTACTCTGACCATTTGGACAACACCATCTCTTCCTGAGGCTAATTCTCAGGGAACAACCCCCTGCATAAAGTCAGTCACTGCCTTCCCAGCACGGACCTGCCAGGCCTTTCCCCCAATAGGGACCCAGGGCTGTGAAGCCAAACTGGAGACTGAAACTCCTACTCAGAGGCAGGAGCTGCCAGGGTGGCACCCTGTATTCTGGCTCCACTGGGTGAAGGGGACTGGGTGCCAGCAGCATCCACTGTGCTTCTGGAAGAACCAGACCCAGACTAGGCTCAGGGTCCCACTTGTAAACATGAGCCCACCCAGGTTCCACTGGGCAGTCGCCAGGCCTTCCATGACAGGCCTTTGGGTCGCCAAACAGGACAGGGAGTATGTTAGCTCCATCGCTGACCGTAGTCCCTCCCCCAGCCTCATAGGAAGAACTACTTGTCCATACCAGCTATTAACCAGTTTATTACAGTGAACATCACCACCCTCTGGGGGCAACACCACAGAAACTCAAGCAGGAGCGGTAGACAGCCACTGGAGGTCACACGACCTCATCTGTCACTGGAATTGGGTTAACCTGGGGTCCTCCAGCCGAGGCTGCCTCCTCTTCACCCACACTTGGCTTCTTGCGGACCTCGGCTGGCGGCCGGGGTGGTGGGTTGGTAGGCGGCTGTTTGATGGTGCCTCCAACCTGCAGCCGTTCTTTGGGTTTAGGCTCAATGGGAGTCCACTGCTCACCCCGGATGGCTGCCTGGTACAGAGACGGTCTATGTTATGCTTTGAGCTGCTTCCTGTCCCTAGGGCCTCCAAGTGGACATGGGTCTTAATCCCATGATGGGCATGGCTTATATTAACCAACTGGCCTAAGGCCACACAGTCAGGATCTGGGGCTGCCTGACACCAAACTCAAGCTATGTGGCCATGCCAGGGGGGTCCTGTATGTAGTAGAGGAAGCAGAGAGCCCCTGGGCTTTATAACATTTCTAGAGACACTTGCAGGTGCAGATTGTATGACCCACAGAGCTTCTAGGTTTCCTCTAAAGACTACCCACCATAAGGCGGCTGCCAAGCATTCTATAGGAAGTGTGTAGGGCTGGGTGCTGAAGAATGCAAGCAAAGAACTTGCTGGAAATAGGGCTGTCATCCCTTCTACCCCCACACTCCATGGCAGCTGGTTCTGTGAATCTGAAAATGTGCATTTAAATTTAGTATCTCACCGGGCAGTGGTGGCGCACACCTTTAATCCCAGCACTCGGGAGGTAGAGGCAGGCGGATCTCTGTGAGTTTGAGGCCAACCTGGTCTACAGAGTGAATTCCAGGACAGCCAGGGATACACAGAGAAACCCTGTCTCGAAAAGCCAGAACTAATCAATTGATGGATTGACTTCGTATCCCACAGTGCTTGAGAGGTGGAACGGCTACAGCAGGGCACACACCCGTGACTACACCTTCTAACCAACAAGCCAGAAGTATATTTTATCCAGAAGGTAAGGATGGAGTGAGCAGCAGAGGATGCAGGAAGATATCTCTATGACCTTAGGACAGAGAAGACTTGTAATGAACACAAACTAGGCAGGGTGAAGCGGCACATATCTGTCGTCCCAGCATCAGGAGATGGGAGGCAGGAGGACCAGGAGGATCAGGAGTTCAAGGCCATCTTCAACTACAGGGCAAGTTTGAGGCTAGTCTGGGCTACACGAGACCCTGTTCTTCCTCTCAAAATAAAAATATAAATAAATAAATAAATAAATAAATAAATAAACACTTCTGTGTCGAGCTCTTGAAAAGTCCACCTACACAACCCAAACCCAGGCAGGCTTGGATGAACCGGAGGCCCACACAGAGGCTTGGAGGTAGGACCTGAGCCAGCCACGCTGTCTCTTTGAACTCCTCTATCTATCTATCTATCTATCTATCTATCTATCTATCTATCTGCCTGCCCTACAGAGCCACAGTGCAGCTTCACAGGGGAGTTCTCAGTATACACCAGAGGAGCACTGGACGCAGCCAATGTGAGTGAGCGAGCTGCTACGAGAGAGAGGGAGAGAGAGAGAGAGAGAGAGAGAGAGAGAGAGAGAGAGAGAGAGAGCGCCAAGGGCACCAAGGACATGAGGGGGGGAGGCGGACTTATTGAGAACAGACACTTACCAGCAGGTAGATCACACTGGCAATGGCCAAGCAGACAGTGCCCAGGATGGTGGCCAGCAGGAAGCCTGCAGGCACTGACAGCCTTGAGGCATCATAGGAGGAAGCAAACAGACAACAGTCAGAGGGGATCTGGTGACAAGGTCTCAGAGGGAGATTCCATCCCCAAGGCCCTGGATAAGCAGAGGTCCAGCTCTGCCCAGGTCCAGCTTGGGTTTGTAATAAGCTGTCCACTGTGGTGATGTGTCCTTTGATTCAAGCCTCAGACATCTTGTTGAGGCAAAGGGCCTGAGCTGGACTGTGGCTACATGGGTGTGTCCAAAGCTGGTGGTGTGACAGGCCCACCACAGTGCCTGCAGCCCAGCTGCTAGGTTTGATGTGCACTGCGGGTTTGAGAGCTTCTGCCCTCTCTAAAAGCTTAGCTCTTCTATCTGGATAAACCTCCACGAAGAAGGGGCTTGGCTGAGCGATGCCTGCCTGTCCAGACTACAGACTCATGGGGTGTCTCCTCGTCTCCTGTTACCCTGGGGATGGGCAGAGGAACTTACAGGAAGTGGAGGACAGCCCGGACGTAGTAATTTCTGGTGAGGGGCCCGAACAGCTTCACCACAGCGGTCAGATACTTCTGTCCACTAGATATCGGGAAGACAAAGGTCAGAGGGTCAGCAACAACCACAACCACACCCAGAATCCCTTGTCACTCCTTCTCCGTCCCCCTCCAGGGTTCTAGGTCCTTTTCCTCCTGGGCACATGAACCTGGCAGCTGGGCAGGCCTTGGACTAGGGGCTCTGGACAAGTCAGCTCCATGGGGCAGGTCCCCAGGTCACTCAGATAGGAATGACTTACCACCGCTCCATGGTGGAGCCCTTTTTCCTCTTTCCCCGGGGGTACTCCAGCAGACAGATGAGCACACCGGCGGCGCTGTGGTGAGGTTAAGGAAAGCCACGCTAGGCCTAGGCCAGGGTGTGCTTCTGATGATGGGTAAACCGAGGCCCAGCCGCTGCCCCATACCTACCCTCCACCTGTTCCATTCTCAGGCCCTGTCCTAAGTCCACTGTCCAGCAAGGTGGGGCAGAGGCAATGGACTCCACTCCAAGTCTTGGGATCTTGGGTCTCAGCCCCATGTTTGCCTGAACCCCCTCTGTGGCCTTTGGCAAGTGGCTGTCCAGCCCTGGGCCTTGGCTTCTAAAACTACAGACAGAGCTGGGCCTGCTTCCGGAGGCTGTGGCCAAACAGCATATGTGTAGCGCTCTGCAGACTCACATGCTAGGCCTGAAAGCATTTCCAGCACTTCACCTTCCTGGTCCCCAGTAGAAGGATACATAGAGTAGGCGCCAAAGTACCACTGTGTGAAGCGTCCGGCAGTAGCCACGATGCCGCCTGTGATGAGGACTAGGGATAGAGAGAGGTGGTTAGGATGTGCCACCTGCTGCAGGTGTGAGCCAGCTTGAGCTTGCTCCGGGCTTGGGACCACCTCCAATTCTCTGCCTATTGGGGCAGGGCACTGTACTGCAAGGGGTTCAGGGGCAGATGACACTGACACTGATGACACTGGGGAAGGTGGCCACAGCAAGCTGACACAGGAGAGCTGTCTAGAGTTACAGCCTGGTTGGAATGTCAGTTCTTTTCAGTTGTGCGGTTACTTCCTGGTCCTTCTGTAAGTAGCACATACTGGGTTCGATCCCTGTCGGGGGTAGGGGTTGGGAGGGTTTAGCTGGATGATGGTGACATATACCTTTAATCCCAGCACTCAGGAGGCAGAGGCAGGCAAATCTCTGTGAGTTCAAGGCCAGCCTGTTCTACAGAGGGACTTCTAGGACAGCCAGGACTACAGGGAAACCCTGTTTGGGGAGGGAGGCAGGAGGAGGAGGGGGAGGGAGAAGGGAACATTCCTGTAGTATTGTGACACCCTCCCCCACACTAATGTCTCAGCCCCATCCAAGATTACATTACAGTAAAATACACAAGCGTTATGCTCGCTTCCCCTGTGGAACCACACAAGCACAACTGCCCTCATTTCAGGAAGTTCTGGTATCCGTGACTTTAGCCCACATGGAGTTGAAGTGATGTGCTCTGTAAATAATCAGTGGCTCACTCTGTTTTCGTTGCTGCTGCCGGCTGATCTGGAACTCCCAGTCTCCCTCCCCATGTGTTTGGGTTGCAGGCACGGACCACGCCACCCTGCTTCTTAACTAACTTTTAAAAATGGATTGCTTTTTCTAGTATATGAATCAACCACGAATTACTGATGCAATTCTCTGTCTTTGGGATCTTGGAGGCTTCTAATCGATAGCCAGGATGGGTAAGGTGATGCGACTATGTCTCTATTTTTTAATCAACTGTAAGAGTACATTTAAGGTATTGTGTGGAATTGGTAAGATGATGGAGCGAGTAAAGGCACTTGCCACCAAGCTTGAAGACCTGAGTTCATCCTGATGGGCCCCATCAGGAGAGAACGACTCTATAAATTGTCCTTTGACCTCCCTATGCTTACTATCTTAGCACGGTGACACACAGCTATAATCTGAGTATAAGGAGGTAGAGGCAAGACCAGAGTTCAAGGCTAACTCCATGAGTTTGAGGACAGCCTGGGCTACAAGTGATTGTGTCTCAAATGAACAAACAAGCGAATGCTGGAGAAGTGGCTAGGTTGGTGGGGAGCGTGCCTAGCGTGCACGAAGCCTTCCATGCCACCCCAGGGCTGCATAAACTGGATGTGGTGTGCTTGCATGTCATCTCAGCACTTGGAAGGTGGAGGCAGGAAGACCGTGAGTTCAAAGCCAACCTGGTTTATACAGTATGCTCCAGGACAGGCTGGGATGATCAAGTCCCTGGAATCCTAGTCCTTGGGAGATGGCTCTAGGAGGGCCAGGAATTCAGAGTCATCTTCTGCTACATAGTGAATATGAGACCAGTCTGAAACCCTGTCTCAAAACAAACAGATAATAAATAAAAGCTAGGAGCCTGTCGTAGGTTTAGGAAGATTCATGACACACCAGGCTGGAGAGATGGCTCAGTGTTTAAGAGTATTGGCTACTCTTCCAAAGTATTGGTTTTTTTTTTAGCTA
Organism: Arvicanthis niloticus; assembly: GCF_011762505.2. NCBI lineage: Eukaryota > Metazoa > Chordata > Mammalia > Rodentia > Muridae > Arvicanthis > Arvicanthis niloticus. Next base: position 48,231,816 of record NC_047675.1, read on the forward strand.
GGTGTGGCCATGTCTGTTAATCCCGACACCCTTGAGGCTAAAACAGAAGGATCACAAATTTCAGGTCAATGCTCTATTTCAAACAAAAAAAATCTTTTTTTTCTTTTCTTTCTATCTTAGAAGTTTGCATTAAGTTTTACTCAGACTAAAAAAAATACTTTTAGCAAGGATTTTCAAAGGTACAGTGAGGGGTCGTTCCTATTTTTCAAACTGAAATGCACAGAGTCAAGGTCTTCTCTTTCCTATTCTGACATTTGAAAATTAATTCTCCCAAATCTGTAAGGCAACTTATTGCAAGATTCTCAGTGGCCGTGCATGGACCTCAGGAAGCTCGGCTTTGCTTTCGTTCCCTAACTTGTTTCTGGCGGTTTCCGGTCTCTCTCAAGCACCAGCTCCTCTCTGGATTCAGTTTCTCTCTCGCTACAGCACATCTCAGAAGCTGAAACTCATCAGGATCTTGCCAGCAGAGATGTATTCTTTTCTCAGTATCTGATTACTACTGCACTGTCTCCTGGCGTTTCCGTTCCTTCTGAAAAAAAAGACTTCTTTTTTTCTCCTCAGCCTAAGGTCTCGTCATCTCTGGGTAGTGCTTGCGCAGCCTCCAGTCCTCCCCCACACTGTGGAACTCAGCGCCTCACATGGTTACCCTTCTTGTACAATGTATGACACAACTTCTGTGTAGAAAGCCCCAGGTCTGTGTGGTTCCTCTCAGCTCCCTTGTTTCCTTCTTCAGGGCGGTGGTGCATCCCCAGTGTAGCCACTACTACAGGAAGACCTGATCAATGTGTGTCTGCAGAATTCCCTTTCTTAGATCCAATTGGCCATTTATCTCCTAGGAACACATTCCCCACTTTCCAGTGGGACCAGCACCCTGCCCTGTGGCGCCCTGCCGTGTGGGTGCCGACTCTTTACAGGGTTCACTTCCTCAGCAAGCAGGAGCTCATGACAATAGGGTGTGTAGCCCACAGTGCCCCGTGGGCCTACTTGAGGTCTCTAGTTTCTGCATCTGTGGGTGGAGGCGGCCTCACTCCTACACCCTACACAGGCCCAGGATCTTTTCCGGCCTGACCCCTGGCAGCAACAGCTCTTGGCAGCCGGAGGGATGGATGCCCTATGAGAGTCTTGCTAGGGTGGTGACTCCTGCCTTCTCCAGCACAGAGATCGATCGTGGAACAGCCTCAGGAAAACTTCCATACTGCCCTGGGCACCCCCAGACTTCAGTTCCCTCTCCCACCCTTCAAATAACATCGGTGTATCTCTATGCTTGGCTTGAAGCTTGGCTACATATTAACCTTCCTGTTTTGCTGGTCAGCATTAAGGGTGAACTCTGCAGGAGGGAAGGGTGCTTTGCCACACATTCACTTGGCCTGCTACCCATAGTCCTTAGGGTGTCCCGCCCTCACTCTGAACTTCTGCTATGCTGCCCACCATGAGTGGGAGGGGTCATTCTCTACCCACCAGGGAAACCCAAGGACTCATTCTCCAGCCCATGACTTGCTAAAGTGGTACACTGTAACAGAGGGTCCTCATCCTAGGGAAGCAGACTATCTGAGGTTGAGGTCTCAGCAGGTGGCATCTGAGTCAAGACTAGAAGAGAGGCATCAGCTGTGGCCGCAGGAGATCGTGCAAAGGCCCAGGTGCACATTCGGGAGGAAACTCCCGAGACAGAAAAGAAACTGCAGAGCAAGGAAGGCAGGAAGAGCCCAGGATGCAAGCGGGGACTCTGGCCGTCAGAAATGGGCTCGGGACCTGAGATGGAGCTGGGGTGATGGGGCCAGGATTGATGGAATTTTCTGTGATTTAGAAAAAAAAAATTGGGGAGTCAGAGGCAGGTGGATTTCTGAGTTCGAGGCCAGCCTGGTCTACAGAGTGAGTTCCAGGAAAGCCAGGGCTACACAGAGAAACCCTGTCTCGAAAAACCAAAAAAAAAAAAAAAAAAGTGGCTGGAGAGATGGCTCAGGGGTTAGAGCGCTGGCTGCTCTTGCCGAGAACCTGAGTGTGGCCCTTAGCACCCACATCAGACAGTTCGGAACCACCTGCAACACCAGCTCCAGGCCACTGCACTTATGCACATGGCCAGACAGACAGACAGACACACACACACACACACACACACACACACAAACACACACACACCACTGATAAAAATAAAATGTTAAACAAAACAAAAACAAAGTGTGCTCCTGTTGACTGGACCTAGACAGCAGCTCAGAACCTTCCCAGGATGGCTGTACTTTCCAGTTGAAAAAGTCAGCGGAAGTCCCACTTGGTGGAGAAAGTGGCCACAGCCTGTGACTTCTCGAACTCTCCTGTTGCTGAACAGCATGGGAGACTTGTGTCAGCCTGAACACTGTGGACACTAGCTGAGGCAATACGCAGAGACCTTACCCACACACGAGGACAGGAGACACTGGATGGCTAGCACGCACAAGAGTAGCACCTGCCCCGTCTTCCCTCCCCAGATGTGTCTGTCACCTGGAGATGTGTCTGTGACACATCTTGACCCTTGGCAGACCTCCCAGACAATCTGGACTGTTCAAGCCACGGCCAGTGTCATCCTGCCTAAAGGCTAGTATCCCGCATCTTAACTCGGCAGGACATCAGGGTTTGGATCACTCTGAGTGGTGCCCAGACTGTTGTGAAATAGTTTCTGCGCACATTCAGCCAGTGGGATGGAGCCGACTGCTCCTCTAGATGTGTCTGTTCCTGGAGGGAACTTTTAAAACTGTCGGTAGAGTTCACAGAACAAACCACCACTGGTAGGAGGCTGGAGCTGGGAAAGAAGGGAGACAGTAGGGGTCCCACTGTTCTCAAAAGTTTCAGTTTCAAGGCCTCCCACCCCAGCATGAGAGCTTCCGGTGTGGACTGGGGAAGATTTCTCTTATCACCTCATCTATGCGCTATTCCCTGGTGAGTGGAGGTGGGTCTGGACCACTCTCCCTGCCCTTGCAGGTCTTTCCTGCTCCCTTCGGCTTTGAGGCATGTCTGCAGTTTCTAGTCTCAGGCCTGATGCTCCCGGTCTGGTCTATTGGGTTCCTTTCCTGGTACAGTGAAGCCCAGGGGTCCTACTGACCCTTGGCAGACCTCCCAGACAATCTGGACTGTTCAAGCCACGGCCAGTGTCATCCTGCCTAAAGGCTAGTATCCCGCATCTTAACTCGGCAGGACATCAGGGTTTGGATCACTCTGAGTGGTGCCCAGACTGTTGTGAAATAGTTTCTGCGCACATTCAGCCAGTGGGATGGAGCCGACTGCTCCTCTAGGATGAGCTCAGTTCGTATCCCAAGGCCCCTCCAGGAAGAGCCGGAGCCCTAGTGACCCCAAGGACAGAGTCCCAACTCCTGGCCAAGTGGGCTGTGCGCGGAAGAGGGTCTTCCGGGGGTTTTCCTAACTAGGCGGGAAACCACCGAGTGAATGCCTCTTCCCCAGCTGCAAGCAACTTCCTCCTCTGAGGTTCCAGAGCAGACCGAACAGGGTGCAGGGCGGGGTCGCCTCTAGAGCAAGCAGCGGAGCTCGGCCTGCAGCGGCCACCGCCCGTCCCGAGCCCCGAGGCCCCGGTAGGTGGCTCCGAGGCTCTGCGCTTAGAGGTCCGCAGAACCAGCCCGAGCCCTGCTTCCCCCGCGGTGCGAGCGACCCCTCCACCCGCAGCCCACCTCACTCACTCAGGCCAGACGCCAGCGCCTGTTCGTTGGCCCACATGGCCCACTCGATCTGCCCCATGGCGAGGACCCTGCACACGCAGCCGCCCGGTCCAGCTCCGCAGCCCACTCCACAAGTCCTCACTAATCGGCCCGCCCCCTGCTCAGGCCCCGCCCCTTCGGGCTGTGCCCCAGAGGCCTCCTCTGCACCTTCCCTTTGAGCCTTGGTGGGTGGGACAGTCTCCCCATCGGGCGTCTCTCTCCAGCTGGAATGTACCAGGGCTGCTTAGGACTGCTTGTGACTTGTGACCGTACCCCCAAGAACACAGGGGTAAGACATTTCACCTACCTGCTCCTATGGTTATCAGATAAAGGCAGCTCCCTAAAAAAACCGGGATGAGGTTACTTCCGACCCACTGTGAGCTGGGGCAGGTGTGTCCTGGGTCACATGACTAAGGGGTGGGGGTGGAGGACTATGGTGTGCAAGGCTGGGAAAACCCAGAAAGCAGAGGACAGAAGACCGTCGCTCTGTTGTCTCTTTCCTCTGGCGTAGACCAGCTCCAGCAGCTATCGCATGTATGTTGGGGTATGGTTACAAGGTGGCAGGAGACTCTTACGGGGGTGGGGGTGGGGGTTTGGGGGGTGGGTACAGAGGTTGGGGCTGGCTTGTGGACAGTGGGAAGCGTTCCTGGCAGGCTCTACCTTAGGCCCCACCTCTCCACCACAGAGGGAAACCAAGACTGAGTTCAATGGCAGGTAGGACCCAGCAGATCAGTAACTGAACTGTAGACCAGCGACCCTAGAAAGCTGGTTTAGGAAGAAGAAAGAACAGCCCAGACAGGCAGGTGGCAGCAGCACACTTTATTCCAGTGGTCAACAGGTCCACTGACCGCACCCTCATGATGCATCCACACCAATGGACCCTACCTGTGGGCCCCACCGCCCCTACCCTCACCTGGAGGCTTTATAAAGAAACTGTGGCCTGAGTCTCAAGAGAGAAGCACCACGCTTAGGTGGTTAGTGAGGCCCTCAGAGCATCTTCAGTGGGAGAGACAGCGACTCCCCTTCCCTAATGGGCTCCTGTCTGGAGCGCAGGAAGGTCCACAGAGTGGGGTCAGCTAGCCCTTCCGAAACCAGCAGGGAACATGAGGCACTTGAAAGGGGTTCCCCCTGGCTGCCTAGACAGCTGCTCACCACACTGGACTCCCCCGGGATTATCATCAAGCAACCCTTAAGGCGCAGCCGATCGGCACACCAGCTCCCGAGTTCCAGTGAGCAACCCCTTTCTCCAAATGGTAGGAGGGACTGTACATGGAAGAGGTCAAAGGTCCCGTTGTGGCAGGCCGTCCGGGCCGAGCAGATGATCGTGAGAGCCGTCTAGGACTTGAGGTCCTGGTCCGACCTGGAGGAGAGAAATCAGGGTCCAGTCAGGGTCGAGGCTACTGCTCCAGAGACTTCATAGGCCAGAGACTCTGCAGCAGGGTTAGACTGGGAATGAGACGGTCCCTTTGTGGCAAGTCCACACCAGCTTGTGCAAGCTCAGCCTCTTGAGCTGTTCAATGCTCCTCACCCTGGCTGGGCTAGATCCTGGGGATCTTACTGTCCCTCATCACGTGCCTGGTGTAAAAGCAGGGACTCGGAGTGAGCCTCTCTGAGCAGGAGACACGGGGATGCTGACCTGCTTGTGCTGGGGTACATCCTGAGGGCACCTATGCTGCCAAGTGACTACTTTTCATTTCTCGGTCCTGAGTGCACCCCAGCACACCCCCGCTCTCTTTCTCTATGTCCCTAAATGACCACTGAGGGGAAGCGAGTAAACCAGGCGGCGGCCGATGGCTTCGAGCCTGAAGAACAGCATGCGGCTACTTCTGTGCCATGGCTGATGAACACAGTGGGGTGAGGGAGCCTGGGCCCTCCAGCAGGTGAGGAGGTGCCTGCCGTGGATGCTGGCCTCACCTGAGTGGCAATGATGTACTGGACCCCACCGGGGCTGGGCTCAACAGCCAGTGCAGCCTTCAGCTCATCAGAGAGAAGAACAGGCGCCACCCGCAGCCCCTTCAGAAACCTAGGCAAAGAAGGCAGAGTTGTGTTCAGGATGCTGTGCATGGAAGGCCTAGAAGGGTAGCCCTTCAGACACGGTGGGCTGGGGATGGCGAGGGTGAGGAGGGCAGGGGTCTACCAGGAGGGAGGATTCTTTAAGGCATGATGAGTACACCATGAATCTGAATGGCTAAGTGGCACATGCACATTCAGCCCAGCCCCAGAAGATAGACCTGTGCCAGGAAGAGACAAGAAACCACACACACAAACTTGTTCAATAAGGAAGAAACTGGGCCTTTGCTTAAATCTTACACTTCAAAGTATCAGATAGTAAACACGCTCATGAGAGTGCCTCATGCATTAATTTCCTAATAAAGTTCACTTCTGGGCTGGAGAGGTGGCTCGGTGATTAGAAACACCTGATGCTCTTTCAGGGGACCCAGGTTAGGTTCCCAGCATGCAGTTCTCAACCATGTGTGACTCCAGTTCCAGTGGATCTGATGCCCTCTTCTGGCCTTCAGGGATACTGCACACACATGGAGTGTAACACTCATGCAGGCAAAATACTTAGACACATTTTAAAGAAAAAAAGTCTTAAAATGTTTTAAATAAATAAATAAATAAATAAATAAATAATAAATAAATAAAGTTCAAGTCAGCTTTTGCTAAAGCAGGGCCTCTGAGCTTCCAGGGACATTATTACTCTCCTTTAAAAAAAAAATTTCCCCCCCCTGGGTGGTGGTGGTACACACCTTTCATCCCAGGACTCAGGAGGCAGAGGCAGGAGGATCTCTAAGTTTGGGGTCTGGCCTACAGAGCAAGTTCCAGGACAGCTAGAGCTACACAGAGAAACTGTTTTTTGTTTGTTTTTCGAGACAGGGTTTCTCTGTGTAGCCCTGGCTGTCCTGGAACTCACTCTGTAGACCAGGCTGGCCTCTAACTCAGAAATCTGCCTGCCTCTGCCTCCCAAGTGCTGGGATTAAAGGTGTGAGCCACCACTGCCTGGTGAGATGTCATTTCTTTTTTTTTTTTTTTTTTTTTTAAAGATTTATTTATTTATTTATTTATTTATTTATTATATATGAGTACGCTGCAGCTGTCTTCAGACACACCAGAAGAGGGCATCAGATCTCATTACAGATGGTTGTGAGCCACCATGTGGTTGCTGGGATTTGAACTCAGGACCTCTGGAAGTGCAGTCAGTGCTCTTAACCACTGAGCCATCTCTCCAGCCTGAGATGTCATTTCTTAAAAGGGGGATATGGTATTTGTTTACACACCTGCAACGTGTGGCTACCAGGAAAGTTTTAATTTTCAATGCTGCCACAAGCTGTGGCTGTGTCACTGCAGGATGATCTGTGTGCCTAAGGGCACCAGGCTTGGTGCTGTGACCACCATTTGTTTCTAGAATGTTCTGTGCATCTCAAGGCAGGAGGGAGAGGTACACACTCACTTGTCTCCATTGGCTGCGGGAGGAAAGCTGTGCCTTACAGCTGCCACAAACTCAGCCACGGTGTCCTCCAAAGTGAAGATCACGGCATTGGGGCCCGCATCAAATGTGTACGCCACCTGGAACCAAAGCGTGTCTCCAGCCATTGGCTCGGCACCCTTGGCTCTGACCCTCTACCTGCTGGGGAACCTAAGGTCTCCCAGAGCTGTATGGGACCCATGCATTCAAACCAAGGAGTGGTATCAACCAGAAACCCTGGCGTGAGTCACCTTTGCCTGGAGGTCAGGAACAGGTTGCTAGGCTGAGAAATTAGGCAAGACACAAAAACACAGAGCAAACCAGAACTGTCGGGTGGAGCTTGTCTGTGCCGTGTCAGCATGGTCTTGAGTCCCATCCTAGAGGCCACCCGCACCCTCTTCCACAACCTTTGTCTGTCCGTGTATATCACGGCCCCCACTGTTTGCCCACGCTCCTCACATTGACCCACGTTCCCTGCAGCCAGCCCTCTGTTTGCCTGCACCCCCCAGGCCCTGTCACCTTTGTCTGCCCGTGGTGAGAGTTGAAGCGGTGGACCATCTGGATGATACGCCTGGAGGTATCATTGAGGTAGGAGATGGGCGGGAAGGTGTCCAGGCAGGTGGCATGAAACTGGTTGCTGTCCTTCATGGTCAGCTGGGCGAAGCCCTGGAAGTCCTGCTCTAGGATGCAACGGGTCATCTCCTTCATGCGCTCAGGCACAATGGACTCAGCCCGGAACTGCAAGGTGAGCGAGTGGGTGGGTGGGTGGGTGGTCACACTCTCTGCCAGTAGGTCTGGACCCAGGACCTCAGGAGCCATCCAGCCACCAGGGGAGCCCAACCTTGAGTATTGCATTCCACTCTCTTGCTGCACACTCACCTTGGGCAGGGCCCTGGTCTCTACGGTCCCCAGCAAGCTTACCTTGAGCAGGGTACTGGTCTCCACGCTGGTCTGCATGCCCACTGTACTACCTGTCTGCTTCTTCTCGGCACTCACCTGAATGGGAGTCAGCACTGAGCCCCGGGCCACAGGGAACCCAGAGCCACAGACTGTCACTTGGCCCTGCCCTCTGCTATCCCAGCCCCAAAGTCCTTGACAGGGACGGGTGATGTGGATACGCGTCTGGCCACATCATGGAAAGGGGGCACATCCCTGCCATGTAGGAGCCACCTCTGGCCTCACCACCTACCACCAACAGCCTTGGTCTGTTCTTGAGCCCCTGCTGGCCTAGGATCCTGGTGAAGTCTGTACAGCTATGGCCCTTCCATTCCTAGCCCCAGCCTTTGCTAAATAGCCATCCTCCTCCCAGCTGCATGTCCACCTACTTACCACAAGGATGAGGACTCGGAGCTGGGGCCAGTGCCACTCTGGGGCTACCTGCCGGGCAATGCTATCCTTCCCATCGGCCTGCTCCCCCATCTGCCACTCCACGAAGCCCCCATAGAGACTGCGGCATGCGCTGCCCGAGCCCCGCCGAGCCACTTCAGAGAGGTCTCCCTCAACCCCGTAGACCCGGGCCAAGGTATAGGCTGAAGGAACGGCAAAGACACAGAGGCAGGGTAAGGGTTAATGGGCTACCCGGGGCAGCTCTGCTAGGAGCTCCCTCCCCGCTGTACGGGAAATGAGAAGGCAGAGCTGAGACGCTGGCGTCTGGACTGGCATCACCCAGCTCCACCTTGTTTCACTCGGTACTGGGTTTGGTAACGTAGTCGGTCTCATAAACCGCCTCAGGACCTGGGGTGGGGAAGTTTCTTTGAGGAGCTGCACCCAAGTGGAGCACTGAGGGAAGAGGAGGCATTGAGAAGGCCACCAGGTGAAAGCCTGAGGCACGGGGAAGGCAGAAGGGCAGGCAGTGAGGTGAGCTTGCGGCTCATCAACGTGGGGCCTTCCCTGAGTCCAGCATTCCTGAAAAGGTGACCCTACCTCAAGGCTCACCTATACCTCCAGATCAGGAAGTTATCACCCTGGGGCCAAGGAACGAGGGCAAAGCTTACCACGGTGAACTGCCTGGGCCAGGGATGGGAATGTCACGCAGTGACCCAAGGCAAGGGGCAGAGATAACACGGGAGGGCTCCTGACCATGGGGTCAGAGGGGGGAGCCAAAAACACTCACCTCCCCCCCCCCCATGCCTCAAGATAAGTAGCTTCAGAACTTGTGTCATTTGGGAGCTGAAGGGCCTCACACAAATGCATAGAGGGTCTGGTGGTGAACTGCATTCTGGGAAAGGCCAAATGCTATGTAGAGGGAGCTCCAACAACGGGAGCTGGGATGGTTTGTATCTGCTAGGCCCAGGGAGTGGCACTGTTAAGAGGTGTGGCCTTATTGGAGTAGGTGTGGCTCTGTTGGAGTGGGTGCAGCCTTGTTGGAGTGGGTGTGTCACTGTGGGTGTGGGCTATAAGACCCTCATCCTAGCTGCCTGGAAGCCAGTATTCTGCTAGCAGCCTTCAGATGAAGTTGTAGAACTCTCAGCTCCTCCTGCACCATGCCTGCCTGGATGCTGCCATGTTCCCGCCTTGATGATAACGGACTGAACCTCTGAACCTGTAAGCCAGCCCCAATTAAATGTCCTTATAAGACTTGCCTTGGTCATGGTGTCTGTTCACAGCAGTAAAACCCTAACTAAGACAGTAGTCCTGGATGCAGACAGCCAGAGAACCCTCTACTACCATAGAACAGAACCCAGGTCCCCCAATGTCTGTGGGCACCCACCTAGGCAGGCATAACCCGCTGCTGAGGATGCCAGGCCTGCAGCGGTGGGGAAGTTGTTCACTGATGCCACATGCACCTTATAGCCCAGGCTGAGGGGGAAAGCATCCCCGTCCCCTGTGCTTCTCCGCTTCCGAGCCAGGCGGCGAACTGCAGGGAAGACAGCACAGTGAGTGGCCTTGTCGGTTGGTAGACCCACTAAACCTACTCCTGATGCCTCTGTTTAACTGGGGCTGCGAGAGGAGAGCGTATGGCTGAAATCTGTGACATAGTAACTGTCACACAGACTTCCTCCTAGGGTGTTCCAACCCCAGCCCGTCTCTGTCTGTTACCAGAGGCTTCGTGTGAGCACTCAGCACCCCAGTGTCACCCCAACTCACTCTCTCTCAGGCAGGCCTGGAGCCGTGGCTGCCCCACGTCTTCCTCTCGACCGTTCAGCCAGATGCGGTCCTCTGTGAAGTCCTTGCTAATGGCAGCGGTTGTGGTGGTTTTTAGCTGGGAAGAAAAACAGAGGTCAGTGCTGAGGACAAATGCCCGCCAAGCATCCCTTTCTGCCAAGGAGATCTTTCCTACCTAGGGCCAGTATGGCTGTCCATCTGGGCAGGGGCAAGCATGTGGACGGTCAGAAGGACCACCAGGGTCAGCCCTGGTTAGGTAGAAGGGAATTCGACAAGCCACTCAGGCTAGCCACACTGTCCTGTCCTGCACTGTGTCGGGCTGAGAACTGTCTCACCCACGGCAGAATCACTGGCACTTGGTACCTCGTGAGTACAGGAATCAGATGTAAAACAGCCCTGTGGCTTCAGGTCTGGGTGTGCATGAGGAGACGAGGGAAATGCGTGTTGGACGGTCAACAGGAATTAGGAGGACACAGGCCTGGCTATGGTCCCATGAGAAGCCACTCCATCCCAGCCATCAGAGCACAGTATCTATGCAGTGCACAGTTACCTGGTCCTGGTGCAGTGTGACACTCAGGGAGGAGTTGATGGGCAAGATCAGTGCTTCATCCCGCTTTCCCCCTGAAACAACAACCAAGGCAGTGAGTTCCTGGTACTCCCTGCAGTGCCCCGCCCCCTGTAGGAGGAGCTAAGGTGGGAGGAGTAAGAAGAGGAGGAGCTAGGCGAGGGAGAGAGACAGAGGGGAGAGAAGGGAACATGGAGGCAGATGTTCACGTGTCTCCCGCAGTCAAAGGTAGTTGGTATATCTAGGTTGGGTATTGGGTTATGCCTCTGATTGAGTGGGCATCTTGTTATTGATCATATATATATAAGCCTATAAGACCAAATATAAAAGCCTTTGATAATCTAAGCATTAGAGTCTCATTTGTACCGAGTCCATGTGGATGGCTGGATGGTCTGGGCAATGCCCAGCCTTGCAGAGACAGCGTGGAAGATTGGTAGAACCATCTCCCATGCTGGCATCTTGTAGGTGGCAGGGCTGGTGTTTCTGGCTGGCCGTTTCTAGCTGTGGTGAGTACGTGGCCTCTGGCCACGGAACATGGCGGCTGAGCTAGGCAGAGCCACTGCAGCTTAGATAGTCGGCTTGACCAGAGGCCGTTTTAAAAAATTATTGCTACACACCCCCTCTCACCACACCACCTCAGGAAGACCTCCTAGGTTGGCTGCAGACTCAGAGCTCAGGGGGGCAGTCTACCAACACTCCCTCCATCTTTCTTTCACTGCCCAGATACAGCCGTGGGCATTTGCTAGGAACCACGTGCCTATTTGGCTAGCGGTCTAGTCCTCCACCTGCTTGTCCACCCAGAGGAGCCTGGGTCCCATGTCACAGATAGTACCAATCACAATGTCCCGTCTCTGCCCAGTGCTCCAAGCCCCACCAAGCACAGTCAAATCTCCAGAACGCCTGAGGAGTGGACACCCAATGGCACCCACAGCTCTTGTAGTATCAGCTTTTGTGGGGGAATCTGCACATGCTTGGCTAATTAGGAGGTGTTGGCCAGGCAATAAGAAAAGACTTAGCAGTGGTCAGGTGTTTTCACCCTTTGCACACAGGTAGCTCTCCTGGAATCACAGGGCTACTCTGAGGAACATGGGCTGAAGCCCGGCTGTCCTACACAAGCCAGCAGGAGGCCCTTGAATGAGGACGGACGGAAGACCCTGGGCCCTTGGCTGCAGGCATGGCTAGGGTGCATGGCTTTGGGTATATTTATCTGGGTTTCTTCCTGCCCACCAGTCCCAGGTCAGCAACGCTTGCATCAAGGAAACCCAGACAGCTGGGTGAGACAAACTTTTTGCTTGTTTCAGCCCCACCCTCGTCCCAAGGTCCTGGTAGCCTGGGAGCACCATCCTTTCCTCCTTGAAGGGCACTGGCAGCCTGGACTTCATCTACAGGGCTGACGGATGCTTCTCCCAGCCTGGCTGGAAGTTTCCAGAGGAGGCCTGATGGCTGCTGCAGGAACCCTACAGAGAGGCCCAGCAGGGACAAGTGTCATACAATGTGGGTGGAACCCCATCTGCCTTAAAAGAAGTGGTGCCCCTCCTTCACCAGCTAAAGGTTTTAATAGGACTTGAGTCTCAGAGCACAACAGAAAACCCTTAGATCTCACCCCAAACCATGTCACAACAAAAAGAAGGATCTCAAATTGAGACAGAAAGCAAAAGACACTAACTCTGAAGTGTCAAGAGATGCCACAACGGCTGGCAAAGGCTTTAAAGCAGACACCATGAAAGCGTTCCAAGCAGCAACCAGAAGCAGAGATGAAATCTCCCCAAAAAGATGAAGAAGAAACAGAAACCTGAGAGCAGAGCCGAGAACTGAAACCAAGCTCAAGGGCAAATATAAAATAGATGGAGTGAAACCCCAGGCAGACCGTGACTGGTACCCACACATCAGTCAACTGCAAAGCACCCCCAGCACAGCACACAGAAGAATAATGTCACGATGTTGAAGAGAATATTTGTGACAGGCTTGGTGGCACACCCTTTGATCTCAGCACTTGGGAGGCAGAGGCAAGTGGATCTCTGTGAGTTCGAGGCCAACCTGGTCTACAAAGTCAGTTCCAGGACAGCCAGGGCTATATAGAGCAACCCTCTCTCAAAACACACACACACACACACACACACACACACACACACACACACACACACGGAAAAAAAAAAAAGAAAAGAAAACACCCCTCAAAACAAAAAGATTATTCTTTGAAATTTTCATACATGCACACAATGTATCTTAGTTATTTTTACAACACACACACCCTGCCCCATTATTCCCTCCAACTACTCCCAGGGGCCCCCATGTTTGTGTTTGGGGCTCTGGACATTGGACCTACGGTCTCTCTCACATGCTAGCAAGCACTATACCACTGAACTACACTCCCAACCCATGCAATCTAATCAATAGAAAAGATATTTGATAAAAATCACAGCCATTTATAGTTTGGGAAAGAATTATCAGAAAAAATGGGAATGATGAGGGACCTTTTTTGTTTTTGAAATAGAAATGGAAATCAATCAAGGGGGCTGGAGAGATGGCTCAGCGGGTAAGAGCGCTGGCTGCTCTTCCAGAGGTCCTGAGTTCAATTCCCAGCAACCACATGGTGGCTCACAACCATGTGTAATGGGATCCGATGCCCTCTTCTGGTGTGCCTGAAGACAGCTACAGTGTACTCCATTAAATAAATAAATAAATAAATAAATAAATGTATGTATGTATGTTAGAAAAGAAAGGTCAATCAGGATGATCTGTGCAACACTGGTGGGGATACAAGCTGGGTACTGCCACCCCAGGGAACCCACAGATCGCTCCAAATTAAAAACTGCCACTTGCCCTCCCAGAGCTGCTCCAGAGTATTCTTCCTCGGATTCTTCCTCGGAAGGATGAAAACGCACACAAAAACCTGCCCGTAAATGTGGGCAGCTGCTTTCCTGGTAACGGAGCCCCTGGGGTTGCTTATGCCCTAGAATAGGGTCTGTCAACCGTGGGCAATGAAATCTTGCTGCGTCCACCTGGATAATCTTCCAGAAAAGTGTGCCGACTGAAACGAGCCAAACTCAAGAATCTACAGGCTGTGTGGATCCACTTCCAAGAACAGTTCTAAATGACCACGGTGGAAGGAGGGGCAGTGGGTAGACTGGGGTGAGAAGCCCTGGTCCCTGCAATTACCCCCCGCCCCCTCCCCCCTCCCCCCCCCCAGTTTACAAGTGTCACCAGGGAAGGAGGAAGAGCAAGAGGCAGCGGCCACTGTGTCAACAGCAAAGCTTGAGGAGTGACAGCAGAGGCCAGGGGTAGGGGTGCGTAGAATGTGAGGCTGAGGCTGACCCACAGAGAGCCTGGCCTCTCCCTATCAGCAAAGAGCCTTAATTTCACCATCGCAGACCTGCAGTGGTGTATGTACCCCTTTCCAGGCCAGACCCAAACCAATCTAGCAGCGATAACCCCGAGTCTCCAGCCCACCGCCCGGCTGATCCCTGCATGGTAACGCCCCCTTCATCCCGGTGCTATCCTCCCAGTCTTCTCCAGGCCAGCTACTCCAGATCTGGAACATGGGCCTTTCCCTCCAGCCCTACGACCCTGAATCCCGGCAGTAGTGACCCTCATCTCCAGCCCTGTGCCCATCGATCCCGGCACCTGTGGCTCCGGTCTCCAGCTCCCAGGATCCCCGATCCTGGTTGCAGTAACCCCCGTTTCCAGCACTGTGCCCATGGATCCCGAGGTGGTGATCTTCCCCCTATTCCAGACTGGAGGATCCCCTTCCCCAGCCCAGCTACTCTGGAACCCCACCCTCCTCCAGCCCAGGGGTCCCCCGATTCCAGTCCCGGTGACTATGGCCTCCAGCTCTACGCCCCGATCCCGGCCGAGCTGACCCTTGTCTCCAGCACTCACAGTACTTGATCACCGCGATGTTAACCGGCGCGGTGCAGGTGACCATTAGGTCCTGAGACTTTTCCGAGGCCATGACCGAGAAGCTGGAGTGCCGAGCTGCAGAGCCCAGCACCGGTTCCCCCGGGTCTACAGTCTCACGCGCTGCCATGTGATTGGCCCGCGGAACGGGCTTCTCCCGTGTGGTCCAATAGACGACGGGCCCAGCCCATGATCCACTTTTTAGCCTATGGACAGAATCGAAAGATGTGCGGCTGACACTAAGCCCGCCCCCAGAGCCTCTAAGCGCTTGGCTGCAAGCGAGGGGCGGGGTTTGCTCAGGGAGTGGAATTTACGCATGCACCGTGTACACAGGTGGTATCTGCGCAGGCGCAGGAGGCCTCCTCGCACAGGCACCGCAGAATAGCCTTGAGTGTCGGGACAGCGGGGCCATCTGCTGCTGAAACAGCAGAGCTGAAGAAGGATGCGCATCCAGCCTCTCCGCTGCACGCAAAGCTCACTAGACAGAGAATCCGGAGGGATCCTCCGATCCGCAGCCCAAGGTCGCGCCCGAGCCCCACATCCTGGAGTCTCCTAGATTCTCAATCTGATTTATCTTGTCACAATCTCGAGTCTCCTGGTCCCACAGCCTGTTTGGGCCATCCAGCTTGCCTGAGGTGTCCAGCCGTCGGCGGATGTGCTGCATCCGAAATGCCGTCCTCTTTCCCAAGCTCCACACAAGCAAGAATTTCGTCATTTTTTTTTCATAGCTGAAATGGATTGGCACATTTCTATGTCATTCTTACGGTACAGTTTAGTGACATTTAGTATATTTATTTGGTACAGCCATCACCTCTGTTTCCAGAACTAACCATCCCTTCTCCAACAGAAACAGATACAACTTCCTAGTTCCTCCGTCTCCTCTAAAAATTCGTGGCTGTTGAATGGCTTAGAGTTCCTAAGATGTGAGATACACGATACCCAGGCCACCAGTTCTACTTCGGAGTTTCTTGAACAATTTCCAGTTCTACACCAAAACAACTTCCTTGTTTGTCTAGACCGTCGGTAATTTATTCAAGCCTCTGAAGCCATGCACCGTACTTTCCTTGCATTTTGTATAAGAATGCTTCCGTGGACAGATTCCTAGAAGTGGGTGAACCAGCCAAGCTGCTATGTGCCTGGGGCAATGGTGATAGCTGTTGGCAGGCTGCCATCTTGGAAGCTAGATCGATTGCTCAGCTCTCTCCGCTAGAGCGAGAGTGTGTGAATAGGCCTTCTGCGCCACAGTAGACAGCCTGTCAGTCAGGGACAGCTGACCAATGGGAGCTCGCTATTGTTTCCTTGTGGCATGTTAGACGTTTTGTTTTGTTTTTTTCCAAGAGAGGGTTTCTCGGTATAGCCCTGGCTGTCCTGGAACTCACTCTGTAGACCAGGCTGGCCTCGAACTTAGAAATCCACCTGCCTCTGCCTCCCACGTGCTGGGATTAAAGGCGTGCGCCACCACCGCCCGGATCCGGCGATGGTTCTTAATTTTCAATTTCTCTTGCAACAACTTTTCTGTTTCACACACACACACACACACAAAGTCAGCAGGAAGGTGACAGTTCACTCAGGAGGCAGAGGTCAGGTGGATTTCTGTTAAGTTCCAGGCCAGCCTGATCTACAGAGTAAGTTCCAGGGCTACACAGAGAAACCATGTCTTGAAAAAACCTTAAATAAATAAATAAATAAATAAACCCAAAGAAGAAGAAAGGGGAGGGGGCCTCTGTGAGTTCAAGGCAAGTGAGAAGTACATACTGTCTTTAAAAAATAAAAATATTAAGTTAAAGAACAGAAAGATTCAATCAAGAAGGAATAGTTTCACCCATGGGAATCTTTGTACGTTGTTATCAGGTACAAAGGCCAAGGTTACCTCACGACTGAAGGACTCTAGTACCTGAAAACCCGTGTACCCTGAAGCTAAGAGTCAGCTGCAGGTCATCTCTCCATTCATCAAACGTTATAAATGTCTGTCGTGCGTGAGGTTCGTTGTTAGGTCAGGGATACACGTGTATGAGACACAGGGAGGGAGGACAGTCCACCAGGGCTGAGCATCTTCTGCTTGTACCTCGGAGCTTGGCCTGATCAGGCCAGCAGAGGGGACCAAAGTGCAGCTGTGATTCCCAGGCAGGCCTTTCTCCAGCCCAGGCACTGGGGACAGAAAACCTCTGAAACCAACCTAAAAGGGGAGTGATACAGTTTGAGGATTTCTGTGCTGCTGTCCCTTGTCCCTTTGAACTCAGTTCCCTAGGGAAGTCTTCAGAGGTCAGAGTTATTCCAGAGTGCCTGGCCGGCCTGGGCAACCGGAGAGAGTGGAAGAGAGGTAGATTTCATCCAGGAGTTCTGGTTCCCTATTAAACAAACAAACAAACAAACAAAACAAACAAACAAACAAAAACCCAGCATGGTGCAGGCTAGAAGGGGCAGCCAATCAAGTAGGTGGCTATAGGCTGACAGCTGTGTTTAGGAGGGGCTAAGGTAGGAAAGGATGGAAGGGAAGGTGTGGGGCCCCCGGGCAGAACTAGGGGAGGAAGGGAAGTTGCCTTAGAGTGAGCAGAGGGAAAGGAGAAACCATCAGGGGCCACCCCAGGCTGGAATTTTCTTACTTTGCCATGAAAAACAAATTCCTTCTTTAGCCCAGGCCAGGAGGGTAGCCATCAATCTCGCCTCTGACCTGTGAGGGTACCTGGTCACCAGGCCTCAGGACTCACTGCTCTCCCTTCCCGCTTCCACAGCTTGATCTTTGCCTGGATTCTGGCCCTCGTTACTTGGCCCTGACAAGTCGGACCCCTGCACTGGGTGACCTCTAAAGGGCCTCCTTTGTTTGGTTTCCGTGACCGCAGCCCAACGTGGCCTTTAGAACAGGTATGAGCCACACTTCCGGTAAGGTGAGCAAATGCTACCTGTGTGTGTTGGGATGGGTGATAGGGTTGGTGTCACAGGAATTGCCAGCATCCTCAGATGAGGACCAAATAAATGGAAGTGGCTTGTCCCCATGCACCTACATAGACACCTTGGGATGGATCCATCAGGGACCTTGGATCTGGCTTGGAGCTTTGTGGCTTTGCTGGGCCCTTGGTTGGGCAGGGTCCTTATGAAGGAAAGGCTTTGGAGGATCTTCATGTCTTAGACTATCTCCTATAACGTGTTGATATAGAGGATGCAGAACCTAGCGGAGATCCGAGAAACAAAGCAGTGGAAGAGGTTGGTCTGGGTTTTCCAAGCAAAAGTTGCAAGATGTGCCTGAGTTCTAAGGGGGAAAAATAGAAATTCTGTACTAAGGCACTGCTGGAAGGCTTTGATGTCTGGGGAGGGGTTTACAGAGGGCATTGTGATAAAATCATCCAGGTGAAGGTGGTCAAGCCTGTCCCAGGGGTGGTTAATTTTCTATCCCCCAACAAAGCAGGGAACGTTCCCCTCCTACAAGAAGTTACAATAGGGGTCAAGTCCAGTCAGGACCTCTGCTGGTAGCCAGGTGTAGTAGATAGATATACAGCTGCCCCTACAGTCACCGTGCCAACCCAACCCAGAGCCTCTCAGACCCAGGGAGCCAGGAGGGGCAGCAGGGGAGAGGGGGGCCTGGGTAGCACTGGTGAGTAACTTGAGCCCCACCGAATTCATCGGGGAGAGGAAATACAGGGAGGCTCCAGGGAAGACTCAGCACAGGGAGGTGGAAGGCCCAGAGAGTGACTGAGGACTGTGGAGAGAGCTAATTAAGTTAGCCGTTCTATCCACGCCCAACCTTGATCTACAGAGGAAGCGATTGGTTCTAGCAGGTGGGGGACTCTCTCCGTGCTGTGAGATCTTGCTTCCATTTGACTTTGGAATCTTCCTAGTTGTGAACTTCTATGATAACCCGACACTTGTGATGGGCTTTCCGAGGGTGACACTGGCCACTGACCACTATGGCGTGGAGGTTCAGGCCTTTGTATTGGGGTGTGTCTTGATCATCGCCCAGGAAAAGGCTTTGTTACACAGATGACAGAATGCTAAGCTCTAGGCGTTTTGCAGATTTGGAAACCCACAACTGCCCCAGGAGATACAAGTAGAGGAAATTAGTTCAAAATGGTGACAAGGCCAGGTGCAGCTGTGACACTCTTGGGAGCTTTATAGTTGGGTAAGGCACAGATGCTACCCACCAAGGTGGCTGTGACAAAGTCTGCAATAACCTGGGTCTGTAAATGTCAAAGATTAACGGGAGTGGAGTATCTTGTGAGAGTGGGGACAGGTGTGCCCTGAAGCTATAAGGTGACTGTGTGTGTTTGGAGACAGGGTCTCACTAAGGTAGCCTTGGCTGGCCTCCAACTCACAGAGATCCTCCTGCCTCTCCCTCACAAGTGAAGGTGTGTGCCACCATGCCCCGCCCATAAAGTTGACTGAGTACCCCAGTGCCAGCGATGGGTACCTCCCTAGTTGTTGGCCAAAGAGGCCCTGGAGGCCCCCAAAGGTAGCAGCTATTGCCACAGTTGCTGGCTCTATTTCAGAACCGAATGGTAAGACCTTAGGGATGAAGATACTTTATACCCTGGCTGCAGATTTGGAAAAAATAAAGCTAGGACTCAGCTGGAAGCGTCTCCTCCCTGCGAGCTAGCCTGTGGTACCGCACGTTACCACGAAGGATGCTGGAAAGGATTAAGACCAAAAGTCCTACTTGGTTGTGGGCCCCGGGCGCTTCACAGTGTGGCAGCCGGTGCAGCAGGCACCCAGGTGGTTGTGGATGGAACTTTCTCAGCCAGGTGAGGTGGCTCATTCCTTTAGTCCTGGCTCTCAGGAGGCAGAGACAGGTAGATGTCTGTGAGTTTCATGCCTGGCTGGCCTGCATAGAGAATTCCAGGACAACAGGGCTATGCATAGAGACAGAAACAAACAACCCCACCCAACTTTATGAATGTACTTAATGCCCTTCCAGAAGAGGAGATTCCTTTCTGGTACTGGGAACTTGGATAAAAACCTTCCACCGAAGAAGTCATAGGCTCCAGGGAAGAAATGGCTGGTATGGTGCATTAAGTGATGGACCTGAAGAAGTGCTCCATCATAGCCAGAGGCCATCACAGCTGGACTTGTTGACTATTGACTGCCCCCCCTCCTGGAGAGCAGGTCTGGAGGATCATGGGAACCTCATCTGAGTATCCGATCATTCACCCAACAAGTTGTATGCAATTCACTCTAACTGCAAGTGACCTGGGGTCTCTGGCTAGGGCTAGGGGGTCCATGTGAGTGAAGAATCAGGGGAGAGAACCCCATGTACAAATCCATAGGGGGTCACCTAGTGGAACAGTACCTTGGTTTGTTTTGGAGATCATAGGTGAAGTGGGGTAAATGTTCTTTTGCCTCCCTAAGGGAAGGAATTGCCGCAACAGAAGATAAGGATGGGTGAGGGGGGAGAGGGACTCCGTGAGATAGGAGATGGTGAGGCCAGAGAGAACTTTGACCAGGTAGGAGATGGTGTCCCCAGAGTGATGTCCTAGGCAATCCCCCAAACAAAAGAAGTGTCCGAGTGTTATTCGTTTTGGGGAATCAGTGGAAAGTTTCATGTCACATGATTTAGTTCAACATAGCATAAAGCCAGAGTATGGAGGGGACAGGTGTCTTAAATTAAGGGTTGTTACATGAGGTGGGGTGGGGGAGATGGATCAGCAGTTAAGACTGCTTGTAGCTCTCACAGAGGACCAGGGTTCCATTTTCATCATCCACATGGTGGCTTACAATTACCTGTAATTCAGACCAGTTGGTGGTGGCGCACGACTTTAATCCCAGCACTTGGGAGGCAGAGACAAGAGAATCTCTGTGAGCTCAAGGGTTTGAGGCCAGCCTGGTCTACAGAGCAAGTTCCAGGACAGCTAAGGCTACAGAGAAAAGCCCTGTCTTGAAAAACAAATAAACGAACAAAGTCTGCAACTCCAGACCCAGGGAATCTGATCCCCGTGGGATCTGACCTCATGGGAGCCAGGTGCACGTAGGTACACATGAAGGGAAAAAAGGAGTTGTCACAACAGGCTTAACTCTCTGTCCCAAAGAGAACTGCAGGGGTGTGTGTCCTGATTTATTCATGGTATGGGATCTGGCCTTCTAGAGTGACCACTGTACTTAAGGGGCAGGACTGTGTTCTGCTCGGGTCTAAGGTACAATCATGCTGTGTTTTTAAGGCCTTGAGGACCCTTTATCCTCCCTCACGCCCTTCTCTTTCTGTCTTTCCCCCAGGTCTTCAGCCATGCTAGGCCTGTCTTCTACTGCTATACTACATCCCACTTCAGAGATATATAAATAAAGATATAAAATTCAGAGCCAAGGGCAAACCCCAGGGCTTCCATGTGTTCTCTTTAATTCTGACATTGAACTTTGTGTGGTTCCTTTTAAGGAATTTTTTATGTATATATGTCTAATGCTACATGAATGGGGTGCCCATGGAAGCCAGCGGGGAGAGAGGGCATCGGATCCCTGAAGCTGGAGTTATATGCACTTGTAATTTGCCCGATGTCTCTGTTTTAACCCCTAAGCCATCTCTCCAGTCCCAGCAGTTCTAGACATGGAGAAGCTGGGTATTTGGTTAACTCAGCAGACGCTGGGTGTTCTGGGCTGGGCTGCAGGGGTGTGGCTGCTTGCCTCAGCAGCCATGTGCTCTCCCTGGATGTTCCCCTCCACAGTCACAGCAGCCTGGAAACTTATGTTCCATCAAGTTCAGCCAGGGAGCTATACTTAGCCACGTGGGCGCGGCCAGGGGTAGAGGCTCTGAGTATAGATAGTAACAAGTGGGCTATTTCAAGCATCTGGAGAACCCCCTAGAATATTCCAGGCCAAGATGCTATTTATATAATCCACTGGGCTTCTGGAAGCAAGAGCTATAACCCTCGTGTCTCTTTGGCTTTCTAAAGAGGCTTCTTTCAGCAGGCTGTGGGAGAGGGACCGGGTCATCCAAAGGCCTCCTGTCCCTCAAGCACCTGTTTCCAGAAAGCCAGGGATGTTCTTTGATTTCAACCCCGAGTGGAAGACAAGTAGAGGCCCTCAGACCCTAGATGTTCTCTCTGCAGGTACTGTCCTGTGCCCTTCTGGAAGGGCAGCCAGCATGCAGGGAAGATAGCTTCCGGATGTGATGGGTTACATATTTATCTCATCCTGAGTATTGCTGAGCTTGCAGGTCTCTGCTTCCCACAGACACCACAGGGCTGTGACTAGACCTGTTTTCTTGCTCTCCTAGGCCCCTTGTCCCCACCTGTCCCCTGCTCCCATTTTGGAGAGAGATTCTAACAAAAGGCCTAGAAGTTTTCTCAAAAGTTTGCCCTTAGGAGGGGAAGTGGGACTTTCAAAAGTAATTCTGTAGAAGGGACAGGCAAGGAAGACAAGCAACCCCAAAGAAAAGGCCAGGCAAACACACTGGGGCACCCTCTTCCTGACCCTCATTCTGCATGTCAGGGGCTGGGCCCAGAAACTGAGAAGCCACCACTCCCGGTCTCTTTGCTGGGTACCGGTACCAGGCTGGCTGGGCAGGCGCAGGTGCAGGTGTCTGCAGGCTGCTCAGCTGCCGCCGCCTGACTTCAGCCTGGCCCGTTGAGTGGAAAGCATCCTCCTATCATTCCGTATCCGTTCCCTGGCAGGTACCCTCCTCCTGCTTCTCTGCCAACCCCCACCCTCCGCTGCCTCAGCCTTCCACCAGCCCAGATATAAATACAAGAGCATTTTCCATGGGCTGGAACCAAAGGGGGAAAACATTCCACTTTATTTTGGGCTGTGAGATTCCCTGCTTCATACCCGACAGGTGTGACAGCCCCATTTAGACATGGGGAGCCAGAAATAGAACACAATCTACAATATAGCTTCCTTTGGGCATCTGGATGCTATTTTAAAAGAGCACTCCTGTGAGAAACCCAGGCTCATGTTGATTGGGGTTCTGAGGGCCCCTCCATCGGGACTCTTGACCCGCTTGTAGAAGGACATTTGGGAACAAGATCCCTCCCATTGCTTTGACAGAGAGATGAAGAGGAGGTGGGGGAGCGAAGGGGCTTCTTACCCACAACCTTTGAAGCTATTTCCAACACCTGACTACCCCATGACCCTGTATAGATTTCAAGAAGGAATCATCAGACCCCACCCCGCTCTGCTCTAAGAATGAGGACCAGGTAGGGTGACTTCTCCAATGTTCTTGGATGTCTGGGCTAAAGAACAGTCCCTCACCCCAAATCCATGTCAAAATCCTAGCCATTGAAGACCCTTAGAAGTGGGTCTTTGCAGCTAAGATGAGGTCCTGTGGAGAGACCCACAGGCACAGGACAGTGTGACGACAGAGACAGAGGACCTCTTACAAGGCAGCGACATCATCCACCTCCTTCCTTGGACGCCATTTTGAGCTGGGACCTCTGGCTGCCAGAACTTTCGATGGGTGCATTTCCATTCAGAGGGTCTTGGTCTGGGAATATGAGTGTCTGTCTCAAAAGTGTGTCCCTCTACCAGCCAGCATAGGTCTGGTGCTCTTAGTCAGTCTGTAGCCTTCTCCCTCGAAGGAGTGGTGGGTACAGTGTTTATGCGTTTACAGTTACTTCTGGTCTAGAAGCCCAACCTCAAGGTCAAGTTTCTAAGCCAGGTATGCTGCTCATGCCTGTCACCCAGTTGAGGAGGCTGACACAGAAAGACTGCGGTGAGCTCAAGGCCAGTGTGGCCTAAAGACTGAGACGGTCTCCAAACAGGTCAAGCTTCCTCTGGGAAGGCCATCAAACCACAGCCAGATGCCCACTACCAAGTCTAGCCTGAAGCAGCTGCCAAACCAGAGGCTAAGGTACCCACATGATCCTCATGGGCTTTCCTGGCCGCTCGCTTTCCCACACGAAGGTTTAGCAGGCTCCTGGAAGCTCCGGAGAAAGTAGGAACCCTTGTTACTGGGCCTAGACAAAGGTGGCTGACTTATGTCCCTTGTTCTGGGCCAGGAGTGGAGTGGCTGAGAGACAGTTACCTAAAAAAAGAATTCTCTCTGCTGGATTCTGTGGGTCTCCTTTCTCTGCCCAGATGTCAACTCCAGTCAATCAGATCCACTATAGAACCAAGTCCTGCTCTCTTCCTGTGCTTGGGACACTACTTAGCTGCTAGCCACCCTCCCAGTTCTCAGCCTTGGTCTATCCCAACATCCTTCATGGGCCCTAACCCTGCTGCTAGTGTCCCACTGACATCATTCCTCCAAGTCACTTCATGCAGCTTCTCTTCCAGGTTTCATTTCTTCTAGTGAAGGCCACAGGCTCGCCTGCACACAGGCCTCTGAAATGCTCTGACAGGATACCCTCTGTCTCCTGTCTGCTCTGTGCCCAGAAGGGTCCAAGATATCTGGAATCCTGTTGCCCCTGGAGAATTCTGCCTCCTTCACAGATGCAGGGGATTGGTAAAGACTCAAGACTCAAGACAGGAGGGCTGAGTGCGAGGTTCTTTATTACTCACGGCTGCTCTCCTGAGACGTCAACCAGCCACTGAGGCCAGCTCCAAGCAGGACAACAATGCTGAGGACAGGTGAAATGGGATCTGCTTCAGCCCAATCCTCTCTGGCCCTACCTCATCTTAACGGGGAGGAGCCAGGGTGTATGTGTGCTTGTGTATAAGGGGAAGGAGAAAATGTGTCTCCGATCCCAAGGTGAAGGCAACTGAGGCTGGCTGAGAGGTAGCTGTGTTTTCCAAGGTATATACACATTGTGCTCTCCAGTAAAAACAGTCATTTCAAGTTGCACACAAAGGGACCCAGGTGGCCAGAGTCATTGGTGTCATGGTGGGTTTTAGCCAATGTCAGCTGTTTCCCAATAGATGCTCCTTTTTGGAACAAGTCCAGCAGACAGACCAAACTGAAAATGGAACTGTTGGTTCTTATTTTGGTGAGCCTTGTGATGATAAGTCTCCTCTGAACACAGGCCTTAGGGAAAGACGCCCAAAGGCTCCACTGGCCTTGGTTCTGGCCGGACACAGGCAACAGTGAACTGGGCCCTGTCCTGGATGACAGACCCACTGAAGAGTATTGTCAGGTTTGGCCCTTCCACCCTGCTGTGCCCCCACTAGGGGCCGGGACAGCAGCCTGCTTCCTCATGCCTCGCCAAGAGAGACATCCGGGAGAAGGCCTTGGGGCACGCGGCGCACCTATACTTCTTGGTACCAGCATGAGTCTGCAGGTGAGCCCTCAGGTTGGAGCGGTCAGCAAAGGCCCTGCTGCAGTGAGAACAGGTATAGGGCTTCTCACCTGTGGGAGGAAGAAGGGAGGTCAGGTGACGGCCATCGCCAGGACAATCCCACAGATTGTGGCCAAAGGTGAAATGTCATTGCTGACCAACCAGTAACTTGCCCTTGTTCTCCAAATCCTCAACACAGCCCAAGCACCCAAGGCCAGAGCCTGTGGACAATCAGACTGTCACTCAGGACAGGATCACAGCATCAGAGATCTTCTGAGGCAAAGGCAGGGTGGCTGCTGTGTCTCTGTGACTCCCTAGGTGCTCAGTTCTGACCATGAGAAGTAGTGGGAACCCCCCTGGCAGGGAACACTCCCTGGCCACTGGCAAGTGTGATATTGAACCACTGTAAAGGCAGGAGTAAGCTAGAATCCCAGACACAGGCACTATCTCCAATCAGGGCCACCAAGGGTGGGGACAGAATCTTTCTGCTAAGACCCTGGCTTCCAGGATAACCCTCCAAAGTAGAAGGGGAGGGGCCATTGGGAAATGCCTGTCTGATTCTACATCCCATAAGAGGCATGGGTACTCTAACTGGTTCCAGTTCTCCAAGTCCAGAGTCTGCCCTTCCTGTGGGTGTTTCCACAGTGACTATGCTCCCTCACCTTCACAGACTGCCCTGGCCCTGAAGCCACAAGATGTGCGTAGACAGGCTCTGCAGAATCTCTGCAGTTCTCAGTGCTGTTGTTCAGAGACAACTGCTCCGTTAGCGCCCCTCCAACCCTACTAAAAAATGGGGTCTTTGCAAAGATAACAGTTAAGATGAGGCCATCTGGGTGAATCCTAACTCTATGACTTACAGGGGTCTCCCTCCCCTTACAGCAGAGAGACACACCCAGGGGAGAAGGCATTAGGAAGGTAGGGGCAGAGACACACAGATGTGGCCATCTGCCAATGAGTGGGGTGGCTGCCAGGAGATCAGAGAGGCAAGAAGTGTCATCCCTATTGCCTTTGAAGACAATGTGGCCTGGCCATGCCTGGAGTTTAGGTTTCTGGCCTCAGGACCTTGAGGGGACATGTCTGTGCTGCTCTTCATCAGTGGGGATGGGTGTAAGCAACTGTAGGAGGTGCAAGGATCCTGCCAACAAGGAGACCAGCCCCTCCCCCAACCTGGATCCTTCTCTGGGATTGCAGCCTTGCCCCTCCTACCTGTATGGGTGCGGATGTGGCCCTGGAGCAGCCAGGGCCTGGAGAAGGCCTTGCCGCACACCTTACAGATGCAGGGCAGCGTGTGGGTGCGGATATGCATCTTGAGGGCACCCAGGCTGGCATACTCCTTGTCACAGTACCTGCAGGTGAAGGCGCGCCCAGTCGGCAGGTGGCAGTGCAGCTGCTGATGCCTCGCCAGACCAGCCAGTGTATGATACGGCCTGTGGCAGTGGAGGCACTCAAAACTACCTGGGACTCGAGATGTTCCCTCAGCCCTGAGATGTTCATCTAGAGCTCCATCTGGGCCCAGGATTGGGGGCCAGCGTGTGGGTAGCACCAACAGCGGGGGCAGATTAAAGCTGTCTTTGAGAGTCACACTCGGTGCCTGGCCAGCCCGAGGGCCCACCCAGCTGGTTTCTTGGGGTTCTGGTCCAGAGGCTCCCAGAGTTTCTCCGTGACACGGCAGAAGAGGCAGGGAGATGCAGGCAATGGCAGAGGTCCTGTCCCAAGGCTGCAGAGGGTCGCTGGGATCGGAAGGGGCCTCGTCTGGCCGGTGGCGGGATCCCACCAGCTCCCCACAGGCAGAGCAAGAGCCATTAGCTTCTAGAAGGGCAGAGGGGAGAGACACACACAGTGAGGATGAGACCCAAGGCCTGGGCTTTCAGACTTCTGCTCACTTATCCGACTGTAGTCCGGCCTGTCTTATAGGTCAGCAGCAGCCAGAGTTCTCGCCTTCATCTACCGTTCTGGTCCAGAGAGGTGGTAAGGGGAGGTAAGGACTGAGGAATGTATGAACTAGACACGTCCGGACACTAGAAGGTGAACTGAACTTGTTTAAAATGAAGATACTTGAGATCGAGTAACTTCCGGGACCTCCGGTGCTCAGGGACAGAAACAGCTGTAAACCCAGGCATGTGGGCAGACACCTGCAAACCTAGCATTCCGGACACTAAGTCAGGAGGATTTCAAATCTGAGCCAGCCTGGGCTACATATGGAGACCTCAAGAATCAGCTCGCCACAGGCTCCTTGCTCAAGTCTGGGAAGCTTGTCTTAAGGAGCCCCAGTCCCATTTCTGAACAGCGGGTAACAGCTGGGGCTAGCACCCCTGGGCCTGGGCTCCCACACAGATGAATGCTCTCAGAACAACAACAACAAAAAAAGAACCTGGTAAAACTGGCCAGCCACCCCCACAGCAATCAGCCTCCACTCACCGCAGGGTCACCCTTGTGGCGTCTCCTTGAGTGTGTCACGATGTGCTGTGCTCGGCCACGTCCCTGACCACTCAACAGCGCACATTTGCTACCCTGTCTGCGCGCATGAACACGCCCGGCCAGGCAAGTGGCTGCAGCCAGTGAACTCGGCAGCATCGGATCTAGTCCTGGCTTGTATGTCCTTTGGTTGGGGCTCCTTTATTTGTGGCCAGAATTTCATGTGTTTAATCAAACAATGCTGGCATCCCTCCCGACACACACACAAAGACCAGGCTGCAAACAAGAGGAAAATTCTGGATTCCCCAAAGACAGAAGCACCAATCACCTCTCCATCCTCCTCCTCTGCCACCTGCGCTGAGACAGACCTCTACCCCCGCTTCTACCTTGATGCCAAGGCTTTGGGTAGAAATGGCAGCTCACAGGTCGGGAGGGAATATTCCCAAAGGAAATGTTTGATTAGAAACTAGGCTATGTACAAAGAAAGTTTACAGCTCCGCTGTGAAAAGTATAATAGCACAGTTTAAAAATAGATACAGAAGGGTAGGAGGCACAGTTCAGGGGGTAGGGCGCTTGCTCAGTACTCGAGATGTCCTGGGTTCCTCCTCCGAGCTGGGTGTAATGTTGCACATCTGTAATCGTAATTAGGGAGGTGGAGGCAGGAGGATGAGAAGCTGAAAGTCATCCTCAGCTACAAAGGGTTCAAGGCTAGCCTGGACTACATGGGACATCTCCCCCTCCAAAATTAGGGACTATAAGAATATCTATTTCTCCAAAGACATTACCCAAGTTGGCAAGATGGCTGAGCAGGTAGACAGACATGCTTGCAGCCAAGTCAGCCGACCTGATTTTTATATCCCCAACCCCTAAGATGAAAGGGAAAGCTACTTGCACGTTATCTCTGACATCCACACACATTCCTGATGCATGTGTCCACACCCACTCACAGATAAATAAAATTTTTTCTTCCTTTCTTTCTTTCTTTCTTTCTTTCTTTCTTTCTTTCTTTCTTTCTTTCTTTCTGTCTTTCTTTCTTTCTTTCTTTCTTTTTGTTTGTTCAGGACAGGGTTTCTCTGTGTAGCCCTGGCTGTCCTGGAACTCACTCTGTAGACCAGGCTGGCCTCAAACTCAGAAATCCGCCTCCTCTGTCTTCCAAGTGCTGGGATTAAAGGCGTGCGCCACCACTGCCCGGCCCAAGTTTTCTTAATTAAAAAAGACTAACATTTTAAAAAGCATATGGGCAATACGCCCACAAGAAATCACCCATCGTTAGACACCGGAAAGATGCAAATCAAAACCATGTCAAGGCTCCATATCTTACTTCAAGGACGGCTAGCATTTAATCAGGAAGAGACAGGTGCTAGGGAGGATGTGGAAAGCCAGGAAGTTAAATTCCATTACTTTCTCCCTACCTGAGTTCTTTGACACATTGTTCCTAATTATATAGCCAGCTTATCTTACTCTGGATTGGAGGAGAGAGCAAGATAGCTAAGAGACTCTGTCAGCAAAGTTCTGGACATCAGAATGTGGGAAGTTTCGCTGGGGTCCTGTCTGCAGGAAGGTCTGCACTTTTGCAGCCAAGGTATGGCCATGTTCAAACACTGTCTGTGTTCTGTGTCCGCTCCACAGGCAGAGGAACGAGACCTCATGCAGGTGGGAGTGACCATGGCTTCTGCACGTGCCTTTCCTGTGTTCTCGTTCTCTTGCACTTTTGTGATTTCTGAAGCTTTGGTTCCCCAGAGATAGGGGTCTCAATGCCCTCTCAAGGCCCCTTGAAAAGAGGGAGGGGGAAACCCCAGACCTCAGCACCTCAGGTATACTCTAGGGTGACACCCTAATAGGAAGAGAGTCATTGGGACCACGGGGTCCTGAGAAGCCAAGAGGGAACGTTAAAGGGCATTAAGACGACTCTGGACAACCTCCTGTCCGCAACATGGCTCTGCAGGGCACCTGATTTGCCCATTTAAGCGGTAAGCTGGTGTGCACTGTCAAAGTGCAACTTAAGGTTTTAAAGTCTTAAAATTATGGCCTAGGGCCAGAGGTATGGTTCAGCGGTAAGTGCTTAACCAGTCTTAAGACTGATTCCATCCTCCAAACCAGAAGAAAAAAAAATCCTACATTCACTGTAAGTACAACTTTTCACCTTCCCTGTAAGGAGACCCACCACCCAACTAAAAGAAAAGTCTCATCACACTTTAGTATATAGTTATAGAATTACTACTGGTGGTGACTCATTAAATTGAATTCAAAATGTTCCCTGGAAGAGCAGGGTCCTAGATAGCACCCCCTGGTGGCAGCATAGGTGATGGGGCTTAATCCAAGGAGCTCCCAGCAACTGGGGCTCTGGGTAGGACTCACTAGGTGAAAGTGCTGGCATAAGCCCCGACATCCAAGGTGTCCCTAGGCACTGGACAATTCACAAGTAGGTCTTTCTCCAAGAAGCTGCCCACCTGAGCGGGGATAGCTCTGACCTACTGCAGCAGGCTAGCCCTGAAGATTAAGGGTTCTCTTCTCAGGTGCTCAGACCTAAAGCCCCCGAGCCTAGTGGGAATGGTGGACACCTAAGCCACCATGGTGGAGGGCGGCTCTTCCTTGGTCACTGCACCAGGAGAGCAAGGGGGCTTCTGGGAAAAGGGAAGACCACCAGAGGTTGTTCGCTCTATCAGTGAGCTCACCACCCACGAGGCAGGCAGGATGCTCTGGGGGAGTCCTGCTTTTTCTCACCAGTCACCATCTATGGGCGGGACAAGTTTCCTTGCATTGTGGTCAGTGAGGCCTTCTCTAGAAGGTGGGTGTATACAGCGCCTGGGACATATTTTAAGTTTGAACCCTTACAGGCCTGCACAGAGAGGACTTCAGGGTCTGCTTGGCTGAAGCTGTAGTGTTGGCAGTCCACAGGGAGAGCTCCAGGGAGACCTGGGACTCAGGAAACTTTTCCGAGTGGGGAACCCAAGGCATGCCTGAGTCTTCCGAAGCAGAGAAGTTAGTTGCCCAGGGCACATTCCTCTTGGAGCCCCAGTCTTAGGCCAGAAGGGAACCTCATCCCCTGTTGAACTGGAAAACTCTGTCCCCTTCCCCTCTCACCTGGGGCAGGTGTGACCCAGCTCCCAAGGACTTCCCAGCTGCCTCCAGCCCCGAAGCGCGGCGTGCTGGGGGCGGAGAACCGGCCAACCCCTACCTCTCTGTGTCTCCAGTTTCCCGTAGTTGGGGACCCTGTGACTGGAGTGCGTTTTCACCAGGAAGGAGCGCGGCATGGTCCCCTCCCGAGAGCAGGCAGGGTCTAGAGCCTGCAGCGGGACACCGACTGCGGCGTCTGGCGGCGCCCGCGGGCAGCGAGGCCGGCAGGTGCGAGAAGGGTCAGGCTCATTAGCATAGCGCACCACCTCGGCCAACCAGCGCCGAGCACGGCGGGGCGGGGCCGCGAAGCCACGCCCAGGACAGGTGCGCGGGCGGGGAACCCGCCGCGTGGTCGGCGGTGTCTGCCCCACGGGACTCGGCTGGCCCGCGTCATGGTCACACACCGACCCCGCGGGGGCTGGCCATCGACCTGCCGTGGATGAAAGAGCAGAGTTCAGGGTTGGGTGACAGGGGCCAGCCAACTTGGACAAGCCAAGTTCCTATCCTCTCCAGCATCCTTTATATTCCGTGCCCGGGAGAGCCGGAACAGCCCAGTCTGGTTGTCTAGGTTCTCCGTATGGATGTTTACAACCTTAAAGTCCGGTGGGACAGTCTCTGGGATAGCTGGACATAACACCAACTGGGTGTGCCTGTGGCTGAGTAGCAGGGCTGTGTAGCCAGAACTGCGTTTTTACCCTATAACCACATTCCTTGGTATCTGTGGGCTGAGGTGGGAAGGGAAGGTGAGTCTGCAGCGTAGGAGACATTGGGGGAAGGGGGCTGAGTCATTCTTGTGTTCATGTTCACGGTTGCAGGGCACAGTAGCTGGTGTCATTCTGTGTCTAGGAGAAAACCAAGGTCTTGAGAGTTCTGTGGTCAACGGAACTGGGACTAGCCCACCACACTCCTGGCTGGTCAGATGTGGCTGCAACTACTCATTTGTTATGTGTAAGTGTGAGGAAATAGGGCATCTGTGGCTGCCCATTCCCAGGTTCCTTAGATCTGTAAGATGACCTATTTGTAGCCTTTTGTAACCTCTTCCCCCTCCCAGGCATAAATAGATAGAGCCTACGGTTGGAACCAGCCCTCACCTGCCATACCCTTCCTGCCATATCCTCCCACACAATGCATAGCCTGCGGCTGATTCTCCAAGCTCCTTAATGAGGGATGACCTGGCATTCCTGAGGGAAACTGCCAGTCTCCTGAAAGGTGCTGGACCCACCTTTGAGGCGGGGTTAATAGGCTTCGGACATTCACAAGCCATTGCCCTGAGAGAAACTGGAGCTCCTCACTTCTCTGAAGCCCCTCACCTTGCTGTTGTGCAAGCTCATTCTTCAGCTGTGGCACACAGTTAAAGCCAGCAGACCCCGTGCAGCCCCAGGAAGAGGGAGTAGCTGTCTCCAGTACTGGGGTTTAAAATTCTAAGCCCACTGCAGTGGGAAACCTCCCCAGCGGGAGAGAGGCTTGCTTCAGCCTCCTCAGGGCTCGAAGACCAGCTGCCTGCTGCCTACATACCAAGCTGCTCACTAACCTCCTTCAGCAGACATACAGGTTTGGGAAGCAACTCACAGGTTTCACCGGAGCCCCACACAGACCTCAGCCGCCCCCAGAAGCACATGAAGCAGGCCACAGGAAAGCCCGCAGCCCTGATGACAGTGAGGTACACTCACCCTGTAGCACACACAGTACCAAGTAGCTTTACTTTGCTGCCTCACTGGGGCTCCCACCAACATGCCCACAGGAGACGATGCAGTTTGTTTATGCCCTGGTCCCTGATGTATTGCCTGAGCTAATAGATGGTGTCGTGGGTTGGACTATGTCTATTCAATGTATACATCTGTGTGGTTTAATTCAGATGCTAAGTCTTTGCTGATTCAAGAGGACTCTAACCCACTGATTAATGTCCTAACAAAGAGGGCAATGGGGCTTTGGTGTGCACAGGGGTGGCTGGAGAGTCTGGATAGAGGCTTAAGGCCTGAGTGGTCAGCAACGAGGGAGCCCATGTTCCCTTCCCCCGAAGCTTTGGCACACCACCAGTCCAGCAGCTCATGATGCTTGGACAGATGACATCCTGAAAATGTTGGAGCAGCAGGCTAGGTCCACCCTGCAGAAACCCAGCAGACTTGTGGATGAGCCCAGCACAGCCTTCAGCTTCAGGGCGCATGGCTGAGGGCTCCTGGGGGACACAGCTGTCCCTTCTCCTGCTCTCCGGGCCTCATCCTCCCAGGCACAGCCTTCCCTGGGGTTCCCCAGGGTTTCTGAAGTTCGGAACTGTGGATTGACTAAGGGAAGTGTGATCTGCAAACAGCCTCCAGCGGTCCATCTTCCCCCTGCTCTTCCCTGAGGAAAAGCTCAGAATGAGGATGGAAGTGGGGCTCAACCTTCTCACCTCCTTGACCTGACACTGAGTGCAAGGGCCCCTGGAGAGTCCTTGATCTACAGAAGGCGGTCCACTCACTAGCAAGAGATTGCAGTTGGAAACAGCCTTTGGCCCTTGCAGAGAGTCCTTGAATTGCGCCGAGTCTCTGCACCTGTTGTGTGTGGATGAAGCCTTTTTCTCCAGGGTTCTGAGTGCTCAGAAAGAGAGCAGAGGGCTGACATCTGGCAGAGCAGGGCCCAACAGGAGGACAGACTGTGTTACTGTCCCTTGCCCAGGCTTGACCCACCTGGCGTTTCATATACAGGGATCCTTCCTCAATCTCCTCCTGACCTCAGATCTTCAGCTGAGGGTCTGAGTCCTCTGCAGGCACCTTGGTTTCCAGGAGAGCTGAGTGGGAAGCTGGAGGGCCCCACTCTGTCTTCCTCTTCCTCCATACAAGCCGAAACAGGGTCTCCAAAATCCCTTCTTCCGATGGGAACAAGGCCTCGTGAGCTCAAATGGTGGTGGTGGGGGGTGTCCCTGAACTAAGTAGGTGAGTACACACCACACAAATGTGCAAGAGGGATTCTGGGAAGGCCAGACTCCTGCTGCTGGGTAGGGTGGTGAATGGATGATGTGCGGCTGGGCACTGGCTGGTGGGTTCAGAAGTGAGGCTCTGAGGCATACAGTGCCTTAAATTCACTCAGTGCTTGTTCTGGTGCTGCGGGGAGCACACAGATCCCTAAGACCCAGGGATCCCTGGCCAGTTCCTCAGAGGCCCAAGGCTGAGGAGACACATGCTCTTTTTTTTTTTGTTTGTTTGTTTGTTTTTTGTTTTTTTTTTTTTTTTTGTTTTTTGTTTTTTTCAAGGCTCTAGTTGGCCACATGACCCTTTCCTATGAAGAAGGTCCAGGAACCTGTGACAAGGGTGTTTGCTTTCTAGGAAGCAGGGTGCTAGCTTCTGGTGCTGTTGCATAACCTGAAACTACAGGCATGTTGCTGCCAGTCCAGGTTTCTGACACCCTAGATGCCATGGGGCACAGCAGCGTGGGCTGGAGGATGGTTGAGTGGGAGGGAGAGTTACAGGGGAGTCCTAGGTGGCTTCCTGCTATTCCTAGAATAGTCCAAGGTAGAAAAACCTTGGCTTGCTGAGCTTCCAGCCTAGAGAGGGTGAGGCACACCTAAGGACAGGAGCTACCTGATTGTACACATGGTGCCGCTTTGCTCTCTGCCGGGGGAGACTGTCCCTCCCTCTGGCAAACTTCACAAGTGACTATGTGGCAATAGGGTTCATGTGTTACTCTCGAGAAGGGTCATGGCCCTGCTCTCAGGAACCACCCATTAGTATTGCAGATCTCAGCCTCTTGGCTCCAGAGATTTTTTTTTTTTTCTCTCCAGACAATACAAAGCATTGGTTGGCTGCTTTGTGATCTAAGACTGCCTCACCTGGATATGGGTCTGCTGACATCTGCCTTGTTCTGGGTTTCCTACCCTCCGTAGGGTTGACTCTGATGGCCCTCCAGCCAGTCCTAGATGTAGAATCACCAGAAGATGTCGAGGCCGATTTGGGAGCAAGAATGAGGTGGTACTTGAGCTGGATGCTGCCTCTCTGCTTTGCTAAGAGGGTGACGACCCTCAAAGCCCAGACAGAGCTGAGAAGGGTGTAGGCTCTTCTGGGCACAGGAGATGTCTGTCATGTCCCACGGTAGCCTCAGGGCTTCTGTGGACAGCATAAAAAGAATCAGGAGTTCTGCAGGCCTGGAAAGAGAGGGTATGGGCTGACTTTATCATGGGGTGGGATGCTCTGAAGATATCGAATGCTTAGGAAGGTGTCTGAGAGTGGTTAGAAGATATCTCCTCTTTTTGCGCTCTCTCTCTCTGTCTCTCTCTCTCTGTCTCTCTCTCTGTCTCTCTCTGTCTCTCTCTCTCTCTCTCTCTCTCTCTCTCTCTCTCTCTCTCTCTCTCTCTCTCTCTCTCCTTTCTAGGACTGCTTTGCCTGGGGCAGGAATTGGGAACTGGGTACTCAAAAAGAACAGAGGCTAGTCACATGGGACACAGGAAATGGATCCTTTCCTGCCCCTTTGCTTCTGCTCCCATCAACAGCAGGGGCAGTTGGGTGTGCCTCTTCCTCTTCCGTAGTGGCAATTGTGGACTTTTGGTTCCTCTAAAAAACACAGAAATATTATAAGAATGTGCTTTCATCTTAATCCCAGGTGTAGGAATGTGGGGCTGCTTCAGATCTCCACAGCGGCTGACTGTGATTTGCCTCACGCTCTAGCAGAGGTGTGGTTTTTGCCAGCTGCAGACAGTTTCTGTGATTGTATGATGCTTGGAATTCTGGGAACTTTTCAGAGGGTGTGTAAATGCTAGCCTTCTCCCCCCCCCACAGGAGGTAGAGTTGGTGGTTGTTGGGGTGGGGGTGGCGGTTGTTGGGGTGGAGTTGGTGGTTGTTGGGGTGGGGTGGGGGTTGTTGGGGTGGAGTTGGTGGTTGTTGGGGTGGGGTGGGGGTCGTTGGGGTGGGGTGGGGGTTATTGGGGTGGGAGTTGTTGGGATGGAGTTGGTGGTTGTTGGGGTGGGGTGGGGTTGTTGGGGTGGGGTGGGGGTTGGTGGGGTGGAGTTGGTGGTTGTTGGGGTGGGGTGGGGGTTGTTGGGGTGGGGGTTGTTGGGGTGGAGTTGGTTGTTGGGGTGGGGTGGGGGTTGTTGGGGTGGGGTGGGGGTTGTTGGGGTGGGGGTTGTTGGGGTGGAGTTGGTGGTTGTTGGGGTGGGGTGGGGGTTGTTGGGGTGGGGTGGGGGTTGTTGGGGTGGGGTGGGGGTTGTTGGGGTGGAGTTGGTGGTTGTCGGGGTGGGGTGGGGGTTGTTGGGGTGGGGTGGGGGTTGTTGGGGTGGAGTTGGTGGTTGTTGGGGTGGGGTGGGGGTTGTTGGAGTGGGGGTTGTTGGGGTGGAGTTGGTGGTTGTTGGGGTGGGGTGGGAGTTGGTGGGGTGGGGGTGTTTTGAGGTTTGCTAGTAGTGGTGCTCAAAGAAGAAACAAAAGGAAAGAAATTAGATTCATGGATCTCTTTCCCCTCTGTCCTTGTTTCTCTTCTGTCTAATGTTAGGGGGTGAAACCGGGGTGGGTGGGGGGAATAAAGGGTGGGAAAAGAACCCCCAACAAAGTACCAAAGACAGCGACAATCTCCCCCTCCTCCAGGCCTCTTGAGGGATAAGACCAGATACCAGTGTACAAGGGGCTAATGAGTTAACCACTTAACTGGTGAGCTCAAAGGTCTATTGCTGCTGCCTGCGCTGTCTAGGAAGCAGATCACAGCCTGGAAGGCAGGCACCCTGTACCCTTGCCAAGATGTGCATTGTGACAACAGTGGACTGACGGCTTCCCGATCTTCATTCCTCTTTCGCCTTCTCCTAACCCTCACAGGTTCACAGACCCTGCAGTTTTGAGGATCCTTAGAGACTGGACTTACCCAGTGGCCTCCACAGATGCAGCACAGAGAACTCGGCAAACAGGTCAAGTTCAGGGCTGCTGCCGAGGTCAGGGCCTGCTGTGCCTGGCTTGGAGCTGTGACTGAGTTTCCTGGGCACTCAGGGATAATGCCCTCTGGGTGACATGACTGTGTCACTGCGGTCAGTCATAGCACAGGCCTGGGCCTGTAAGAGCACCACTTCAGCTCAGGACAGTGAGCGACTGCCCAACAAGTGGTAGGCTTAGCTGGCAGCCAGGGGGTGAGCACATGCCAGAGCTGCTCTGAGGCCTCTCAGATGTAGTTGACAGCTCAGAGAAGATCCCCTTCTGGACACTAGTGGGGAGGGTGGCCTTGCTGCAGCACTGCTGGTCTAGAGCCTGACATTGCCTGCAACGGCCCCCAGCCATGGGAAACTCCCAAATGAAGTCTGAAGATGACTGCTTCTTACAAGGTATGTTTGTCCAGCAACCAATCCCTGTCAGGTTACAGCCTGTGGGTGGGGGCTTTGACTTGCCCACCATGTCCCACTTAAGTGTTACAACAGAGACCTGCCGATAGGTGCCAGCTGTGAACAAAGTGGGATGGTAAGGGGTCACTGTGAACAGACACACCAGTACCATCTCTGATGCGCCTCTTCAGCTTTTTATTATGGTCTCAGACAGGGTCTTATTTGTAGACCTCACTAACCTCCTAGAGCCTGCCATGTAGCACAGGCTGGCCTTGAATTCGAGCAATACTGCCTCAGCCTCTTGAGTGCTGGGAATCCTCTGCTTGAACCACCATGCCCAGCTCTCTTCAACTATTAGAGACCCCAGGTAAGCCAGAAGACGGCAGGTAAGCCAGAAGACGGCAGGCCTGTGTCCTTGGAAGTCACAGCAGCTGGCCTACCTCACAAGATCCATAATCCAGCCTCAGAATAGTGAGAAACTGGAGGCAGAGATGGAGAGAAGCAACTCAGACTAACGTCTTGACCACTCTGCAGGCCACCAGGGGCCAGGGAAAAGTCACCAAGGGCATGTGGTGGCATAATCACCAGGGAGAAAGCACCTTGAGACAAGGAGGAGCTGTGGACCCTGGCAGCCCCAGCCCACACCAACACTGGTGTAGTAAAAATAACCCAGGACCAAGGAAGGCTCCCATGGGTGCTTGGAAACACTTTATTTAAACTCTTTTGAAAAGACAGCAATTTATTCCATAAACAGAACAAGATGCTGACAAATGTTTTCTGGCCTGACCTGCCACTAAACAGGTCTCTCTGGTCCTCGAGGGTTCTACCACTGGTAAGGGAAGTCCCTGCCTGAGGAGGGATGTGGTTGGCTCTGGAAGGTGACAGGGGGCAGAAAGGCTCCGTTCTGCCTGGGCTGTCTTATGTCTGCCATGAGCAGCCACAGCAGTGGCCAGGCGCTAGGATTTCTTCTGGGTCATCATCAAAAGAAAACAGCAGACTCGAGCCAAGCGCCTCCTCAGAGAGCACATGGTTTGGGGGTACCACCTGCCACATAAAGCTCTGGCCCCGCCCCCGCCCCACCCACCCGTCACACAAAGCCATGACCACGCCCACGTCCCCCACCGGTCACAGTCTAAGCCCTGGCCACGCCCACGCCCCTCCCTCTGCACTGATCCCACACGTGTTTATTTTTTATTTTTTTTTAAAAAATATAACTTTGTAAATGCTCCATAAAAATACTGCTCTTCCTAGTCAAACACGGGAGTCGCAATAGAAGAGTGACTGCTCTGTCTTTGCTCTAGAAAACGTGAAAAGATTATCACACAGGGTAAGATAGAAAAAAGCAGGGTTCCTAAATATCACAAAAGCCAGTACCAAATGCTCACGGTGGAAGCAAAGCTAGGGACCGGCCGGGTGGCTGGCAGCCTGGGCTGGGCACCTCCTCCCCTGGTCCTGCTGGGCACAGCTTAGGGCACCTCATCCTTCTCCACACAAAGACATCACGGCTGGCAAAGACAGCCAACTGCTCTAACCCAAGGGCCAGCACCTGCCCCTTGAAGCACCGAGGGCCCAGTGCTGCTGGCCAAGACCCGATGGCCCTGCTTGATGACAAGGGGCCAGCTAGCCAGGATCCCAGCCTGGGGGTTCTGAGCCCAGCTCTCCTTGTGTAAGATTCCACTTGGCCCGGTGAGGCGCATTCCTGTGCAGGTGCCAGGGCAAAAGGGCAACATCCCTATCCCTTGAGGCGGGAGTGTGTCTTCTGCCCCAGGCGAGGCAGGTGGCCAGGCTGTGCCTCAGTTCTCAGAGAGGGACAGAGCCAGGGCAGCCTGGAAGGCGGCTTCTTCGTCGATGCTGTAGTCCTGGGGACAAATAGAGATGCATGTGGAAGGAGCAGGCTGGCTCCCAGCAGCCAGACAACCCACAGTCACCCTGTGTCCCAAGCCTCCTTCACAGAATGCCTCCCCCAGGTCTTATGTGGTCCCTAAAGGAAGCCTTGGATCACGTGTGCAAACCAGTGCGCTGCAGGCTTCGGACCATGAGTCGTGGTCTCACAACTGAGCTCCCTTTCAGATGGTAAGAATCTTTCCTTCTACAGCTTAGTCTTTGGTGTGTCTGTATAGACATGTGTGCCATAGTGTGAGTACGACAGAGGACTTTCTCATTCCTCATATGGGTACCTGGGATTGAACTCAAGTTGTCAGGCTTGGCAGCTGGAGCCTTTACCCACTATTCTTGGACAAGAACTGGGTTTTCTGAGATAGAAGTTTAGTCAGGGCTATGAGGTCTCTAGCCTTGGGGAACCTACTTGGCTAGAGGCTGCAGGAGATGATGGATGGGTGGGGCCTCTGACCTAGTTAGGAGTGGGCAGGTGTACTCCTGAGAAAATCCTTCCAGTTTCCCTCCAGAGTCTCCTTGAAAGAAACACCTTACCAGGGACTCGGTCTCTGCAGCTGCTACATGGCCAAGGTAATGCCTCAGGTGGCCCAGAGAGGGCACTCAGGGCCCCAGGGCCCCAGCACCTAGCCTCATGCAGGCCCAAGCCCTGACCAGTCTGGGTGCCTAGTGCCCCACGTTCAGTGGCCCCTGGGTCTCAGCACTGCCAGGGTCAGCAGTCTGGGTGCCTGGTGCCCCACGTTCAGTGGCCCCTGGATCTTGGCACTGCCAGGGTCAGCAGGAGCCACCTACCACGAAGGTATCATAGGAGAACTTGTGCCGGTGCAGCAGATGCTGCAGGAAGTTGGCGCTTTTGTAGCTCGGGTCCCCCCAGGGCATTGCTGAACAGATGGGGCATACCTAGAAAAGAAGTTGGGGGTAGCAGGGAGGGGCCCTCTCCTGCCTGCTTGCCCACCCACCCACTCAGAGTATGGCATGCAGAGCTCCCTCCACTTAGGGTGTCCCATTCCCCAGACCAGGCCTGTCCTCCATGCCTCCCTCAGGCAGAAGTCCTATGCCACTGACGCTCACCACACGGTTGGGATCACTACGGTGACTTTCCACACAGTGCTTCACCAGCTCCTGCTGATCCAGATTGCGCGCTCCGCAGTAGGGGCAAGCGAAGGTAGACCGGTTGGGGATATTGCTAGGAGTGGGAAGACACTGAGTGTGCCTGGGCTAAGAAGCCACCCTCCCTTCTTAGATAGGCTGGAGCTGACCCATCCCCTGCAGCCCAAGGGAGCACTATATGTCTTGTTAAGAAAACTGGTCCTCTTTTTTATCCCATACACTAGACTAATGGGCCATGGCCATGACAGAGAGGTAGCTATGGGATCCTTGGCCTAGGAAGAACCCTTGCTCTGCCCATCTTGGGTGCCCCCCTCCTGAAGGGTTGCTTACCTGGGGATGGGCTGGGATGTGGGCACCACAGGGACAAACTTGGGGCAGTTGGCCATCTGCTCCTGAACCTTCAGGCACGAGGAAATGTGTGCTCTCATCTTTGCCAGTGTCACCTGTGAGATGAGAGAAGCAGAGCTGGGCAGGTTAGTCCTCAGGCAGCAGAGACAGAGAATGGCCAGCAAAGGCATCAGACTCATCCCTTCTGCTCTTAGAACATGTAGAGCCTCTGAGCAGCAACCTACAGCTGGGGCCTCTGGAAGGGACCCTGGTGAGGAAGAGATAACACATAAAGGTACATGTGTCTCTACAGAGCCACACAGACACAGCAGTGTTCATGGCCTTTAGGGTAGCTAGCTGTATAGGAGAGATGCAAGCCACTACTCCTCGGGACAGGACTAGCAGGCCCTATGCCTGAGTCCCTAGAAAGACATGCAAGTGGGAAGCTGTTCCACTGAGTAGACAGTCTTATTAGGAAAAAAGGCCCGTACCACCCAGCTGGTCCTATCAAGTCACCACAACCATGCCAGAGGAAGCTGGCCAAGGGCAGCAGCCTGGCCTGAATCCAGCATGGGCTCAATGAGTAACCCTGAAGAGAGAAAAGAAGCCATGGTGAGCCTTCCCCTGAGGGTGGACACAGGCTGGGGGCAGACACTCCACAAGACTGAGGAAGAAGGCCATGTCAGTTCACTGCCCTTGGCAGGTGGGTACAACACATGTCCTCAGTATCCAGAGTTTGTGCCTAAGACTAGCAGAGTTCCAAGAAGGTCCTCCTGAAGCCACCTGTCACAGCTGGGTATCCATGCAGAATAAATTTGCTCCAAAAGACAGATTATAAACTCGAGGTGTTCAGGTGAGGTGTGCAGCCACTTCATAATGACACTGACAGGATTCTGACCTCAAGTCTCCCTGGGAAAGGCTAACCAGGGCACCCAAGCACCAAGGAGACCACAGCAGCTGACTCAGCCCAAGGTCACTCCAGTTCATCTGCCTGGTGGCCTTTGGGACATTGTGACAGGTTTACACAGTCACAGTTTATTAACTAGACTCAGGGATGTCTGAGACATAACTGCAGTGTGCTCACAGCTGCTTATTTTCCTAGGAACAAAGGAAGAAGGTGGGAGCAAGGTGGGTTCTGGGGACTGTGAGCCCATCACAGGTGGCGGGACCCTGTGAGACAATACAGTGAGTAGTACCCAGGCCACTCTGCCTCAGGACAGACATGACACCAGGTGCAAGGAGCTAATACTCAAAGGCCCTGTCTTTGTCTAGCTGCATCTCCCACCTCACAGCCCCCAGAACCTTCTTGGCTTCCCCCAGCTCTGTCCCAGCCTGAATGCAGAGTCTGCATGGGTCACAGTGCAGTCAGTCCAGCCAAGGTCAGGCAGCGTTGACAGCATTGCTCCCTTGGAGCTCTGAGAGGTCTGATGGCTGGCTTCACACTAGAGCAGATGTGGTTCAACAGAAAGGGGTGTATGAAAGAAAGCCCATGCACCCAATTCCTCCAGGGGGAGTGGGACCCGTCAGCAGAACTGCCCCACCCAGAGCCTCCCCAGCCTGAGGAAACCCGAGCAGGGCGGGTACCTTCTTGTTGCAACCCCGACAGGGTGCCTTGTAAGATGAGAGCTGCTTCTCTACATGGGTGGCCTTGTCCACTTTCTTGGGGTCGAAGGGTAGACGGCAGAGCGGGCACAGAGGGGATGGCACCTGCAGACATGGCTGGAGGCACTCCCCGCAGAACCTGCAGGTGACATGGACCTGAGGCTACTCCTTCCATGCCAGTATAAACAGAGTGTCACCCACTTGCTACTGACAGTTCTGCAGACAGTCTTGTGTGCATATCCCAACCCCACTCCACCCCCAGCTGGACATAGCTAAGAGGTGAGCTGTCCCTCCCAGCAGTACAGCTGTCTTATTTGGTATATCCCCTGTAGCCTGTGCCCCCCAGAAAGAGCATCTCTTGGGCAGGATGCGGGCTCTTTCCTGAAAGTCTCCTGATCATGTGGTGATTGACAGAACCTTCAGGTCAGGGTATCAGTTCAGCGGCCAGGGAGTAAAATCACTAACAACTCTGAAGAAAATGCCAGGCCTGGAAACCCTGATTCACCAGATGGTCAAAGCTGGCCAGGGACAGGCTTCTAGGCCACTAGGTTCTTGTACCCTGAGAGTCAAAGCTTAGTGACAGGAGGGACTGTGCAATCTCTTGCTAGCATGCTCCCAGGTGCCAGCAGCTCGAGTTCTGTCTTTACCTGGCCACACCCAAGATCGTGTTTGTGGTGTCTGCCAGTCAGCAGCTGCATACTAGCGGGGAACAGAAGGTGTGTGATTGTGTACACTGACGGCTGTTCTTGGTTGTCAACCTGACTACATCTGGAATTAACTAAAACCGAATGGCTGGACACACCTGTGAGGGATTTTTTCCTAATTAAAGCATTTGCTGTGGGAAGACCCACTTCTACTCTAGATCTCTGAGATGAGAAGATGCACCTCCTGCTGGCAGCCGGTTTGTAAAGGACATGAGGAGGAAGCTTGCTCCCACTGCGTGCTTGCTCTCACTTTTTCTGGCCGGCCCATTCTTTCACTGGCATTAGACGTGTAGACTGAACATGTACTGGATCCTTGAACCTTCCACTGGTAGACAGCCACTGTTGGACTATCCATCCATGACTTCTAATAAATCACACACACACACACACACACACACACACACACACACTTTCATTCTATTAAGTTCTGTTTCTCTATAGAACACTGACTAATATAGATTTTGGTGTCAGAATTGCCTCTAAAGCAAGAAGAGGTGTATGAGGATGAACCTGTAAGCATCTGAAACAGGCTCTCCAGTCCGCCGACACCTACAGTTACTAGAGCCTCTCCTGGAAGCTCAGAGCTCTGAAAATCCACAGTGTGAACTGTTTTATAAACTTAAGATGAATTGATTTGATTATTCTGATTCACCAGCTGAGAGGCAGTGGATTTGGTGACTCTGTATTGAAAACAAAACTGACAATTTGTAGCAAAACTAAGGGGAATGATGCTGTGAGGCCATTGCTCCTGCATCCCCAGAGAAATTAAAAAGGGGAAAGACTGAGCTGTGTGGCTACAGTTAGCCGACTTCTAGCACAGAGAATCCAGTAAAGTACAACAATGGAGAATGATAAGACTGACCAGTTTCAGAAGGGAATAGCAGAAAGGTTTCTAGGCGCACCCTGAAGAGAGCCTGTGAAAGAGCTCCAGAGCGCACGCTGAAGAAAATCAAACCCCAGTATAAGGTTGGCTAAATTACAGCAAAAACTCCAGCCCCAACCTCAGAGGGTGGGACAAAAACTGGTAAAGAGTGGAATCCTGGAACCTGGGATGAAGATGTGTGGGAGGACCATATTGACGCTGAGAACACTGAAGCCTCGGACCCTCGAAGGTCTCTCTCCTGAGGATGTCTCCACCCTCAGCAGGTGTGCTCCCATCTCCGGCTCCCTGAAATATTGCCGCTTCCACCTTTGACTGAGGAGACTGTTCATTGTCTGCTAAACCAGCAGTGACTGTCTGAAGGAAATGCCAGGCAAGACAGCACTGATGCCCCTCCTCTCAATGCCCACCAACAGGTTCCTCCAGACCCACAACCAGACCAAAGGCTAGCAGGCTCCCAGACGGGAGGTAGAAAGTGTCGTCCTGAGGAGGAGAGCCACACTACTACAGAGCTTGGTGAGTTTGCTAGTTCATGAAGCGGAAGTCTGGGGATGTGTGGGAATGGATTCAAGGCTGTGGGATTAACACCCTTGGAAGGAACATAAAACTGCATCAGGCTGAGCTTACTGCTACGAGCCCACTGAGTGAAGACTCTAGGTTTAGTGTGGGAGCTCACAGTTTTAAAAGGTGACCTCTGCACAGAATCACAAGTGCTCATTGATAACCTGGGAGGAGGAGGGGAAATGACTCAGCCTCCAGAAAGATGGCAACCTCCAAGACTACTGGTTACAAGAGGCTACAAGAAGACAGTGTGCAGTTTTACTTCTCCTTGAGACTTCAGCAGGCGGCGGGGTCGGGATGAGGAGGAGCCACACTGGTCAGAAGAGATGTCAGAATATTCCTGAATTTGCAGGTGACTCAGCCAATGTCCCTTCTGGCATTTTGAGATCTCAAGAAAATGTCCTTTTTGCAGCCATGAGGCTGGTGGACCCACCAGGCAGCGTCAGAGGTTCCTGCACCCTTGTTTTTGATGGAGCCACTACTGGGCAAGCCATGTTTAACCAAGCTGAGAGAAACAAGATCAGCCTGAAACCTGATACTCAGTAGGTGTGAAGGACTCTCAGAAGCACTTTTCTGCAGTCAGAGTGGCTCTCTCTCACCTACCTCACCCTCGTAGAACAGGCTGAGACGGCATCAGCAACCCCATAACCGGACTTGCAATCCTGGTACCATTTATATGAAATGTGCATCATGGGACCAATCCAGAGAGAGAAACAACTGGTGAGCAGATGCTAGGACTGTGGAAGGAGTGGCTTCTTTCTGGGATGGGGACTGTTCTAAAGAGCACTAAAGGTTGTGTGACTGAGGATGAGAGAAACCAATGGCTTCTACGGTTTTTTGAATTTTTTGAGACATGTGGCTGAAGAGATTGCTCAGTGACTCGCTGGTTTGCTTCCCAACACCTACATGGTGGCTATCAACTGTCTGAAGCTACAGTCCCAAGGAGATCCAATACCATTTCTGGCCTCCATGGGCATGC
The DNA here is from genome assembly GCF_011762505.2 of Arvicanthis niloticus. Taxonomy (NCBI): domain Eukaryota; kingdom Metazoa; phylum Chordata; class Mammalia; order Rodentia; family Muridae; genus Arvicanthis; species Arvicanthis niloticus. The sequence goes on from NC_047675.1 coordinate 48,276,509, forward strand.
ACGGTGCAGACACATATGCAGGCAAAACACCCATAAACAAAAAAATAAAAATTTTAACGTAAGATTTCACTCTGTGGCCTTGAGCTCATTACTGTCCTACCTCAGTCTTTGAACACTAGGAGTGCTACCAACCTACAGGTGGGAGCCACCATGCCTGGTCTGGTCTCCACACTCTGAGCAAACTGCACAGCACTGAATTCTACCTCAAAGAAACTCAGAGAACAAGGCAACACTGGCAAAGAGGAAAATGGTCCCAGAAGAGCAGGCCTTCAAAGATGCTGATGTTGACAGAGAAGAAGGTGTTCATTCTCCTCTAAGAATGCAAGGTCTCAAGGACACCGCTTGTCTACAAGGTGGCTCTCTCCAAGTCACAGCCCCCAAAAGGAGGAAGTAGAACGAAACACTGGGCGAAGCTCTTGGCCTAGTTTCCAGACCACACTTCTCCCACAGAGAGTTCCTGCCTGCATCTACAGAGGCTGGTGCTGGGCAGCTTCTCCACCAAGTGAAGCAACTGAGGGGATAATGTGGGAGAGAGGCCCCCATTGTGTCACCCCTTCCTATGTTGTCGGATAGGCAAACATTCAGAGGCCCTCGAGGCAGCCAGTTCTCTCAGGCAGGGTTGCCTTGTGAAGTCTCAACATTGCTGTCTTTCTGGGCACAGCACTCTGTGGCCTTGGCATAGTTCCTCGAACACACCTCCACAGTGGCCCCACTTGCAGGCTGCTTGCCTGTATCTGCAGCCTCAAAGCCTCCCCACTTCCTCTCCCTCCTTTGTCCAGGTATGGGTGCAGCAATTCTGTAGGGTTCTACTCATGAGAAAACCTCAAGAAGGAAACAGCTTCTGGTCAGGTGGCTCAAACACAGGAGGAGTCGGTGAAATTTTAAAAGATGATGTAAAAGCTTAACCCTCACCCTTATTTGAACACGGGCTACACCCAACAGACACTGCAAATTAAAGGTAGGATTGAACAGCTGGGGAAATGGAACCAGCAAAGAAAGCAAGGAGAAGCCGACTGGACAGAAGCCTGCAGAGGGAGCGATGAGAACAGGTCTACAGGAAAGGTGCTTGCTTTTCCTTCCTGTGTACTACCTTGTCAGGAGGACAACAAATACTGATTGGTGAATACTAGCAAACTGAAGAATGCAGAGGCCTATGTGCACAGAGTGAAGGGACTTGTTAAAAATGGCACCTCACACAACATACCTCACAGAACGCCCACTCGTGTGTGCATACAAAAAAAAAAAAAAAAAAAAAAAAAAAAAAAAAAATGGGTCCTGACCAAAGGCTTCCTCCTGGAATGTCACAGGAGCATTAGACCAGGCAGGAGCTAGCTGAGTTCTTCCAAGGCAATTTAGGAGAACTCTCCAGAGGGATCGAGTCTTCTGTTCGGCCTGACCCAGGGGGCAGGGAAAGTGAAGGCAGCTCTGGATGGAGACAAGGTCTCTGTCACCTCCCTGTATGACTAGCAGACACACGCCTACCCAAGCGGTTCCAGTTCCCTCTGCATTAGAGCCTCCAAAATCAGCTGCCTCTGTTTGCAAAATGCCTCCCACCAATCTGGGTGCACCTTGTCCAGCCCCAAGCAGCGTTAAGCCCCACCACCTCAGCCGCGTGGCCCTCTACTGAGAAGTCCTCCTGCCCTTTCTCCATCTGCTAATCTCAAGAGCTGTACTGTGGGGAGGTCACGGAGCAGACGTTCTATCTTGGCTCCCTCCCAACCAGGCTGGGGCTGTGAAGGCCCTGAGCACCGCTCCCTCCCGCGAAGAGTCACAGCCTCAAGTTTTTGCTCCTGAAACACGGGAGGAGGAGGAGGAGGAGCCAGATTTGGGGGTTGAGGGGAGGTCTTGGCTCAGCTGGGCCCCCTAAAGAAGTGCTTGGTATCTGGGTCCCTTAGGCCCTGCTGTCTGGAAGCTTCATGTTCAGAATAGGCCAAGTCCCTCAAAACAAAACACCAGGCTCCAAACGAGCCCCTCTCCTAACTTTAGGGAACTCATTTCCTTGACAGTCAAAACGAGCAGACATGGGGTGGATAGAGTGGGTTGCAAAAGCCACAAGACGTTTATTTACAACGGCCCGCCCGATCTCTGCAAGCCCGGACCCCGGCGCTCGGCGCAGCGGCCGCGTCCACCGCCCTCGAAGCAGCCAGCGGCCGTTGGCAACGCGCGGGACCGGGGCGGGTGCAGGGCGCGCGTGCGGCCGGCGGGTCGGGGCAGGGACTGCTTCCCCACGGCCCCGTTCGGCCGCCAGCCACGACCCCGGCCCGGACCCCCCTCCCGCGGGCTCCCGGCGCGCGCGCTCACGTGTGGCCGCAGCTGCCGATGGCCACTGGCCGATGGTACACCTCCAGGCAGATGGGACAGCTGAACTGCGCCTCCAGGCCGCTGTCGCCGCCCGCGGGCCCAGCCGGCGGCTGCCGCTGCTGCGCCGAGGCCACCAGGCTGCGGAACATCGCCATCCCCGGGCAGGCCGCCGCCGCCGCCCCCTATCCAGGCCGGCAGACCGGCGTCACTGCCGCGACGGCGCCGCGCTGGCGTCACCGCTCAGCCCCTCGTGTTGCGTCACGACAGCGCCCGCTTTGCGGTGACGTCATCTCGGCGCGCCGGCGCTCCACTGCGGCAGTCCGGACCAGCCAGCCCCTCCATGTGTCAAGCCGGTGAGGATTACGCGGGCCCGGCGCAGCGGGAGCCTCCGCCCGTGCCTCGGCCGAGGTAAGAGACTTCTACCACCAGGCCGAGGACAGTCCCCTTCGGTCCTCGCAGCCACCGACCAGAGGTCCAGGGCTGCTGTGAGTCGGGAGCTAGAACTAAACATAGGCCCTGGCGTGTGATCTGAGCCTGGCGCTTCCTCCGCCAGCTCAGGCCGGGAAGGGAGACACTGACTCCCCCAAGCCCGCAGTGGTGCGAGAATCTGCCACGTATGTTCTTGTTCTCTCAAAGCCGGGAGCAGAAATGTGTGAAGTGCGCAGAAGGCCGGCCGGTGGTGGTGATACGAGCGGGAGATGCCTTCTGCAGGTGAGATCTTGGCAGCCCCTTCCCCTTGCCAGGCTTGCTTGTTCCTTGTAAAGGCGCGCTTACTTTGTACGTGCTTGTCCCATTGGCCCTAACTGTAAGTAGTGGTGGGGTGGGAACCATTGTAAAGACCCCGGCCCGGACCCCCCTCCCGCGGGGGGTCCTTGTCATCTAAACTAGGTTCACCTGTCAATTCAACACTACAGATTCCATGACTGGAGAAATTACCTCCGATTTGAGGCCAACTTCTGCTACAGAGAGTCCCAGACCTTGTCAATCAAAATCCCACCATCTCTTGGGCAGGTGCAAGCAGCCTCCCTTTGCTTCTGTGTTACAGGGATTGTTTCAAAGCATTCTATGTCCACAAATTCAGAGCCATGCTTGGGAAGAACCGGGTCATCTTTCCTGGTGAGAAGGTACATATGGGGCCTGGGCACTTGGCTGTCAGCCCTTCTGTCTTCCTTTATTCTCATTTCTTCAGCTGGCCTACTGTCTCTGGACTTTGAGGGTAGACTTGGTGTCTGGGGCTGTCTAAGAAATGGACCAGATGTACTTATATTGAAGCTGCATGTCCTTGCTGGTGCTCTCTCCCCATCCCCAGGTGCTCTTGTCGTGGTCTGGGGGGCCTTCGTCCAGCTCCATGGTCTGGCAAGTTCTTGAGGTAAATCTACACCATCTTCTGGGCGTAGGCTCTGGATTGAATTAGCAGGAGCCTCCTTCCTCAACCTGTACCACTACAGGTTGACACTAGACAGCACCCCCACCCCAGCTGGGACAACTTTAGGTTGTCCCATGTATATTCAGCAGGTGTGTAATCCAGAAGCCCTATGCAGGGTCCCAGGCTGTTTAGCTTTATTTGTTAGGACATAGTTTCAAAGTCTGGCCAATCATGACTGTGAACAGAGAGAAATATTTGCCAAAATCCAAGGGAGAATCGGCCTACGTAGAAGGGAGTGAGGCAGATGGGACAGGGAATCAAGCTAAGAATGTCGAACCTGCAGAAGTTTATACAGTTTTCTTGAGGGATCCTGTGCAGAACAGGGACCTACATGCTCTGCTCTCTCCCTGTGGGGTACCAGCTAGAGGGGTCAGTGGAGAGGCTGTCTTGATAGGGTAGGTGTCAGTGGCAGTGCTGCTCCAGTGTGTCTGATCTGGTATTTGAGTGGCTTTTGTCTCACCTGCGGGTCCCCTAGACCTACATGTGGAGGGAGAGCTCACTGTGAAGTCATTTGTCAGTGTCTGACACCGCTTCTCTTGGGAGACTCTGCCCCTGCTCTCCACATACTGTCACCTCTGTTCTTACGTTCCAGAACACTTTCTGAGAATTCTGGGGTGCCCAGCAGATGGTAAGGCGACCCTGCCACCTCATAGCTCAGCCACTGTCTCAGGCTGCTTAGGTGTCAGAGACAGGCTGGGGGTGGAGTTCTGAGGTTTCTGTTACAGATAGGACATGCCCTCATACAGGATCGAAGACCTGGCTCCCACACACCCTGTGAGGAGGGAAGACCTAGGCAGTTTGGTTCACTGACTGGATAGTCTGAAGTCCAGAGAAGTGCTTTTGGCCAGAGCTGAGTTCTGACACTTCCCTTCTAGGGCCTGAGTCAGGATTCTGCAAAACGGCTACGCTTTGTACCAGGAGTCATCTATGTTGATGGTATGTGTGGCCACTTCTCTTCCTAGTCCCAAGCAATGGGTGAGCCCCACAGGCTTTCCAGGGGACAGAGGTGCCTTCCCAATGGTACTGAAGGGCCCGGGGTTGAAGAAGGTGAGCTTAGAGCTGGTCTTTGGGGCAGAAAGTTTCTTTAGCCATGAGGGGAGCCTGTCTGAAAACACCCCAAAGAAAAAGCCAGTCCTTTCCTTACAGAGCAGACCTGCTGGGACTTTTGTGTGTGGCACTGACCCCCTCAGCCTGTCCCATCAGGCAGCCTGTCCTGTCAGGCTCTTCCTCCATGAAACCTACGTGCTTCCCACCTGGGTTTTACAGAGGGAGCAGCCTGTGGCCAGAGCTTAGAAGACAGAGTGAAGACGTTGGCTGAGGTGAAGCGGATCCTGGAGAACACTGGTTTCCCCTGGCATGTGGTTGCCTTAGAAGAGGTAGGTGGGTCTGCCCTGGTAGAGGGTCCTGTGGTGACCTTGGAGGGATACCATCAGGCTCCATGGGCCTCGGACTCAGTGTCCCCCCTTCATCCTGGAAGGTCTTCGGCTTGCCGCCATCCGTGCTGTGCTGCACTTCCCAGGAGCCGCCAGGGACAGAGGAGGCCTACAAGGCAGCCGTGGACAGCTTCCTGCAGCAGTGGCATGTGCTAGGAGCTGAGGCCTGTGGCAGCCCAGCTCCGGGAAAGGAGCAGCTACATCCATCCCACAGCCAGGAGCCCCTAGGCATGGCTGGGTACCCCAAAGCTGCTCAGACTGAGGCCTTGTCTAGGTTGTTCAACTCCATAAAGACACTGACAGCCAAAGAGGAGCTTCTGCAGACCTTGAGGTGAGCGTACTGCCGCTGGCCCTGCCTGGCTCATGGGAGGGGCTCCAGCTTCAGCTCCTGCAATTCACCCCATCCCAGGACCCATCTGATTGTACATGTAGCCCGAACCCATGGCTACTGCAAGGTGATGACAGGGGAGAGCTGCACCCGCCTAGCCATCAAGCTTATGACCAACCTGGCCCTGGGGAGAGGCGCCTTCCTCGCCTGGGACACGGTATGCAGGGTCTAGAGGCCAGGGTATCCCTTGACTCTTTGGCCTCCTCCATTTGAAGGCACCTTTGGGTTATCCTGGAATCTTCCAAATGGAGAGGCCTGGGACCCAAGCATAGATGGTGGTGGCAGTAGGAGGCCACACTGCTAGGACATGAGCCACATGATGTCTGCTCTGCTCCCCAGGGCTTCTCAGATGAGCGACATGGGGATGTGGTGGTGGTGAGGCCCATGCGGGACCACACGCTGAAGGAAGTGGCCTTCTACAACCACCTGTTTGGTGTCCCCTCAGTCTTCACACCAGCCATTGATACCAAGGTGGGCCTTCGGAGGAGAAGCACATGAGCTGGTTGGGGGCAGCCTCTCCATGTAGTCAGAAATCCCCAGTGCATCATCAGGGCTTCAAATCATCCCCTAGGGCTGGCCTTGAGCTAGCTGGTTCTGTGACCTTAGTACCTGCCACCCAGCCTCTGAAAAGGCCAGTGGCAGTATCCATGTTTGCAAGGCTTCTTCAAGCATGACCTGTATCCTGGAAGAGCAGGCTGCCTAAGGAAGTGGCTTGGAGGTAGAGGGTCTGTCCCTGAGGTGAAAGGGTGGCAAGATGACACTGTGAATCCTGTGCTGGTCTCAGCGCTGGCCACATGAAGCCCATGGTACTTGTTTTGGGTCCCCCTGGGCCTTTCTGAAGTCCCCCATCTGATTGTCCCTAGGCTCCAGAAAAGGCTAGCATCCACCGGCTGATGGAGGCCTTTATCTTGAAGCTGCAGACTCTGTTCCCCTCTACAGTCAGCACCGTGTACAGGTGTGTGCCCTGGGGTGCTGTTGTACAGGTGTGTGTACAGGAGTGTGTGCCCTGGGATGCTGTTGTACAGGTGTGTGTGCCCTGGGGTGCTGTTGTACAGGTGTGTGTACAGGTGTGTGCTGTTGTACAGGTGTGTGTGCCCTGGGGTGCTGTTGAGCTTGCTGCTCTTGTTACCCATCCCTGTTTGCCTACGCACCTGCCCACAGGACAAGTGAGAAGTTGGTCAAAGCTCCCCGGGAAGGCTGTGCCACTGGCCTCTCAGGCCCCAACTGCCTCCTCTGCATGTGTGCCCTGGACATTGACACTGCTGGTGCGTGCAAGGCCTTCCTGGAGTGCTGAGTGGGTGGTGCTGGTGCATGCAGGGCCTTCCTAGAGTGCTATGTGGGTGGTTATTTGGCTGCCCCAGGGTCCCCTCTCTGTTGCAGACAGTGCCACGGCCTTTGGGGCTCAGTCCTCCTCACATCTCCCCCAGATGCTGACTGCTGAGGCTGGGATGCCTACCCAGCCCTGCTGTGGTGCAGGGGAGGGTCAGGCCCAGAGCTGCCATAGGGCAGTCGGCAGGAGGTGAGACCCTGCCCATGACCTGCCCTGTGGGCAGGGGTGGAGGGGCAGGAAGACTGTCCTGTTTGGGGCCAGACACACAAGTCCAGTTCTTCCACAGGGGGGATGCACGGGCCTGCATCACAGAGCAGTTATGTTACAGCTGCCGGGTGAACATGAAGGACCTGGTGAGTGGCTGTCCATCTGTCCCTGGGACCTATCCCCATGGTCCTATGGCTTCTCACACTCCATCTCTTGTAGCCCTCCCTGGACCCATTGCCACCCTACGTCCTGGCTGAGGCTCAGCTCCGCAGACAGAGGTAATGCCTGCTCTTTGGGGAGGCCTCTGGGGACACCCCTAGGACTGGTTCTCACTGCACTCTCCCATAGGGGCTCGGTCTCTGAGGAAATCCAGGAGTATCTGATCAGAGATGAGGAAGAGGAAGACAGAGCCGAGTCGTGTGAGGCCATGAAGCAGGAAGGCGAGGACAAAGGGGCTGGTCTGTGACAGGCCATTTGTATAAATAAAAATGTTTTACTTAGAAAACCCTACAGTACTTGTGGGAAGGGAGAGCCAGGCCCCCAGACCCAGTGTGGCTAGCCCTGGGCTACACTGGGCCCCCAGCCCAACTGGCAGGGACGCAACGGTAGGGACACAGCATCCCTTTGACAGCAGCATCTTCAGGGCTTACGTGGGCCAGGGTGTGTCACAGCTCGTGGCCTCGGGCAGCCACACTCCGACCCAAGGCGCTCTGGCAGCCCTGGTGGCCATGCTGCCCTGGGGCAGCTCCTTCATTCCCGGTGCCCAGGGGCTGGGCTCCTACTCCCTCTCGCGTGTCCACTTGATCATGGTCTCTGGGGAGCGGTACAGGAAGATGAGCTTGGCGTACAGCTCCTCCTCCAGCTCCAGCTCCCGGGTCTCCCGCACCAAGAAGATGTCCTGGCACAGCTTGAGGATGCGGTCCACGCACGGCAGCTCCTCGAACATGATGGAGTGGGAGATCTCACTGAAGAAGCCCCGCACAAATTTGCCAACGACCAGCACGATGGAGACGTATAGCCCCACGATCCTGTTGGGAGAGGCCCGTGAACCAGGACCACTCAGAGCTCCCCATGGCTTCAGGAGATCCCTCTGCAGTACTCACCCGTAGCCAGCCAGGAAGCCCAGGCTAGGCGGGCTGACCTTGTCACTGAAGATGACCATGGGCAGCAAGTTGCAGTCAGCCTGGCAGTCCTGTAGCTCGATCACCCACCACTCGAGGAAGTCAGAGGCCTTTGTGTCTGCTTGCCCCCCAGAGGCCCCTGTGCCCACTTGTTCCCTCCGCAGCTGGATGCGCACACCAAGGTAGTCCTCTTCCTCACCTGAGTTGAGTGGGTGGTTAGAGTTTGAGCTCCAGCCCCTCCGCAGCCTAGGCTGTATCCCAGCACCCTGGTCCCACGCTCACCTGGCTGCAGCTGCTTCACAGGGTTGGCTTCAGGCCCATTGGGAGCACGAATGTACTTGGGGAAGAGGTGGGGAATGACCCTGTGGGAGGAGTCAGCAAGTCAGGGCATCTTAGCCCTCCTGCCCACATGCCCCACTGAGGCCTCCACTCACACTGACTGGTCAGGTCTGCCCTCGAGCAGTTGGGCCAGATGCCTTCGTTCCATGCTGTTAGGGGCCAGCTCCAAGGTGTGCTTCTCGTTGGTATATTCCACATTGCCTCCCTTGGCCAGGTCCCTGGGGAGCAGGCAGTATTAGGCGGTGTGGGGCACCCCCAGACCCCCGTAAGAACAGGACCCACCTTTGGAAATTCCAGGTGAAGCGCAGTGTGATGTCGGCTGTGCCATTGTACAGCTCCTGCTTCATCTGGGCCCGGCTGGGCGGGCTGATGCGCCACAGGGCCCCCGAGCTGCCCTCGATCTGTGCGGTGACGATGTCCTCCGGTCCGTACTGGCTAATGAACTGCATGGCTAGCTGTGTGGGGCATGCTCAGTTAGGGGCAGCAGGCCACCTTTCCCCTGCCAGCCCACCTCACACCACGTGGGTCCGGCGCAGGCCACTTACTGGGTAGGGGTCAAACTGCTGAGACAGCTCCTCATAGGCCTGGGGCGTGAACGGCACTATGGACGGCTGCTGGACACTCATGGTGAACAACGGCTAGGGGCGGAAGCATGGTCAGCACGCAGCCCCTCAGGCTGAGAGAGGACCGGGTGAACTGGTGGCCAGCTACTCACCTCGTAGCCACCTAACTTGAGGGTGACAGTGACATCAATGGGCTGGTTGACCACACCGACCACAGAGCGGATCAGTGACATGAAGAGCAGAGGGAACCAGATGATGGCGATGAGGAAGATGATGATGAGGCCTCCCATACCATACTTGACGATTTTCTTCTTCTTCTGTCCCTTGGGCTGGGGGTATTTCTAGAAGGGAGACACTGGTTACCTTCCCAGCCCCTTGCCACAAGCTCTCAGCCTCAACCTGGTGTCACCAAACAGGCCCGAGAACCTGAAATAGCCGTCAGTGGGGTCACCTGGGACATTCGCTGCATGCCACAAAGAGAAGGGAGCTTATTTTCTACACAGCTGCGGGCAGGGTCATTGGAGCAGAGAGCTTGGCGTGACAACTGTAGACGTGGCAGGGTGCTTGGGGAACACCAGAAGTGAGCAGGAAAAGGAAGACTATTTTAGATACTAATGTTTCTGAAGTGACTGAGAGGGCACCTAGGGCACTGCTCTGCTAGAGGACCAATTTCAGCTTCCAGAAGTCATGTTGGGTGGACTACAACTGCCTGTACCTCCAGCTCCAGGGCATCTGGCGCCCTCTTCTGGCTTCCGTGGGCACCTGCACACGTGCGCAGACCCACCCACAGACATTAAAAACAGTGAAGGACAGCCAGGGCCCGCAAGGCTTTCCAATGGAACAGACGACCTGAGTACATGCAGGGTGTGATCTGAGCCTTGTTTCTCAGGCACACGAACTGTCAGACGCTGAAACCTCAGCCAGCTGGTGACCGGTGCAGCCACCTCAAAAACAGTTTGAGATGACTGGACGTCATACAGGCAATGTGTAGAACAACACACAGTGAGAACAGCAGCAGTCTGTCCATGGCAGTGGCAGACGGGTTCTGCACTGCACAGGACCGATTGTGTGGCTCTAAATGGAAGTATTGACCCGCTACAAGGAAGAACCTTGGGAGCGTTGCTAGGTGGAGGAGCACGGCTGAGGCGAGGAAACGGTTCTTACAAAATGGTTCTGTGTAAGCAAACAGGCCAACTCACAGCAAGGAGACTACAGACCACCAAGGGTGGAGAGGGGAGACGGGGAACAGAAAAGAGGACATGTCCTAAGTGTCCCAAAGCTGGCTGCAGTGGTGAGCACATGTCCTTCGTGAATATGCTAAACCACAAGACAGTCCTGGTAACCAACAGCTAATAGTCCCTACCACCCAGACCCAATGGCCCAGTCCGCTGTCCACAAGAGTTCTAGAAAGCTCCCTGATCTGAGCCGCTGTGCATGCAGGCTGTAAATTCCCAAGTACCCATCCTTTCTCTTTGTTCTGGTACCTTCTCCATCTCTCGGCTGCACTTGATGATAAAGATGTTGGCATAGATGTCTTCCACACACATCCAGTTGGACAGGGACAGCGTGGTGTCGGTCCATACCCAGTCCATGACGGCCCGCAGCTCCACCAAAAATGGCACCAGACGGAACCTGCCAAGGCCAGGGTTCCATCAGCAGGGACAACCTGCAATAGCTTCTGACTGCTCTTCACGATCCCTAGGCAGACCACACTCACCCCTGGAAAAGGAAGAGGTTTAGATGGTTGTACTTCTTGGTGAGGAAGTTGCCCAAGATACGGGTAGGGTAGCCACAGCGGATCTGGTAGGCAGACAGGGCAAAGTAAATACACTTCACGAAGTACCACAGCTGCGCCACCGCATTCTGGTTGAACATCCTGAATGGGACAGGACAGGGTGTCAGGGAAGGTGAATATGATGAACAGTTCTGGAGGCCAACCCAAGCTGTGCCACACCCAGAGTACACAGTACCTCAGGACAGCGCCTCACATCACCTACCTCTCAGTGACAGCTGGTAAGATGAAGAACATCCAGAGGTGAATGGCCACCACCAGGACCACCTGGAAGGCCAGCTTGCCCAGTACAGTCTTACGCAGGTAGAGGGCGCGGTCAATGACCATGGTGCCAAACTGGACCAGCAGCATGAACAGGAAGGCCTGTGGCACCTGGTCATCTGACAGTGAGGATGCAATGTCCGTAGCTGCAGAGTGCTTCTGTAGCAGAAGATACAGGTTCAGGAGAGTCCACCTCAGGGACCTAAGGCCAGCCATCCACTCTGGGGTCCCAGGCCAACTTACCCCAAAAGCCCAAAAACCAAAGATGATGATGATGATGTCAACAATGTCGGCCAGAAACATGAGGGCGTACACATCAGTGGCCGCTCGGTACTTGGTATGCAGTATGTCATGGAAGAAACGCCGCAACGGTTGGTAAAAGCTCTGGGCCCTGCGGATGGACAGCCCTCAAAGAGTATAAGCCAGGGACTACCTTCTCACCCCAACACCCCTACCATCCCTAGCCAGGCCACTCACAGTGACAGACAGAAGCTCTGCAGCCGGCGTCCAGCTGCCTTCATTCTCTCCCGAACCTTCAACCTTTCTTGAGTGTGACGTGGCCTCTTTCTCCCTACAGCATCCTTTCCTTCCTCTCCCTCCTCGTGCTCAACCCCTGTGGGTATGTATGTCCAGGGAAGTGCCAGTGAGCCCATCAGGGACTGGGTGGATGTCCACTCCAGCAGGCTGACCTCACCCCACTTCATGGACAGCACAGAAAACTGCCCACGGTCACCAGTGAGGGCAACTGCTACTGTGTCCTCTCTTGTGGCCTTGAGACTTCAGCCCATAGATACTCATCCTGGGTATAGGGACAACTCCAAGGACGGATACAGGGAGAACAGTGCAACTGTGCCTCCCAGTGGGTTGTCCCTCCATCTCCAACTGAGGGGAATCTAGCCTGGGGTCTCACCCATGACTGCTGCTCCTTTGGGTCCTGGAGCGTCTTTCTTCCTCCTGAAGCGTATGCTGATGTGTCTCGTGTGCGGAGGCTTAAGGTCCTCTAGGGGATCTTGGATCCCACCCTTGGATTCAACACTTCCTTTCCCTTGGATGTGGTCCCTGGGGGTACCAGCCAAAACCGGCTCCTCGAGACACCCTGTAGCCGTCTCAGGCTGTGATTCCAGCTTAGCTTCTGGCTCTTCCTCGGCTTCTTGATTCTTTTCACTATTCCTGCAATGGTCCCTGGAGAAATGATTCTCCTCATGGTCCCAGAGGCCATAGCACTATGGAGAATATGGGTTGGTGAGTAGCCTGACCCAGGTCATGCTTAGGCCAGACTCGGCGACCGGGCTCAGGAACGCCTGGCGTCACCAAGGCAGCCCTGCCACCCCTGCACTGGCTGGCAGACTCACCAGTAGCTGCGAGCGGTGGAAGAAGAGGGCCATGAGCTGCACCAGGTCATACTTGATATAGCTGTCCGTTTTCTCAAGGCCCAGGATGCGCGGAGGGAAGTAGGGCTTGTTCTCATGGCGCCGCAGCACTATGTAGCTGTTCCAGGGGAAGAAGCCGAACTGGAACAGGTATTTGGTGACCACCATGACCTGCAGGACAGCGGCACTCAGCACGGGCCATGTGGCCCAGCCCCAACCCTAAAAGCTGCTACCCACCTCAGTGAAGATGATGGCTGTCATCCAGAAGCGCTTGCTAGGCCTCGGGATGGTCAGCATGGCCCACAGGAACACCAGCACTGGCAGCACCAGGGAGGCAGCCGAGGCTGTCACCATGTGGTTAAGGATGATGATGAAGTAGCACAGCAGCTCCGAGTGTGCCGCGACGCACAGGTACACGGCCCTGAGCAGCCGCAGCGTCCGGCCCTGCTGTGCTTCAAACTGCTCGGCCTCCTCCAGCTCAGGGATATGCAGGCGCCTGCCGCAGGACCACAGGAGTTTGAGGGCAAGAGCACCCCTGGGGTGCAGAGCCTTGCCCACAGCCATGGCAATAGACGGACTCTGATCGCAGGCCCGGGCCTAGCCAGATCCTGCCTCCCTCACCCGGCTTTTTCCCCCGAGCTTCCGGCTCAGGAGAATGCCCTTGAAAACCTGCACACAGCCTAGTCCGTCCCACCTGTCCAGCAGCAGCTCGCTGGCTGTGCGCATCCGGGTGCGAGCATTGGCTAAAAGCTCTTGGGAGCCGTGCAGGGAGGCCCCAGCCTGGAGGTCCCCAGTGTCGCTGACGATCTCCTCACTGCCACTGCGGGTGTTATAGCCTGTGCTCAGGGGGCTGCTGGTGTCATCTGTCCTGCTACTCAAAGGCTCTTCGGCTCCCAGCCCACTGTGGGAGGAAACATTACAGAGGGAAGGGCGGAGGACTGGTACCGGGAGGACAAGGCGTAACTGAGAACAGTGCTGTGTCCCAATGGCTCCTCCAGGGGACATGCGGAAATGGGGACCCCGACTCACCCTAGACCCCTTGGGCCCTGCACCAACCTTGAGGCTGTGCTGGGTCCATCACGGGTCTCCACGGGACCTGACAGTGTGGTCTCATCTTCGCTCACATAAAGCTGGTCTAGCACCCCTCTGTGTACCTCTCCACCCTGCAGGGAGTATGGAGAAGCTCTCAGGCCGCTGAGATTGGCCCAGCTCTGTACCACATGTGCTCAGCAGGTAGGGGCGTGGCCTTGATGATGTATGGGGGGGCTTGGCCCGAGTGGCGCTTACCCGGAGAAGCTCCTGGGTGAGCAGGTAGCGCTCTGCACGTAGAACGTCGCTCATGGTGCGGTGGTGCTTCGTGAACGTACACAGCCAGCGAGTCAGCCCGTCTACCGTGGCCTGGCCCAGCACCCACAGGAACTGCATGGTGTTCAGCACACGCTGCATCACGTGGCTACGGCCTACAGAGACGGCAGGAGGGTTGGCTAGCCATAAGAGCACCTCAGCCCTCTGCCCCCTTCCCAGCAAACCCACATACCTGCCATTTCATCCTCTGCAACGTTTCCCGGCTCCACCTCTGGGCTCAAGTCACCTCCTGGTCACAGAGATAATCAGTACCAGGCAGTCCTGCAGCTCTCCCACTGGAGCCCCCGAGTACAACTCACCTGAAGCTAGCTGCTCTGCCCGATCCTGCCGTGCCTGTTCCCGACGCTGCCTCAGCACTGTCTGGGCGTTGGTTACCCATGCCTGGTATGCCATCTGCCAGCCAGATTTCTTGGTTAGGAGTCTGGCAGCTCTAGCTGAGACACCCATTCAGCCTGGCATCATGGTCCCCTCCCAAGGAAGATGACGAAGGGCCAGCCATATACAAGATATGGCCAACCATGGACCAGATCCTGCTACCTATCCAGCTTTGGGTCTTTAGTTCCCTAAGCCCTCTCTGGAAATGGACTCCAGAGACGGACATGCAGCTGCCCAGCATGACCACTGCCAGAGCCTCAAAGACGGACAGGGGTCTCTCCTGGTCCCATGTTAGCAGTTTCCAGTAGACACACATGTGACCTTTCTCTTAGACTAGGTGGGTCATAGAGCCCACTGGGTAAGGAGGGTGGTGTGAATATAGAGGGGCAATTGGTGACCTGTGACCCTCACACCACAGCCTGTTTCCCTAGCTGCCTGGGCAGGTCTGAAGGGCTAGGTGGGCTTCCTGATGTGTTGGAGCTGGGTCCCACGGCCCTCAGATGTCTGTCCTGCTCAGAAACCCCACAGATGGAGCAGGAAGACCTGGCTCTACCTCACCTGGAAGGCACTCTGTGCTGCAGGCCTGGGGTCCTCAGGTAGGGCTTCTTCTTCCTCCTCGCTATCTGACTCAAACAGGAAGTATTCTCCAGAGTGGATGACTATAGTCGCGGGGATAGGAAAGAGCATGTGTATGTGAGAGCCAGTCTCCACAGCAGGACCCTGAAAAGTTCTGGAGTTCCTATGCTCAGTTCTGAGTTGGGTGGTGGCAAACCCATCATTAAGAATGATGTCCCCCTGAGCATCTCCCACCCACATGCTCTTGCTGGAGTGCCACCCTTCCCACTAGGACTATCCCATGCAGGTTTCAGCCAGATGGTGAAGGTGGTCCATGCACAGAACAGAGAACCATGCACAGGTTAGGGGCCTGACACGACCAGACAGGACAAGGAGGAGCTGGTAGACAGGAGGGTTAACAGCAGTACCGAGGGGTCAAGGCAGGGTACCTGTGGCGTGGTCCAGCCAGGGGCGCCACCACTGTCTCCGTGGCGGGGAGGAGCCCCCTGGGCTGTCAGGCCCTGTGGAGGGGCAAGGCAAGCGTGAACAAGCAGGGGAGGCTGTGAGGGCAGCCTGTCTTGGGCACAAGGGCACGTGGCAGGGACAGAAACAGACACAGGACTCCCACAGTGACAAGGCTTCATGCGGTGCTACATGTCTCAGAGCCCCAGAGAGATGGAGAGGGGCCACAAGTGCAGGTAGACAATCCCAGGTGGCCATATGGCCTGCAGGGACAAAGGAGAACACACCGCATGGCACAGGACTTGGGGTAGGGTCCCGTGACACATCACTTACACACAGCACAGGACAAGGGAGTGGGACCCTGTGGCACACCACTTGCACAGGTACAGGGAGACCTCAGCAGCACACATGCCAGGATGTAGTGTGTGTGTGCATCGGGGGTACCCTCTGGGGTGGAGAGTTCTGTCCGCGCGTACCTGGCTCCTGGCTGGGATCCTGAGGGTCTGTGGACTGAAGTTGGCCACGGCTTGCCTGGCTCTGCTTGTACTTCTCCTGTTTGGCACGGATACGCTTCATCCTGCCAGTAGCAAGGAGCTCTGAGTGCCAGGTTGGCCAGATGGGTCAAAGGGTCCCTAGCCCAGATAAAACCTACTGTCTTTTCAGCTGGGCCAGGGACTTCTCCTCAGTCTGGCGGTGAAAGTTGATGCTCTTCAGGTTGGCTGCATTGTAGAGGGCAAAGCCCCTGCAGGAAAGAGCATGACTTTTCTTAGCACTTACCTCAGGCGCATGCGCTTTCTCTACCTCTGGGATCGGCTGGGCTCAACCCCAGTGCCTAGGGAGTCCTCTTCCTCACACTCAGGCATGTGCTGAGAAATGACACCTGACGCCTGCAGCCATGAGAGAAAGACCTGTCACCTCTTTATCTGGGGCAGAAAACCATCACAGAAAAGAACACTGGGTGGCAACTCTGGGGTATGTAGATTAAGCTGCTGACCCTAAGTTTAGCTCGAGGGGCAGAGCCCTCTACTGGGAGCATGATACCGTGTCACAGCCCTCCAGCTGGTAGACACTCAGGCCACCGGGGGCCACACTGCCTTCTAGTGTGTCCAGTCATGGGCAACAAGGCCAGCCCTGATGATACCAAGGTGCCAGAGGTCCTTTGGTCTCCTTCTAGGTGACAGGATCAAGTGGAGATGCTATTGTAGAAGAAACCCCTGCTGAGGATGGGGGGCTCCTTCTCCACCCCAGGGAGAAGCAGCTGGGCGGACCTGGAGGCCTGCAGGGCCGTGGCCTTCAGGTCAGCACTGACATGCAGGAAGTAGTGGCTGAGGAAGATACGCCGTTGCAAGAGCAGAAAGAAGAAGCAGATACTGTCCCAGATGATCCCAGCCTCCTCCACGGGCAGCAGGCAGTCCCGGTCCCTCGTCATCATCTCTTTGGCTGTGGGGCAGAGGCCAGTGTGACTCTGAAGCAATGGCTCTCCTGGTGCCCACCCCTCACCCGCATCCTTTGCCCACTCACGATCATAGTAGCCTTTGACCGTGCACACGAGGCTGAAGAGCTGGATGACCCAGCAGAAGTTGCTCTGCATTTGCTCCACAAAGACACAGGACAAGAGCTGTGGTCGGGAGTAGAGGCAGGTTAACCCAGGGCCCCTGGGGTGGGCTGGGGCAGGGCTGTGCGGGGTGGCGGTCTGCTCACCGACAGCATATTCTTGGAGATGATGACCGTGACATTATAGAGGATGAGGCAGTCCCACAGCACGAGTTGGGCTCGTGTGTCCTTCTGCAGCAGGGTGGTGCCGAAAAGCAACAGGTAGAAGCAGGCCAGCAGGTATCCGAGCCCAAAAATGCTGATGCGCGTGGCCCCTGCGACGAACACCACCACGAGCACCAGCCAGAACAGGTAGCGGAAGACAGCCACCTTCAACATATCCAGATAGGACCTGGCAAAGAGGGGGTGGTGGCGGTGTCACTAAGGTTACTAGATCATCCTAGACAGCCCCTTAGCAAGTGCTTCGGAGTGGTCAGTGTAGGACCTACCTGCAGTGGATGAAGTTGGGTATAGGGTTGGGCTCCCCACGCAGGGGCTCCAGGTGGTCAGTGTTAATCCCGGCCATGCATTGCCACTCCTCCGTCCGCTCAGCAGAGAAAACCTGCCACTGCTGGGACGCGCAAAGCAGCAGGAGGAAGTCACCTGCAGGACAGGAGAGGTGTTGCGGGGCATGCAGCTTGCACGCGGAGGAGGAAGAATGTACAGCCGGGGACTGAGGGACTCCTCCCACTTCACAACTGAGAAAATGTCTATGCATAAGAGCTGGAAACAGAAAGGCATCCTACTGAGGACACACTGGCCTGCATGTGTGCCTTACACATGCACGTGTGTCAGGGAATATGGATGGCTGCGGATCTCCCTGCACCGTGAGGCCATCACTGTGCACACCTGTGAACACACAGGCTCATTGTCACTGGGTGCGCATACACTCTGGGACATGTTTTGTGTGTATGAGGGTCAGACCTTCAGTCCCATCTGGGTGAGGCTGTGGGATGGCATGGCTCTCCTATGCAATGAAGTGCCATTCAACTGTTAACACCTGGACAAGCTGTCCTCTTGCTGGTTCCAGGCAAAGGTTCCTGTGTATCCAACAAGTGTCCTGCCCATGAGTCCTTATGCTCTCCTGCGGCAGGTGCCCGGGGTAATGATGGGGTCGCACTTACTGATAAGGTTGGTGGAGTTGGGGGCTCTGAAGAAGTCAGGCAGGTACAGCCACTTGATAAGAGCAGAATTCATGGGGATAGCCTTGCTCCAGCGCCATGGGTAGTCTATGGAGGGAGGGCACATGAAAAAGGACAAAAGCTGTCCTTATCCCCTCCGCCGCCAGGAGCCCCAGAGGCCAGCGATGGTGTCACATATTCCAATGTGGTCAGAATCTGTCCTCACATCACTCTCTCAGTCTCAGGGACACTGACCCACAGATTCAGAGACTCTAACAGACCATGATCTCTAAGCAGAAACGACACCAGGTTTGGAGGGATGCGGGGGGGGGGGGAGGGGGGTTGGAACCCACAGATGGACCAGAGGGCAAGGCTGTGAGACAGTGCAGGTACCTCCCAAGGAGTTACCAGTGCTTGGGATGAATTATGGTTCATACATGTAATAGCATGAAACATAAAATAATAAAACACAAAGAAAGAACTAACCCAGATATCCTTCAACTACTATACACCTTGGATGTGGTTGCCGAGGCAACCACACCTGGGAGGCTCCTAAGTGCACAGGAACACCTCAAGGGCCCTGCCATAACCTCTTACAGAAATCACAACTGAGGGATTTCTCCTGCACCCACTAAGAGAAAGAAGTTAATGTAACAGAGACACACCGCACCATTCCACTCTGTGACATTACTGAACTGGAGAGATTACGAACTGATGACCAAGTAAGGGGGCAGATCTGACTTCAGAGATTTGTACAGAGGGACATACGGGGTTGGGCATGCTTGCCAAGAACCAGGGCCCTCTAAGAACATGTCTAAAATGTGTGGAACTATCCCAGGTACACAATCCACTTAAGGGGGGACATCCCAGGCAATCTCACAGGGAGGAAAGGCAGTCCATTCACCAAGGACACAAAGGACAAAGAAAACCCCAGGAGTCAACCAGCTGGAACAGAGAGGTGGGTGAGCCAGGGATGTCTACTGAATGGTCACAAACTGGGACAGGAGGACAGTCTGGGGACCTGAAACACTTTTCACTCTGTTGAAAACCAAGAACGGGGATTGTGGCTTACCAATGCACAGTGCGGGAGGCATGCCCAGGCACAGCAGGTACTGGTACAAGAGGAACAGTGTGAGGAACAGACAGTAATTAGGCCAGAGGCGGGCGATGGCCTCACGGCGCCGGCGTGTAAGGATGGCCACCAGCCAGCAGCCGTGTAAGATGACCATGAAGTTCATTCGCTGCCCGATCACATTCACGGCCATCAGGAAGCAGATCTGGAGGGGATACGGGGTGGATATAAAGGTAGGAAGGGAGCTACTCCAGGTCCACAGGCTCAGAGCAGCTCTGCCTTGGAGTCTCCCAGACCGCCGTCCTAGGACGGCAGAGGCTAGATGCATGTCCACCATACTTAGAGGAAATCAAGGCTCAGGGATGAGGAGCCCCACGGCTGGGGAAGACTTTAATTTTAGGCCTGCTTCTGCCAGGGCGGATCCAATCCAACCCCCCTGACCTTCCTGGCCGTGTGGCAGGCCTCTCTGCTAGCCTCAGAGTACTCGGGCATCATTAGAGGTGCTTAGTGGAACCTCCTGCTAGCATTCCTGCCAAAAGGACCCCCAGCCTCACCTCCAGACCGAATTTGTAGAAGAAGAAGTTGATGAAATACTTGAGGCAGCTGAGTAGGTCCTGGTCCAGCCTCTGGCGGGTGCCATCTGCGCACACGGCCTGGGCAGGCAGAGGGGCCCGCTGGTGCTGCCGGCGGTAGTGCTCTTGGCGCCGGTGCACCATAGCCTCAAACACCAGCAGCAGAAGGATCTGCAGGTGGTTCTGTAAAGGTGTATGTGGGAGGTCATGGGCCAGTGGGAACCATCTGGGACCATCTGCCCTGGCTGCCAGTCCCCACTTACCTGAATATAGCCCAAGTTGGGGAAACCTTTCCGCACCCCAAACCAGTTGGCAGGGTCAACAGGGCCACGGTACAGCAGAGACTGGTTGATCTCCAAGGGCTGCAAGTTGGTGTTGTTGGGGAAGGGCTGCAAAGAAGGGTGAGTATGAGCTGAACCTCCCAGGTCTCAGGCCTGGATGGAGTGTGGATTATAGGTTCTCTCTCTCTCTCTCTCTCTCTCTCTCTCTCTCTCTCTCCCTCTCCCTCTCCCTCTCCCTCTCCCTCTCCCTCTCCCTCTCCCTCTCCCTCTCTTTCTCTCTCTCTTTCTGTATTTCTCTCTCTCTCTGAATCTCTCTCTCTCTCTCCCATCTCTCAAAAATTTATTTGCTTATTTTATGTATATGAGTACACTGTAGCTGTCAGACACACCAAAAGAGGGCATCAGATCCCATCACAGATGGTTGTGAGCCACCATGTGGTTGCTGGGAATTGAACTCATGACCTCTGGAAGAGCAGTCAGTGCTCCTAACCACTGAGCCATCTCTCCAGCCTCTGTAGGTGCTATCTTAAGCCCATCCCACAGCTGAAGAACCAGGTTGGATCCAGGGTAGACAACAGCTGCCCTACCAGAGGTACATAGGGCTGTCAGTCTCGGAGCCACCTTGATGGGGAAGGGGACAGGTCAAGGTCAGAAGTATAAACAGATGTCCAAATAGAAAGAAGCCATCTGAATCTTGGCATAGCTGTCCTGAGGGCCCTCTACTGTCACTGCAGGTGCCACCAGCCTGGTCTCTACATTCCATGAGGAATCACTGGGGCAACTCCTCGGGAGGCCCCGGGGCCCTAGGGACACCGCCATGCCTGTACCTCAGTGCAGTTGCTAGAGTACTCGTGTGGGTTGACAATCTTGAGCTGATAGAGCATCTTGCATACAATGATGATACAGGTCCACACGGTGGACAGGCAGGAGGCCATGGGCCGGAAGCGCGGATAGGGCAGGGCAAAGGCCCACAGTACCACCAGCAGCAGGTTCATCACAGACACCTGAGGAGAACAGACGGCAGTGGGCAGACCAGGCAGCACTGGGGCCCCACTCCAGGACGACTGCCATAACCCAGCAGGACAAGACAGGAGTAACCCTGCTTCAGACAAGCAAACAGCCCAGGCTGGGACACTCACTTCTTTCAGGGCCACCCAGACAGTGTAGAGGGCCACCAGCTTGAAGACATGGAGCTCTAGCAAGCGCCGTACGAACACCTGGATCCGGGTGAGGACAGCAGAGAAGCTGGACGCTAGGTCCTGCAGCCGCTCAGCCACTAGGCCCCACTTGCTGGCTGTGCCTGTGGAGGTGGGGGCTCAGTGAGGAGGGACAGGCCTTGGTGAAGAGATAGACAGAAGTGATAAGGGGTGAGGCTTAGTAAGGAAGGGGACGCTCAGTGGGATTTAGTGAGAGGGAGGAGTTAAAGTGGGGAGGGACTCAGTAATAAAGTGGGGGTGGGGGTGGAGAGAATGGGGTTCAGTAAGGAGGGACGAGATTCAAAGAGAGGGCTATGGCTTGGTGAGGGGATGAGGCTTAGGATGGGGATGTGGTGGAGCTCCCTATGGACGGGGCAGATCTTGGTGAGGAGGGGACTGAGCTCAAGAAGACAGGGGAAGGGCAGGCGGCAAAGGAGGGTTGACGCTCCTGGGGTTCTTGACTGCCTTCCTCAAACCGACATCCAGGAGGCAGCGGAACTGAACACGTTTCTTAGCACCCTGTGTGCCTTGTGGGGCTGTGCTCTGCCCACCCCTTCCAGACTCACCCTCAGGGACCTGTGTGGCCTGGTGGGGCTCATCTATGCTTTGCCCATCTTCCCTGAAGACTTCCTCTTCCTCCTGGTGCTGAAGCAGAGGGGCCTCGCTCGCTGCATCCTGCCTGGGAGAGCCCAAGAGTCACTTCCTGCCCATGTTCCTGGCTCTCCCTTCCTGAGGCATCCCCCTGTCCCGGCACAACATCCCCACTGGTCCATCTGTAAACTCTAGGCCAAGTCTACATGGCTTAAGGCAGCCTCATGGCTCCCTCTTAAGATCAGGACGGTCGGCGGCATCCCCAGTTCCCACAGACCAAAACCACCCGTGGCCCTTGAAGGCAGAAAACCTGTGGGCCCATTGAGGGCGGCGGGCGCCTGGAGGCGGCGGCACGTGCTCCAGGTCAGTGAGCTGCATGAACGGCCTGTGGAAGTAGTGCAGCTGCAGGATGCAGGCCAGCAGGAAGAAGCCAGGGATGAGGATACTGGAGAAGAGTTCCGACACGCTGAACTGCTCCAGGCCCAGGTCGCCCAGCCTGGCAAGAGAGAGCACCATCAGCCTCTCGCTCTGCCCCGACCCAGCAGTCATCGCGAACGGGAGCAGAGAGAGTTGAGCATGGGACAGGGACAAAGAAGGTGCCGCAACCGGCCTGAAGGGCGCTCAGCAGGTCCTACTCACTGCTCATCTGTGAAGCCCGTGAGGTTGCGCCAGTAGGTGGGGAAGTCCTGGAACTGGAAGGTGTACACGGCGATAAGTACCAGCATTGTGTAGGCCACCACGAGCCACCAGAAGACGCGGAGTAACTTCCTCCACAGGGTGTAGTAGACCTGCGGGTGGCGACCGGTGAGCAGGGCGGGTGAGGGACCGAGCACCATGCGCCAGCCCTACCTGCCCGTCACCGTGGGAACCTGGAACAAGGTGAGGCACAGCAGGAAAAGGAACATGTAGACGATTTTGTAGACCACCAGGCGGCCGGCAAAGCTGACCACGATGAACATGCCGGCGCACACGTAGATCCAGTACTTGACGTAGATGCCTGTGACCAGTTCTCCCAGGCTCCGCAGCAGCGTCTGGGTCTGTGTGGGCTCTGCAGAGCAGGACAGTAGGTGAAGCGGTGGCCTCGGTGGCCTCGGCAGAGAGAAGGCCTTGGGGAGGCTCCGCTGCCACCCGCCACTCACCTGCGTCTGCCACGGTGACCTCCAGCAGCGCCGCCGCAGGCGCCTTGTTCTTCTTCAGTAGCTTCTCCTTCACGAACTGACGCAGGAGGAGCCAGAATGTGAGCAGGTAGAGCAGCTGTGGGGAGCACGAGTGTCGCTGAGGGCCCGGCCCATGACCCGGGGCCACAGAAAGCCCTCAGCCTCTTCCATGACCTCAGATTCAACCTCACTCACATGTGTAGATTTACACGGTCACAGATCCACGGATGTACACGAAAGCCTGACAGACACAGGTTCACAATCTTACATACTTCGGCCACACTCCCATGCGTACAGATGCATACAGATGTTTCAGCCACACTCCCATGCGTACAGATGCATACAGATGTTTCGGCCACACTCCCATGCGTACAGGTGCATACAGATGTTTCGGCCACACTCCCATGCGTACAGATGCATACAGATGTTTCGGCCACACTCCCATGCGTACAGATGCATACAGATGTTTCGGCCACACTCCCATGCGTACAGGTGCATACAGATGTTTCGGCCACACTCCCATGCGTACAGGTGCATACAGATGTTTCGGCCACACTCCCATGCGTACAGATGCATACAGATGTTTCGGCCACACTCCCATGCGTACAGGTGCATACAGATGTTTCGGCCACACTCCCATGCGTACAGATGCATACAGATGTTTCGGCCACACTCCCATGCGTACAGATGCATACAGATGTTTCGGCCACACTCCCATGCGTACAGGTGCATACAGATGTTTCGGCCACACTCCCATGTGTATAGATGCATGCAGATGTTCATACTAGTATACAGATAGTCTCACTTGAGATATGTTAAAATCCACCAGGTTACAGTGGGCAGGCGACACCATACCTGCCTCATGCAGGGATACCTGGGTGACCAGACCTGAGTCACAGACACTCAGTGCCACACAATGGA
The DNA here is from genome assembly GCF_011762505.2 of Arvicanthis niloticus. Classification (NCBI taxonomy): domain Eukaryota; kingdom Metazoa; phylum Chordata; class Mammalia; order Rodentia; family Muridae; genus Arvicanthis; species Arvicanthis niloticus. The sequence continues at coordinate 48,300,301 of NC_047675.1, forward strand.
GCGCTGTCAGGCAGGCAGAATACACACGGACACTCACAGCGTAGAGGACACTGTGACAGCATGCCGCTCACTCGGTCACAACGTCTATATTCTAGGGTGGACCCACAGGAACCCACTGTTGGCTTCAGACACACTCTGTCTCCTTCAGTCTCTACCCAACTAACAAATAGCCAATCAGCGGAGTATTCTTATCTCCCTGGGTTCCCAGGGAGGAATCCGACCACTACCCAGATACGACGGGTGACACTCACCATGGCACCAAGGTCCAGGCAGGGGTAGCGTGTGTGTTCCAATCCCAACTGGTGCAAACTGACAGGGCCCAGGGTGGTGGGCAGCTCAGGGAGCTCCATGGCCCACACATAGCACAGGCAGCAGAGCGTCAGTCCGTACAGGAGGATGCAGGGCGAGCAGAGCATGGCCAACTGGTGGCGGCTACGCACGGTCCAGATGAGGCAGGCCCAGAGCAGCAGGACGAAGGTCAGCCAGCTGTGGTACATGATGCTCCACACCTGGACAGCCAGGGTTGGTGAGCAGGGACTGCATGGGACACCTGGCCAGCGCTTCAGCCCCCAACAGTAAGGCCTCCCATGAGGAAGCCCACACACATGTGCACACCGCTGCACAGTTACGGGATGTCGGTGACTTACATGGGCAGTTCCAGCATTGTTTCTGGTGACTGGGCCTCAGTTTTTGAAACAAACTCCACCCCCACCTCTCTGTATCCCATGAGAAGAATGCAGTGGGCCCCGGGGTGGGGGGAGGGGCTGCTCCTTACCATCATGGCAATCAGGGCACACACATAGCTCTGGTCCATGATGAGGTGGCCCAGGCCATGTAGCGGTGACATCTCTTTCAGCTCAGCCAGCCTGGGGCGTACTGGGGGTGGGACTGAGATTAGCTACTATATAGGAACCATGTGGAGTCCCTCCCCCATTCTCAATGTGGCCCTAAAGGACAGAGCTGGCTATCTGCGGTGTCAGGGCCTTACAGGTGGGAGGGTGCCAGGGCCATCAGGCAGCCACAGCAGATGCTGGCCAAAAACGACAGGAGAATCTGACCCTTCTGGAATATCATGTGAGCCTGGCCAACCCCCCTGGCCTCACTTCTTAAGAGTCTGGTGCAGGAGATGGCCCTTTTGGGTCGGTGACTCCCAAGCATCACACAATGACAAGTTGCCAAAGTGGAAGTCTGTCAGCGAGCCGCCTCGGCAGGTTAAGGTGTCTGGCTGGCACCAAGCCTGAGGACCAGAGTTCAAACCCCAAGGTAGAAGGAGAGAACCAACGTCTGTAAGTCGCCCTCTGACTTCGATATGCATACAATAGCTTGACACCCCCCCCACACAATAAATAAGTAAATGTAATGAAAGACTTTTTTAAGTTCAAGAAAAAGAAAAAACAAGGACTTAGAAAAAGACCTAGCATTCTCCACAGTAATGCAGACCAGTGAAACCCCGCCCCACCCCAGGCCAGCACTCTCAGAATGACAGAGGCTCCTGGGACCTTGAGCCATAGCTCAGGGCTTCCCATCTGAGAACAGAAAATGAGAGACCTGGAAGGCCACCCAAGGGGTCTTTAGTCACAGGATCTGCCCAAGGAGGTTTAAGCTTAAAGCAAGGAGTGCATATAAGACCTATGGCCACCAGGGGGCAGCCTAGACTTGCCCACAGAGAGATCACAGGGAATGGGTCCCTGCTAGTAAAGGTCCCCAGGAGGGTATCCCATGGCCACGACAGAGCCTGTAACTCACCGGGACGCTGGCGGACAGGGCTCTGGCTGGTTAGTACATGCACGGTGCAGTTGTCAGTGTCAGGTTCCGTGGTCATGGGCATCTCACCCTGCGGGAGATACATGGGTCAGATAGCCACTGCAGATGGGCCCCCCATCACTTTCCAATACCCTTGACCACCTGCTCACCTGGGTGGCACCCCTAGCCTGGGGCTCTGGCTCCAGCTGGTCCAGTTCCAGCTCCTGTTCCTCATCCTCCCTGGGAGTCTCCTTCCTCTGTAAAGATCACAACCCTGAGTGCAGTCCCGGGGCTAGGAGTCCCCAGGACATCTGCCTTACCTGTGTGCCAGATGCCAACAGAGGTGGCGGCAGGGACTCACCAGCTCTGAGGGACAGCTCTTGTGGAGCTTCAGGAGAGAGGTGGCTGTGTAATACAGCAGCAGCAGGATTCCGGGGCTCACATAGATGGGCCAGGCATGCTTAGTGTTGACCAGCAGGACGTTGGGACTGGAACAGTTGGGGAGAACTACGAAGTTCTTGAGACCGAATAGCCTGTCCAGAGAGGGCATGTCACTGATTGCCAGGTCTGCAGGTGGCAGAGTTGTGGCTAGATGGGTGGGGACTTATGTGGAAGCCTTACCTGGCCCAGATTCTGCTGGGCGGTAGCATGTCCTGGATAAACGGTGTCTGATAGCAGTATAGACAAATGAGATGGCCGGCACCGAAGCAGCTCACCATGACACAGAGGATGTTAAAGCCCAGGGGGCTGAGGCGAAAGTGGCAGGCCCACCAGGTGCAGATGGCCAGGAACACTATCAGGTAGACACTGGAGAAGGCCGAAGGGTGGGCTATGCCTACAGGGGTTGGGGTGGGCACAGGCACTCTGGGTCACTCTTAGCCTGGCCCGTTGGGAAGCTCTGAGTCACCCCAACATCACCACCACGACTACCACCACCACCGTGCCAGTCAGTGCCAAGACTATTCCCTGCCCCAGGGTACCTGCCAGCGCCAGCAGCACAATGATCAGCATCCGTCCGGAGGTCATCAGCAGCCAGTAGGCTGTGACCCGGAAGCGGGAGGCCAGCCACAGCCTGCGTTTGGTTGCCAGGGCAGGGGCTCCCTGCAGCCCCACGGCTGGGGCAGCATCTATGTCATCATCATCCTGCTGAAGTCATGGGGAAGTGACGTCAGGGTCATCACCACCGAGGCCGCTCCAGCCTCATCTGCCTAGCTGAAGTAAGAGATGAGGCCTGTCCCACAGCTGCCCCTCTGATGTCACACAGCCTGAAACAACCCTTTCTCCCTTCTCACAGAGTGGGCACCCCCACAGCCCCACCCTACTCTGAGACACAAAACACTGCCAGACCAGGTATAGGAAATCCCAGGTTCTCTGGAATATGCCAAGCATCTCTGTTTTACCCCATCTTGGACATGATGCACTAAAAGACAAGACAGCCACCCAGGTCCCAAATCTGTCCCTGAAGATCCTGTGCCAGTTTTGTGGAGTTGCTGGGAACAAGCTTTTTTAGGACAGAAGGAAAGAGTTCAGACACACATACCATGTACCCCACACTATAGTTTTTAGGGCATTTTCAGAACCATAATTCTTGATCCAGCGGTGACTGCCCCAGTCCCACAGGTCAGGGAGAGCAAGGCTACATTTGTACCTTGTGGGGCTTTTAGGGAGTGAGGGGGGACCCTGGGGGACACAGCAGCTATCGGCACCTCCAGCTCTCCAACTGGGCGTTTCCCAGCCTTTCCGTATCCCAGAGAAGGTACCATGTTTATGATTGCTGCTAGCCCTCTTTGAACCTTCAGAATGACAGAAGTGATACCTGGGAGAAAACGGGCGGGACAGTCCCTGCCCGGGGCAGGAGATGGAGAGCCAACAGGACCTGTTTTCCCTGGCACTGATAGAAGATTTCCCAGAACAGAGTTGGATCCTAGGTCTCAGAGGAGGCCAGAGCATGGCGGAAAAGAACATGGGCTGTTGTCAGCAGCCCTAGCTCAAGCCAGCTTCTGGCACATGTCCCCAGCCTGTGAGAACAGCTGAGCGGATACCGGGTACTCAGGCTGAGTGATGGTATGAGCACCTCCCAGCCCCAATAGCCTCCATACTATATAGCCTTAGGAAAGTGGCTTAACCCCTCAGTCTGCTTCCCATCTGCAAAGCAAGGTGTGGAGTCTGGGCATAAGAAAGAGCCTGCAGGTCCTGTCCTTATGGGCCACCCAGCTGAGGCTGCTAGCAAGGTCCCAGGGATCACAGACTAGAAGCATGAAGGCTGGAGGCCAGGCCGGGAGACAGAATGGCTGGTCTCTGAGCTCACCCCTTCTATATCCCATAGAATCTAGAAGTAAGGCCAATGAGGACATGGGTGAGGAGGATCTGAGGGAAGGAGGCATAGCTATCCTGTGGTAGACCAGGGGGAGGACATGCCCCTGGGGTGGAAGATAAGATGACCTGGCCCTGGGAACCTCTTAAGAAGCATTGAGACAAATGAGCGATTCCAGGCAAAGGAAGAAAGGAATAGCTGTTGACAGAGACAGATGCCCCCCAAGCTACCCAATCCTCACTGCTCTACCCAGCCCCCACCCCCTGAGGCTTCTGGAGTCCCTACCCCTCTCTGGTTTCCTCTAGAGCCCAGTAAGTGTCAGGTGTTGATGAATGAGTTCTGGGACCTGCTGTCTGAGAGCAGGGTGTGCCTGCACCAAGACACCTGGGTGGCCATAAATCCTAACTCAGCTCGAGGGATAAGGGACTAGGCTGAACCTGCCATGGTGTGGGGAAGCTGGAGCAGGCCCTCAAACAGGGCTCAAGGGTGCTCGGTGTCCAGCTGTGGCCCCTGGGAACAGTGGCAGGACCCAGCTCACCCTAGAAATAAGTTTGAGACAGCCTCAGGTCATGCAGGGAGGCAACCCCCACCCCTCAGGACCTAACCCAGCTTGGTGTACTTCAGTGTGGCTGATACCCACAAGTGACAGTTTCCACTGTACAGATTCACTGGGGTTTCTGGTGTTTAAGAACTGGGGTCCTGGGCTGGAGAGATGGCTCAGTGGTTAAGAGCACTGACTGCTCTTCCAGAGGACCCAAGTTCAATTCCCAGCAACCACATGGTGGCTCACAACCATCTGTAATGGGATCCGATGCCCTCTTCTGGTGAGTCTGAAGACAGCAACAGTGTACTCATATAAATAAGATAAATAAATCTTTAAAACAAAACAAAAAACTGGGGTCCTGCAAAACAGGCTTACAGTGGACAGAGCCACAAGCCCGAGAGCAGAAGTAGCAGAACACGGATTCCTCTTCGCTTGTTATACGCAAATATCCTCCAAACTTAACTTTAAAAGTCTGTGTGTTAAAATCAAAACGGATGCCGGGCAGTGGTGGTGGGTGCACACCTTTAATCCCAGCACTCAGGAGGCAGAAGTGGACAGATCTCTAAGTTTGAGACTAGCCTGGTCTATAAAACAAATTCTTGGACAGCCAGGGCTCGGTTACACAGAGAAACCCTGTCTCAAACAAACCAAAGAAAATAAAATAAAACAAAACAAATAAAATACGTCTAAAACAGTCAGAGTGGAAGTACTAACGGCCTCACCCCCCCTTGGCTGCTGCAGCCCCTTACCAGCTCCTGGGTGCGCTGACTCTGCCGGGCTTTCCTTGTGAGGCGTCCACAGAGGCCAAGGCAAAGGGAAGATGCCACCAGCACTCCCAGGTCGGGAGCCACCAGCCTGGTGCTGTTAAAGATGTCCTTCAGGTCTAGCCTGTGAAGGGCAGGGAGAATAGAGTGTGTGGGGGGGGTGTGTGAGGAGATGTGAGGCCATCCTTAGGATTCAGAGAGTCAGAGGGGGCATGTGGGGGTGCAGAGGGCATGAGGATCTTACCTTGTAACCCCTATGTGTTGAGACACCTTCACCCAAAGGCTGCCTGTAGAAAAAGAACTTGAGGAAGGAGGTTCCAGGCCAGGCAGGGTGCCCAGTGGTTATTCCTGTGAGGCCCAGGGACCCTGCGGGCATGGGTGCTACGGATCTCACGTAGGACAGAGTATCAGTGATTCAGGAATGCTGAATGTGTCTTTATTTATTTATTTATTTATTTATTTATTTATTTATTTATTTTTTGGAGACAGTGTCTCTCTACTATAATCCTGGCTGGAAATTGCAATGTAGACCAGGCTGGCCTCGTACTCACAGCAATCCTTCTGCTTCTACCTCCTAAGTGCCATGCCTGGCTGGAAATGACATCTTTACAGACAGGGAAACTGAAGGCAGCCAGGCAGACTCATGCTGCCTGGTTGGTCCACTGGCTGTGAGTGACAGGACAGCAGGAAGTCTCTCAGGCAGGAGGGGCTGGAAATGTCCTAGGAAGCTGAACTGGACTCCGGAGTGGTAGACACTTGAAGCCCAAGTCTTCTACACATAAAGCTGGGGTGCTGGTATCAGTCCCTGCCTGACTAGAAGGCAGGTGCCCACTGCAGACACTGGACATAGGTACAAGGGCAGGGACACGAAGGATGGACAGGGACACTGGGGACCTCTGGTGTTACACAGACACAGGGCTAAGCTCCAGGCAGACACAGGAGGAAGATGTTGACAGGTGGACCCAGAAGCCCTGAAGCTGTTCCACCTGATGCCATTCTGGGACTGGCCTGGCCCCGCTGACCACATCACTGCCAGGAGCATGCGGGGTAGGCCATCTGGGTCACAGATAAATCATGGTCAGGCACCCAGGCACAGCCCATATTGCCTTACCCTGGGTAAGGCAAGGTGGCCCAATAAGGCTGGAGGCCTGAGGTTCCAGGCTGGTACCCTCATCCCCTCTACCCCAGGACTGCTGTCCTCATGCTCCTCATCCCACCCCCAGTTGCTCCTCGATCACTTACAATTTTGTCCCAGAAGCTGGTCCAGGTTTGGCATGGTGTGTAGGCATATCTGGAAGGCAAGGTGGGCCACCAGGAAGAGGAGGCTGAGGCAGAGTAGTGCACGAAGCAGGCGACCTGTGTGACCTGTGATGGAATGGGTAGAACAGAAATCAGTGGAATACTGCTCACGCTGACAGCTTCCAGGTAGATCTGTGCCCTGTCCACGTGCCTGAGACACACACCCAGTGTGGATCCAGGACTCAGTGCCTTCCAGGAGGCAGCGGAAGTGACCCTAGGGGGTGCTTGTTCCCTCCCGGGGACACCTACTGGTTGTGTACACTGTTGTGACTCTGTTTTCTTTTTTGGGGGGTGTTTGTTTATTTGTTTTTGGTTTTTTTTTTTTTTTTTTTTTTTGAGACAGGGTTTCTCTGTGTAGTCCTGGCTGTCCTGGAGCTCACTCTGTAGACCAGGCTGCCCTTGAACTCAGAAATCCGCCTGTCTCTGCCTCCCATGTGCTGGGATTAAAGGCGTGCGCCACCACCGGCCGGCTGTGACTCTGGTTTCTAAATGAGAATGTCAGCCCAGAATGGGGAAGTGACCGCCAGACACTGTTTAGTGAAGTTTAGGGAGCAACCCTGACCCAGATGCCACACTGGCCTTGCTCTCCCATCCTGGTACACGCAGACACATCATGCTCCCCAAAGAGCAACACTGTCTAAGCCCCCCTGAACAGGCGAGGCAATTGAATTTTCTTATTTAGTTAGCTTATAGAGGTGTCACTGCTAGGTCTTGGGAACGAGGAGAAGCAAACAGAAAAACAGGAAGCCATTATTGATCACAGTTACGCTCCTGCCCCTGCATGGAGGCTGGAAATGAAGTCATGTGGAGGGCGGTATTCCAGAGAAGGGGCCTGGGTGGTGGGCGCCAAATGCCTCCAAAAAGTGGTTGCCAGTTGCCAGCTGCCTCCATCTGGAGTGTTGGAGAGCAGAAGCTTCCAGCACCCACAGTCACACAAAGCCATGGCAAACAGGATAGAGCCCCAACCTCAGGCCCCACCGGGTAGCAGCCTTTTAAGATCTTGTTCCCCAAAGGACTGGAGAGATGATGGCTCAGTGGTTAAGAGCACTGACTGCTCTGCCAGAGGTCCTGAGTTCAATTCCCAGCAACCACATGGTGGCTCCCAACCATCTGTAATGTGATTTGATGCCCTCTTCTCATGTGTGTCTGAAGATAGCTGCAGTGTGTACTCATATAAATAAAAAAATAAATAAATCTTTGCCGGGCAGTGGTGGTGCACGCCTTTAATCCCAGCACTTGGGAGGCAGAGGCAGGCGGATTTCTGAGTTCGAGGCCAGCCTGGTCTACAGAGTGAGTTCCAGGACAGCCAGGGCTACACAGAGAAACCCTGTCTCAAAAAAAAAAAACTTTTTCCCTGATCACTTCTTCATGGGAAAGACACCAGCCAGGAGTCAGCCATCAAACCACAGAACCTTTGTTACACAAGGACACACTGTGCTTGGCAGGCTATATATTCATGCTAAAAGTGGTCTACAGCCATGTTCTACCTCCAACCACCCCAGCTAGCCCATCCAGCAGGGAGGCATTGGCTGCAGACCAGGCTAGGTGGCCATAGCCTGGTCAGGAATGACATAGGGCCCTGGTCCTTGCATTTGCCCTATGTGAGTGGGAGGGCATCTCACACCTAGACAGAGACTGAGGCTAGCCTCTAGCTCTTTGCCTGCTGGTGGCCAACCCATTGCAGCAGCCCTGTCAAGTCAGACCACAAGGCTACTGAGGTCATCATCATCATTGAAAACCTCAGAGCCACAGTTCTCTCCCAGAGGGCAGCCCCAAAGCACCACACTGTCCTCTCTTCCCGGGGCTACTGCTGCCAGTGTCTGTCCTGTGCAGTTTCCCGGGCACAATCCAAATGTGTGGAATAGACTCAGAACTGACTCTGGACACCAGTAGGTGTCCCCACTGGGCTAGCCTCATTGGTGGCATCCACTTATTTTTTTCCCTCCCTGAAGATCTCACCGCAGAAGGTTCTAGCACTCAGCTACAGGTACCCTGTCTCCCTGTCTCCCTGAGCTAAGCCTTGGGCACCAGAGGACAGGATGATGTTCCAGTGCCCAACCTCTGGGAGGGTATCAGAGAACAGAGGAGAGACAAGCCTGACCATAGGACAAGGTTAGCACAAGAGCAACCCTGACATCAGGGCTGAAGGACCCTTGCTCCAGTGACATTGAGAGGTGAAGGTGTGGCTGGTTCCTGCCAGAAGAACCAAAAGGAGGGTCCTCAGGACCCTGAGGTAGGTCCCGAGTGCTTGGAAGGACAGGTGCATGAGCAGAAATAGGAGCCCAATGCTGACTGTCCCAGCTATGAACAATGCACTATGGAGGCCTGTTCTAAAGAACACGGTCACCACTGAGAGCCACAGTTATAGTCACAGAGAGGGCACATCAGGACAGACTTGAGTGAGGGCATGTGTTGGACGGTGGTAGGCCATCTCCACGGTGGAAGTTAGAAGGCAGCGAGTGGGTCTCTGGGAGAGTCTTCCTGGGTCACCGTAAGCACTGAAGTACAGTGAGGACACTAGCACAGCAAGGAGCACCAGGAAAGAGAACGCTGCCTCAGCAGTGGCAGGCTCTACAAAATAAACCCTGACCTCTAGAATAACCCTGACTCCTGGGGATGGCAGGGTGGACAACCCTGGAAAGAGCACATCATCACTCCTACTCCCACCCCCACCTCCACCTCCACCACCCAGCTGGGCAGGGGTTCCTGCTGAGCCTTGAGAATCTGCACTTGCACCCAAGAGTCAGTCCTTGCTTGATCCTCAACACACACTGAGGTAGCGGGAACCCTCCCCATCCGACCTGAGAGTAGGTGGAGGCTCCATGACAAGGACGGGCTCAGCTCCCAGGCTCAGCTACTCCCCAGACTCTCGCTGTCAGCACCCAGCTTCACCCTCAGCCCTGCACAGACCCCGGTGCCTCCATGAGCCCAGAATCTTCAAAGCCCTGAGTTTCCTACCAACACCACGCCTGGCTCATTTCCAGGCAGGACCTCCTCTACCGGCCTAACTGCTTCTAGCCACTCCCCTGTCATGAGGAAGAGAGTGCACTGGGCTTAGCCGGGCTTACCCAAGGCCTGGAATGACAGTCACCTTTGTCCCTGGCCACCTTGCTTTCCTACCCATCAGCTTGATAGAAGGAACACAACTTCAAAGAAGGAACTGTCGCTGGGCAGTGGTGGCGCACGCCTTTAATCCCAGCACTTGGGAGGCAGAGGCCAGCCTGGTCTACAGAGTGAGTTCCAGGACAGCCAAGGCTATACAGAGAAACCCTGTCTCGAAACCCCCCCCCCCCAAAAAAAAAAAAAAAAAGGAGAAGAAGGAACTGTCATCCCATACTAGGGCACGTGATACCCCTGTACCATTCAGGCGAGCAAGGGGCTTACCACAGCAACGAATAGCCACTGGTGAAAGTATGCACTATTACAGGTACTCCCTAGAAAAAACAGGGAGTGAGCTAGGGGTGGAGGCAGGGGCATTCTAACAGCAGAGAGAGCAGAGCAGACCTGTCACCTGACCTGTGTGTGGCCTTGACCCTGCTGGAACTCCACAGGCTCAGAGATGCTTCTTATTCTCTCCTCTGCTTCCCCGTATTCTTGTCTCCTTCCCACCTTCATGCCCTATCCCCAGTGACCACAGCCCTCCCTGGGCCTCCCGCAGGCTGGACTCTTGAGCACTCCCGGCCCCTAAACAGGTATCCCTCAACAATATCTCATGAGCTGTTGGCAAATACTGTCCTTCTAATGTGTGCAGAATGAAGCTCCATTCTCCAGGATGTGCTGTCTAGGGTTTGAGGGAGGGAAGTAAATGTCTTTTGTATATCTGACTCCACACTCTGACAGGATGAAGAGAGGAGAGCATGGGGAAGGCTTCTCCCATCTACTCTGGAGCAAAGCATAGATAAAACTCAGAGAATAAGAAGCCAACTGTGACCCAGCATCCCAGGGTCCAGGTGTCTGTCCTGAGAGGGAAGGCAGTCCGCTCACAGGCCTAGAACCCCAGTGTCATCCAGTTACCTACCAATCAACTATTCACCACCTTGCTGTCCCTCTCCCTGTCACATAGCGCCTAACAGCTAAGAGCCGCAGAGATGTCTGGGAGATGCCTGCAGAACGGGGCTGGGCTCAGCAGAGCAAGTGGGTTTTGTAGCTTTCCAGAGCTGAGCTAGAAGACAATGCATTTAAAGCAAAGGATAAAGTCTACACTGAACCAGCAAGTGTGTGTGTGTGTGTGTGTGTGTGTGTGTGTGTGTGTGTGTGTGTATGACCAAGGGACTGGAGAGGCTAAGACTGGAGCAGGCCCCCTCAGGGAGAGTAATGAATGGGAGGGAGGGTCAAAAATCAGGGGCAGCCTGGGAGGTAAACTCTGCTAGGGCAGGGAGTCGGCTTCCTAGCTCTAAATTACAAGCAGACGGCTGGGAACAGAGCCCACACACCCTGGGTTCTGATACATTCCAACTCTGTCCTGTCCTGCCTTGTCGTACCTGGGACACCCAGCCCTACAGCATCTCCTTCCTGTGCGGCCCAGCTCAGGCCCAGCCTCTGAGAACCAAGCAGCCGCCTACGTGGGGAACAGGGCCCAGCAGTGTCAGACCTTCCAGGAGCCAGTGCCAGGGCAGCAGCTGTACAAATCATAAACGCACACAGGGCGCTCCAATCTGCACCGTCGGGCCTCACATTTTCCTCTCACACCCGGAAAAACCAGGCAGTATCATGTCCCTGAAGGGCCTCTGAGGCTGGACAGAAGAGAGCTGGAGGGTCGAGAGGGAAAGACTTCCCACCCTGCTTTCCAAGTCTCCTTCATGATGCGTCCTGCCTGGCTGGGAGTCTGTGCCTCCCATGGGTGATCAGGAGTGTTTCCAGCTGTTTGCAGGGCATGAAACAGTCGTGAGACAAGTTGTTTCCAAAGAGGACATGGGGACAGAGGTCCTGGGCTCTGTGGTAAGCAGAGTATGGAAGCCAGACCTTCGCCAGAGGCTCAACACAGGGGAAAGGACTCAGTGCCTAGGCTGTGTGTCTCAGAGGGGCCCAGTGTCTGGCTCAGGGCCCAGTGGCTGCCAGCACACTGTTCAGGCTGAACTCCTTAAATATCTGTCCCGGCATCCCCAGATCTTACCCATCCTCTAAGACCTTCTGGTTCCAAAGCACACCGGGCTGGGCAACCTCCCTGCTATGCTTGGCAGAATGGTGGACCCAAAGGCAGCCCTGCCCAATCTCTGCCTCCATGCACATGTGACTCACATGGCAGAGACCAAGGCAGAGTAGTGGGTCTGACGTCACAGCTAACAACAAGGGGAGTCTGTCCTGAAGCACCAGTGGCTGTCATCACAGAGCTTAGCAGTGAAGAGAACTACAGAGCCATGGGACGCTGAGAGGATTCAGTCAGCCATCGCGGCTTTGAGGTAGAAGGTGCCCCAAAGATGCCCCAAAAGAAGAAGAGCCAGGAAGTGGATCCCCGAAGCCCTCTGAAAAGGCACAACTGGGCTCACAACCTGACTGCAGCCCCATGAGCCAGTGGGTGTGGCTCTCGGCAGGGTGACTTGTTACAGGAAGTCCACTCTCACTGGGGCCCACACATGCTGAATCCACCATTCTAAGTGTAGTGCCAAGGCTGTAAGTGCCTTCCCAGGTCGCAGGCTGTCACATCAGTCCCAGCTCTGACCTTTGCTGACCCTCAGACACTGTCTGTGACACTTGCAATGTCTCCTGGGTCAGGGACTCTCATTTCAATGCTAATGTTCCCCAGGTCAATGCCATGCAGATCTGAACCCCACAAACCCAGAAGACAACAGCAAGCCTTCCCTGCTTTAGGAGTGCAGGTACACTTGGGGACGGGTCACTGAGCATGTACTGAACACAACAAAACAGACTCTAGGCACCTACAGCATAGGTGACCAGAGCCCTAAGGTGAAGGGTTTCAGGATGTCCTGCCCCTCTGAGGGCACTGCCTCAGCTGCCTGGGCTGTGAAGACACTTCCCACATAATCCTACATGGAGAGCTGAGGTCCAGCCTTTCCCTATTTTGCTATGGTATCACTGTCCACTCCCACGTATGGACACAATGCTGGGGCCAGCCTGCATGTCATCTATTGTTTGAAAGGCTGGAAACAGTGAAACATACCCCTGCCCAGCTCAGACCCTGATGAAGCCCACTGTGGCCCAATTCTTTACATAGCAAGGTGGTCCAAGGTAGGACCTGGCTTTATAGGGTGACAAAGACAAGCTGGCCAGAGCCTCTCCAGGCAGAACAACATGGTTGGTCCTAGTAACTTACCTAGAAAAAGGAATGGACCACAGTGGAGATTCCTAAACCTTCTACCTGCATGGGACAACTAGAACCTGCTGATTCCCTCTGCCTTCTGAGGGACTTCAGTGGCAAATGGGGATCCACATACCACCCGTCCCCTGTCACCTTCAAGGACAATAGAGCCGCCTGTGACAAACAACCAGCAGGAAGAAAAAAACTGAACTAGCTCCAAGTGTGCACTGAAGCAATCCTGAGACCCTGGAGGAGTTACCCAGGCTGCTAAAACTGAGCAAGTCTGTGGCTCTAGAGTACCTATCCAAATACCCAGCCCCTCCCCTGCAGTCAGAGTCCCCCAAGGAACTGGGTTCCACCCCCACCCCCTGATCCTGCCCCTTACCTGGTATGCTGTGTCTTGAGGGGCCTGGTAGCCAGGGCAGCAGCAGCAGAAACAGCAAATAGACCAGCGAGAGAGCATTGAATCGTAACAGGGAGGCTAGAGAGGAGACAAATGGTTAGTACACCAACAAAAGGGGCAGCCCTCACCCGAGGGGCTAGGGGGCAGAACCCCCTACCCAGTGCCCCTTCCTCACCCTTGTAGGCCTGTGTACATAAAGCTTATGTACCACAGACAGAAAATCCATGTTCCTGTCACCAGATGCCCAGGTTCCATGATACCCCAGGACTCTCCCAAAGAAATCCATGTACTCATACATGGATACACACAAGGGTCTGGCCACTCGGCATAATCCTACCCACACAGGGCTCTGGCGCCCAGTCAGCTTGCTTTTCCTCCTGTTTGAAGTTTCGTTCATTGATTGGCAGACAGCTCAACTAAGAAATGGTTCTACAAACTACTGTGTGGGGAGTCACTGGGACCGAGCTCTGAGTCACTGATGAAACGGTGCGGTTCTGAACCTGGCTTCGCACCACCCGACCTGTGCCAGCGTACAGCACAGCTTCCCTCTGAGACTTCCCTGATCCCCTGCTGCCCTACACCGTCCTGCTGAATTCTGCCAGGGAGGCCAAAGGGCCTGAAGCATAGGTGGATAATGTGGCTGGCCACGTGTCAAATGAGCAAGTTTCTTCCTAGAAACATGAGGTTTTCCAGGAGAGAAGGTTCTGGGACCCTATGCGGACCTCAGATCCAGACATTTCTACCTGTGCTATGGGGGTTCAAAAGGAGCAGGGCCAAAGAGGCTCGACATGCTGTGTGAGCGAGCCCAGCCACACACAGTACCACTCACTACAAGCCGTCTCCTTGCTGTCCACACCACAGGCAATTGCTATTTATAGAAACTGACTGCCCTAGACAGGTAGGGTTAGCAGAACATGAACTAGGAGCCAGGATGCATCAGGAACCCCAATTCCCTCCTGGACAAAGCAATCCCAAGACTGGACTTTCTGTGGCCAGCAGTGTCAACCCCACTTCACTGTCCGGCTGAGAGCAGTCTCCTCCGAGTAGGCATTTCCCACTCATCTTCTCCAAGCATGTGAACTATGAGACCGACAACAGACCTGGACAGCCAGGGTAGACCTGAACTGGGGGAAACTGGCCGCAGAAACGGGCTCCCCTGGAAGGAAGTGGCAGAGACCCAGAGTGCATAGTACATTAAAAAAAATTTTTTTAATATGCTATAAATGATATTGCCAGTGCCAAAAACAAAAACAAAACAAAAAAACCTAAGCGGAACCAGGTCACCTCTTCAGATGACACTGCCCAGTTTGGGTGGAGGACTCCATCTGAATTCAGCTTGTGCCCTTTTCAAAGCCCCTGACACAGTCTTCCTCCAGGATCACAGTGGACACGAGCTGTATCCAAACTTCCAAAGGCTCCTGCTGCTCCTTTCAAGGAGCCTGGTGTGTGTGGGGGGGTGGTGGGGGGGGCTGTTGACCACAGCTACACTTCTCTCACCTCCTCAGGGCCTCCCTGAAGTCAGGGTGCTGTCTTCCTCCTGACATACATTGGCTACCATGCAAGGCTGAGCTTTCCGAAATCAAATCTGAAGTTTTCAACAATGATACATTTTTTCAAAAATCGATCTTCTCTGGCCCAAGAGGCAGGAGGGAAGTGCAATTGTGGCAAAGCTTTCCAAAGTCCCTCTGCTTTCCAGGGCTTCACTTCTCAGCCCAACCAGGGCAGCCCAGACCAATGTCAGAGGCAGCACTCTAGCTGGTGGCTGCTTCCAGTCAGGTAGACACCTACCCAGCTGTCCATTGGTTCATCAATCCTGTTCACCTGTCTATCCAGCCACCTACCCACCAGTCCATTCATCCACAGGCCCCTGAAAGCTTTCTCCCACCTAACATCCCTGATGTGACAGGTCTTACCTCTGAGAACATTGGTTTGATCTCATATGCCCGGAATGTCAGCACTGAACCAGTCTAAGTACATGAGGGGCAGTGATCAAAAGGCCGTGATGGGAGCTGGGAGGACATGTCACATGAGCACAGGGATCTAAATTCAGATCACCAGAACCCACGTGAAAAGATGAAAAGCCAGGCTAAGGGTGCATCTTGGTGGCTTTGCCACAGAAGCCTTATGACCTGAGTTTGGATCTGCAGAATTGTGCAAAAGCCGGATGCAGAACTACACGGTCCTGCAATCCCAGCGTACCTGTACTAGGAGATGGGAGGGAGAGAGAGGAGCCTCACCAGACGTGGCCAGGCCAGCTAGCCTGGTAACAGCAGCACGGATCAACAGAGAAACCCTGTGCCAAACAAGGCAAGAGTCAAGGACCAACACCCAAGCTTGCCCTTTGACTTCCACGAGCATGATGTGACATGCATGTACCTGTGTTCACACACATATGCACACTTAGATTATGAACGGCAGATCAGTGCAGGTGTGCTGCGTGTGATAGGTAGCCTGCACCTCTAACGTCATGGGGGGGAGGGGGGCTGTGGAAACAGCCACAGGTGGATACCCAGAGCTTGCTGGCCAACCAAGACAACTGATGAACTCCAAAATAACGTGGGACACACAAGACTCCTGACCTCCACAAGCACATCCTGTGAAGGGCGGCTAACACAGGCCCTGGGGACCAGGGACACGAGCTTTACCCTACAGCCTGCTTGGCAAACTTAAAATTCAGACCCCGAGGCTCTCTGTGTTTGTTGGGCTGGGGGGTGGGGGGTGGGGCTAAAGTTTTTTTTTTTCCTTTTTAAGATTTATTTATTTATTCTATGTATATGAGTACACTATTGCTCTCCTCAGACACACCAGAAGAGGGCATCAGATCCCATTACAGATGGTTGTGAGCCACCATGTGGTTGCTGGGAATTGAACTCAAGACCTTTGGAAGAACAGTCAGTGTTCTTAACCCCTGAGCCATCTCTCCAGCCCGAGGCTAAAGTTTAACTGCTATCAAGTTTCAGTCAGGAAAATGAGATGGTCCTGAGGTGACCATTAGTGACATATGAGGATGTGCCTAATGCCACCACACTATCAAAAATAGATTAAGATGGCAAACCTCATGGACATTATGTTTTACCAGAATAAATAAATGAATGGTGTCCAAAATCTGTGACGGGTTCCAGAAGCCAGAGACTCAAGATGACAAGGGGTAGAATCTTCTGTGCCTGGCTTCCTGGCAACAAGGAAATGTGATACAGGCTGCAGAGCTTGAGGCCTGGCCTCCCCGCTACTCCCAACCCCAGGTGGGGCCAGGAGAACCCTAAATATGTGCCAAAGGCAGGAAATGCAAGGCGAGGCACCCGGGACAGAGGTGAGGGTAACACCCTGCCCTGCCTCAGACACACAGGTCAGCTGGGGAGATGCACAAGTCTTCCCTTTCTCCTGCCTCCTTTCCTTCTTCCTTCCCTCAGGGTAGAGCTGCCCCATCATTGTACAGATAAATAAAGGCTATGTCCAGATACGAACATTCTACGCAAGGAAACAGGCTGAGGCACAGCCATCATGACACTTCAGGGTCTCATTCCTCCCAGACTATCACACCTCAAGAGCAAAAAGCCAGCCAGAAGAGCGAGCCCCTACTGGTCAGTGTGACAGCTCTTGTTTCTGGGAAGAGAAGGAAGGAACACTAAAAGTCAACACAGGCAGGCTGCGTGGGATGCCAGGGTTCCCAGGTGCTCCCCTGGTCCTGGTGGGGCATTGCTTGAAGCACATTGATATGACAGTCATAACCATGACTTTGTGTGAGGACAGAGGTGAGGTATCATTCATCGCAAGCAGCCTGGAGGGGACAGGCTTGTCTTTGTCTTGGAAGGTTAGCTGCAACCTAACTGCCAGAGGGGTCATGGGGGACAAAGACATTCCTAAAAGAGGGCAGAGCCTCAGCCTGCTCTGGTGGAGCTGCTGGGCAAAGCCTGTGATTTCACAGGAAACAGGCCTTTCCTGAGCCAGCAACAATAGGACAGACAGAGGCAGGAAGGGCCCCTTGCAGGCCAACACATGCTTAACCCTTTATAGACCCTCACCCTACAGCACAAAGCTGAAGACCCTTGCTAACATCCACTCTTGGGTCCTCAAGCCATGGCTGCGGGTAATGAAGCCCACAGGGTGGCTTCCCTGGACTCCGAGTGACCCAGAGCAGAGCCATGTTCACTCATAGTGAGAACTGGGTCAGGGAGGGAGGCTTACGAGTAACAGGACCACACACAACTTTAGAGTACACCACACAAGAAGGCTTGTTACCACCGCTCTTCCCACCGTGAGCATGAAGTCAGGCCTGCAGACAGAGCTGTGACTGAGACCTTAGCTACTCATGATCCCCCAGCCTGACCCAGGGTCTAGGCAGGAGATGAGAATCCACTGGGCCTGCTGGATTCACCACTCCAGAGGCTCTTTGAGCAAGCTGTTCTTATAGGTCTCTGGTCAAAGAAGCCTTATGGTGACCCCAAGGCAAATGCCAGACTCATTTGTAAATGGCTCTGGCAATAGGTCTAAAGCACAAGGCCCATCTGCAGGGAGGTTCCCCTGCCACAGCCAGTGCTGGACAGAGAGAAGGAAAGGTACACAGAGACAGTGTGTGCTCGAGATGACTGGATCCTTTAGAGGGTTGTAACAACAGAGACAGAACACAGTGAAGGTTCACACTAGTCTGCACCGACACAGGAGGCCGACCGGCCCAAGCTGAGACAAGCTTCCTGTGTGGAAACAGCATGGTCTCTTTGAGGGAAGACTGGGTGAGCAGACACACTTCACCTCAGCCCAGCAGAGACACAAGGTTGAGGGTCTCATATAATCCCCCAACCCACCACTGTCACTCCCGTCTGCACAAGAAAGGGACAGGTATAGATGACCTGCCTCCCAGCCTCTAGGCTACCTGCATCTGAGAAGGAAACAGAGTGTGCCATGGAAGGAGAGTATCTCTAGGCCAAAAGAAAGTCCTGGGTGAAGAGGGATAGCTGGGCAGAGGCCCCGCCAGGAGGGACCAGGCTAACCCAAAGGACTGCAACACATCTCTAGGGCAGAGCAAGGCAGGGCAGGGCCTGCTTAGGACCCTGGGGCAGCCACAGTCTCAGCCCTGGAGGAAGTGGTGTCTAAACTGGCAAAGAGCTGCAAGGCAGAGCAGAACCTGGAGTCCTTTGGGGGAGCATCCTTGTCCAGTGGTGGAGTAGAGACTCCACTGAGACCCTGGGTCCCACAGATGAGCATGCTGTCTAGAGAGGCCATAGCTGCCAGGCTGGGACAGGCTCAGTAAGGTCTATTTGGAGCCCAGGAGTAGACTACATCCTCAGAAGACTACTTCTCGGAAGGGCAGCGTCTGCCCCATCCCATGGCATTACAAAAAGGCCTGGACAATGCCACATGCAGCCCAATGTCTGGCACAGCCCTGGGGGTGGGTATTAGTCTCACACGTGTCCCTGAAAACTTGGTTTTTTCAGGGGTCAGAGGAAGCAGTCTCTATGTCCCAGAGTCCACCTGGCCAGGGTCCTGGACACATCAGTGGCCAGCACTGACCACCGTTGGAGCTGAGCAGCTGATAGATCATAAGGATTAATATATATAGTTCTTCTCTCAGGCACTGGGCAACTGCCTACACAATGTACCCACAATGCACCACGGAATGCCTCATCACCAGTGACTGCGGTAAGTGCCCTGATGTGAGTCCCTGTCCCTGGTGTGATTTATGTGCACTTGTAAGAAAGAACTGAGACAGACAAAGGATCTTTTGGGACTCAGGAAAGACCAGGATTTTCAACTGAAACCCACAGGAGCCAAGCAGAGTCCTGGGATAGGAGGGACCACATGTGAGCCATGACTGCAGCAATGTGAGGTGAGGGGCCACAGAGGCCCGGGAGCCCATGAAGTGAGGGGCCAGAGAGGCCCGGGAGCCCGTCATTTGTCTTTGGGATGAATGGGACTGTGTCTAAATTAATTCCAGCCACCAGAGAGGGCTCTGATCACCCACCGTCACTGTAGCATAGGGTGACGGCTTGGTGGGGCCCTTCAGTGTGGAGGTGAGGACATGGTACATGCTGGGCACAGGCGAGAGGAGGCAGGCGTTCAGAACAAGGGGATAGGAAGAGATCCCAGAAGAGGAATGGAGGGGCCTGGAGGACCCAACTGAAAACCTGACTGTGGAAGGGTATCCTGGTTGTGGGTGTTCGGCCACGCCCCCAGAACCCAGGCTCCTGACACGAGGTCTAATCTCCATTCAACCAGCACCCTTCAGTCAGTAGGGCACAGGTAGAGGGCTTGATTAACAGGCCTCAGGCCCTAGAGAGATTTACATACTAATGAGGTACCTGAAGGCCAGAAGGTGGAGCCAATTAAGCATTCTTCCCCAGCCCCTCCCCCTCTTTCCATCCCTATTTAACTCAGGTCTGCCGGGTTTTTAGGGGTGCGCATCCAGATCCATCCACCATC
Source organism: Arvicanthis niloticus (assembly GCF_011762505.2). Lineage (NCBI taxonomy): Eukaryota > Metazoa > Chordata > Mammalia > Rodentia > Muridae > Arvicanthis > Arvicanthis niloticus. The sequence goes on from NC_047675.1 coordinate 48,320,041, forward strand.
CGTCATGCCAATAAACCATTTTGGAAACCCAAGGACTTTCTCCTGTCGTTGGGGCTGCCCTGTGAGGAGCCGAGGGGAGGCCTTTAGTGAGTCACAGCAGCGGGCCTAACTTCCAGCCTGGAGGAACCCAGAGTGTTCCCAGCCAACTACACACAGCCTGGCATGAGGAACTCTCTGCGTTCTCCAGCCACAATTACCCACACCTGATCCTCCTTTTCCTCCTCTGTAAAAAGTACCAAAGTACTGGTGTCAAAAAAAAAAAAAAAAAAAGATGGGGTCAGGCTCTAAACCTGGTACTGTGTGCCCAACGCCCAACCCGGGGACAAGGAGGATGAGTAAAAGCAGGGGAGCCAGCCGGTCGGTGGTGGCGCACACCTTTAATCCCAGCACTTGGGAGGCAGAGACAGGCGGATTTCTGAGTTCGAGGCCAACCTGGTCTACAGAGTGAGTTCCAGGGCAGCCAGGGCTACACAGAGAAACACAAACAAAAAACAAACAAACAAAAAAAGCAGGGGAGCTTTGGGTGAGTCTAGGACATAACAGCTTTGGTCCAACTCGCCCTGCACCCACCAGATGGTCTTGGAAGCAGGGAAATCTAGGGCTAGTCCATGTGAGTGTCACAGAGTCCAGCCAAGCCTAGAAGATGCCTTATGGAGGTCTGGTCAGCTAGCCTAACCATCAAGGTGGGATGGGGGAAGGGACAGGGAGATGTCCCTTCCAGCCTTGGTCTCATGCCTGTAACCCAGGTGCATCCCCAGGCATCATCCCATTGTCAGCCAAGGAACGACGGTGCTCACAGCTCCAAGACAGGTGTGGGCCTGATGTCTTACCTACCATTTAAGATCCTTATTGTAGGCCCGCATATGACAACCTAGCCTTGTGAGCTTTCTGCTGTTTTACAAGCCACTGTGCTGTCTGTGGCTCACCTGTGGCTGGGACAGTACCCTGGCCACTTTCTCTCCTGCCATCTATCACTTGGCTCACTGAGGCTGCCGTCCACCACACTGGCCTATAGACGCTCCCACACAACTGGTTCTCCTCCAGACTTTGCAGGGGACAGCGTTCTGAAAACAAATAGCTTACTGTCACCCGTCCACGGTGTCCTGGAGGAACAGAGCTGTGGACCTGCAAGAGGTGACAAGCATGACAACCAGAGTAACAGTTTCAGCAATAGCCCTCATGTCCACTGGGACACGCCCTGCAACACTGATCCCACAGGGCACTGGATACCTCACAGCTGCTTGACAACTGAAGACAAGCCCAGCCTATCACAGATTGCTTAGCTGTACCTCAAGAGTGCCAACTGTCCCCATCTATGGAGCTCCTGCAGGCACACTAGATACAGCACCTGAGAAGTGACACAGACTTCTGAACAAAAACACAGGGCTGGAGAGATGGCTCGGTGGTTAAGAGTACTGGTTGTTCTTCTAGAGGATCTGGGTTCAATTCCCAGCACCCACATGCCAGCTTACTACTTTCTGTCTCTCCAGTTCCAGGGGATGCAACATCTTCACATAGACATACAGGCAAAACATCAATGCACATTAAATAGATAAATCTTTTAAAAAGAAAAAAAAAAAGATATAGACACTGAGTCAAGTTTACCCACTGATTCCTTTATGTAAAAAATAAAAGCAGGGGCTGGAGAGATGGCTCAGTGAGTGGTTAAGAGCACTGACTGCTCTTCCAGAGGTCCTGGGTTCAATTCCCAGCAACCACATGTAATGGGACCTTGTCTCAAAATAAAAATCCTAGAAGTCAGGTGGGGCGATGCATGCCTATACTCTAAGCACTTGGGAGGTCAGGGCCCGAGGATCCGGTGGACGGGGGATCAGGTGAGGTCACCCTCAGTTACCTAGGGAATTCAAGGACTGGAGATGAGGCCTAGTCCCTCAGTGGTAGACCAGGCCTAGCATGTGTGAAGCTCTAGGGTCGACCATCCAGTGCCACAAAATACCTGAGTACATTAACCACACTAGAACCCAGATCTTCAGATCTAGGAAAGCACCCTGCTAGATAGATCCTGCCTTCTGGGGGCTGGAGAGATGACTCAGTGGTTAAGAGCACTGACTGCTCTGCCAGAGGTCCTGAGTTCAATTCCCAGCAACCACATGGTGGCTCACAACTATCTGTAATGGGATCCGATGCCCTGGTGTGTCTGAAGATAGCAAATATATATATATATATATATATATATATATATATATATATATATATATATCCTTCATGAAGCACAAGGGAGGGGACCAGATAACTGTTACTGAGCAGGACAGCTGCAGGACTGGGGGTGGGGGCGGGAGGGTCCTGATCCACACCCTAGCTGCTCCCTGCAACCCCTTGGGATTCCGGGTGTCTGGTTGCCTTATTTGGCCTGGGCTGCAACTATAAACACTTCTGTGTGAGGTTTCCAGTGGGTGAGGCCAGGCAGAGGAGGAAGAGGAAGGAGGAGGACTTGAAAGAGTGGCAGAGGATCCCAGCAGCAGCTAGGTCAGCTCCCCTCGCTTTTTGCTGGAGCTGCATTAAGCTTTGGTGTCAATGAGGCCCAGAGGCCACACCTGCCACCCCCAGGGAGGCTGAAAACAAAAACTTAAGACAAACCAGGCCCAGAAGGCTCTGGTCAATCTCTCTTCCTGGAAGAGGAGGGTTGGTACAGTCAGCTGAGGGCACATGAGGAAGCCAGCTGCCTGGACATGTCCCTAACTAAGGCTTGGAACTAGAGCTTATAGACTGGGTTAGCCTGGGCAGTGTGGCCAGATATCTTAGCGCCTGAGATGGGCCCAGGTGCAGCCAGCAGGAAAGACGTCAGGCCTAATGTGCAACTTCTTTGCTCATTTGAAGCTGTCCTCACTTGTCATCTCTATAGTCCCAGGTAGACACTGAGCCTGGCAGTCATGCGAGCTCTCCATGAGAAGGCCATGGGACCCAGGCTTCACCTTCTGCACCAAAGCCCCTCCCACACTGTAGCAGGAACCTCAGGCCCTTGGTAGTTTCAACGCTGGCTACAGATTTGTTCACAGATATATCTCCAATCTGGCTGGTCCCTTCTCGGAGTCACTCCTGATCTTCTGGAGACAGGGACAACAAAGGGGTTGAGAATGCCCAGCTGACACCTCTTCAGGCTCCAAAGCTAACCTGAGGCACAGGGACAGTTTCAAAGCACATTGAGGAAACAGAGCTCTACACGTTATTAGGACTTTTCCTTCTGCTGGAGACAAACTGATGCCAATGGCAGGGAAACAGACCGACAGCAGTGACAGGAGAGCACGGGGACCAGTCCTGGCTGAGGGAGCAGAGGGGTCAAGTTGGGAGCTGCCCCAGCCTGAGCAGCCAGGGTTGGGAGAAAGGCACAGGAACATCACAATTACCTACTTGGAGGCCGGCCAAACTGCCTGGGGCTCTGGGAGAGCTTGGGGCATTTAATTACTGTAGTGTTGGGGGTTTAATTAGTGTGATGTCTGGGAACCGTGGTTTCACGGCTCAGCTGACCTGCGTGGGGCAGGTCTAGTCATCCCGGCTCGCTCTCTCTGCACCACAGTTAAATGGCCAACACCGAGGGTGGCCTGGTAGCCATAATACACAATGTAAGAGGAGCCAAGGGCGCAGGTCAATGCTCCCGTCTGAACAGCTAGCCAACGTTTATGTTTCCCTCAGCCTACAGTGACCTTGAGATTCTTTGAGGAAGTTGCAGAGCAAGAGGGGATGGGCTGAGATGAGGTAGGTTATACAGGTAACAAACAAACCGTAGATACAGCTGAATAGGACACACCTGGAGGAGGTGGGAGGGATGCCCACTGCCTAGGGAGCAGGATGTGGCCCGCAAGACACGGTGGTTACTTGCCTCTCAGCTCCTCACTAACTTGGGGCAACTCCCCGGCACCCACTCCTAGGAGAGCAGATCAGAGGTGCTGAAGGAGGTGGTTGCACAGAAGACCAGCAGGAAACCGCTTGGTGCAGAGCCCTCGCTCTTAAGCAGGTCTGCATCAGACAAAGAGATCGAGGATGACACAGCTACTGCCGGCATGCTGACACTGGCAGCACAGACAAGCTGGCAGAGGGCTGTTCGTCTCCCATCCCAAACTTCTCAGGACAGCCAGAGATCAGAGAAGACAGGAGAAGAAACTCAATCTGACCATGATAGTCTCCCTTCCCAGCAGAAGCTGGGTTGGTCCCAGTCAGTAAACTAACTGAAGACCCTGTCACAGCCTCTCCCCAAACAACCCACACCGCCCATTATACAGAGGCACAGTCTGTACTCCACACTGGTCCCTTGGAGGTTCGGGACTGGAGCCACAACAAGCTGACCTACCCACAGGCGACAACTATCAACAAAAGAGGAGAGAACTCAGGGTACAGGGTGGGCCCCATTCTATATCAGCCGTCCCCACCCATTCGTCCCCGGAGGGAGGAAGCCAGACCTATCTGCAGCCATCTCTACTGGCTGTCACAGGTAAACAGGCAGGGTAGTGCATGGGCAGGGCCTCAGGAAGTACATGGGTCCAGAATAGTCCTATCCCATTGGGGAGGGAGTTGGCCCGCAGAACTGTCCCTCCTGAAGGTGACATCTTCCTCACAGACCATTTGGAGCTCAGGGGTCTTTGGCCTCAGCAGGAAGCCTAGCTAGGAAGGGACCACTGCTGGCCCTGTACACTGTGTGCCACTGACAAATTTAGCCTTAGACTGTGAGTTCCTCTCTTAATACACTGTGAGCTCTCCAGAGCCTGAAACAAGCCTGGTGAGTGGCTCAGAGCCTCCATGAGGATCGGCCCTGCCCACTTTCCTCGCCTGACCACAAGTCATCCCTTCCCAGATCTTTGCAGGGCTCAGGGCTGAGCTACAAAGATACCATATGGCTTACACAGGGAGGAGAAATAAGGACCTAACAATTCACAGAAGGCTTTCCTAGGTAGCGCCTCCCCTTCCCTATCCAATGCCCGCCATCTGTCAGATGGGGGAAACTGAGGCACTGTAGGCATGGCCCCTCCACAGCTTCACCTACTCCTCCAGACACTACCATCAAAACAAGCAAAGCAAAAGAACCTGGCCAGGACATGATCAGCTTCTCAGTCCACTGGCGACAAGCACACAGAAGCCTCGGGCTCTTCGTAGGAACACAGAGACCCTGAGACCCCACTATACACACCGCAGCAGGACGTTCACACAGCCCCAGGTGAGTGTGGACAGTGGTCAATTGCAATTCCATAATTCTCCAACTAGAGCCATCTGAGAGTGCCACAGAGGGTGCCAAGAAAGAGACAAATGGAAGCAGGCTGGCCATAGACCCTGCCCCAGGACCTGAGTTTGCGTGTGGGACCTGATGTCACCAGAGTTCCAGGTTATGATTCAAACCTGCCCGGTGCCCAGCTGGGAAGTTGCTGCCAATAGGATGAAGCCAGCCCAGTAGTTCTTGAATACTTAGAGATGACATAGTTGGGTTCCAGGCCCCTCGGGGGCTTTGGTGACTGAGCAGGGCAGGCTCCAAACTCAGGGTGAGCCCCTGAGTCTCTACAACCTGGGAAAGACAGTTCTGGCCTTGGCTCTTCTCTCTAAGGGAGGGGGTGCTCTCCTGGACAAGTGGTAGGGGGTGTCTCCTGGACAAAGCACTGAGCACCCCCCCCCCCAACACCCTCACCCATGTTCACTTGCTGGGCAGGGAATAGGTTACCACAGGCAATTTCCCTGCAGAGTGGACAGCACATTCCAGAAGCCTCTTGAACCACACTGATTAGCATGGAAGGGTTGGCCTTTCGCTCTGAGTAAACAACACAGCTCCTGACCTGGAGGCACTGCCCCCAGAATTCCAAGCTGCCAGAAGGCAGAATTCCTCACTGCCAGCTAAGCAGGGTACCTGAGGAGGGTGGAGAGGCTGAAGAAACCTAAACAACACTTTGCAGTGCCTGGCCCGGCCCCCTGGACCTCTCTGAGCCAGACTAGTTCCTCTGTCACCATACCTCCACGCTCAGTCTGAGGCGGTGGCACAAATCTGGGCCCCACAATCCTCACAACGGAAACCTCCCTGAGACTGACACTAAACGGTGTCCCTCAGAACTGCACTAGTGAGACTGCTCCCTTCCCTTCCAGAGAGGGCCCTTGCCCACCTGCAATACCCAGGCCCAGGCTGTGGAAGTCACAAAAGAACATTCATAGCTCCAAACCCAGATACCTACAGCCCTGAGGGAGCTTGCTCACAACGGCAGGAAGAACTTTAGACCATCTATGGGTCAGTATGAGATCCAGATCTGCCATAAATACAGGTCAGGTGTGGCTGTGCACACCTGTCATGTTGGCACTAGAGAGACGTTGAGGCAGGAGAATTGTTGTGAGTTTAAAGCTAGCCTAGTCTACATGGAAAGTGCCAAGCAAGCTTGAAATATAAAGTAAGACCCTGTCCCCAAACAACAAAAAACAAACAATATGGGTAACCTCAATACCCAGGACAGACTGGTTCTGGGACCCTGGAATGCACAGAGCATGACGTTCATGCCCCTTTAATAAAATGGTTTGCACAAAGCCTACGGCCATCTTCCCTTCTCCAGTACCCTAAACAACTCACAATAGCTAACAAGACATAAATGAACACAAACAATCATTAGACTGAGTTGTTCGGGAATAATGACAACAAAAACAGTCTGTACAGTTTAGTAGAAAGGCAATGACCATGACTTCAGAGCAGAGGAAGGACACCCAAGGTCTACACATGCAGAATTTGCAGATATGAGGCCCATATCTGGAGATGCCCATAGGTCATGTGGTTACCAGGTAATAAGGAACAAGGGCAGCCAGGCGTGGTGGTACACGCCTTTAATCCCAGCACTTGGGAGGCAGAGACAGGCAAATCTGGGTTCAAGGCCAGCCTGGTCTACAGAGTGAGCTACACAGAGGAACCCAGCCTGGGCAGAGGGGGCAGGGGGTTGACAAGGAGGGCCAAGACCCACATTTAGAAGCCCATGGTTTCCCAGAGCCATGTTGGGCAACGCACCAGTACATATAGGAAGTATCAGTCAGGGTGAGGCCTCTGGGGGCACTAGAGCTAGACATGGCGGGAGGGTGGGCCTGCACTGTGGACTTCAGTGGAAGGAGCTTCATGTAAAAAGAAGATAGGGCAGGAGCTGCTGGGAGGCACCGGATGTCAGTCACAGAACAGGATCCCTCACTGGGCACATGGCCCACTATCTGTTTTGCTATGTCCAGGTTACGTGTCACCCATCATGGAGAACACAAGTCCTCAAGGTGGGGTTTCCAGCCATGCCTTCAGCCTCACATGAGAGTCCATGGAAATGCGGGATCTTAAGGTCTCAGTCAGTGTGCTGTTGCTGTGGGACACCATGAGCAAGGCCATGTACAGAAGGAAGAATTTACTGAGGCTCAGAGTCCACGACCATCATAGCAAGGAGCGTGGTAACTGGCAGGCAGGTATGGCACCACCTGCTTAACATCTGATCTGCAAGCATGAGGCAGACAGCTGACTGGGAATAGCCCTTTGAAACCTCAAAGCCCAACCCCCCCATGACCCAGTGACACACCCTCTCCAACAAGGCCACACCTCCTAATCCTTCCCAAACACTTCCACCAACTGGGGACGAATATTCAAATACATGAGCCTTTAAGGGCCATTCTCATTCAAATCACCACATTGAGTCTAGTCCTGGGGTACCCTCCCTGTAACAGTAGACTTCAGGGCTCCCTTGAGGAAGAGAGACAAGGTACAGGCTGCACCTCTAGCCAACTGGCTGTGCCGGCTAGAACCTGTATAAATGCATGGTATTAGTAGCACATCCTACAGCTGTGCTGACCCACAGCTGCTGAGAGGATGCAGCGAGCATGGCTGGCTCTGATTAACTCCACTAGCAATAATCTGTATCATTTTTTCTCAGAAAGGTAGTAGGTTCCACAGGAGCTCTGGTACCTGGAAGCCCTCTGGCCACCACTCATCAGTGTCATAGCTTTCCTGGTACATGTGGGTACCTGGCCTAAACAGCTCCAGTCAACCCCACATGTGGCTTTGGCTGAGACTCCAGGTTATGTACTGACTCTGACCACCGTCCTGTGATTTACCGTAGCACCTCTTGGCCCTTATGTAAGCTGTCCAGGCCCTGCTCATAGGCTAATCAGCTTTCCAGGGCCTCCCCGGCTCCTTGGAAGAATGTTACCAACTGCATCTTGATGCTAACACAGCAGGGAATAGTCACTGTCCCAAGAAGCAGCCAGGTAGGGGGTCACCCTGACCAGGCGCCCCTTCTCAACCCGGGCCTCTACATAGATCACCTCTGTGTTTCAGCAGCAAGGTGGCATCTCGTCCCTCTTCTCCCAGCCACACCTTGGTAAGTGGCAGCACGGGACAGATGGGCAGATGACGTAACTATGAAGAAATGGTAGATGGTGGGTGTAGAGATGACGGATGATGAGCAAATGATCATAAGAGAACAGATAGAAGATGGATGGATGGATGGATGGATAGATGGATGGACAGAGAGACGGACAGACAGAAAGAACCCCTGTCTGAAACTCGGCAGCAGGTGACTCCTCTTTAGCCCCAGCATCCCAACATGACCTCATGGGGAGTGGGGAACAGTACCAGCCAGCCAGAAAGAAGCCTAAAGCTAAGGTCTGCTCTCCACAGCTGCGGCCACAGGCAGGGTGTCCAAGTGCTGGGCTCCACATGTGCTGCGGAAGGCAGGTGACGAAGGGAAAAGTCAACAATGTCAGCTCTAACCACCAGACTGGTGGCCATGCCTGTCGCACCCTAACACATGGGTGCGTAGATGCCCACTGATGGACAGCTGGAGTCCTGGGCCCAGCAAGCCTCAGTTTCCCCCTTCCGTGAAAGGCCCCTGGCCAACTCTCAGCATACTTTGTGGTCTTAAGAGGGAAAGGGAGTGGGGACACACTTCCTGCTACCTTGCCTTCCCCATCAGAACCAACTGAAGCCAGTGCTCTCTATCTGGGTCTCATAGACCTCTTCCCTCCCAGGAACCCTTCCAGGGAATACCCAGGGTCAGTGTCAAGGGTATTCCAGGCCTGTGGCTGCAGGAGGTTTGGGACTGAAACAGATGGAAACAGCTGGATTCTTGGCCTGAGGAGGGACCCAGCAGAGCCAGGAGACCTATGCTGCCCAACCCTCAGCAGCCATTCCTAGACCAGGATACAGAGGCCACAGGAGCCCCAGACCTGCCAGGGAGGAGACTGGTGAGCTGCCCAGTCCTCCACAGCGACTGAGAGGCTCTTTCTGGCTCTGATCAGCACCCCCTGGAGGATGCTGGGGTGCTAAGTGTTGAGTGGTTGCCATTCTACTTCCCGGGAGGCTCCGCCCCTCCCTCAAATCTCAGAGCCTCAAAGCAGCATTACCAACTGGGAGCCTGGGAGCGGGTCCTGCACTCACAGGACCAACCTGGGACACCTAGGAGAGGGAACCACTGTTGTCCCCACCCATGGAGGATAAGCCATGCCAGGAGAGATAGCTATCTAGAAATGTGCCACTAAGCCAGCTTTAACCCCAGGGACCTTGTCCCCACCCTACAGGAGTCGGGAGTGAAGAACTCATTGAAGCTCAGCTCCCACTGGCTTCTCTCCTGGGACCCACTAGCCTTATGCTCCTTTCAAACGGACGGGAGCCTGCACACATCACTTCTGTAACTTTCCCCAGGTTCAGGCCACGGCCTGGAGACTCTTCCTCAGCAGACCCCCAGCAGTTTATAGTAGGCATTGATTCTCTTAAGTCCTGACCTCTAGAGCAGAGGCTCATAGGAGGGACCCAAGAACCCTGATTCTATGCCCAGTGATGTGTCCTGGGGCCAGGGCACAAGGAGGTCAGTCATCCCCTGCTCATGATCCAAACCTTCCTCCCACGCTATACCCGGTCTGGCCCTTGAACACTGCCAGATTATCCCCACAGAGGCTTACTGGCTCCAGGAGAAGCAATGGGCTCCCCTGGCCAGCAAGAGGAGACGATTAAGAAGCCACTTAAGAGCAGAGTGTGGGCTGTTCCCTGCACAGGCAGGCAGGGTGGGGACAGGGACAGTGCCGGCCAAGGGCTATATGTTCAGTTCCTGGAAAAAGGAGTGAGAAAAAACGATGCGGGCGGGCAATCCTCCTACTGCCACATCCTGTTTTTATGGAAAACTAATCTAATTCCTGGTGGTAAAGCCAGCAGCAGACATCCCCTGGGGGTCTCCTGGGGCCTCAGTGTCAGCCCCATAGGGTCAGGCCCCTGTGTCCAGAGTGGCTAACCTCCCTGCCAACAACCCCACCCTAGAAGGTAGAGGGTAGAGCTCCATCTTAACCACACCGTCCCCTCCCACCCTCCCCTCCCAGGGAGAAGCCGCATCAATGGGCCTCCCGACCAGTAAAACGACCAGTAAAACGCAGGCTGAGTTTTCCTCTCAGCTCAAGCTTGGACCAGACTATGTCCCACATGGCCTCAGTGGGTCTAGGAATGGGGACAATTGTCACCAGGCGAAGTCACTCAGGACAGACAGGTCAGAAGTACTATACTAGGTCATTCATTGTGTATTCTGGGGACCTAGGCTGTCTTGGCAGCCTCGTGGCCAGAACAGCCTCAGCCGTTCAGAACAGCTGAGTCCTGGCTCAGCTTCTGAATGACCTCCAGGTCTCAGTTTCCTCATCTGTAAAGTGAGTCGACAGTTCTGTGTGCCTTAAAAACTACCAAACTAGAGTCACTGTGCGTGCTGTGACATGCTGAGACATGCTGACAGCTTGTCGTTGGCTCTGCCACTGCACCAAGCTTCCTTCCTCACCTCCTGGAGACTGTTCACTGAGTATCCATGTGAGGCTGCTGAGCCTCCGAGCAGCCCTGAAAACCCCAGGCCATGGAATTCTGAGATTGACTCTTGTCTCCCATGGCCTATGACCACAAAGAGCCTTCCTTGGCTTCCTGTGGGCCTTGAAGGGTCACTCTGAAGGGTCAAGGCTGAGCTCAGCCTCTGCACAGGAAGGAAAAGGCCTAAGGGCCATAGAACCAGCCCTTCCCCCGGGCCAGGCTGCAGGGGTAACACAGGAAGAACAGGTGGGCTTCCTAAGGGGCTCCAGGGCAAGAAACCTGTGTGGCGGGAAAGGCTAGGGCAGGCCTCAATTACCTCCACTCCTTAAATAGACAGAAAGGGAGTGACTGGCTAACGGGGTTGCCACGCACTGCTTCTACTGAAGCCAGTGTGGGCAGAGGGTGAGGGACAGATCACTGGGATTCTGGGTCCTATCCATCATTCCCAACAGCAGACATGTGTTGGGGAGTGGTTCTAATGTTTTGTCTTAATTCTGCTCCCAAAAGCCACGCTTCCAGGCACTGAGGGTCCCTGCTCCCAGCTGACTTTGACTGGTAATAAAGAACTGCCATACAGTCAATGGCTGGGCACTTCTAAACCTCCCCAAAGCTAGCACACGCACCCTTCCGATATCCTGAGTTACCACCGCTTAAAAATCTATATTTCATCTCTGACATACAATGTCTTCTAAGACCCGCTGCAACATCAAATCATAGTCAGGCCTCAGCAAAGGGAGCCTGACACCTCCAGCATCCTGCTGGGTCAGAGATAAAGCTAACCCTGCCGCTGGAACATCTACCCACCACTTTCCCTTTCAAAGAAAGATGCATGGTTTGGTCTTCACCTGCTAAGCCCAGAGGGAACCGACGGTGCAGACACCATGAAACAGCTTGCACTCAGCTCACATTGTGTGTCTCAGAGCCTGAGGCTACAGCCGGTCATACCCACCTACCCTGCAGCTAGCCACATCCCATGGACAGATCCTTACTCAGTTTCCCCAGGCCTGTGACCTGCACGGCAGGGCCAACAGCAGCAGCAGCCATGACAAGGCAGTATAGACGGGGCTCAGAGCAGGACCTGTTTACAGACATTCAGCCAGAGGGCCTCAAAGTGGATAAAGTCATACAGGGCACCCGGCCTTCCTCTTTCTATCAGTGAGTTCTGGCTCCATTCCCTGAGCTGTATTTCTTGAGCAAGGAAGTCATCGGACTTGGCAGAAAATACCCTTAGCCACTGAGGCATCTCACTGGTCCGAGCCCATTTTTAAAGATGAAGGATTCAAAGTATAAAGAAGCTGTGTAACTTACCAATAAAGCCAGCAACAGATATCTAACATCATCCCTGACTCCAGGAGCACACACCCAGATGCTCTCCTCACCTAGCCGGCCACCAGAATGTTCCAAGGCACAAACCGCCAACAGGCAACGTGTGAACAGATAGCTAACCTGTGCCTCCTCAAGATGCACAGCTCCCTGTGGCTGCAACCTGGCCTGCAGAGTGAGACACCCAGCCTGTGCACCAGCCCTGCCTCCCTCAGGTCAGGTTTCAAAAGGCATTTCCACCCATGGAACCTGCAGGGCTGTCCCCCGAGATGCGAGAGACACAGGGACAAGCAGTACAGTTGGTTAACCTTAAGATATAAGGTTCTACATAGCCCAGGGGGGCTCTTGTGGCTAGTGCCACACCCCCCAAAAACTAACATAACTCAGAACACAGTTCAGTGAAGACTTCACAAATAACCAAATGCAAGGGTTCGATCCTGGGTGACCTGGAGATTTAGCATGGGGGACAGATGGTCTTTGCTATATTCACACCACCAGGCCCTGACCACATGCAGGTGGGCTGTGTGATCGAAAGTACCTCAGGGAGGCACCTGAGCCTGAGTCTGACAGAGGGTGAAGGCTTTGCTTTTTGCCCCGTAAGATGGTTGGAGATACCTACCTCATCACCATCTCCTGAGGTCCCCAGTAGCTCCCACCTAGGTCTGTCACCACCACCATCACCCCCCAAAGCCACTCAGCAGGGCCAGGCTTCCACCAGAGAGTGAGAAAGATCACTGTGTCTCAACACTGGGCCGCCACACTTGGGGCCATGAGTACCTTTTCTTCCTCACTGGCCTCTCTGAAAGGGCCTGTCATCTCTGGAATGTAACTCAGCCTGCTGGTCCAGAAGTTCCTAGGAGCTGAGTTCCTTATCCTGCGAACAAGGATTCTAGCTCCTCCCACAGCCCCAAGGCCAAGCCATCTCCAGTCACCTGGGTCTCTCTGATTTAGACAGCTGAAGCTTTACGTTTGGCTTCAAGCCCCGTGCTTTATATAGTTGTGGGGGAGCTGGAGGACGTAGGGATGGTGTAGAGGGGCCTGACTGGAGGTGGTGGGAGAGGTCTGCCCACCCACCATGAGTCAAGGGTAGAGGTAGGAGGGAAAAGCCAGCAGCTTGCTTTGAAAGTCAGGGGCACAGATCTTCACAATGAAGACTCCCTGCTGTGTGGCCCTGCAGCCTCACCCAAGAGAGCACAATGAAGCCGGTAGCTGGTGCTTCCCCAGGCTGGAGGATAGAGTCCCAGAAGGTAGGGAATGACCACTGACTGTCAGTTTAACAGCAGGCAGCAAAGGAGGCGCCTGTACCTGCCATCTACCTAAGCTGTCAGAAAGAGGATGGAGAGTGGCCCAGGGACAGGTCACCCACGGCAGTCCTGACCACCACACAGAGCTACCCCAACCCCATACTTCACATATCTACTCTCTAAGCTTTCACAGAGAGAACTGGAAACTGCTGCAGAAGGCCCTTTACAGAGGTCAGTGAGCCAACTGCTCAGAGACTGCTCGAGGAACGCTGATTAAGGCTTCAGGTTCCACCAAGACTCCCCCAGGCAGTACCACCCTTTGATCACCAATAGCTTTCTTAGGTCTCTGTTCCCACAGTACTGTGAGCCTCTACCCTATTCTACCCCTGATTCTTGGAGATTAGGGCCTACCCAGCTTTCCTCTCCTAGCTGGTAAGGTCTGCACCCACTGATAAGGTCTGTGTGATGGTTAGCTTTAACTGTCAACCTGACAGAAGCTAAAATCAATCACCTGGGAAGAAAGTTTTAACTGAGAAGTTGTCTAAATGATGTTATCCTGTGGGTATGTCTGTGGGGGATTGACTTGATTATTAATTAATTGGTGTGGGAAAGACCCAGCCCACTGTGGGCGGCACTATTCCCTAGGCAGAGGGTCCTGATCTGTGTCAGAGTGGGGAAATCAAGCTGAGCACAAGCAAGTTACTGTAAATATATTCATTTTTCTCTGGTCTTGACTATGGAGGTGATGTGACCAGCTGTCTCAGGCTCCTGCTGCGGTGACATCCCTACAGAGATGAACTGTAACCCGGAATCATGAGCTAAAAATAAACCCCTTTCTTCCCTAAGTTGCTTTTTGGTTTGGGTCCTTTATCACAGCCACAGAAATGAAATTAGGACAGCTTAGAATGTGGTCATCATGAGACCATGTTACCAGGCAAGACTGGACAGGTGTGACCTCTGAGACCTGAAGCAACATCCACCTCGTTAACTCCTCCTGGCCTCTGCTGACATTCTCTTCCCACCTATAGGATGGCAACTCCCAGCCTTCCTTGACCCCACTAAGCCAATATAAACAAGAAACCACAGATGCATGACACTGGGCATAAGCAGGCAGGAGTGTATGTAACACGGGGCTGCAGTTTCACAAGGCCCAGCTACTGTCCTCAGGTCCGAGCTTCAGGCAATAGGTCCAGCCACCTCCACATAGTGTAGCAGAAACAAGGACAGCACTCTAGGGCCAGCCAAGGGCCATGTTGGATTCTGGAGGCTGAAAAGGAAGCAAGAGATTGCACCCAGATCCTACAAAGCATGCTGTCCCAGATAAGGACAGGGACAGAGCACTGAAGGACAACTCCGCTGGTTAGCACACAGCCTCTGAAGGACTCCCTAGAGAATCCACAAGACATCGGTTGTCAGAGTAATCCACACCTACACCTTGTGAGCCCCTGGTGCAGCATCTGCCAAGCACAGGAACTACCCTACCCTTCAGACTGATGCCTTGGGGTCTTCATGGACTCCAAAGTAGGAAAAGTAGGCGGGGTACAAAGGTAGCCATGGCAACCCCTGGGAACAAGGACAAGAGGAGTCAGGATACTAACACACAAGGCCTCAGGGCCAGCAGACCAACGAGGCCACACTGTGAGGACAGAACAAGAGCCCTGCTCAGGCCTGTGAGTCAGAACAGGAGTGCAAGAGGGTAGGAGCAGCCACTCTGAGGCAGGACAAGGGCCCTGTGTGTGAAGTTGACCCAAAGACTGAAAGCTGAGCAGGTGGGTGGGGGGTGGGGTGGGGTGGTGATGGGACAGGACATTCTGTAAAGGCATCCAGGTAGGTGGTAGGCAAGACAGACAAGGTCCAGCCACACAGCAAAGCAGGGAGAGCCATGAGTGTGAAGAGTGGATCTCAGAAGCCTGAGCAAAGATGACAGAGATGCTCATGACCCGAGGGCTCTCTGAAGCCCAGACGCAGGCAAGGCAGCCAGAGCTGGAGGGCAGCCAGGGCTGGAGGGCAGCAGCGGTCCCTTCCCTGTCTTGTTCTGGAATGATTGGAAATCCTCAGCTGTTGAACCTCACCATGCAGTGCTAGAGAACTACAGGATCCCCGGGGTGCTGGTAACACTCAGGGCTCAGTGTTCAGGTGCACCGGAAACTAGGCGGTGGCGGGGGACCCCAGAGCCTCAGACATCTGGAGGAGAGGACAGGTGAGGAGACACTGGTGTGGGGGGAGGGGTGGCAGAGTGACCTAGCCCTAGATGAGTGACACATCTGAAAGGACACCCTTGGGGGCCCACCCAGGAAGGCAGCGCAGGGAAACTGCTGACAGGAAGCATTGAAGGGGCTAGGGCTGAAAGGCAGGGCTGCTGGAGCAGAACTCTAGCATTGGGCAAGGACTGTGTACCCCCAAGTATGCTACACACCTTATCTCCTTAGAAACAGGCTCAGCTAGTGGTGGTGGCATATGCCTTTAATTTCAACACTAGGTGGGCAGAGGCAGGCGGATCTCTGTGAGATTGAGGCCAGCTTGGTCTACAGAGTGAGTTTCAGGACAGCCAGGGCTACACAGAGAAACCCTGTCTCAAAAAACCAGTAACAAAACAAGCAAACACAAGCAGACTCCCTGGGCTGTGGAGACTTGGTGGGTAAAGGTGTTTGTCGTGCAACCTTGACAACCCGAGTGCTTATCCCATGGCACGTGTCTGTGATCCCAGCACTCCTGGGATGAGAGGCAGAGACAGGAGAATCTTCCAGAAGCTCCCAATCCAACCAGCGAGGAGGACACACTACAATGGCAAACAAGATACACCTTGTTTGGTGGAAGGTGCGGACCAGTATCTGAGGTCGACCTCTGACCTCCACATGGGTGCCATAGTACACACACTCTCACACATGAACATGTTCACACATGCACATTCAAACACAAAAATAAACTTTAAAAAAAGAAACAAGGCCTTGCCCCGTTAGAAGCCACTCTCCCGCCATCCACCATGGCTTGGGACTGTAGGTGAGACTGGAAAGCCAAAGGTCCAGGGTCTCGTAGTAGGCAGTGCTGCTCGGGGAACTGCTTGGAAGAAAGGAGACTGGCATGTGCTTGGGAAGGCAGGGATAGCAGTGGGTGCCACAGGCCTCAGCTGCACAGGCAGGACAGGGCCTGGATCCACCCGGGGCTGGAAGAAACTGTGCACCCAAGAGACTGGCCACTCAAGGCAGCTAGACTACATCGGAGGGAAGGAAAAAAGTCCTGGACCCACTCAGACAGAGGCTGCGAGGTTGCTGAAGGTGGCATGGGACCATCTCACTGTAGGTGATGTGGGTAACAGGAGGCTGGCCAGGACTGGGTGTACTCGGCTATCCTCAGAGTGATCTTGGGCACCTGGGATAATCTGCCAACCTGTTCCTTTACAAACAGGACAAGAAAAACCCTACATAGGACCGAGATCGTACTACAAAGCGCAGCACAGAACGTCATGAGGGTCACCAGCCCTCAGACATGCTGGCAAGGGAAAGGAAAAATAAGAACAGTTGGCAGGCTAGTGGATGGTCTCGTTTTCCTTTTAAAGATTTTATTTATTTATTTATTTTAATTTATGTGTATATGCGGGAAGCCAAGCAGTGGTGGTGCAGGCCTTTTATCCTAGCACTTGGGAGGTAAAGGCAGGCGTATCTCTCTGAGTTCGAGGCCAGCCAAGACCACAGAATATATAAGTGGGGGATGGGAGGAGGTACAGATGAGGGCAAGTGCCATTAAAGCTCCAAAGAGGGTGTGTGAATCTCTGGAGCTAGAGTCATAGGTGAGTATGAGAGGCCCAGTGTGGGCGCTCGGAGCTGAATTTTTGTCCGTCCTCTGAAAGAGCGGTACAGGCTCTTGACTGCTGAGCCATCTCTCTCCAGCGCCCTCACTTCCCTTTTAAAACTCCCTGGAATGTTGTCGGGATGTTGCTGTTAAACAGTGTCTTAACCATAAACAGAAATCAAGTCAATGAGAGAGGGGGCGGGCCAGGAGCATGCTAGAGCCACAGCAGAGGCAGACGACACACCTGCTGGGAGCTGGGGTGCAAGGTGTCAGCAGACAGACAGCAGGCTTTGGGGGTTCCAGGAAGCGAATCCCAAACCCTACGCTTGCAGGCTCCAAAGCTCACCTCGGGAACCCATACCTCATCCTCAGGTCCCCAGCGAGCACCGGCTTTCAGTGCAGACCCTGGGGTTCACTTCCCTAGCAGTTCAACACACCCCTGCTGAAGATTCTTGGAAGGGTGGCCAAGACTTGGAGGGTAAAGGTGGCTTCTAGACACAAGAGAACAAGAGAACCAGGCAGCTGGGAGAAAGCCTAGCACTCACCCTCTTAAGGCCTTTACCAGGCTGAGGAGAAACTCTACCTGTGCACTTCAGGGAGATGGACAAGAGGTATGGTGGTTTGAACGAGACTGGCCCCCATAGGTTTATATATTTGAAAATCTGGTCCCCAGTTGGTAGACTGTATAGGAAGGATTGGGAGGCGTGGCTTTGTTGGAAGAAGTGTGTCACTGAGGGTGGGCTCTGAGGTTGTAAAAGACCACACTGGGCCCAGTTGCTTTCTCTGCCTCTATCTTGGTGGCTCAGATGTAAGCTTTCAGCTACTGCTCCAGCGCCGTGCCAGCCCAACACCAGGCTTCCCACCACGGTGGCCATTTAACCCTCTGAAACTGTAAGCATGCCCACAACTTTTTTTTTTTTTTTTTTTTTTTTTTTTTTAATAAAGTTGCCTTGGTCATGGTATCTCTTCACAGCAATAGAACAGTAACTAAGACAGGCCCAGCTTCACGTTCCTCAGAGCCCAGCAGCTGTTCCCTAGGCCCATTTTAGACTCCCGTTCGACAGCTAAAGAAACCACAGGAGGCCGAGGTGGCCACCATCCCTCTGCAGCCTGAACCCAGGGAAGAAATGGTCCCAGCTATATATACTCACAAGAGAAAAATAGCTAGCGTGCACATTGCAGCCTGGTAAACAGTCGTGGCTGACCCTGTCAGCCTGTTAGAGAGAACCAAAAATACCCCCTATAATTATGCTATTAAAACATACCAGAAAAACGGACCCACCCCACTCAGCAAGGGTTCCTGGGATGGCTACAAGGAGTCAGAAGGCTGCATATATTGGCTAAGGCATCTGATATCACCCAAGAGGCTAGTCTGGCTGGACAGCTGTCATTGTCCCCTATATGATGATGGATGCTTGCTTCCCATGGTGGCCCATTCCCCAAGGGACCAGTGGGAGTGGCTACCTGGACAGCCAGTGATCTTCATGCAACAGGAAGCACCCAGTACTCACCCCAGAAGGGGGGACACCTGAGAGGCAGAGGTGTCCTTGACACCAGAAACCTAGGAGCAACTGAAGGGAAGGCCGTAAGGGGAAACACCTACGGTTGTTCCAACTACAAAAGAGATGAGGTGACAAGACTGTAGTAGCAGTAGGTAACGGGCAGCAGATGCCACTCACCCTGAGACCAGAAAGAGCTAGGAAGGACCAAGGCCTCCTGGGGATGGGGTGGGGGTTGAAAGGTCAAAGGGTTCAAGTAGAGTTTATGCATGTGTGTGTGTGTGTGTACGTGTGTGTACGTGTGTGTACGTGTGTGTACACGGGGTTTGTACACATACACATGTAATACTGTATATGTATATGACTCAGGACAACTTTTGGGAGTCTTTACCCACTGAGCCATCTTGCCAACCCTTACTTTTTCTTTCTTTTTTTTTTTTTTTTTTTTTTTTGCAGTGTTTCATTATGTAGGACTGGCTACCCTGGAAGTCTGACACCTACATCCAGGCTGGCCTTGAACACACAGAGATCTGTCTGTCTCTGCTTCCCTAGTGCTGGGAATAAAGGCTTGTGCCACCAAGCTTGGCTTAAAAACCGTTTAATGCACTACATGGTGGTAATTATTTAATTCTTCTTATTAACTATTAGGCTAACCTCTGTGCCTAATATGTAAATTAAATCTGACCATACGTGTGCATAGAGAGATGAGCTACAGGAAGCCTTTGTTTGGTACAGGGGCCGATTTCCAACATCCACCATAGGTATTTGTTTATGGACTACAGTACAAGAGGTCTGCCAGGGTTTTCTGTTTGCTTTTCCTGGTGCTGGGGACTGAAGCCAGGGTCTCACACATCCCAGGCCACTATCCTATCCCTGGGCTACTCCAGCAACCCCTCTTTTTCTACCTTTTACTTTGAAACAGGGTCTGATAAGTGACCCATACGGGCCTTGAACCTACGATCCTCCTGTCTCAACCTCCAAGGGAGTTGGGATTACAGGTTTTGGTCACCAAGACAGGCTCATCATGGACCATGGACCATACAGATAAGAGGACAGCCATAATTGAAAACTTGACTTTGGGGGCACTTTAGGCTCTGCCCAACCTCCCTCCCATGTAGCCACTCCCTGCTCTTGCTCCTGGAGGCCCCTCTACAAAGGGGGGGGGGGAAATAAGCACAGGGAGGGCTCCCCTGGCCCCACCCAATCCCAATGACACTAACTCTAGCAAGCAGCTCACCACTTAGCAAGCCCTGGCTGGTATCCTTCTAAGGAGGCAGAGGGCCCTGGAATGCTACAGTGACCTCATCCTCAAGCCTGGCGACCTATTTCTTCCCTCTGGACTAGCTACCTGCCCCCCATCCTATAGCCTCCTCTTCCTGCAACTCATGCCCCCGTTCTGGGTTCTCTCTGCCTCCCAAGCCTTCAGAGCTCAGCACCAGGCAGCTAGGGCATCTGCTTTGTCCACTCATACTGTTCTGACCAGATAAGGAGGGAGCAGACTTTGGAAGGCCCACCGGGGTGCCCCACTTAGAGGCATTTGTTGGAGAAACCTGTGTGGAGTGTCATTACTAGAGAGTCCTTTGGGGTGGTACCATTTGGGGGCTCTGTTGTGGATGCTGTTCCTGGGGAATACCACGTTGGATGGCATCTTAGGGCCCCTATGGAGGAGCTGACAGGAGCCTGTTGGTAGGTGTGATCGCTGCCTTTGCTCCTCTCCACCTATGAACAGCTGCAGGAGCTCACAGTTCCTGCAGGCTTGGTAAGGAAGAGGTGAACCCTCTTACCTCTACCACAGACATCAATCCTGGCTCCCACCCCCACCCCACAGCCAGACACCACTGGCCTGGAACCAGTACTAGGCTCCTGGCTGCTACCCAGTACTTTGTCCCACAAGATCTCGCATGAATGCACTTGGAAGGTTCAGGGAGCTGCACACTGAACGCAGCTCAGTGTTGCACGTGGACCCCCTCAGCAACAGGGGCTATGCATGGAAAGTGAGGGCACCAGCCCCTGCCTTTCCTAAGAAGAGTCCTCTGTGCGGAAGGGAACATAGTGGTGGGAAGCCCCAGAGACCTGGCCTCTGTCTGAAGCCAATGTCATCACAGTACATAGCACACATGGGAAAGCACTCAGGGACGCCTAGACACCAAGGCCAAGGAGGAATCACTGCATGACGACGGACTGGCCTTTCTCCAAACACAGCTGACCTATCCACCTCCCCAGCCTGGGTGTGAGATCACAGCGCGGGGACCGGAGATCAGAGTCTGGAAGTGAGTGGCCTTAAAGCTTTTATAGGCCCACACACGGGGGAGGAGATGAGGCCGAGAAAAAAGGTTAAAGGTCGGGTGAGTTCAGAGCGAGATGAAGGGACTGGCCACCACCGGCTGTTGTCTTCCACCCACAAACTCATCCACCTGCAGGATATAGTCTGACTCCCTTTGGCCTCCTAGTGACCTGAAACAGGTACCTGCCAGCAAAGAAGGCAAAGAAACCGTCATCCTGAGGCTGCCCCCTCCCATCCATACGCTCTTGGGCCTGTGAGTTAAGTCCATGAATTCTCAATCCTCAACCGTTCTGACAGGGAACGAGACCAAAAGCTAATAGTGACGTAGAAGGCAGGTGTGTAAAAGCTCAGCTTTAACAAACAAGAACAAAATGTATATGGGAAAAGTAAACATCTAACTACACTTCTAAACTAGGTGACAAGTGAAAGAGGACCTCAGAGGCACAGGGAGACGGTGCCCACAGGGCCCAGGGTCAGAGAGAGCTTGTCTTCCTCAACCCTTGACAATAAGTGAGCAAAGTTAGTGTCATCAGTACAAGCAGGCACGAGACACCGCCCAGGAAGTAGCCTGGGGCCAGGATCAGAAGCCAGCACTTCTGCCCACCCCAGCAAGGTCACTTCCTCTTTAGGACCCACCCCCTGGCTGCCAGTGACCACCTGCAGTAAGGATATGGTATGATACGGGATCCTCCCACAGTTCTCGAATGGTCCCTAGCTCCTCCCCTAAACACACTGGGACCCAGTGGGTTCCCTGTCCTGCTTACTCATCCCTCCCAGACCCAGCACAAGACAAGGTCCCACCCCTCTGCCATGCCTGTAACTGAAGCTCAGCAGGGAGTCCCCCACAGCTGCAGGGGGAAGTGGAACCTCACCCGTTCTGTGGCTACCAAGACCGTAGTACTGAGTACTGGTGGCAGAAAAGGCTCAGTTCTCTGTCATCTTACTGCTCTCTCTGGCCCAGAGTTTCAACAATAGCTCTGACCACTGAGTGAGAGCTGCCCAGTTCCTGTCTCAAGGGGGCAGGATGAGCAAGCCTGATAACCTTTCCCACCTCCAGGTTCACAGGTGACAGAGAAAACATTCTGAGAAGGGAGACACGTCCCCACTGTAAACAATGATACTTCTCAGAGACAAACCCTGTCATGGATCTGTCTCCCATGTTATGGTAGGCACAGAGAGCAGAGACCACTTTGCCTTACCACAGGTCTTCTTCATTGAGAGGGAGAGAGATTTCTCGCTACCTGGCTCTTGCTTGGATATTAAGTTCCTGGTTCCTCTGTGAGGCTAAGAATCAGGAGACCTGGCCCTTTCTCTCCCAAGCACAAAACATCCCTCCTGGGTCCTGATCCCTAGGTCTCCAGGTCACCAGGTTAAGTCTGCCTGGGTTGGTCACTATTCCCTTGGGGCCTAGGGCATCACCTTGCCTGACTTTCCAGATTGATGTCCTGTCAGGGGAGTGGCAAAGAGGATAAACACCTCAGGATGATTCAAACCTTCAGGAAGGCCTGAGCCAGCACCCAGCATTTAAGATGACTAACCTGTGAAGACCTTGTTTCCAAAACACAGGACTCAAACTGTTCAGAGGGTGGAGGGAGAGGGAGCCCTCACAAGAGATGGAGTAAATGTTCCGCCTCCAGCAAGAGGTCCCTCAGAGATGACTACAACCCATAGAAATGAACAGGATGCCAGCATCTCCTACATCACCACGCAAAGCTCTCGGCTGGCTCTGTGTCCCTTGCCCACCTCCCAGGGCATAAAGGAAACTGTTGATGGGCAAGCCCACACCCAGGCTCAGTGTCAGGGTAGGTGTGGCCTGTGCCTGGATATGTATGTGCTCATGAATGGACTTTATTGGGGGACAGTTTGGGCCTAAGGAAAGACAGGAACATTAGTCATCAATATTCTTTTGAAAGCTCCCCAGGTGACTAACACACACAGGCTGGGTGGGAACCCCCAAAGCTGGCCGAGCCTCCTTCACATCCTAACCAGACTCAGACTGGAAGCTTCCTCTGCCACCCACACACTACAGCTGAAAAGCCAGGGGACCTCAGAGCCCTGACTGATTTTTGGGGGTCATAAGCTCTGACTAGTAGCAGGCTAGACCGCAGGCTAGACCGGAGGTTACTGTGGATTTCAGTTACCATGGATTTCAGTACTGCCCACGAGCTAAGAATGGTCTTTTTTTTTTTTTTTTCTTTTGCATTTTTTAACTGCTGGAAAAAGTATCAGAGTACTTCATGATGTGAAAACATTTACCATCTGGTCTGTCAGAGAAAAGTCTGCCAGTTTTGTTTAAGCACGGCCCCTGTCTGTGGAAGAGGACCTCTTCCAAGGCCTTTCTTCCCGGCACAACAGGACCACCTACTCCCTGCCCTGTTCTTGTCTCCAAGCGTTGACAGTTAAGGATCCTAAGAAACGGCTCCTGTTGTGGCTATCCCTTTAAGAAGGGTACCTGTCTTCTACATTTCATCCGCCCCTTCAGCTTATATTTACAGTTTGCCTGTCTACAGACCAGTGAGGAAAAGAAGCCACAAATGTGGGCCCTAGACCTTGGCTCTCCTAAGTCCAGGCTGAGCTGAGGACAGTGTCCGCTGGCCCCTCCTTTCCAAGCTCAATGGTTTTCATTGATTCCTGCCTTCAAAAATTCCCCCACGTCTCACCACATTCTGGTCCTACAAATCAAAACTCTGCCTGTGTGGAAGTCACAAGTAGGGTTTGCCCAGGTTGCCTGACACCCCAGTAGCCTGTTCCTAAAACAGGCTGAGCAAGCAGTGTCCCTGGAGAGACTTGGGGAAAATAATACACAATCCCCTACCTCCGACAGATGGATTTCCACGAGGCAAACTTTCAGAGAGGGTTCACTCACTGTCTCTCTGTAGGTTAACTTAATCAGACACGGAGGAAAGTCACAAGTGGAGGGGTGCTGACTGCTTCAGGAGGTGTACGGGGGTGGGGAGTGAGCAGCTGGGCACGGTGCCCTGGTTGAGCTGCAATGGAGCCCAGCACCTATGACACCAAAGGAGAGAAGCTCTTTGCAAGCAAGGGACACATGCCACGGTAGGGGATCTCCAGTTCTGAGGCAGAGCCTCCTGGGGCGCCCTGTGCCCCAGTCCCTCTGGAAGGTAACCAAGTAGAGCACGGGGAAGACAGGAGCTTTTTCCAAGGCATGGACAGACAGCCTCGGAACTGGGACTAAGAACACTGGGGACTGCGCCTAGGGCTGGAACGTTAGTTCTGGTAGGAAATTTCTGACTTGAAAAGCTCCAGGCAGAACGCCACCTTCTCCCAGATTGGTCAGGAAGTCATGATGCAAGTTTGATTTTTTTTTTTTTCCTTTCTTTCTTTCTTTTTTCTTAACCACGAAAGAGAATAGAAAGTCGCGCTCCCCTTACATCTCAGACGCTAACAGCCCCTCGCCGGGGCCTCTCCTCCCAGCCCGCGCGTAGACGCCCAGCGCTATCTGGGGCTCCCGGGGACCCGCGCCTCGCCGCTGCCTCGGTGCCCGGCCCGGGCCCGCCGAGGCCGCCGGCGCGCTCACGCCTCTGGAATGCGGGCGCCCTGGGCCGCGAGTCCCGCGGAATCTCCTCGCCTATGCTCGTCCGCGCGCACCCTCGCGGACGCAGCCTTCCCGCCCGCGCCCTCCACTCACCCGCCAGGAGCGTGCAGGGCAGCAACAGCCAGTAGAGCCCGGCG
Organism: Arvicanthis niloticus; assembly: GCF_011762505.2. NCBI lineage: Eukaryota > Metazoa > Chordata > Mammalia > Rodentia > Muridae > Arvicanthis > Arvicanthis niloticus. Next base: position 48,344,647 of record NC_047675.1, read on the forward strand.
GCCAGCACGTGCGGGTCCATGCCCCGCGGCCGGGGGACCGCCCGGGGTCGCGCCGCCGTGGCTAAAGGGAGGTGCGAGGGCCGGAGGAAGCGCGCGCCATGGCACTCAGGGCGGGTCTCCGCACGTGCGGCGCGCCGCTGCTGCGACCTCCCGCGGGTCTCGATCTCGGGTCGCCGGCCCGCCGGGCCGCGCCCTCTGGTTCCCGACGGCCGGAGCCCGCGCGCGCTCGGGTGTCAGCGCGCCCGGCTCGAAACTCAACGGCGGCTCGCGGAGGCCGAGCAGGGCCGGACGGAGACACGGCGGCTCTCTCCCTGCTCCCGCCTGCGGGCCTTTATAAGCTCGGGCCCCCGCCCTCCCTGGAGTGCCCGCCTCCGCGCTTCCCCCGACGGCCAGGCGCGCCCAGGCACCCCTCGCTGCCCAGCGCAGTCCGCGCGCGCGCCGGCCCCCCGGGTCTGGCTGGTGCCGCTGGCCCGGAGACCTTGATCCGCGCGCCCCCCTAAACCCCCATGCAGCCCAGTGCAGTCACTTGCACAGTGCCCATGGGGCGCTCCTCCCTGGGGTGCCAGGGCCTGGGACCCGGGGTGGGGGACAATACAAAATGACTCCCAATGACCTGAATCCCCTGCCCCCCCCCACTGTAGCACCCACGTGCAATTGCGCCCCTCGTGGCTGGAGCAACTTTCGCTTTGCTCCCCAAGCCGTGATGGCGCAGCGCCCCCTGGGGGCTGTCAGTTGTTCCGAGTTCCCGACTGTGGCACTGACGGCCACGCTGGCTAGGCCTTGGTGGTTGGAGTGGAGAGGCACTGTACTGCCATGGCATCAGACAGCTGCATCCCACCGTGGTCTGGATTGGGGCTTTGGGACTGCTTCCAGTCATAACTGCTCCCACTGCGTAGCATGGTCTTAATCAGTGTGCTATAGACAGTAGCAAAAGCTGCCAGAGCACCTGCTGTCCCCTTGGTGGCCAGACAAGGTTTGAGTCCTGCACGTGCCGGGTACTTCACCCAAGCCGCCTTGGTTTGGCTCAGTCTTCAGTATTAAGGTGGATAAGAAAGACGAAATGGAGAGGAGAAACTGTACAGCTGCACCAAGTTCAGGATGCCCTGACTCAGCTGCACCGGGGAATGAGTGGCGTTAGGGGCAGAGGCTTACGGACCAGGAGCGATGATGTGACCGCTTTTGAGACTCAAGGCACTAGCAGGCTAAATAAAGTCAATCTATCACACTTCAGAACCTTCAGTTTTCCAAAACCACCAGAAATGCAGGCTTTCCCTGGACATAGAGCGTTTAAAGTTTGCCTAGCTTTGTCCCCAAGACTCACTTCTAGTCTGGCTCTGAAGGGGTGTTACTAACACATTGGGGAAGATTCAGAAATTCATTCAGACCTGCTTCTTGAGCAGCAGCTCTCAACCTGTGGGTCGCGACCCCTATGAGAGTGAAATGACCCTTTCATAGAGATTGCACATCAGATATCCTGCATAACTGATATTTACATTATAATTCATAATGTAAAGTTATAGTTATGAAGTAACGACAAAATAATTTTATAGTCGGGGTCACCACAACATGAAGAACTGTCTTTTTTTTTTTTTTTTTTTTTAAAGATTTATTTTGTGTATATGAGTATTGCTCTCTTCAGACACACCAGAAGGGGGCATCAGATCCCATTACAGATGGTTGTGAGCCACCATGTGGTTGCTGGGAATTGGACTCAGGACTTCTGGGAGAGCAGTCAGTGCTCTTAACCACTGAACCATCTCTCCAGCCCCAGGAACTGTCTTAAGGGGTCTGACATTTAGGAAGGTTGAGAACCACTGTTCTAGAGGCACTGAAACGTTTGTGTCTCACAACTGTCAAAATAGCAAAAGATGAAAACAGAAAGAAAGAAACACAAGAACTCTCAAAGAAACTAAAATGTATCCTACAGTGTGGTTCTCTGTAGCAGTTTAAAGAGCATCTGAAGACTGCCTGTACTAGGAGCAGCTTCTAAGATACAATGTTACCATTGAAAAACTGTCACCACCCTTGGCTGCATACAAGCCTCCTTCCCTTTGATGTCGTGGTCAGTCACACACATGTATTACCTAGGTCAAATAAAACTCACAAAATGGATCAGATTCTTAGTATCTGAACGTTCCTACTTGTCCCTTGCTAAGCAGGGAGAGTCAGAGCACGCTGGACCAGCAACAGCCTGCCTGGCCCACACCCCTGGTACCTCTGTATCACCTTTCTGGCTCTCTCTCTTCCTCTTTCTTTTGACATGGCTTCAAATTTGCTGTGTAGCCAAGGATAACCTTGAACTGATCTTCATGCAGTCAACAGGAGGTGTGTAGGATTGCAGGTGTGCACCATTACACTGAGGACTGTTCCCCTAGGTCGGGAGGATGGCACAGGGCCAGAGTAGACAGAGGGATTCAGCTCTGCCAGTAGGGTCCCCACTTTTTCTGAAAGGTGACCAGTCATCCCTACTTGGCTATACTAGAATTAACATTCCAGTATGCAGAAACACCCTGTTATGATTTGTATATGCTCTGCCCAGGGAGTGGCACCATTAGAAGGTATGGCTCTGTTGGAGTAGGTGTGTCACTGTGGGTATGGGCTTTAAGACCCTCCTCCTAGCTGTCTGGAAGTCAGTATTTTGCTAGCAGCCTTCAGATGAAGATATAGAACTCTCAGCTCCTCCTGCACCATGCCTGCCTGGATGATAATGGACTGAACCTCTGAACCTGTAAGTCAGCCCCAATTAAATGTTGTCCTTATAAGACTTGCCTTGGTCATGGTGTCTGTTCACAGAAGTAAAACCCTAAGACACACCCCAAGTGCCTATTAGTGGGTGAATGGGTGGGTAAACTTGGCTCTTCATGCAGTCGGGTTGTACCTGTTCATAGAAGGAACCAGATTATGGCACCAGAGCAAAGCAAAGATCCAGAAACCACTAAGACAAGTGCTGAGAGCCTGACACAAAGGACAAATGGTGTGTGGTTCCAGGTTTTTGTTTTATTTTGTTTTGTTTGTTTGCTTAGTTGGTTGGTTGGTTTTTGAAGACTCAAAAAAAAAAAAAAACAAACAAATGATGATCAAGCAGAAGTTGGGATTTGAATGTTGAGAGCAAAACTGTCCTCAGTGGACAAAAGGCAAAAGCAGGCCAAAGGCCAAGGACCATAAGACAAAGCGTATCTATCCAGTACCTACTGGCCATTCTTTCTTTTTTAAGGCAGTGTCTTCCTACGTGGCCTTGACTGGTCTAGAGCTTGCTGTGTAGACCAGGCTGCCTACCTCTGTGTGTGAGTGCTGGGATTGCATCTGACTTCATAAACGTATCTAAATTACATCAGTTAGGGAGTCAGACAGGGAGAGCAGAGGACTGGCTGCTGGAGAAGGGCGTGGGAGGAAAGAGACTGGTGAACAGGAGTTTAAAAGGTTCTAAAGCTAGGCATGGTGGCACAAACCAGTCATACCAGCTCTCAGGAGGCTGGAGAATTGCAAGTTTGAGGCCAGGCTGGGCCATTTTATCTCCAAAAATGAAGAAAAAGAGGAAGATTGTCAAAGTGCTTGAAAGTCCCTCAGTTGCACACTTAAAAATGGTTAAAATGGCCAAGGATGGTGGTCCATACCTTTAGTCCCAGCACTCAGAGGGCAGAGGCAGGCAGATTTCTGAGTGCAAGACTAACCTGGTCTACAGTGTGAGTTCCAGGACAGCCAGGGCTACAGAAACCCTGCCTTGAGAAACAATGGTTAAAATGCCAAGTCCATGTTGTGTGATTTACTATAGCAACAGGTTGTTGTTGTTTATTTGTTTTTTATGCCTAGTTTTATCTTACCTTGTTATCTATCGTCTGTTTGGTTTATATCCCTGGGAGTTCTGCTCTATTCTGAAGAGAAACAGAGAAGTGGATCTGGGGGGCTGGGAGGGGCTGGGAGAATTAGAGGAAGGAAAAACTGAGGTTGCAATGTATTGTATGACAGAAGGATATGAAAAAAATATGTATCACATACACACACACACACACACACACACACACACACACACACGCCTGTTGACACAAGTTTCAAATAGCACATCCTAAGCCCCCTCCACCCACTCCCAGAGCCAGCCAGTGTTGCCAAATTCTCCAGCATCTTGCTTCCTTGACTCCTGGCCAGCAAATGTGATATTTGGGGAGCTATTATTTCAGTTCTGAGTACTTTTTTTTTTTGTTTTGTTTTATTTTTGTTTTTCCAGACAGGGTTTCTCTGTGTAGCCCTGGCTGTGCTGGAACTCACTCTGTAGACCAGGCTGGCCTCAAACTCAGAAATCCACCTGCCTCTGCCTCCCAAGTGCTGGGAATAAAGGCGTGCGCCACCACTGCCCATCCTGAGTACATTTCTACCAAGTGCCGATTCCCATTCTTGGAAACAGAAACAACTCATCTAGAAAGCTGGCTTGTACCTGCCTTTTGCCTGCAGATCGCAGGACCACTCCAAAGAGCTGTTTTGGCCTGGGCACAGAAACAGGCTCTATCAAGATGTCACCCCACGTGATAGGCCATTCTCATCTCCGTCTGCTCTCTGTTTAGGTCAACAGCAGCTGGTGGCCCCAGAAGGCCTCTCCAGGTTGAGAGGACCTGGGACACTCATGTTGGGAACATATCTGGAGAATCGCTTTTCCTCCTCCCTTCCAGGGACATATAAATTTAAAGGATTCGCGCCAGCCAGCCACTACACATGTTTATAAACACCCACACCTTCTATAGCCTGGCAGTAGCAGTAGCCCACAGGCCTCTGCCCACTCTTTCCCACTTGAAGACCTGTCTCAAGTCTGTCCCTGCTCATGCTAAGACTGGACACGAGTTTCGAGGACCCCAAGTCCATGTCTGTTATTTGGAATTGTATCTAGAAGCTTCCTGCTTCCTAAATGCCAAGTGGAATTAGAAGGTTGGCCATTAAAGTTGGGCATATTGTGAGCCCAGCATTCAGATGGCAGAGGCAGGAGAGTCACAGCAAACTCAAGACTGGGCTACAGAGCATGAACATGCTATTTGTTTGTTAGGCAGGGTTTCTTTGTATGACAACCCTGGCTGTCCTGAAACTTGCTTTGTAGACAAGACTGGCCTTGAACTCACAGAGATCCACCTGGCTCTGCCCCCTAGTGTTGGGTGCACACAATCACTGCCTAGCTAAGACTTTGTCTTAAAACAAATAAAAACCTGGACGTGGTGGTTTATAATCCGGGCACTTGGATACTGAGGTAGGAGGTTTCAAGGCCAGCCTGGGCTACCTGAAACTGTCTTAAATAAATATATAAACAAACAAACAGTTAAGGGTCTAAAGGCCAGAGAGATGGCTCAGCTAAGTGAGTAAAGATGTTTGCAACTGAGTCTGACTAGCTGAATTAGATCCCTAAGAACCCATATGGGGAAAAGAGAATCGGTTACTAGAAGTTGCCCTCTGATTTCAACATACATAGATGTTTTTAAAAAAAATAAAGAAAAATGAGGTTGGTAGTTGAGACCCCTCTGGGAAGCCTGCCAGCAGGGCTTGTGGCCAGGAGCCTTTGGCCAGTTACTAACAGGAATGGGTTGGGGGCAGGAGCGAGAGTTGAACGCACACTCATGTGAGGAAGATGGGGGAAGACAGCCAGATTAGTCATCCGCCTTTTCCAAATGAGTTCAGCATCAGAAGGATGCCTGTGGTTTACACCGGCCCATCTAGGCAGTGAAAGCAGACCAGGACTGGAGTCGGGGATTTTGGAGGGATAAACCCAAACCAACTGGAGCTTGATGGCCCAGACCCAAGCCTAGGGGTGCACTGAATCACACCAATGTCCCAGGGAAGTCGTTTCTAGACAGGCCACGGAAGAGCTATAACTGACAGCCTCTGGCCAGTCTGAACCACTGAACCTCTCTCCTAGGAGCAGCAGTGGTTTAGTTTCCCCGGGCAGGCCTTCCAATACAGGCCAACACTGGAACAAACTGAGCCAGAGCCAGAGGCTGCTACTAGCTCTACCACCTATTCTCCAGCCCCGTAAGGGTTCCCTGGCCTCCTTCCTAGGGCTGACTACCCCATCGTGGCTCCTAGAGGTAGGGAACCAGAGCATGGCCTCTTCCAAGACCTGATCAGAGCCAGGAGGGAGGGAGAGGCCTGTGTGCAGACTTGGCTATCCATACCCTGCCGCCGCTCGCCCTTTTCCTGCCCACAGCTGGATGTGGGGGCGGGCCCTGCTGGGGGGGGGTGGAACTAAGGAGCCAACAAACTCCGCCCCTTCCTCCTTTTCAGGAAGCTCCAAGAGGGGTTACAAAGAAAGGCCCAGCTGCACTCTGGAAGCCTGTCTTACCCCTTGATGATTGGGCTTTCTTCGTGCTGAGGGCGCCCAGGTGTCTCTCAGCACTCCCATTCCCCCAGAGAGAAGTCACGTGCTTCTCAGGGAAGGGCAGAAAGCTTGCTCAGGGTGGCCACAGTGAGGATGGGACTCTTCTCATGCCCCAGGTGCCCAGGTAAGGAGCAGAGATAAGAGAAAAGGACTCGAGCACCCAGGGCCTATCTGCTGGTTTTATATCACTCCTTACAGTGACAATGACCAGTGCTTACAGACCTCAGGGTAAACAATCTTTACTGTAGCACCCCAGAGAGCACCCAGAGTGTCTCCCTCCACCATACAGCCACCTGGCTGTCACCTCAAACTCCTAAGTCTTCTGAATGAGTTATGAGCCCTTTAACTGACCAGTGGTCACTGCCATGTCTGGATAGCTAAGGTGGAGGAACCTGAAGCATCTCCCTGTGGCAGCCCTACCTCCTGGGTGTAACCATCATGACCACAAGTCTGAGAGCTCCTGGGCTATCTCAGTGACTTGGCATCTCCAGGGCCAACACAGAGAATCACCCGGTCCCAGAGAATCCTTAAGTCAGAGGTCAGACACCACTGCAAAGGGCTGATTGCCGGCCCTCGCCAGCAAGCTGCACTCCTTGTACCCATAAACGACAGTGAGTTCATGACAACCCCAATGTGACCCATTCCGCCCCCCCCCCCATGCCTGCCTCCTGCTGTAGCTCTTTGTTGGCATGGAGAATGAGATGTCTGTGGCACACCTGTGCCCATATATGTCCACTTCTAAAGAGGCATAGCTGCCCTTGACAGGTTTGGGTAAATTCCCAAGTCCTGAGGTGTGGCCAACTCACTGAGTACCCTTAACTGTGACTGAGTGCCCAGCTTCATGCAGATAACCCAGGCTGGACCGTCCTCTGGAGCCCTGTCTGCCTTGCTTCTTAGACTGCTCCTTGTTGGACTTGCCCCAAAGAACAATCCTCACTGGCTCCAGCTCTGCTTCTTTTGTTTCCAGGTCCCCAGTCCTTGGTTAGGGGGTGTGGCTCAGTGGTAGAGTGCTCGCCTGCCATGTGTGTAGCTCTGGCTTTTATGGGTGTGCATGTGTACACTGTCCTGCCCCTGCCGTAGTTCCTACTGTTAGGTTTCACTCAGCACCTGTAGCTTCTCCCAGCACCTTCCCCCTCCCCCACCCAAAATCTCCCCTTCTTAGGGAGATTTTTACGCTGCTCCACCCCCTCTCCTCTCAGGGCCCAAGTCAGTCTGCTGGCTCTGTTCAGTCTGGAGCCTTCCAGATGCCTCTGGCTTTCCTCCCCCTCCTGTCTACAATAAACCTTCTCCTCAGCCACACCTAGGAGCAGACACTCAGTTCTTCAGTCACCTACTACAGTGGTTGTTGAGACCTAGGGTCCCTGGGGGTTCAATACCTCACCCCACTGCATCCACCCAAGGGCCCTCACTCTCCCACAGGACCTCCCTCTCACCTCTGGATTCTTTGAGCCCTTCACTAGGCCGGTCTCTAATTATAATGGGCTTCTTATTATCAGGAGACCTGAAGACAGGGTTATCAGTCAACAGGCCGAGGGCCCCTTCCAGCAACCAGCATGCCTCACTCCTACTGCCTATGAAGATATCCCCGCCAATGAAAGACTGGTTCTGTGAAATCCCATTTCCTCAGCCCTGAGCTGGCCTTTTAGACAGGCCACTGAGAGATTACATCCCCCGCAGGCCTCCTTCATCATCTCTGTGTGCCGGGGGCATATCTAAAGGGGGAACAAGCCAAGACGAGAGGTAGACAGATACCCTCTCAGGAGTCTCTCACGCACAGCTTGGTTCAGGAATGCAGAAAATTCTCTCCTAGATTCCATGTTGGGGATGGACTGTCTGGAACATCAGAATGTGTTCTTCGGGCTGGGACCCAGGACTGGCTCCTTCTGCCGTCTGCCATCTTCCCGTTTAGGTTCCTCCCAGGGCCTGGGATCTTTCTCTTTCCTTAAAGTGTGTCTATCTCTTCCTCCTTACTACAGGAAGGCTGTAAAGGCTCTGTGCTGGTCACCATGTGCCTTCCACCTTCTTTGTGGCTTCCCCTGCCCATGCCCGACACAAAATTTAGGTGCTACTGCCGGTCCCCGTGGCAGAGCTTCTGCCTTCGCCCCAGCCTCAGGAGGAAGGTCAAAACGCCTCCTCGTATTCTGTTTGGGTCACGGTCTAGCCAGCATTCCACTGTAGTTAGGATAAAGTGTAGGCCAACTCAGATCCCATGAACGAATGAATGCCCCTGGCTCATTTCCAAGGTCATGAATCCAACCACACAACTTCAAAGCCCAAGGAACTCAGCTTAGAAATTGTTCTCCTTCGACCCAGGTCCCGCAGAGCTGAAGCTGCCTTGCCTGTCACATCACATCTGCCACTGTTATTAACTGTGGGTGGCGTCTGTTCTTCTGCAGGCAGGCTCCTCGGGCTTACAGTCCATTTAGTGAGGCCAGTGGACCTGCGCAGGCCAGTTGGGGAGCACTGTCTTTAAGAGGAGATGAGTTTCACATGCAGATCCCGCTCTGTTGCATCTGGTTTGGTCTTTCCTTTTCTTTTTGAGACAGGGTTTCTCTGTGTAGCCCTGGCTGTCCTAGAACTTCTCTGTAGGCCAGGCTGTCCTTAAACTCAAAGATCCACCTGCCTCTGCCTCCTAAGTGCTGGGATTAAAGGCATAGGGTAGCATGCCCAGTTAGTGAAAAAAATTTTTTTTTCTTTTTTTGAGACAAGAGTCTCACATTATATAGCACAAACTTGAGGCAATCCTCCTGCCTCCGTTTCCCAAGTGACTTTATTTTAAATGCCACTTCCTTGTGATACAAAAATCTGTAGGCTTTTCCAGATATCTTACATCAGCTGCTCTCTAGCTTCTGGGCCACAAAGACTCCCTGCCAGAAACAGGAAATTAAGCACTTCATACGAACTGGCATGGTCTGGGAGCCAGGGAACCATGGGAGCTTCCCATAATAATAGACCTTAAGCAGCCAGTGTTCCCAAGGCTGCAGGTATATAGGAGTTGGCTGTTATACTCGAGAGCGGTAGCATGTAGAAGGGCAGCTCTTAGGCACTTAAATGGTACTCAAAGGAGGTGCACTGTGAGATCTTCTGGGCATCCGGGAGTTTCTGCTCTTCCTCCAGGGACAATGACGTCTTAGGCAGAGGAGCAGCAAAGCAATGGTAGTTCAGAAGGGGCCTTGGGATGAACCTGCCTGTCTCATCGTGCTTGGGGGCCTGGCTTCCTCCTAGAATGAGCCATGCAGGTTGGGGAACTATTGGAGGCACTGCCAGGGCTTTACTGAGTTATTCAGGCAGTTCCAGGCATTTTCTCTTGAGTTCTTATAAATAATTTAAAGACCCTTTGCCAAGAAGGAGGGGCTAAGTATGTGGCCATTGGTGGGCAGTGGAGGGTAGCAGGCAGCAGGGTTATATCAATATCAGAAGAGACAGAGGGTTCCTTCACACAGCTGATCAGTGGTCCTCAAGCAGGACACCTGCACACAGAGCCCTGAGATCCAATTGCTTCACTAAGTCTATAACGGTGTGCCCTTCCACCAAATAGAACGGGCTGTGCACTCAGGGCCCTGTGTCATGCATGGCTGGTACTTTTAGCTGACTGTACAACTAGTGAGGACTGTGCCATGGAACTTTTACGGCTCCACCTGTGGCCAGGACAGCCACAAGTCATTTCCTGTTGACAGAGTCTGTGCTAGGCTTCTCACCAAGCCCTGCTTCCACCACATTCTACTGCTCCATCTGAAACAGGAGATACAGGAGGGGAACTGAATCCTGAGAGGCTCTGCCTTCTACCCAAGGCTATGCAACCAGCAGAGATGGAGCTATAAACACCACCAGGATGATAATGGCAGTGGTGCTGATGCTGAGGGTGTTAATGGCGGTGACACTGATGACAATCAAGGTGATGATCTTGGTGGTTGGTAATAAAAGAAAAAGTCAAATGTCTCATTAAAAATTTTTTATATTATCCAGGCATGGTGGCAAACACCTTTAATCCCAGCACTTGGAAGGCAGAGGTCAGGCAGATCTCTTGTGAGTTTGAGGCTAGCCTGGACTACATAGTGAGTTCCAGGATAGCAAAGGCCACATAGTGGCCTTTCTCTGTCAGAAATAATAAATAAGCTGAGTGGAGCCGTGCACGCCTTTAATCTCAGTATCTGGAGGCAGAGGCAGGTGGATTTCTGTGAGCTCATGCCAGCCTGGTCTACATAGCGAGTTTCAGGACAGCCAGGGCTCTGAAGAGAGACTGTGTCTCAAACAAACCAAATAATACATGAATAAATGATTTATTTTATTTCAAGAGACATTTGGGGGCACAACTGATATAACACAATTATTGAAAGTACTGCTACCTGGTGCTGGAGAGATGGCTCAGTAGTTATGAATACCAGCTGCTCTCTCTGGGGACTTGGTTTTGATTCCCAGCACCCAAATAGCAGCTCACAACTATCTGTAATTACAGATCCAGGGGATCTGATGTCTTCTGGCCTTCACTGGCAATGGCAATGCATGCATGTGATAGACATACAAGCAGGTAAAAGACCCATACAAAACAAAACAGGAGCTGGTGGTGTCTTAGTTTGGGTTTTACTGTTGTGAACAGACACTATGACCAAGGCAACTCTTTGTTTGTTTGTTTGTTGTTTTGTTTTGTTTTTTTTCGAGACAGGGTTTCTCTAAGTAGCCCTGGCTGTGCTGGAACTCACTCTGTAGACCAGGCTGGCCTCGAACTCAGAAATCTGCCTGCCTCTGCCTCCCAAGTGCTGGGATTAAAGGCGTGCGCCACCACTGCCTGGCTCAAGGCAACTCTTATAAGGACAACGTTTAATTAGGACTGGCTTACAGGTTCAGAAGTTCAGTCCATTATCATCAAGGCGGGAACATGGCAGCATCCAGGCAGGCATGGTACAGGAGGAGCTGAGAGTTCTACATCTTTATCTGAAGGCTGCTAGCAGAATACTAGCTTCTGGGCAGCTAGGACAAAGGTACTAAAGCTTACACACAGAAGGCCACACCTACTCCAACAAGGCCACATCTCCAAATAGTGCCACTCCCTGGACCAAGCACATACAAACCATCACAGCTGGAGAGATGGTTTAGTGGATAAGACCACAGCTGCTCTTCCAGAGGCCAGGGGTTCAATTCCCAGCACCCACAAGGCAGCTCATTACTATTTGTAACTCCTCTTTCAGGAGATCTTACACCCTCACACAGACACACATGCAGGCAAAACACCAGTGCACACATAAAAAAAAAAAAAAAAAAAAAAAGAACACAATTGAGAACAAAATAAAAGTTTCATGAAATTATTGGCACCTGAATCTTACTATTTTTTTTTGGAATGTACTAGTCAAAAACTTGAAACCACCCAGCTTGTGACACGTTTCTGTTGAACAGAGCAATGTTAGAGGGCCACACAAGAACAGGAACGGTTACCTGTCAGTTTGACAGAATGCAGAATCTCCCCAAGAGGCAGGTTTAGAATAATCTTGATTACATTAATAAAGTTAATCGGAAGACCTGCCCACCATGGGTAACACCATTCCCTTGGCAGGAGAGTCTAGACTGTGTAAGTGGAGAAAGCAAATTGAGCATTAGTGTTCACTGCTTCATTGCTCCCTGTGCTTGACCCTGGCTGTGATGTGACCAGCTCCCTCTCCATCCCCCTTTTGCTGTAATTTCTTTGTTATGATGGACTGAAATCTGAAATTGTGAGTTGAATAACCTCTCTGGAGCTGCTTTTGTCAGGATATTTTATCACAGCAACAGAAAAGAAACTAAGAGAGGTGAAGGCAGAATTAGCCTTCTTCCTCCCTAGTACCTTCCCACAGAAGGCGTTTGCCATCCGAGGTAAAACGAGGCTCTCAGTTCCTCCGAGGAGTCTTATGGCAGCATAGCTGTGGAGCGGGTTCCACAAGACAAGACACCCCGGAAATGCTGAGGAATCTGAGTGTTCGAGGGAGCAGGAACTTCTGGTGTCACCTGACATGTGTCAAGCAGGAGCGTCTTCACCATCCACCCTGCTCTATCCCATCCATAATGGAGTCCAAGGTTGCCTGGCAGACAGAGAAGCAAGTGCAGATCAATCTTGACTGAGACCCAGATGCCTTCATTGAAGGTGAAAGCTGCCTCTCTAGGCTTGGCCACAAACCTTGAGTGAAAAGCCAAGACCACAAAGAGCTCCTCCGTGGCTGTGGCTACTGGTGACTAAGACCTCAGCGGGTCCCCGAGGGATTCCACGAGCCTGTGTTCCAGCATCAGCTACTGTTCCCTGTGTGGGACAGTGACGGTGAGCAGCAGGTGGAGAGCTGGAAGCTGGAAGTCCGGCTCCTGGCTATATGCCTGGAGTCTCAGCTTCTTCACTGGCACATAGGTCTGACCCTGAGAAGCCCTTTGAATGAGACAAGAGAAGCCATTCCAACCACAGGGGCGGGGTCTTCTGTACCACAGGGGGCGGGCCTTCTGTTCAGCAAACCTGCATAGAAGCCGTGCTCTTTCATTAAGTGCATCTGAAGTCATCGGAAGTGCTGCAGAGTCAGCTTCTTGTCATTGTTTCTTATGGATGACACCAGGAACCAGCAGATGAGCAAAGCCTGCAAGCTAATCATTCTGTAACTGTATTGAGAAGGTTGTAGCTTGGCAGAGAGCAGATTTCAGGGAACCAGGGTGGGTTCTAGGGAAGTTAGGCAAGGCTGGAACATGGCTATCATCAATACTGAGGATCTAGGGCGACCTTACCCATCCTCAGTTGATTAGGAAAATGGTGAAGGTGGGGGTGATGGTGAAGATGGAGATGAGGGTTACTTTTTTCCGTTGTTGTGGCAACAATGAAAACCCAGCCCAACAAAAGCAACTTAGCTGGATTTAGAATCACTGTGGACACATCCCCTTGGGTGTGTCTGAGGATGCTTCCAAAAAGCTTGAACTGAGGAGGGAAGACCCACCCTGTGTGTGAATGGCACTGCTGAATGAATAAAAAAAAAAACAAGCTGGGCATCAGCCCTCATCCCTCCTGACCGGTTTAGTGTGCACCTCTGTTCCCACTGCCATGCTCTGACTGTCATGATGAACTGTACTATCAAACCACGTGCTACAAGCTTAAAAATATTTATTTTATGCATATGGGTACAGACATGCCAGAAGAGACCATCAGATCCCATTACACATGGTTGTGAGCCACCATGTGGTTGCTGGGAATTGAACTCAGGACCTCTGGAAGAGCAGTCAGTGCTCTTAACCACTGAGCCATCTCTCCAGCCCTCTTTTTTTTTTTTTTTTTTTTTTCCCTTTTTATAAACAGAATTTCTTGGACAGTCCAGTTATATAGTCTCAAAAAAAAAAAAAAAAAAAGAAAGAAAGAAAGAAAGAAAGAAAGACAGGGTCTCTCAATGTAGTTCTGGCTGACATGAAACTTGATACTTACACTTGCTAGGATTAAAGTCAGGAAGCAAACGATTTTTTAAATTTATTTATCTTCTGTAACAGGGTTTCTCTATGTAGACCCTGGCTGTCCTGGAACTTACTCTGTAGACCAGGCTGGCTTTGAACTCAGAGATCCATCTGCCTCTGCCTCCCCAAGAACTGAGATTAAAACTTTGCCACCACCACCTGGCCTAGTTTAATTTTTTAAAAAGTCATTTGACTGGGTTTCATGTATCCCTGAACCTGAGTCTCTTCCCTCAGCCTCTGAAGTGCTGGGGTCACACAAATGAGCTGCCAGGTTTCCACACCTATGCCCTTTCTTCTTTTCAATTAATTTCAGTCAGGGAACCCCAGCCCATGAAATGTTGACATCCAAATTAGGATGGGCTTCCCACTTTAATTAGCCTAATCTAGAAAATACCTCTGGGACATACCCAGGGGCATGGGCTCCATTCCTCATTGCTGCAAATATCAAAGAAAAGGACTCTACTCCCAAACACCTGTTACTGTGTCTGGCTCACCGCCTCCTCTGTTACTACCCTTGTTTGCTCGGCTGTCTTTTTTTTTTTTTTTTGGTTTTTTGAGGCAGGGTTTCTCTGTGTAGCCCTTGGCTGTCCTGGAACTCACTCTGTAGACCAGGCTGGCCTCGAACTCAGAAATCCGCCTGCCTCTGCCTCCCAAGTGCTGGGATTAAAGGCGTGCGCCACCACCGCCCGGCTTGCTCGGCTGTCTTAAGGGGGACCACTAGCATACAGGGTGCTGGTTCCTACTCTAGTCCATTCTCTGATCCTAGAGCATTAGCTGCGTTCATCAGGTGATTAGCTCAGCCACGAGTCACTTTATCTAATCAGCTGCGACCAGGAGGCAGCTGGCTTTGTCTTGTCACACTGGGCCAAACCAAGAGTTCCCGAGGGGCTCCAATGCTGTGCTCTCCCATAGGCCTACTTTGCAGGGGTGGCCTTACAAACGTAGAATGGTTACTATGGCTGCACCTAAGCCTCCAGAAAGGACGCTGGCCATGAGGCTCCAGGGCAGAGCACACTCAGGAGGCAGGAACACCAAGTTTCCAAACTTACTACTTCTAAATCCTGGTGCTTTGCTCCACAGCTGCAGATGCAATTTAGGCGGATGCTCTGGACTGTGCGTGCTCCCCCCACCGCCTGAGAAGTCTCTTTCGGTGCAGCTCCTGATCCGGCTTCTGTTGTCCCCTCCCCGTCATGGGAGCTACCTTTGCCCAAAATGACAGTACGGTCTGCATGGCCACTCCCTCCAGGAGTGCTGGGAGCATTGGGTGTCGGTGACTGCCAGGTGATGAGGAAAGCAGACCTGAGTGGCCTCTCTGGATTTCCCATGCCTCTAGGCCGCTTCCTGCCATGGCCTAACTCCAACCCCTGCACTCCTTGGCCCGGATGTGGCCAGGAAAATGAGATGCTTTTGGGGCCTGTTCGGCGGCATGAGTCGTCCTGTGTCCTCATCTCACGCATGGGACCGGACACTCAGCAGCTGCGTGTGACTCAGACCCAGCTACTTTGCTAGCCTTCGAGACCAGGCTATTATTTTGTAAACGTGAACAACTGGAGCACAGGCGTCACCCTTCACGTGATCCTCTCTTTGCTGGGCCAAGAGCTGGTCCGGCCGCAGCCGCTGCTGTCCACGCTGCGCGTCAAGTGGCTTTGAGACCCGCATGCGCCACAGCCCAGCAGCGCGCGGAAAAGACGCGGATAGCGGATGTGCTACGCCGGACGTCAGAGCTTCAGAAGCCCTAACCTTCCACCCAATCCCCACCCACGGCCGCTCCCATTCTCGGTCCCTCGATCCAAACTGCCGCGGGGGGGGGGGGGGAAGGCGGCAGGGCGCATGCGTGTCTCGGTGCACACTAGCGCGCATGCTCCAGAGCATGCACGTTTCCCCCTCCGAGAGCAGTGCCGGATGGTACGGCCTGGGCGGGGCGAGGTTGAAGCCGCGAAAATTGCGCGAAATCCGCGGGAACTAGCCTTTTGGCGCCATGGCGCAAAGTCGTGTTACCGATTTTTATGTGTGCCGTCGCCCGGGCCTTACTGCTCCACGGTCCAAGTCAACCTGTCTCACCCCGAGCCCTGGTGGGCTCGTGGCTCCTGAGTTCACCCGGAGCAGCAGCCGCAAGCGCGCCCGGCCGGCAGCCGAACCCGGGAGCGACCAGCCCGCGCCGCCCGCGCGCCGGAGGCTACGGCTGCCTGGATTGGTGAGGCGCGCGCGGGACCCCAGAGGACCCTTGGTTAGGAGAGGAAATCCTGGTTATCTGGCGCCGAGGCGAGAGACTGGGCGCCAAGATAGAGGGAAGAATAGAGTCGTGAGCAGGCTGATCGCTCCTTCCTCTCCCCCAGGGGAGTGAGCCTTTGCCGACGTGTGCAGAGAGTAGCTGGGCTTCCTGGGAGCTGGCGGGGGTGATTGTGGTGGTGTGGGTATAACGCAAAGAATTGGGCTAGAGCTCCTGAAATGGAAAGAGGGCATTGGAGAGGCAGGCCTGGAAGCTGCTTCAAGGGGAAACAGGCCCAGCAGACCAGGTGGATCTTTTCTCTCTGCTTCATCAAGCATCTCAATAGGCATGCACCCCCAGCCCTGACTCCTGCTCTCCGGGTCGAGTGAACTGACAGCCTAGTTCTGGGTATGCGGGCCGAACGGGCACCCCTCCCCACCCTAACTTATTGTTATGTGACTTCTGAATAACCAGGACTCCTGCGCCAGTTCCCTAGTTGATCTCGGTTCCCCAGCTGATCCCAGCTCTCCAGCTGATCCCAGCTCTCCAGCTGATCCCAGCTCTCCAGCTGATCCCAGCTCTCCAGCTGATCCCAGCCCCCCAGCTGATCCCAGCCCCTCAGCTGACCTTGGCTCCCCGGTTTGCCCATCCCCCATCAAGAGAACAAAGAATGCCGTTGTTTCTGGAGGTCAACAGCGGGGCAAGGTGAGGAGCCTGGATTTAGGGTGTACTGTAGACAAGTGTGTATGTCACTTGCAGAACTGACAGTACCTATGTCCCCAGGTCCCCTCAGAGGACTCCATCTCCGAACTCCAGTCCTGCCTGAGGCGGGCACGGAAGTTGGGAGCCCAGGCACGGGCCCTGAGAGCCAGAGTGCAAGAGAATGTTGTGGAGCCCTGTACCCCAGATGCCAAGGTGTCCACTGAGCAGCCATGGTGAGTCCTAGTGGGCCACACGGTCCAGGAGAGGACAGGCCTTTGGGAGGCACTGTGGGGCCTGAGTGGGTGGGTGGCCCTGGGGCTTGGAGCCAGATTTCCTAGACCATATCCCAGTCTTCTCCCCCCTGGCACTATGCCCTTGTCCCCCACCTGAAAAGGGACATTGTCACTCCTGCCCCTGGCTCGTACTAAGTCCTGTGAACAGCTGTGGATTCTGTGTCTGTCTGTGTCTCTGTCTGCCTCTCCAAGCAGAGCTAGTGTGTGGGGCAGGCTTCTTGTCCCTTTCTGATGCTTCCCTCACAGGCAGCATTAGATCCTGCTGGTAGTTTTGGGGTTTTGGGTCATACTCTCCTCTCTTACCTACCCTGTGGTCTGATGGGGGAGGGTGGTCTGATGGGGGAGGGTGTCAAACCCTGTGGTTTGATAGTCTTATGGGAATGCTTCCCTTTGACAGTGTCGAGAAAGCTCCTGCCTACCAGCGCTTCCATGCCCTGGCCCAGCCTGGTCTCCCAGGCCTTGTCCTACCATACAAGTATCAGGTACTGGCGGAGATGTTCAGAAGCATGGACACCATCGTGAGCATGCTTCACAATCGCTCTGAGACTGTGACCTTTGCCAAAGTCAAGCAAGGTGTTCAGGAGATGATGCGCAAGTGAGTGATGTGGTGCAGGGGCTTAGCTGCCTGTGATGTCCGCCTGGTGTCGGCGTGCCCGGTCCTTCTCACCCTACCATCTCTCCCATAGGCGCTTCGAAGAGCGTAATGTGGGTCAGATCAAAACTGTGTATCCCGCGTCGTACCACTTCCGCCAGGAGTGCAATGTCCCCACCTTCAAGGACAGCATCAAGAGATCTGATTACCAACTCACCATCGAGCCCCTGCTGGGCCAGGGTGAGTCTTTGGCAAGGCCCTGGGTGTTCTTGCTCCTCTTGGACTTGTGGCTGAGCTTGGGGTGTTGGCCCTGGGCCTCGGGTTTTTTTTTTTTTTTTTTTTTTTTTTTTAATCTCAGTCGTGGGCTGGGCAGTTGGACGGGCCTGGGCTCACCACGGATTCACCTTACAGAGGCCGGTGGTGCCACCCAGCTCACAGCCACGTGCCTCCTGCAGCGCCGGCAAGTCTTCCGGCAGAACCTGGTGGACCGCGTCAAGGAGCATCACAAGGTTTGTGAGCCTGGGTTTGTGGAGGCAAATACAGCAGGTTCAGTCCCTGCTCTAAGTGGATGGTGGCCTTAATTGCTCTGCTCCCTATTCAAATGCTGTTCTGGCTTCAAATACAAAGGTTCCTCTCGGTCCTTGTTTTAGTGAGGGTTTTACAGCTGTGAACAGACACCATGATCAAGGCAACTCTTAAAAGGACATTTAGTTGGGGCCGGCTTACAGGTTCAGAGATTCAATCCATTATCAAGGTGGGAACATGGCAGCATCCAGGCAGGCATGGTGCAGGAGGAGCTGAGAGTTCTACATCTTCATCTGAAGGCTACTAGCAGAATATTGGCTTCCAGGCAGCTAGGATGAGGATCTTAAAGCCCACACCCACAGTGACACACCCACTCCAACAGGGCCACACCTCCTAACAGTGCCACTCCCTGGACCAAGCATATTCAAACCATCACAGTCCCTTACTATGGTTCTCTTTAAATGTAAGGAGGCTGTAGGCTGAAGCTGGGGCACAGCTGCCTGGAACGCCAAAGCTGTGGAATCCAGGATTACCTCAAGACCCCGAGAAGAGGACGTTTGTATCATTTAGTTAACCATGACCATGCTTAACTAAACACGCCTTTCTTTATGTTATAACTGGCTGTGTCTAGGCACAGAACAGCTGAGTTGATTTTCTAGTTGGAAATATTGAAATGAGTAACCCAACATTCTTTCCTGCAGGCTTTCCTGGCTTCACTGAACCCCCCCATGACCGTGCCAGAAGACCAGTTGACTCGCTGGCACCCGCGCTTCAATGTGGATGAGGTGCCCGATATTGAACCAGCGGAGTTACCCCAGCCTCCTGTCACAGAGAAGCTTACCACTGCCCAGGAAGTGTTGGCCCGTGCCCGGAGCTTGATGACACCCAAGGTGAGGCTCTCTGACTTCTAATTTAATTTCTTTCTCCTCCACGAGTGTGGCAGGAGGGTGGGTTAACAGCTGAGTGCCTCCAGGTTACCTGATCCTTCCTCAGCTAAGGGCACCAAGAAGATGTGGTTTGTATGCACAAGTGCAGCTATCTGGCTGCGTGTGTGTGTGTGTGTGTGTGTGTGTGTGTGTGTGTGTGTGTGTGTTTCTGTGTTTGTGTGTTTGTGTGTATGCTATATGCTACGGTGGGGCCTGTGTAAAGAGCTGCCCCCAAGGCTGGGAAGTTCATGAACCTTTTGTGACCTCTGACCTGTGCCTACCCTACAGATGGAGAAGGCCTTGAGTAACCTGGCCCTGCGCTCAGCTGAGCCCAGTAGTCCTGGGACCTCTAATGTAACACCCCCAGCCACCCCACCAGCCACCCCACCTGCTGCCTCTCCAAGTGCCCTGAAGGGTGTGTCGCAAGCACTGCTGGAGCGTGTAAGTCCTGGGTTCTGGGTGGGGGTCTTGGCGACAGGAGAGGGCTTTCCTTGGTGACCATTTCCTGCTGACCAATCCCTATGCAGATTAGGGCCAAGGAGGTCCAGAAGCAGCTGGCAAAGATGACGAGGTGCCCAGAGCAGGAGCTTCGGCTGCAGCGGTTAGAACGTTTGCCAGAGCTGGCTCGAGTGCTGCGTGGTGTCTTTGTGTCTGAGCGGAAGCCGGCACTCACTATGGAGGTGGTCTGTGCAAGGATGGTGGACAGTTCCCGAGCTGCCCTGAGCCCAGGTTTGTGCAAAGCAAGATGGGGGTGAGGGTGGGCATGGTCATGCTCGCTCTGTTCTTGTCAAGGAGCTGGGCACATTTCTGACCAGGGACAGTTAGCCTGCCATGGTCTTGTTAGCTTCCCCCCAATTCTGCCACTTATTGGCTTGCTCAACCAGGCTTGGAGCATGCATGTGTTGCCTCTGCTGTCCCTTCTCCTGGTGCTTGAACAGTGTCCAGGGACCCCATGGTTCTTGGTTCTGTTTGGATCCACTGTACATAGCAGTGGATAAGCCTTGACAAAGGCCTATTGTGGGGTGTCGGGCACCTGGCTGTGTGAGAGAGCAAGCCGTATAGGCTTAAACCCACAATCCACTTGTGCAGGGGAGATGGAAAAACACCTGTTGCTCCTGGCTGAGGTGCTGCCAGACTGGCTTAGCCTGCATCGAATTCGCACTGATACCTACGTCAAGCTGGACAAAGCTGCTGACTTGGCTGGCCTCACTGCGAGGCTGGCCCACCGTGTCCACACTGAGGGGCTGTGACTTTGAATTCCTTGCCCGATGGATGGCCTGTTTGTTTCATCTGTACACAAAGGCACATAAGCTTCCCTTTCTGCATCACAGGCCCAACGGGGTGCCTGTCGTCAGTATGGGCAACTGTTGTGCCCATGGATCTCATAAAGTGCTGGTGTTAAGTTGGTTCCTGAGGTTTTGGGGTACCCCAGACTCAGCTCCAGGGGAAGTAGACTCTTGGAGAGTAGGGTATGCTGGATGCCCACTCCACAAACTACTCAAGTACTAGGTATGGTCAAGCCCAAGATCAAGGTCCGGATGCAAGCCTAGGCCAGCATAGCCTCGCCTCTACATGCTTCTCCAAGCTGCAAGAGCTCAGAGCCTTAAGAATCAGACAGACCTTGGACTTCTGGCCTGATTTCACAGGACGATGCTCTAAGAGTGAAATCGGGCCATCTGTAAATATGTAAAGTTTGGTTTCTCTTTAAACCTCCTATACTTATATACGGCCCCGCATGCGACTGTTAGTTTTGGCTTTTAATAAAGTCATGTAAGATTTAAATAAATACTGCTGAGATCAAACTGAACCTGTCACTATAAAAGTCTCCTTAAATGGTGTCCTGTTCTAGTTTTTGTAGTTCTGGCTCTCCTGAACTATATAGACCAGGTTGGCCTTGAATTTAAAGAGGTCTGCCTGCCTCCAAAGCACTGGGATTAAAGGTGTACACCACCGTGCCCTGCAACAAAAGAGTGACTGAGCTGGGCACGGTGGTGCACTTTTGATCCCAGCACTCAAGAGGCAGAGATAGGTGGATCTATTAAGTTTGAGGCCAGCTTGGGCTACAAATTGAGTCTAGGATAGCCAGGACTGGTTACATTATTAAGAAACCCTGTCTTGAAAAACAACAGAAAAAAAATATGGTAGCTGTGGGCCCCTGCTTTCATTTGGTCCTAACGGAAAAATAGCCTAGAAAAGCTGCTGGCTACATTTACGTAGTCAGCTGTCTCAGACTTACAGAGGTACTATCTGTTTCCTAGGTAGGGTTTGTGGTTTCTATACAAAGCTGAGCCTGTGGGTTCCCACCTGTTTGAGAAAGTCCACCCACAAAGTGACAGAGCCCCCTGTCCCTGTAATGTCACTCTGGAGGCCACGGAATGTGACCCGTGCAATAAGGTAAGGAGAAGCAGCGTGTGTATCAAAACCGTTTATTGATTTCCAGTGGTGCAGCTCTGTGCTGCTCCAGGGTTTGGCACGTGTACAAAATGCGAGGATCCAGAATGTCCATAGGCATGGCGATCAGCTGACCGACGGAATGAGTGATACATTGACAAAAGGGCAGCTGGTAGCTCACAAAGGTCACTTAGGTGCCCGGGGCCGAGCCACCGTGCAGTGCAGTTAGTTACTGAGGGGTGTGGCTACCTTGCCACCAGCTCCTCAGTCATACTGCAGGAGAGAGAAGAACGGGATAGGTTCTAGCTTCTCCCTGCCCTTCAGGGAGGTCAGCTCCACCAGGCTCACACACTCCACCACCTCTGCCCGTAGCTGGTGCAGCAGCTCACAGGCCGCACACATGGTTCCTGGGGCGGAGGGACAAGGAAAGAGAAGGTATTAAAGCTCTTTGCTGAGTCAGCACCCTGACAGGGTTTGTGTCTTGAGGTGATTCTTACCTCCAGTAGCCAGGAGGTCATCCACAATGACCACTCTCTGCCCGGGTTCTAAGGCATCTCTCTGTATTTCCAGCTCGGCCTGCAGACAGGAAGTAGTGTCAGAGAGTCTAGGCGCCTCCTTAGCCTCGAGCGTTTCCTGGTGGTGTAAACCTGGCCCGATGTCTCAACCTCTCTGAGCCCCCACATTTACTCCTAGATACTGGTAGCAGTGGTTAGATCCTGCCCCTTGCTCTACCCACAGCTCACTTACCTTCCCGTACTCCAGATCATAGGAGGCTGACACGGTGGGGCCCGGCAGCTTCCCGCGCTTCCTGATGAGCACACAGCCCACGCCCAGCTCCTGAGCTAGGGAAGGGCCAAACAGGAAGCCCCTGGAGTCTAGACCTGTTAGGGTAAAAAGGGAAGGGTGTTGGATGGAGCCAAGGGCGTGGGAATCCACAGGCCAAGGTCAGTAATATTGGCTGGGAACACTAGGTCTTGCTGACTATAGGTAGAACACAGATGGCTACTGGGTAGCACCTCAGCCTTGGGGATCTTCCCTGCCTTCTGTACAACTCAGGGCCACCTTTCTTTTCTTTCTTTCTTTTTTTTTTTTTTTTGGTTTTTCGAGACAGGGTTTCTCTGTGTAGCCCTGGCTGTCCTGGAACTCACTCTGTAGACCAGGCTGGCCTCGAACTCAGAAATCCTCCTGCCTCTGCCTCCCAAGTGCTGGGATTAAAGGCGTGCGCCACCACCGCCAGGCCAGGGCCACCTTTCAAATGAAGCATCTGCCCAGGAACATTTTATCTACAGGTCGTTTCCAGGAGGCCTGAGCTGTAGCTGGGAGGATAGATACATGCCCTCATTTTGGGAGCACCGCCAGGGGGTGCCCATAGGAAGAGAAGTGGGCAAAAGTACTGTGGTCCCTGAGCACCTGCCTGGGCCACTCTGTTCTCCGGGATGCTCACCCTCCCTCTGGACACTCCTGGTGGACATTTGCTACCCTAGGGTGTTTCTGAAGGTCATGCATGGAGCCTGGTATAGAGCAGTTGTTCAGTACCAGCTTGTGCGGGAAACAAGAGAAAGGTGCTCTGATGTAGTCCTGGGGATACACAGCCCCTAAAGCTACCAGGCTTGAGGTCTACCCGGGCACACCCAAGTCTGTCCCAAGGTTACCTCATCTCTTAATATCTAGCTCATCTCAGAGGCTACCCCTAAGCAAGGATGTCCATCATCTGGAGGTTCCAGGGCCTCCTAGCCTGCTGTCAGGGTGCTGGCCAGCCTTGTGCCCTAAAAAAGGACTGGTTCTGGACACAAGGACAGAGCAGAGTTCATCTCTAGGAATAAGCACCGAGGGTAGATGCCTTAGGGTACCTAGCAGGGGAGGGAGACTCTGTAGTCATCCAGGGTGAGCAAGCGATCAAGGCAGGGAGGAAACAAGGAGGGAGGGTCAAAGGTTGAAGAAAGAAGGGATGGGTGTGGGTAGGCGGTGGATGACAGGAAGGGAAAAAAAGATGGGGGCCTGGACCGTGGGGGATGAGTACGGCCTAACAAGGCCACTCGCCTGCAATGTAGTCGATCTTGCCGCCGTGCGTGGACTTCACGTGACTGGCCAGGAGGCGGATGGCAGCTCGGAAGGAGTCCGGGTCTTTCAAGAGGGGCGAGATATCCCTGGAAACAAGGACAGGATAGTGACCCGCGTGAGGCCGGGCAGAGGCCCCGCAAGATCCCGGAGACTGCCCCTGAGAGTAGGGCGCCAACGCCTCGCCGGCTCGTGACCCCACCTGAACAGCACGCCCGGGATGGGGAAGTCGGGGAAGCTGCGGATGCGCCGCGCCACCAGCTGCAACTCAGGTTCGGACATGGCCGCGTGCGTGGAAGAGGAAGGGAGGAGGTGGGGTATCAGCAGGCTAGGGTCACGTCAATCCGGGGAACAAGGGCGGGGCATCCTCGATGGGCGGGACTTCTGGGTACAGGGAGGTTAGCACGAGGGGCGGGATGGGTGGGGCTGACAGTGAGAGGAGTGGCCTCTGCGAGGTTGGGTATGCGGCCTGAGTCAGGAAGTGAAATATTAACTTGAATCTTAGGTGACAGCAGATGAAAACCTGGGGTTAAATTTCTTGGGCTGCCTAAACACAAGTATCCCTACCTCAAAGATATATGAGTGGAAAAGGGATGTGCGTCTTGTCACTCTTTTTTTTTTTTTTTTTTTTTTGGTTTTTCGAGACAGGGTTTCTCTGTGTAGTCCTGGCTGTCCTGGAACTCACTCTGTAGACCAGGCTGGCCTTGAACTCAGAAATCCGCCTGCCTCTGCATCCCAAGTGCTGGGATTAAAGGCGTGCGCCACCACCACCCGGCAACGCCTTGTCACTCTTTTCTTTTTTTTTCTTGGTCTTGCCTCCGCACGCCTTTCTAGTCCTGCTTTTCCCCAGGGCCAGCCTTCTGGCAGGGACGGGTCTTGCCCAGGTCCCCTGATATAGTTTAGCCTCCCATCCCTTCGTTCGCTGTACTGTGCTCCAGCAGTGGAAGGGGCCTGGGATTCAGCCCCTGCTATCCTGGAATTAGCCAGGAAGGGAGTTGGATAGTCCCGGGTCCAGAAGTGGGAGGGCATTGTGTGTGGGCTAGAGTGGAGGGGTAAAGCAGGGTAGCACTGTGGGGTAAGGAATGCCTACTCTGAGGCTAGAGACCCTCCCTTCGTTTTGGAGTAGGGATCAGAAAATCCAGATAGCCAGAGACAGAACTGGGATCTACCTACCCAGAACAGTACCTGGGTCTACAGGTAATGGTGTGGAAGACTGTCCTCTGAGTATAATGGCCATCATCATCTTCAGTGCAGTTATAATTACTCAGAAGACAGCCTCCAGACTGGCCCATCCTTCATCAAAGGAGAGGGTGTGGGGCAGGTCCAGTGGATTCCAACCATTCCTTCCTGGAGCGTCCCTGTGAGCTGCAATTCTTCCATCTGAGGTCTCTGGAGGTATAGAACACACACACACACACACACACACGTACACACGTGCATGTGCACACATACACACACACATACATATTGGGTGCTTTGGTGGTCATTCATGTTTTTATAAGCAATGAACTCATTGGATGCAATGGTTACTTTAGGCTGTCACTGGAATCTTATCTGGGGCATATGTTTCTGTCTCCCCCGGGAAAGTTCATGCAACAGGTACATGGGCATCTAACACACAGTCTCCCTTCTCATAATCTCTATTTTAAAAACCAGGATTGGTGGTTGTGATGGCACACGCCTTTAATCCCAGCACTCGATCAGGAGGCAGGCAGATCTCTGAGTTCAAGGCCAGCCTGGTCTACACAGTGAGTTCACGGGAGAGCCAGGGCTACACAGAGAAACCTTGTCTCAAAACAAACACAAACAAACAAACAATCCAAAAATAAAGCTGACACACCTGTTCCTTTACTCTTGCTCTCAGTCTCTTCATTGTCCAACCTTACAATTCAGCTTTGGCGTCACAATTACTGCACAGATGTGAGAGCTTGTTCATGATGGGCAACTCCCATGAGCCTTCAGAGAAAGGATCTTGGAGATTGTGTGGAGCACAGAACAGGTGGCCCCGTACTGCACTGAGCCTGAACCAGAAATTTAGGATACCATCTTCCTATCTCCATGGGGCAGTGGCAGATGTCACCTTGACTGGAAAATGTGCTACCTTTGTCTTTTGCTTAGTGGGGAAGAGGTAGGGCGGCTCAGGGGGTTGGCCTGGGGATGAAGACTGATGGCCAGGCAGATGGCGATGGAGGCCCCCTCCTCCATGCTCCAATCAGACAGCCCTTGGCATCTCCCTGAAATCTTCACTTTTGTCTCCGACACACCAAGGTTGAAATGTATGCAGGGACAGTGAGGAGGCACAGTGACAGCGTCAGACCCTGGGCTGGAGCACGGATGGTGGGTGACCAAGGCCACCTGGGGTAGGTGAGCCGCTTCTTTTTCAGGAGTCAGTTGGCAAGATGGGCTGCATTGCTAAAGAGTGGACTCCAGGGTCAGGGGCTCCAGGATGGGCAGTCTTGGAGCCTTGCTATTGGTTGCAGGGGCCATCCGTCCAGGAATGGGTGGGCAGAGGGCAGCGGGTCTCTTCCATCCATCATTCCCAAGGCTAAGGCCTTCCAGGCACTTGGAGGGCTGGCTGGAGATTCTGGTCTTGGCTAATGGGCCCAGAAACACTTCTCAGGGACAGACTCAGGAGGTGTCAGACACTTTCCTAGTTTTTCACAGCCTGGGGGTGCCCAATTCTGAGAAATGAAATTTAAGAAAATGAACTGCAGTTAGTCAGGCTTTTCTGGTCTGGGAACAATGAACATGATGTGGACCTCCCACCTCACCCACCCACTTGGCTGCAGGGCAGAGATACCCCTATCTCCATGCCTTCTAGAATCCTAGGAATGTGGAGCCCCAGGTCCTACTTTAAACCACAGCCCAGGCAGAAAGAGGGTGGGTGGGGCTGCAACTGGCAAGCAAGTAGCAAGGAAAGTGAAGCCCAGTAAGCCAAGCCTCAGGGCAGAACTTCGCCTACCAGCCTACATCTCAGGCAGCTTCCAAGTAGGGGAAGCCAGGAGAAAGAAACTGCCAGACAACTGAAAGTCTAGGAGTTAAGCACATTCTCTGGTAGTCAGGGAGAGAGGGGCCATGCCTAGGCCATAAAGGAGCTGAATTTCCAAGTGGCCGGCCTGGCTTTTTTTTTTTTCACCCTCCTCAATTGAAACAAAGGCACACTAGCTTAAGATGAAGGTTTTGTTCTCCCAGTAGCAGACTCCTGCTGATGGGATGGGTTTAGCAAGATCAAGGCCTGCTCAGGACATGCTACGCCTAGTTCTGGGCCAATCAGACATCCTAGTTTCCTTCAAACTGACCAACCCTTAAATGATTCAGAGACTTTAAAATCTTCTGTGTGTCTGCTACATGTGTTTCCTCACCCCCAATAAATGCCTTTCTTCAGCTGCTGATTCTGTGTGGCCCTCGAGATTTCCCCGCTGCCTCTGCCTCTGCCTGTTGCACTCCAGATTTTTCCTGCCTTTTAATTATTTAACTGGCAGAGAAAGTGAAGGCGACTGTTAGCCTGCACTACAGCGTGGCTGCAGCCTGGAGGGGACCAGCAATGCCCAACCCTGAGGAAACCTGGCAGTCTAAGAACGAGCCCCCTGATTTACCACTCTCATTTAGAGCTCAGAATACTAGTATTGTCTGGGACTATCCCCTGAGCCAAACTGCTGCTGCCATCTTTATGAGTTTATCTAGTCTTATTTGCAAAAAGGTCATCGCAGCTTGGTTTGTTGGCTATTGACTCTCCTTAAGGGCTGCCGTGAGAATCAGGGAACTCTCACCTGATTATCCAGCCATCCTCCTAGTCACAGGTACACACTTCTGCCCTAATTACAGGAAGTCTTGGGGCCCTGGGGAGGGGCTAGAGTACACAGGTGGGAGAGGACAAGGGGAGGGGAGTCATCCCTGCTGGCTACAGGCCTTCCAGCATGGGCGCTTTAAGTGCCCCCTCCTCCATGCTCCAGCCTGTAACTCTTCACGCACTGTCCCATAAGGAAGCCTATGAATTCTTTGGTTCCCCAGAGTAAACATTGATGGACTGGACCTCTGATGGTTATTGGGACCTGAGAAGGAGAGGTAGACGTTTACATCTCCCCATGGGAAGGAGTTTAGCAATAACTAGCAACACAGGCATAGTCTGTGAACATCGTGAAGCTGATCCCAGTGGGATCCTCAGAGGAGGCTGTGCCCAACTAAGTCCTGAACAAGGCTACTCACCCTCCAGCATCCTCAGTGTTAGTAGGATGCTGTACATTTTACTCCCACACTTCCCAGAACAATGAATACCCTTGCCAGGCTGAGCTGCATGTGGACAGGGAGGCAAGGTGTCCTCAAAACTGGATGAGACCAACGTCTAATATGGGCAGCAGTAACCAAGCACAGGCAAGCCCCAGAATATACAGACCACTCACCATGACAGCCTGGTCACACACATTGAGCTGGGGCTGTCCAGGGACCAAGGACTCTTGGTGCTGCTCCACAACCTGGGTGGTCCTGCTGAGGGCGTCCTGGTATTCATCACTGGCGAAGCTGGAGAGAAGGCGGCTCTGGTTATAAGGCTCTTGTGTCCAGGGCCAATCAGCTCCTGGCAGGCAGATGGCCTAGATGTTCAGGAGGCTCGCAGATGTTCTAGGACATAAAGTGGTCTAGCCTGGAAAGCCTGAGCCCTTGAGCTGATCTCTAGAGATGGGAAGAGCAAGGACAGTAGTCTGAAGCCAGAGTGGGCTATGGGCTCCCACCTGGTGACCCTTGAGCCTTCCTGGATGGCTGTGGGCAGCTCTCCTGCTTGTCACACTCTGCCAGGGGGAGGGAAATGGGGACCTAGGAAGTGGAGCTGTGGCAGAAAGGCTCCTGGTACTGCCAATGTGTGTAAAGAGAACCCAGGGTGTGGCTAGGACACTCAGGGTCCTGCCGACTGGGGCCTCGCTGTGGGGACCGCCCACCACAGCATTAGGTACTAGTTTGAAACGTGTATGCATATGATATGTGATTTTTACCTTAGCAGGGCCTGTCTTATGTTAAGAGGCAGGTAAGGTTGGAGAGATGACAATGCCTAAACCCACAGGCGCTTGTGGCATTTCGACTAATTTTTCACTAAGAAAACATGTTTTTGCTTTTTTTGAGACAGGGTTTTTTCTCTGTAGCCCAGGCTGGCCTTGAACTCAGAGATCTGCTTGCCTCTGCCTCTGAAGTACTGAGATTAAAGGCATGTGCCACCACCGCCCAGCTAGAAGACATGTCAATGGATACACTACGAAGTTGGCATATAATCAACCTCTGTACTGTCACCAACTGTGGTACCATGAAGCTGCAGTGGCATCTATACGTTAGGCTCCTGGGAACCAGTTATGTCCTAGTCCAGCCCCTGGAGACTTCAACCTGGCTTCTGTCACCAGAGCTTTCTGTCCACACAGATGGAGTATCTTGAGATACACACAGGACAGGAGCACACGATGAATTCCTTGTTGGTCTGGCTGGATTTTCAAAGGCTTGCCTCTGCTCACAACCCCCAGCCCTATGTGGTGCCTCTCTGTGCTAGCCTACATGGGCTCTTCTCCCCGTGTACTGCCATGTTCATGGCCTGTTGTTAACTTCAAGACAAGTCTTGGCATTCCAAAATCCCTGCAGGCTCTGTGGCCAAATACATCCATTGTCCTCCGGTCAGCTAGTGCTGAGGACTGTGTCCCAAGGCTCCTGGTCTGTGACTGTCACTTGGCCATGTGAGAGGGTCCGTACAGGGAAGCAAGAGGCAGCGGAGTTATTCATAGACCATCTTCATGGGGACGTTCTCTCCAGAAAGTCACCTGTCTTTCCTTGTGAGAGGCATGTTTTTGGACTAGGAAGTGACTTTAGGGTAGGGGCTGGATAGCTGCTGCGGGGGTGGAACTCACAGCCTTCACGGAGTCTGGCTACCTCTAGGAAGTGAACAGGTCCGGGGCAGAGGCATCTGGGATGAGCAACTCCCCAAGGACCCAGACTGCTGAGCACAAGCTGGATGTGGGTGAGCAGAGCTGGCGTCACTGAGAGGCACTATGATCTTTGGGCAGACCCTGAGGGCATGAGGCCAGCGGTGGGGTGGCAAATCACACCGGCACATAGCTCAAAGGACAGCCCTGCCCATCAACCCTGCAGCCCACCACCCCATGCCACAGGAACTCCTTTGGTTTGTGACAACATTTATGTCCTAGTGGGCCTTGAGGAAACACCAGTCTCTGCCCAAGGGAAGGGAGAGGAAGCTCTTCACAGCCACATTTGGTGGCCAGAAGGTTAAAGTCAGGGTTTTTCGGGGCCACGCTTCCTCTAGAGGACCTGAGAGGCTCCTTCCTGCCTGGTCCAGCCTTTTGGCTTATTTCCGCCTTTTCTTTAAGCAGACTTTCCCCTTGGTGTCTGTGTCCTTTCTTCTCTCAGAATAATGCCCCACCCCTATCCACGATGACCCCACTGTCACCTTGATCTCAATGGTATCTGTAAGACCATATTTCCAAAAGCGTGTCTTCTGAGGTGCTGGAGACGCACCTCAGACTCATGCAGAACGTAGGAGCAGCCTCTGGGAGCTCTCTGTTGTCTCAAAGCCCTCTCTGTGTCCCATTAGCAAGTCCTGGCCTGTCACTGAGCAGAAGGCTGTGTTTTCTAACCTGGCAGAAATGCTACAGGACACAGAACTTGTATTGCAAGACCCAAGGCACCTATCCTCCTGCTAGGGGAGCCGTGTTAGCCTCCTGAGAGCCAGGGTGAACTGGGCTCAAGCCAGCTGAGGACTGTTAGTAGATCTGGACTTGGGTGGATGTGATGCCAGTCACTCACTGGTCGTGGATGCTGTGAATAGGGGAAGCTAGGAGGGATGCAGGGATAGAACCCTGCAATAACTCACCAGTGTTGGTCGTTGTGGTTAGCCAGGTATAATGACTTTTGAGTTCAAAGTCTCCTGCCCAGTGGAGGCCACTAGGCACCCTCAGCTTCAGGGTACTGGTCATTGTCTGAAGGAGTTTACTCCAGAATCTGGGATCCAGTCCTTGGAGATCCTCACCCCCAGTCTTTCCCTCTTGTCAGACCCAGGGCTAGCTGGTAAGGATGGATATATCCTATGCCTGACTCCCTTGCCCTTAGCTGTCCCTGAAGGTAGCTTAAAGTATAGAACCCATTGCTGGGGCTGTCGATGAACTGGATCCAGAAGGGGGGGGGGTGAGAGGCAACCAGGAAGAGAAAGCAGGAGAGCTCCCAGAGAGCAAGGCAGCCATGCCTAAGGTAGAGATGGAAGTTTCTGAGAGCCTTGCTTAGGCACCCGGGGTTCAGGTTCCATGTCTGTGTTTTTCATCTCCTCATGAAGGCATCCATCCCCGGTGAGACCAGAGGAGCGACTCCACGGAAGGCAGAGCACCCAGACGTGGTTCTCACCTGTGGCCTGTCTGACCTGTATCTTCTCTGCAGTGGAGTTTGAGGCAGGGCTTTGTGTAGCCCAGGCCGACTTCAAACTCACGACATTCCTACTTCTGTCTCCTAATGCTGAGTTACAGCCTAGCTGCCCAGACTACTATAAAGAAACCTTAGGGAGACGCCCCTAGGGAGAAAGAAACCCCTGCCTCACCTGAGTGGGAATCTCTCGCCTGGGTCACGTCCCAGGTGGAAGATCAGGGGTAACTCCGTGTGTTCTTCCTGGGTGTGGGTTGTGACTCCTGAAACATTCTGCCCGGGGCAGAAGTCAATGCCCTGCAATGAGAGGCACAGAGAGTAAGTGAGCAGCCCGGAGCTAGAAGCCCATGCCACAGAGATGCCCTGCTAGTCCTGCTTCTCATACATCCCCCACACCCGGTACTGCGGTATCCGCTGGGGAGTGAACATGAGTCGGGTAGAGCATAGCCACCTCCTGGCTGAGAGAGAAAGCTTCAGACGGAGAGCTGCTCTGCAGCTCACTTTGGGCGTCTCCCTAACGTTTCTTTATAATAGTCTGGGCAGCTAGGCTGTAACTCAGCATTAGGAGATAGAGGCAATGTCATGAGTTTGAAGTCAGTCTGAGCTACACAAGACCCTGCCTCAAAACAAGTGAAACAGTCTGGACAGTCTAACGCTTTGATTTTGACCCTAAAGCCCTCTCAGCATGTGGCCAGAGAGAACCCTGGGCCTCTCATAAGGTGATGGATGAGTCAGGGTGAGTCACTAGGCCAAGACAGGAAGAAGGACCTTTTGCTTGAAAGCTGAGAGAACACAGACCCAGAGCTGAACGTGAGAGCTGGAGGCAAGGGACAAAACAGCCGTGAACATCAGGCTCAAGGGACGGTCACAGGCTGTGTTATCATGACCACGGCATTCAGACGTACAGGGTCCACACGCAGCCAGTCCCTGCAGTCTTCTCAGCTTGGCGGCTGCAGCTACCTCTCGGGGTGCAGCCTGACTCCATCACAATGGGTCCTGTGTACAAACTTGTCCTTTGCCCTTGATCTGCCCTACCAGATCTCTCTGCTTACTCCTTGGGGTGGACTGATGAAGGAATGGAGAATGCCCCTAATCACGACTCCAACAGTCCCGGACGGGAGCCGTGACTCAGGTGCCCTAGTGTCAGCCACCTCGTCAATGGGAGACCTTACTGTAGGGTCTGTTTACATTTGATAAGCAGTGTGGTTCACTAAGCACATGTCTGTAACACCTTGTAGAACACCCCTGTGATGGACAGCTGGTCGGTGTAGCACTTTACAGTCTATAAAACAGGGAGGCCATAGACTATGAAGTTCCAATTTGCACAGAGCTGCAGCGCCAAGTTGGGGACTAAAAGGACAGGTTACATTATAGTCAAAGTGGGTTCCAGAATCTGGGCCTCCTAGAGTGCCCTGCCAGGGGACAAACACAACGCACAGCAGGAAACTACCACAGTTAGCAGGAAAATACCAAACAGTTAGTGGAGAAGTCTAGATGGAACTCGTAAATTGTAATTTGGATGCAAATCAAATAAGCTATTTAATTAAGATCCCACTAATTGGTCTAGGGTTTCTCTTACAACTGTTGTTGTCTGAGTGCCTCACCCTCAGGGCTCTGCAGGAAAGTCAGCCTGCTTCATCTTCCCCACAGAGCCGGACCCTGGCCTGGCTCTGCATGCACAGCGGGATGGGGACAGGCAGGCTGCTAGAAATCACGTGCTGACTTTGGAGAGGACGACACAACCCTCAGATTGACTCGCTCTCCCAAGAGATGAAAGTTCAGATATAGCAGCTGAGGCCTCCATCTTAGGTCTGAAGCTAGAATCTGAGGTTGTTAAGACAACACCAGGAATCCAGGAGTGAAGGCAAAAGACCTGGGTGTTCTCTCACGCCTGAAGCAAACCCCAGCTGGGGCAGATTGTAGCCTTTGTCTTTAAAAACCGCCCTTATCTGGGCCTCAGTGCTGAATCTGACCAAGGGAACTGACCGACAGCTGCAGTTTTCGAGAAAAAGCTCGGCTAATTACAACTCAGTAGTTCAGGTGATCTCGTCTTGGTGTTTTCTATCTCTTTAACAGGATCTGCTCTCCTCACTCCATGGATGCTGCAGAGACCCCTTTCAACACGGGCAGTGTGGTGTGGCCCCTGGACCAGGTGCCTGCCCTGTCTGACTCCTGTCCAGTGATGGATTACAGTGTGGAAGTGTAGGCACCAGCCACACCATTTCTCCCCCAGCTTGCTTTTTGGTCACGGTGTTTTATCACAGCAATAGAAACCCTCAAAGGACACTGTCTCTGAGGCATGGCAGACGAAAGTTTAGGATGGCCCTCAGGCAGCCCGGCTCAGAAAGGATGGGCAAAGCAGGGGGCATGGACACTGTCCTAGGCTGCGTCAAACTTCCAAACCAGGCACCGAGGAGTCAGTGCCTTTGAGTCATAGCCACACGTCCACCGCGGTGTGCACTGTTCACTTGCCCACACATACCCAGTGCAGCCTGGCATTCTGCCCAGCCCAGAGCCCTGCCTAGCTGGAGCCTCCTGAGCTGAGACATTTGCAGTTTGCTTCCTCGTTTGTTCAGAATGTTCTAGCATTTAGCTTTTCATTAAGTGATTTTCTTCCCTATTAAGGCACATTAGAAAGTTTTCATGTGCTTAAGGACCTTACAGAGCCTGAGGGGGTGGGGGAGGTAGGACCATCAGCTTGCAGGACACAGGACTAAGGCAGCCTCACATGGGCCGAGGGGCTAGCAGAGGCCTAGGCTGTGTGCCCTGTGGCACTTCACCTTCAGACCTTGAGCAGACACAGGATGTAGATACTGATGTCCCCAGCTGCGGCCATCAGCATCTGGGCCTGGGCAGGCCACCACTGAGGCTGTCAGCCTGGGATGGAGCAAGAGAAGAGTGCTGAGTAGAGCCTTCGAGGCATGGGAGACAGTGAAGCCCTCTGCCTGAACCTGGACTTTGTGCTCTCTGAAGACCACCTATAAAGGCGGGACATCCCAGGAGAGAGTCTTTGCCCCCAGCAGGATACCACTCATATAACCCTAGAATTTTCCAGAGCCCACGTGCCCAATCTCTACATCTGGACATGAAAACTAAGAATGGGCGGGACCCATAGGGCCACACAAGGGAGGGAGGCTGTGGGGGCAATGGTGCCTCCCTTGATGGTAGCTGAGAGACAGATTCAACCTAGTTCTCCAGCGGTCTCTCTTCCCAGAGGGGCTGTATCCAGGGGTCTGTACCTGTCTGAACTCCTCCCAGGAGTTGGTCCAAGTCCAGAGGTGCGCTTTGTGCTGGCCAACAGTGACTGCCATCAGTGCGCTGCCACGGTAATAAAATATGGGCCTGTTGTGTTGAGGAGAGAAAGAGTGAAGACCAAGTCTGTGTGCTTACACGTGGAGCTTTTGACTGGGGAGTGGTGAGCTGCCCATACCTCCAGGTTGGTATCAGCTGATACTTTAAAGATGTGCTAAGGCCACAGAGTACAAAACTAGGGGGGAACTGGGGTGTGTGGCTCAGGAAAATGATTCCCTGGCACACATGAAGTCCTGGGGTCCTACTTGGCCCGATGTGTGTGATAACCAACAAGGCTGCAGGAACTGACCTGAGTCATGCCCTGGCTGGCCCTGGCTCTTGTTGAGGCAAAGCCAGGCCCTAGGAAATGGGGCTGACAAAGGAGTTGAGTTGCTAACAGTGAGATCCCCTTCTTGGAAGTGGGTCTGGAACTAGGAAAAGCCAACACTTGCTGGAAGGACACCTCCCATCCCGAAGTCTTAAGGTGCTTTCCTAAGAGTCAGGGTTTCCCAGTGCCCTGATGGGCCTGGACTGGTCCCTTTCCCAGGTCCACCTATAGGATTCAGGTTCCATCTTGTCTCCCCATGCTCCAGCATCTCCCCTGCTTCCTTTCATATGGTCATAGCTAGCCAGTGAGGAAGTTATAGCCTGTGCAGGAAGTTCTAGCTCTGGACTCCATCATGAGGCACTGAGACAAGGGGGCGGGACTAGGGGTGGAACAGATATTGTCTAGTACCAACCTGTCCATCATCTGGCCCTGGAGCATGGTGGGGAGGAGGTCAAGCCCATCAATCATCCTGTCGCTGGGGGGCTTCAGGCCTGCAAGGGACAGGCTGGTGGTGAAGAGATCCATGGTGCTTCCCAGCTGGTGGCTGACCTGAAATGGATGGGGTAATCTTTGAGACACCCCATCCTGACCAGATGGTGTTCGGGGGCTGGAGCCTGGAGTGGTGAGCACCCGATTCTCCTCCTCTAGGTATGCAAACATGCACTAACGCTCCAACACTTACACCTGCCACATGCCATGGGGGGGGGGCACAGCCAGGGTTAAGGGGAGTCATGGGGCTGGTAGGTGGCAGATGGGACTTAAACTGAATGTCTGACCCCAGAGTCAGGTCACTCTCATGTCTCACTGCCCCTACCATATATGGATCAGCTGCTATAGCTAGACCTGGAATGCTACAGCTCCTCCTCCTCTTTTTCCTCCTTCTCTTCCTCATCCTCTTCTTCCTCCTCCTCTTCCATCTCCTCCCACAGAGACACACAAGGGTCTCACCTCTCAAGGTTGAGGGGTCTTTTGTGGGCTCTGCCTCCTCTGGAACAGTGAGTTCCTTCACTGGCTCGCTTACCCCCAATAACCTCTCAGTGCCGCTGTGCTGGGGACCAAAGTGTGCTCATCTCTTTCCCTTGACCTCTGTGGCTTGATGGTCAGTGTGGGGTGAGCACAGTCCCGAGAAGATACATCTGTGGTCCTCTAGGAAGACATGACTCCACAGCAGCCTGTCAGGACCTCAGCTGGAGTTCAGTTTAGATAGACCTCTCTTACTGCTCCTTGCTTGGCCCTCATTCAACTGTGCCAGCTGGAGATCTTGTTGAATAAGACTTGAACTTGACCAGACCCTGCTAAGGCTCGCTGACCCCTCCCTCCCTCCCTCCATGTGGAAACCCCTTATTGTCCTTGCCTAACTCAGTCACATTTCACTTGTATCCTGATGGGGGTTGGGGAGGAGGCAGTTTCTAAAGATAAAATGGCCTTGTCTGGACAAACAGCCTCAGGAGAGACTCTTGCAATCTGCATGCACTCTCTGCAGTAGAGCCTGTTTCCTCATTCCCAGACCCCACACCCTCCCCCCCCCCCTTTTTTTTTTTTTTTTTTTTTTTTTGTTGTTGTTGTTGTTGTTTTTTCGAGACAGGGTTTCTCTGTGTAGTCCTGACAGTCCTGGACTCACTCTGTAGACCAGGCTGGCCTCGAACTCAGAAATCCACCTGCCTCTGCCTCCCAAGTGCTGGGATTAAAGGCGTGAGCCACCACCGCCCGGCCCACCCTCCCCCTTTAAAAGATCGTAGCCAGCTCCCCCAGCCCCTGCAGGCCTCTCTTTCCCATGGCAAAGTGTCCATCTTTCACGGTTTGAAATAAGCGGTCTCATCTGTCGAGGCCGCTGAGACTCTCGTCTCCTCACTCCCTGCCCTGACATCTAACAGATATGACCCTTACCATGTAATGAAGGTCCCTGTCTGACATGGCTGTTCTTCTAGAGAGCCTGCTTGGGAATAGGGCATTCTTGTAGGTGCATGCTCTAACCTACCTATGGTATCAGGGGAAAAACAGAGGCCTTCTGAGGCCTTTGTGGGGGTACGGAGAACTTTCTGAATGGCTCATGGCCTCTTCCGGGTAGTTCCCTCCAGAAAAGAGGAAAGGGGAAGGAAGGGAGTGTGTTGCATGACTGAGGTGATTGGAAGGAGGGGGTCTGACTGCCACTGCATGCACCTGAGTGCACACAAGCTGCTTGTGTGTCTGATAGCAGGAGGACGCTGTCAGCTCCTTTGAGATGAAGCTGGATCAAAGGCTGCAATTACATACAGCTGCTGCCAGGTGCAGCATCAGCGTCTGCTTCAAGGTAGACACGTCAGGGTGTTTAAGTAAGGATCTCAGTTATCACAGAGCACAGACCGAATCCCAGTTTGTGGGGAACACAGTGGAAAGGAAGCCGTAGCCCTGGAGCATTGCTCCTCTTTCCTCAGAAGGCAAGGGAGGTGTGAAACCTCCCTTCTCAGCTGGTGCCTCCTGAGGGTACCCGGCAGGAAGAGCTACAGAAGCAGATGCTTTGAACCCAGGGGACATAAGCAGAGTACGTTAGGCATCCTGGGTCTGTGAGAGCTTTGCCAGTGCCAGGTCAGGGGCGTAACCCGGGACTGGATATGGTTCCTCATGGGAAGGACACAGAGGCCATGCCAAGTGTCCCTTCCCAGGAACACCTCATGTATGTCCCATTTCTCACCCAGTGACAACACAGCTACATGAGGACTGGCAGAGATGGCACCGGGACTTGAAGAGCAGGTTCAGCTGTGGGCCAGGTCCCTTTCCTAAGGGTCAGATGGTGGTGGCCAGTCTGAGTGTACACTACTATCCCACTAGCCATGCTTCGTCTACATGTGATGTGTTTACTGCCACAGGCGCTCTGTTCTGTAGAGGGAGCTGGCCAGATGACAGGCAGGCCTGGTCAACCAACTGGGAGAGCCACCAGCCTACAAGGCTCTGGGGATTAGTGTGTCCTGGGAGTCCTAGGCAGAGGGTAGGTAATAAGGGGCAGAGGCTCAGTCAGGTCTAGTTTAGAAGCTC
The DNA here is from genome assembly GCF_011762505.2 of Arvicanthis niloticus. NCBI lineage: Eukaryota > Metazoa > Chordata > Mammalia > Rodentia > Muridae > Arvicanthis > Arvicanthis niloticus. The sequence continues at coordinate 48,382,164 of NC_047675.1, forward strand.
GATACTGAGGGCAGGTCCCAGTTGTTGCTGGGGACACATAGAGATTGTCCAGAGCATGGTGGTAGGGGTGCAGGTCCCATGGATGGTTGGTTGCAGTTCTGCCCTCGTGGCTGGCAGGCTGGACAGGTGAGCTCTCTGGGCTTCCCTTTCCAGACATGTGCAGTTAGAAGGAAGGGTAAGGACCATGGCGGGCAGAATGACAGCCGCCAGGGACATCTATCTGCATTACCATCCCTGCACTTTGTGGCTCTAGGATCCCACTAATGGGGACGTAAGAGAGAAGGAGGGATTAAGGATGTGCTTCAACTGGCCTGTACTGCCCATGAGAGCCAGTAGTCACAGCAGACAAATGGAGAAGCAGAGGGTGGAATTAAGGAGAAGGGGGAAGGCTAGCCTAGCACTTAGCTCCAGAGGCCAAGAGCTAAGGAACAGATCTGTCCCAGACTCTCTGAGGAGCCAGCCCCATGACTTGTCACAGAGGCCAGTAGATCCCCACTCCTGACTGTTAGAGCCAGCTATTCTGTCCAGCCCCAAGTATATGAGCGGAAGATTCACCATTGCAGGGTAAACCGAGGAACCCAGAGGGAGACGCTGTCTCCAAGATCACTGGGGAAAGAGACCAGCCGAGGAGCAGTGACGTAAAGGTTCCTCTCAGTATCAAGCACTTAGTGTGCTGACTACGGTGGATTCTTAGACAAGGGGTGACCTACTTGGGGCCAGGGCTTGGGGTTGAGGGTGCTGTCTCGCATGAAGGTGGCCAGACTAAGGCCTCAGAAGAATACACACTACACCCACCTGAGGCCCCATTTCTAGTCTTTGCTACAAAGACATCAGGGTTCCATCTAGGGTCGCAGCTGTACCTTGTAGTAAATCTATAGAACATGGGCAGTCAATTGACACAGAAGCCTCCTTATCACCTGGGCACAGACACCAATGCCCCTGAGACCTTGTAGCAGACACATCTTCAGTGTGGCATGGTGACTTACCTGGCCTGCAGCAATGTGCCCTGGCCACCATGCGATCGCAGGCTCCCTCATCCCGCCTTCAAATGTAGTCTGCTTCCCACACAGGAAGGGACCGTTGCTGCCACCTGAGGATGAGAGTCACCACCCATCAGCCTAAGATGTCAGGGCCCAGAGCTCTCCCCAGGGTGTAAACCATCAGCCTGGGAGCACATAGGGAGAGAGCCATGGCTCCAGCTGTATATGTAGGGGAGGATGGCCTTGTCGGGCACGGGTGGGAGAGGAGATCCTTGGTCCTGTGAAGGCTGGATGCCCCAGTGTGGGGGAATTCGAGGGCAGGAAGGTGGGAGTGGGTGGGTGGGGGCACATCCTCATAGAAGCAGGAGGAGGGGGGATGGGATAGGGGGTTTCTGGGTAGGGGTAGGGGAAATGGGGATAATATCTGAAATGTAAATAAAATATCCAATAAAAAAAAAAAAGAGATGTCAGGGCCCAGGCCCTCTGGGAGATCAGACACACAGCCCTCCTCGCTGGCAAGTGGCCTGTCCTGACTTCTGAACTCTTTGTTAGGCGCATTTGAGTCCTGAGGTCATGACAGAGACAAAGAACCAGGAGGATGAGCTCAGGTTGCAGACAGGAGTCAGGAACCCTGGGCGGCTCTGACCCAGGCAGCTCAGATGCTCTGGCTGCCGCTTTCCAAAGAGAACAGAAAATTCTTGCCTCACTAAAGCCACCAGCCCAGGAGGAGCCACTGCTCAGAAACAAGAAACAGCCGCAGAAGCCCCTTCCTGTCACAGGCCACAGAGACTTATTGATGCTTTCAGTTAGTGCTCTTAGAAGCTAATATTCACAGGCACCATGTACTGGGGAGGGTCCTACGTAAAATGTGGCCTCCCCAGATGCCCTCTGGACTTTACCCAGTGTGTAGGGCAGGGCACACAGCTGTGTGGCCTACCCCAGATGCCCTCTGGACTTTACTCAGTGTGTAGGGCAGGGCACACAGCTGTGTGGCCTCCCCAGATGCCCTCTGGACTTTACTCAGTGTGTAGGGCAGGGCACACAGCTGTGTGGCCTCCCCAGATGCCCTCTGGACTTTACTCAGTGTGTAGGGCAGGGCACACAGCTGTGTGGCCTCCCCAGATGCCCTCTGGACTTTACTCAGTGTGTAGGGCAGGGCACACAGCTGTGTGGCCTCCCCAGATGCCCTCTGGACTTACTCAGTGTGTAAGGGAGGGTACACAGCTGGAGTTTGAAGCCACTAGGTCCTAAACGAGCTTGTGGGGAAACTATCAGGGATAAAACTCCTTTCTGTCTCAATCCTAGACACCACGAGCAAGAATTCCCAGGGTCTTGGAGCCAGGTGGGCCTGTTCCATAGAGACAGATGTCATGGTACGAGCTGCTGAGGCTCCAATTCAGGCCCCCAAGACACAGGGACAGGGAGGAGCAAAGCATTTCCTAGTGAAAAGTCAAAAACAGAACTCTCATCCCATGGAAATGACAGTCACTGTGCCCTGTGGCTTCCGTGGAACCCCGCCTCTTCTCTGTATGCAGCAGACACAGCAGCATGGAAAGACATCAGATCAGAAGCCCAGAAGCTCTGTTCACCCCAATCCCGAGCCAGCCTAACTGTGCCAATAAGAAACAGGCATGGGTACCAGTAAGGAGATCTGCAGGTAGCAGGAGATCTGTGTCGGGGGGAAGATACCTGGGCTGAAGACGACCGTATTCTATTTCTACTTCTTAAGATAGGTATGAGCATATGGGGCTTTAATTAGTTTTTTAAAAATGTTTTAAAATCGAGCTGGAGAGATGGCTCAGTAGTTAAGAGCACCATCTGCTCTTCAGAAGGTCCTGAGTTCAATTCCCAGCAACCACATGGTGGCTCACAGCCATCTGTAATGGGATCCAATGCCCTCTTCTGGTATGTCTGAAGGCAGTGATAGTGTACTCACATAAATAAAATAAATAAATCTTTAAAGAAACGTTTTAAAATCAAACTCTGACAAGTTTTGTTGAAGAAAACCTTTCGTGGTTTGCTTTGCATCAATCTGTTCAGGCTTGATCAGTGGTAGCATGGGTCAATGCTAGCCAGCGTACATACTCCACGGTATTTTCCGCTTTGAAATAATTGAACTGCATATTAGAAATTTGAACTGATGCCCAGATTAATATTATTGCCGCTATGGTGGTGGACACCAGTTTTGGTCAACGTGGCATAATATTTATTCTCTTTCCGATTTCCTCAAAGCTGCGCAGTTGTGGTGAGAACCAGTTTCTGTTTGCCCTGTCTGATCATCTTCAGACTCCGCTTGTATCCTAGCCTGCACACTTCACTTTTTATAGCCTAGAGCTGACAGACTCCAGAGACTTTCTGCCATCATTTATATGGCTGCCATCTTCTACCTTAGATGCAGGATGGCCTCTGACCTACTACACAGGAGAGCAGGTGCCAAGACCTTGAGGTAATTGTTAGAAATGATACCATTTCCCTCTGCCAGGCACCTTCCTACCCTGAGAGTTGGCCAAATAGGTAGCAGTTGAGCTTCTGGGAGGTGATGGGGTCCTGCTCTTTTCTCTGAGATGTATGTGGAAAGCTTGCCTAAGAACTAAGCCTGCCCTTCGAGGCCAGCCTGGTCTACAGAGTGAGTTCCAGGACAGCCAGGGCTACACAGAAAAACCCTGTCTCGAAAAAACAAAAAACAAAACAACAACAACAACAAAAGAACTAAGCCTGCCCATAGAGCTGGGCAAGGAGAGCCTCCAGGTCAGCCTGGCTAGACTTGGTCTTTTCTATTACCAAACAGCTGTTCTTTGGTTTATGAAGGCTGTACTGGGATTGTTCACCTGAAACAAGGAAGCCCCAGGGCACTGGGTATAGGATTGACTGAGTCACCTGAGGTATCAGAGCCTAGGCTGCCTAAGGGCGGGACAGGCTGCGGAGATTACTGGGCCCTCAGCCTTGACAGGGAACCTTGGATTGACTGCTGAGCATCATGGGTAACTGTCTCGGATTCACCCATTGGACGGCTCCCAAGGATGAAGGTGTTATTCCTGCCATCTGTGTAGCAGCCAAACCGCTGTACCCAAGAACCACCAGGTGTTCTGCCAAAGCCCTGACTGCCAGTCTCCTGTAGCCTGGGGCTGCTGGAAACTCTGGCTTCTTGCAGGTAAGGATCTTCCTGAGACATTTCCTCCCTCCTGACACTTGCCTTTTCTTTCTTCCAGAAGATTCAAAATCGCAAACACACGCCAGGCCCGAGTCAGCAGGGTCAAGACCTTGCTGCTGCATACTCTATTCTGGGAGGTCTGGGAGTCACTTTCTAGCCAGTAACCTGGGGCCGGAGGATAGGAAACAGAACTTACCTTCTTTGGGAGCAGAAATGAGGGCTGCACCGTTATCAGATGTGAAGAAGACAAATGTGTTCTTACTGATGCCCAAGTTCTGCAGAAGGCTCAGGATCTTTCCAACACTGTCATCTATTTCCCGAACAGCATCGCCATACCTGCAGGGAAAGATGGCACTCTACCAGGCAGACAAGGGCATGAGTGTGACCCAAACACTAATCTTGTCACTCCAGAGATGACCAGTGGGGCAGCTAGCTGCTTCTCAGGGGAAGTTCTGGCTCAGTACAAACGGTTCATTGCCAACAATGCGGACATAAGTACCCCTTCATCGATGATCTTGGGCTGGAGGAGGTTTCAAAGGCAATGATGCTTTGTATCTTTCTTTTATGGTGGTGGGGATTGAACCCAGCCTCATGTGTCAGCATCTCCACCATCGGAAAGAATCCCAGCTGCTTTGGACTTTCCACAATGGCCCAGACCAGCTACACGATGATCCTCAGTATAACTGAAGGCCTCCGTGGGGGTTACGACTCACCGCCCTCGAAGGCTGGTACCCAAGAACTGTTTTGAGGCATACACCGGTGCATGCGTGGCGTCGATAGCCCAGTAGAGGAAGAAGGGACTCTGCCTTGCATGTTGTGTCCGGATGAAGTCCAGAGCTTCCTGTGGAAAAGGCCTCCATTCTCCTCTGCTGCAGGCCAATTCATCCCCCAGCCTCCCCAGCTTCCTCCTCCTGGCTCCTTGCCTCGCCCAGCCCACTCAGCCTTACTTGTAAGTAGAGTTGGGTGAGGTTAGCTTCCCCGGTCTTCAGGTTAATTGGGAACTCTTCATAAAATCTGAAAGCAAAAACCAAGTATCAGAATTTAGTCAAGAAAGCACCTTCCTTCCTCGATTTCACTGAAAAGTCAGGGATGTTCCATGTGAAGCATGCCCAGCTCCTGGGTGATGATCCTGTCTGAGGTGACAAGGCCACGATGACCCCAGCATGTCAGATGAGTGTAGAACAAGTTGGTATGTGTGCTGCAGAGACGAGACAAGGTCAGGAGGTGTAGCTGAGTGTATGCATGTGTGCATATATGTATATAGGTACACATGTAAGTGCAGGTGTTCGTGCAGTAGGTGCACATGTATGTACATGTATGTAGGATGGGGGACAATATCCTTTGAGCTGGGTCTCTCTCTCTTATTAATGTTTTTGAGACAGGGACTTACTGTATAGCTCTGGCTAGCCTGGAACTCACTATGTAAAGCAGGCCACGATGGCCACGATGGTCTCTAACTCACAGAGATCTGCCTGCTTTGTCTCCTAAGTACTAGGATTAAAGGGGTGTGTTGCCATGCTGGGCCAGAGTCTTTTGTTGGCTTTGAGCTCACCAATTAGACTCGTGGGCTAGTGAACCTCAGGGAATCCTCCTGTCTCAGCCTCCCCAGAACTGGAATTACAAAGACATGCCATCCTGTCCAGCTTTTTACACCAGCACCAACGACAGGACTAAGGTCCCTGTGTTGTGAAGCTTCATCAACTGAACCATCCTCCCAGCTCCAGAGGCTGCTTTGTGAGAGGTGAAGACGTCCTATAGCCTGCTGAGGGGTACATGTCACTGGGCACCCCAAAGGCCCCTCAATAGCTCCTGAAGATAGAACGCACTCAGTTTTAAGAGGGCAATGCTTGGCTCCCCTCCTGACTAGGACCTCTTCTCACGATGACAGTGGCAGTCCCTGGAGTGGCTCTCACATCAGTTTAGCTTCACAGTCTGTTTCTGTGTGCAGCTCATAAGCCAACTTAGTGTTGAGGATGACAGCTACTCCACCAAGAGGGCACACAGGTCCTAGACCCCCCGAAATACAAAGCTATGACCACATCTTAGATACAGGAGGTCCTCTGAGTCACATGTTTGAAAGGAATCGATGACTATGGACTGGTTAGAAACAGCCTCAGGTGAGTCTCATGAGGTCCTTGGGCAAAATGGCCTAGGAAACAGAGCTCTCGCTCTCTCCACATAGGATGCCAGCGGGTCATTCAAGGACATCAGCACTGTTCCTCAGCAAATACCCAAGGCCAAGGACAGAAGTGACAGCCACGGGGATGGGGCAGGGGGGAAGGGAAGGGGCTGTCTGTTACCTGCCGACCATCTCCCAGTCCCTGTACACAGGGATGTTGGGCTTCACCTTGTTGTCATACGGTCCGAAGTGACAGTTGGGGGATCCAAACCACTCATCGAATCCATGCTTCAGGGGGTGGAACTGGGGTCTGTGACCCAGATGCCTAGAAACAGGAACCAAGACACTTCAGCGATCCCTTCACTGGGGACATTCTAACGTTCTGATCAGCAACAATCCATCACTCTCAGCTTTACTAAGCACAGGAGCGGCAAGCTCATCACGGTCTGGATGCACCGAGACACCAAAGGATAAAACTTCACATTACGAGGGAGCACAGGAGCCCATCTGTATGCTCCAGACAATGACAGCACCTAGAGCTTCAGGCACATCCAAGGGCATCCAGGCATGACTTAGAGTATTTCAGCAGAGCAGAGTGTCCTGGCAAAGCTACGGGCTTCTGGGCACAGCTGAGGGTGTCTCAGCGCAACCAAAGGCATCTGGGCACGAGACCTAAGAGTTTAGCGATCCTTCAGGATTCTGGAAGGATGGACCTGAAGGATGGTTGCACGGGGAGAAATCTCCCGGATGCCTTGACACCAGCTGGACTCAGATGCCCATCTCGGCTCTCTCCAGGCTCCAGTAGCTTCCTTCTGGACACTCTAGCCTTTATCCTCAGGGACACTCTAAGGTCCTCGGGTTTCTAGCCAGGTAGCTCACAGCTCCGTTTCTTACATGAACTCAGAGCATTCTGCCAGCTAAGGGGAGCTCACCAGGGAGGAGGTTGGATGGGAAGGCGACACACTGGTGTGGGGCTGTACTCTTGTCCTCAGCGTCTAGGGCATGGACTGATATGGGAGTGAGAACAGAATACAGCAGCGTGCCTACTCTGATGATAGTACAAGCTGTTTGGAGAGTGAGGCTCGCCTGCCCTGAGGGGCCCACAGAATAAAGCTTCACAGGGTAAATGTCTTTAGGCAAAGCCACAGGACCCCTGTGTGAGGCCCTACCCTCCTTCTACCTCCACACCCCATGCCAGCCAGGCACTACCCCATGCTTTCCCATCCTGCCTCCTTTCCTTTCAGAGACACTTAGCTGCATGCCCTCCATCCACTAGTAGCCAGAGGGCTGCTATCCCAACTCCAGCTCCTAGCATCGGTGGTTGGCAGACCCAGGGTATCCCTGAAGCAGGGCCTGTCCTTCCTGGGAACTCCAGCTCCCACCTGTTCTTCAGAGTACACGTTAGACTACACCGACTCTAAACCCTGCTGTGTGCCATTATCCCCTAGCCTGGGACCCGGAACTGTTTATCTGTATTGTATACCCCCCAACACACACACACACACACACACACACACACACACAGAGTAAGCCTTTTTTTCAGGCACAGCTTTCAACGTAGCATCCCTGAGGTGGAGTAACTTGGGATAGGCTATCATGGATGAAGGGCTTCAGGGCTTCAGGGCGGCCCTGGGCAGAGTGTGCAGACCCAAGGTCACCATGTGCTCATTCTATAGGTAGAATTAAGGGACAGGAGAGAAGTCTTGGGAGGTGAACTGTCTGGTCAGTAGCACTCTACCTGCTCTTCAGGGAAGAATGTCTGCCTAGGACTCGGTTTCCTCACTTGGGGAGACTGGCACAGCATGGCTGGCTCTGCATGCTTGGTCTGCCTGATGGCTGCACACAGAAAACCTGTAGAGCTATCCTCTGACTTCACACAGTCTCTAACCTCTCCTTTGAGGCCAGGGCCTCCATTTCAGATATGCTTGCAGGCCCACAGCGAGGCACTCTAAACATGGAAGGGCAGACGGGAAGACCCCTGTGCCCCTGTCCAGTGTCCTGAAGCCTGTTTTAGGGGAAGGATCACTAATGTCCTGCCTGAAAACGGTTGTAGGTCTGTGCACTTGGTACTAATGGCGGCGGTTGGCACTAACCAGGAGGCGAGCAGGACTGGGGAGTAGGCTGGCCGTCTTTTGAGATTTGTGTTCCAGCCTCACTTGCCCGCTTTGGCTGCTGGCAGATTATGCAGTCGACTTACAGGAGTCTAGGCTCGTCTGAGTAGGACCCTGTCAGGAAGATGAGGTCTGCGTGAAGGAAGCAGGGCAGTCCTGGCTGCAGCCCATATCACTGGACTAAACCCTGCTCATAGGGGACCAACTGAAACTCTCCCTGCAGCCTGAGCCTGGACTCACTGCCAGCCCCTGCTCACTGTGTCTCTCTCAGAGTTCAGTGCGGCTGCCTCTCTTGGTCACCTCTTTTCTATCAGAATTCATCCAGGAAGAGCAGTAGCCCTGCAGAAACTCTGTTCCTGCTTAGCTCTGCCCACCCAGTCACTGATAGCAGGAAGCTAAGGACTTGGCAGAACTGTCAGGCAAGACACAGGAATCTCTGGTTACCCTGGGACCTCCAGCTCTTTGCTCTCCCTTGGCTGCCAGGGTTTCCTAGACTCTCTTGCCACCTGCTTGGGGGTCTGTGCAGGAGAGGAGGTGCCTCTTGCCTGTCAGCTCTTCTCTGCCACATCCCATGTTATAGCTAGGTTCCCTTTTTTGCTCGAAAGGTGACAGGTGTTTCTTAGGTAGCCTCTGGGTCCCCTGATTTCCTGATATCAGGTTCTCTAGCCCTGTCACTGGTAACAGACTCAGAGACTATCTGCAGGGGAGCCATGAGCGGTGACAATAGATACAGAGGAGACTGGGGAGGGTATCCTGAGGGAAGGGGCCTGCTCGGCTTTAGGCTAGGGAGAGTTCCATAAGGGGATCATGGGACGTTGCAGGAGTGAAGGCGATAACTGTCAGGGCTGGAAACCAGCCACAGGGCAGCAAAAGCACCTATCCACCTAACTGTTTCATCCCACAGATGCAACTGTCCACTGCTCCCCTGCATCTGCTCAGCCGCTTCTTTATGGCTTAGCCCTCCGGCAGCCAGCAAACTGTCTCATCAGTGTGCAACAGTGTGGCTGGCTCATTTGGCGCCATTTTACTGGGCATGGCTGGGGCAGATAGGCAGAAAGCATGGTGGAAAGGAACGGGTGGGGCAGAGATGGCTGAGTGCTTGCTCAACATCCTGTTGAGACAGCTCTCCTGGAGGCCGGTGTCTCAACCTCCTGCTAGTGTCTCAACCTCCTGCTGGACTTGAGATCATGATTGTTTAGTTTAATTTTAGTTAGGTGAGACAGGGCCTCACGGTGTAGCTTTGGGTGGCCTGGAGCTTGCTATGTAGATCAGGATGACCTCAAAAATGGCCTCGAACTCAGAGGCCTGCCTGTGCCTGCCTCCCGAGGGCTGGGGTTAAAGATGTGCGCTCCTCAAGTTCCTCACTTCAGACACCAAGTTCTTCTTCTTCTTCTTCTTTTTTAATTTTAAAAAAGGTATATTTATTTATTTATTTTTTTATGTGCATGGATGTTTTACCTGCATGCACATCTGTGTACTATGTGTGTGCCTGAAATACCCAGTTCCTAAAAGCTCCCTGCTGACATTATAGTCGGGTGCTATCTATAATCTCAGCCTGTGGAAGACTCAGGCAGTGGATCATGAACCCCCAAATCAGCTTGAGACCTCACCTCAGAGAACAAAAAAAAAAAACTCCCTACAAAAATCTAAACGGACCTAGAATTGAGACTCGACTCCTCTCAAGAGGGAGGTGAGGACTCACCACTTGCCCACGATCTTGCTGGTATAGCCTGCTTTCTTCAGGAGCTCCGGCAGGAGGTGTTCTGAGTCAGGGATCCCGCCCACAATCTCCTGAGGTGTGTAAGCTGGAAGAACAAGTACCACATCTCTGTAATGGATACACACACCGCCCCATTAAGGCAGACATGCAGAACCATGGTCACAGTCGGGACACTTCCCAGGATGTTCCCAAGGACCTTCCCAGTCAGCACCAGCATGGTGGGGATGGTATTATGGTGCCTCCACTCTGACCTGTCTCTCATGTCTCCAGCCTGATTTGCCATGCGACATCATACTGTTCCCCACAGGCTATGCTCCTGGTTCTTTCCATGTTCCCTTTCTTTGAGGCCACTTGAAATCCCACTTTATCTGGGACCCTATCCTGAGAGACCCTGGCCAAGATCTTGACCTTGTTTCTAGAACTTCCCTGCCCTGACCTAAAACCCCATAGCTTTCCCAGTGGAGTAGGAGTCACGCCAGGCAGTGCCCCAGGAGCAGGTCAAGGGTGGTGGTGGGTATGTGGTATACCTGAGGGGCCTCAGCACCGGTGTGGTTCTCATTGGGACAATTCAGGGAGGAAGTCTGTGACATGGGATCTGCACTGTGGTACTTAGTTCTGCCTTAGGCTGTCTTTATTCACCACCCTAGGGCCCAACCCTCTCACATGAAGGCCTAAGACACCAGCTTTCCCTATTGTAGACAGAGGTACCTGCAGGGCCATGTGGGGTGAGGTGGGGTAGGGAGGCATACCATTCCTTGCATGCGCATTGGTTGTGTAGAAGCCATTGCGAATGGGCAGCCGTCCTGTGAGCAGGGCTGCCCTAGCTACAGAGAAGGATAAAAACAGACAGTGAAACAAATCCTTTAGGAGCCTCAGACAGCTCTGCAGCACCTCCCGTGTGCACAGCTCCTGGGATGGGTCTGTCCTGAATGCATCAGGTTGACACTAAGCTGCTGTGTCTCTTGGGTTTTATTTCTCTGTGTAGCCCTGGCTGTCCTAGAACTCACTCTGTAGACCAGGCTGGCCTTGAATTCAGAGATCTGCCTGCCTCTGCCTCCTGAGTGCTGGGATTAAAGGTGTGCGCCACCACTGCCCAGCTGTTGTGTTTCAATCCCTCTAGCCTCTGTACGCTGAGCCCCGGCACTGGGAGATGGCACAGTGACCTGAGGGTGACAGAGGGTACATAGCTGAGTTCTGCTACTCAGCTCTGCTCCTGGGACAACCACAAGACTGTAGGTCGCACGACCTGCCTCCTACTGCCCGCTCATCATATCTACTGTTGTTCTTCCATAATGTCAGCACTTCTGTAACACCAGTATAGTAGGAGGAACATTCCCTGGGAAGAGGACATGGCCTCACTGCCTCCCCACAACATCCGTGTCTTGTGACCAGGAAGTGCAGACAACCCTCTGCAGTTCTAGGAAGACAGACACGAGTCTTCCTTTGGGGCAGAGTGACCTTTGCATTCTGGGAGGCAAACAGCAGAAGCTAGGGCAGGCTATTGCCCTTAAAGGGTCTTAATAAGCTTCAAACTCATGCTGGCCAGAGGACTCAGAGTCAGGAGCCAGTATCATCAGTGACAAAGGCCTCATTCCACCTGCATCCTTCCTGGCACCTGAGAAATGCTGTCCTACCTAGAGCAGGGCTGGAGGGACAGGCGTGCCAGACTGTGCTGACTGACTAGGGGTCCCAAGAGTGGGGTTGGGAAGCAGCAGCAACTTACATGGTGAGCACAAAGGGTTGGCAGAATAGAAGCTTGGGAAAAGCATCCCTTCTGCAGCCATCCGGTCTAAATTTGGGGTCTCTCTGGAAGGTTCTCCATTCACACCCAGGTCACCCCACCCCATCTGCAGGGAAGATCAAAGAGATGAGGAGAGGACCCTTTCCACAAATGGTTCTTTTGTGACAAGGAAGAGCCACAGGGCTCACCCAAACCCTGGCAGCTTCCAAGAGCTGCTCCAGGGCCTACTTGGAACTTGTTGGCTCGCACCTCTGTATCAGTTTGACCACCATCTAGAATGGTATCCGTGTTTGCTTTCCTCCCCAGCTGAGATCAACCTCTGTATACTCCTAGAGTCTTGGTATCTAAGAATACATGTCTATTTTCAACATAAAGCTGTTATGCAAATTTCAAAAGCAAGTGCTGAGGTTCCTCTGAAAGCAGAGCTTAGAGCCACATGGCCTGGCAGCCTGGCTCAGTGTGCCTCGCAGAACTGAAACTCATGCTCCGTGACTTCACGAGTGCCCCTGGCAATCTGTTCTAAACAACAAGGGCTAGATCTGGTCCACAGAGACCACAGGAGCTGAGGAGTCAAGGGGAATCCAGAGCAAGATCTCAGTGAAAGAGGGAGGTGGTGTTTTGCATGAATCAAGGTACCTATAAATACAGGGTAGGTGCAGGAAACCGCTCTCTCCAGGGTGGGGATACCCAGTGCTCAGAGGGCAACGTCCCACAATAGGCTTCCTGAGGATGGCAGTCCAGAGGCTTGCTTCTACCCCTTGTTTAACCCATTCCTTACTACAAACATGTTCTCTTCCACCCTCCAGTCATCCAGAGTTAAAGAATCAACCTACAGAACCCACAGTATAAGAGGTGTATTCTGTGAATTTTATTTCAATTAAGAACAAGGGGGTGGGGTGGCACATGCCTTCAATCTCAGCTCTTCTGAGGAAGAGGCAGTGGTAGGCGCATCTGAGTATGTCTTGAGGAATAACTAATCACATTCCATGCTGCAAGGCAGGGCTTGCCATGTGAGTTGGGAGGGGGCAAGGGATTGCACATATACTCTAACTAGGCTATACTTTTACAAACTGGCTGTAGAATCTTTTGCAAGTCAATGTGACTGGCAGGTGAATAGGTCTTGTACTGTTCAGTGTACTAGCTTTGGGAACCCACCCCCTGGTCTACAATGGCAGCTTCTCAGGTGACACAGTCATAGCCACTGGAAACTGGTGAGAGTCATGAAGCCAGCATAGCTGTTGGACACTGGGCACAGCTCCAGCAAAGCTGCGACCCTGGCCTTTCTGTCTCTCGCTTTTGGGTTCTGGACACAGTTCCAGCAAAGCCGTGACCCTGGCCTTTCTGTCTCTCACTTTTGGGTTTTGGTCCCTGCATGTTGCACTCTTGACTTCCTGCATTGTGACTCACTTTATATCTTTTCCTGAGAAAAATTATGTCTGAGTCTTTTTAGGAAAGTCCTAAAACCAACTTTATGTGGCCACTCTTGGGAAGCCTTCCTTATGCCCTGGAGATCATTAAGCACAGAGAAGCACAAAGCTGGATGAGGTCATTACTCCGGGATTGTTTTAGGGGTATCTGCTCCTGAGCAGACTCAAACTACAATTGGTGCAGAGTAAACAGAGGCAAATGGCAAACTATGAATCTGACAAACAGACTCAAGGTCTGTTTTCATTCCAGGCTTAGGCTCTCTGAACATATGGTTTAAAGATAGGGGGTCCTACAGGGTATACCCTGGAGGAATCAAACTCAGTTAAATAAGACATATTGACTAAAATAAACCTTTCCTACTTTCAGCATAGATGCTGAAACATATACTAAAAGAAGTTAGGAAGTAGTGTTTGCTATTCATAAAAAGATGGGTCCAGATGTTTTCGGTTTGTCTGGAGTGCTTTAAAACTACCAACACAAGGAAGCTGGAGAGATGGCTCAGTGGTTAAGAACACTGGCTGTTCTTCCAGAGTACCCAGGTTCAGTTCCCAGCACCCACATGGCAGCTTGCAACTGTCTGTGACTATACTTCCAGGGGATCTGACACCCTCTCACCTATGCATATAAAAATGAAATAAAATGATAATAATAAAAAAAATCCTACAAGCACTGCCAGCTTATTATAAGCAGGTTGTCATATAATAACAAACATGTCTGCCTTGGAGGAAACATTCTTTAGATTGTTTCTATTGGAGTTATAGGGTCTGGGGCTGGAGAGATGGCTCAGCAATTGAGAGCACTGGCTGCTCTTCCAGAGGTCCTGAGTTCAATTCCCAGCAACCACATGGTGGCTCACAACCATCTGTAATGGGATCTGATGCCCTCTTCTGGTGTGTCTGAAGACAGTGACAGCCAGGCGGTGGTGGCACGCCTTTAATCCCAGCACTTGGGAGGCAGAGGCAGGTGGATTTCTGAGTTCGAGGCCAGCCTGGTCTACAGAGTGAGTTCCAGGACAGCCAGGGCTACACAGAGAAACCCTGTCTCAAAAAACCAAAAAAAAAAAAAAAAAAAAAAAAAAAAAGACAGTGACAGTGTACTCACATACATTAAATAAATAGATAGATTTAAAAAGATAAAATCTATTCTGTTTATATTTTCTAATTGTAACTAAACTTGTAATCCTGGACGTGTTATAAATAATCAAACACATAATCTGTACTTTTTCGATACTCATTAGTCTGCTTTTGTTCTTATATAAGTAAAAAAAGCCCCTGATTGCTAGTCAGAGTAGCTAAATTTCCCTGACCATGGCCTGACTCCCTCCCTCCTCTGACCTCTTCTGACTCCTTCTTTCCTCTGCAGGCAGCCTGAGAAGCAACCCATCCCCCCCCCCAAGGCACTCAGGGAACAGGGTTTACCTAAAACATGTCCCCTGGACACTCATGATGTGACCAGAGCAGGACGGTGCCATGGCCAACCAATCTAAATCCTTCAAAACCAGTGGCAATCCTTCAAGAACTTAAGCTTGACACAGTCAGACAGTGCCAAGCCTGGAGCCGGGAGCCATGCCATCCTAGGTAAGCCAGACACACATAAACACAAGCACCTGTTGCAGATAGAGGGCAGAAGGGCCAGGTTTGTAGAGAGGGCACTAGTTTGGAGGCTCCTGGGCTGTTGAGGCTCCACCTTTTTATCTGCCACCTAGGGAGCATCTCAGGACTTTTCTCACCTTGTGGTATCCCTGCCTCTCCTGGCACAGGCAACCTGGAGTAGGTCAAGTATAAGCCCAGAATGCCTCCCTACCCAGTGTTCTTTCTTTTTTCTTTCTTTCTTTCTTTCTTTTTTTTTTTTTTTTTTTTTTTTGATTTTTTGAGACAGGGTTTCTCTGTGTAGCCCTGGCTGTCCTGGAACTCACTCTGTAGACCAGGCTGGCCTCGAACTCAGAAATCCGCCTGCCTCTGCCTCCCAAGTGCTGGGATTAAAGGCGTGCGCCACCACCACCAGGCTCCCAGTGTTCTTTCAAGAGATGGGCTCATCTGCCGTGTTGGACAGTCTGGGATATTCTCCCCTCCTTATGCTTGGCC
The DNA here is from genome assembly GCF_011762505.2 of Arvicanthis niloticus. Classification (NCBI taxonomy): domain Eukaryota; kingdom Metazoa; phylum Chordata; class Mammalia; order Rodentia; family Muridae; genus Arvicanthis; species Arvicanthis niloticus. The sequence goes on from NC_047675.1 coordinate 48,397,498, forward strand.
CAGAAATAGGTCCAAGTCAGCAAAAGCCATTGTTCCACTAAGATTGCTGACAGTAGTCTAGGTGAGCTGGGAGTTGCCCAGGGCTGTCATGAGCTGTCATGGGGCTCCTGGGGGTCAGCTTACAGATAGCAGCTTTATGAAGGGGAAGCCTGGGGCCTACTTGCTTTAAGACAGAGCACCCTGTTGTCTAGGTGGTCGAGCCAGGGATTCCCAGGTCTGCTGGTTAACTGAGTTCCTTTCCTATCATTTGTATCAAAAGTCTCTATATAACAAGACTCAGATTTTATAGAATGTTCTGGAATTCAGGTCCAAAAAACCCTCCTGCCACAGCCCCAGGGTATCTGGAAGTTGGTGGTGGTGGTTCCTAGTCAACCACCTTCAGGTAAACTGATCGTTGCTACTCACATTCTGTTACCTAAAACCTCTCTACTCACCTGGGGCTGCCCAATGGAAGTGCACTGTGAGCCTTACATGTGACTATATTTTCTAGTCATCACATCAGAAAAGCAGTTAGGTCTTTAGGTGTGGTGGTTCATGCTTGTAATCCCAGCACTGGGGAGGCTAAGGCAGGAGGATTACCTTGAGTTTGAGGCCAGTTTGGGCTACAGAGTGAGTTTCAGGCTAGCCAACACTACCTAACAAGATCAAACCAGACAAAACAAAAAGTAAGAACTCAAAGATGAAGGCTAAGAGACCATTTACTTAACTCGATTATCCAAAATCTGTCAGTCAGCATTCTTCAGTAGTCTCAGGGAGTGTCAGAGACCTCTCCTCACAGGCTGTCATTTGGAAAAGAGCAGAAAACTGACAGACAAGTCTGTAGTCAGTACTGTACTTCTGGATCAAACACACCAGTGGAAACAAACAAACCAAGCCAGTGTGATTTGGCTCTAAAAGGACTTAATACTGAAAGGTTTTATATATATATATATATATATATATATATATATATATATATATAAAATCTGTCTCCCTCTCTGTCTCTCTATATATACATGTATATACATATATATGTATATATATATATATATATATATATATATATATATATATATATTCAGTAGTGCTCATTACTGTGCAAAGTCTGCTATCAGCAACCAGGACAGGAGTCTGAGGAGCCAGACATCCAGAGAGTGAACATAGAAGCTGGAAAGAGTTTTCATGGTGGTGAGACTTATGTACAGGACTTTTTAGGTATATATTTTTCTTCCTAATAAAGAACCACTTACCTGCCGGGCGGTGGTGGCGCACGCCTTTAATCCCAGCACTTGGGAGGCAGAGGCAGGCGGATTTCTGAGTTCGAAGCCAGCCTGGTCTACAGAGTGAGTTCCAGGACAGCCAGGGCTACACAGAGAAACCCTGTCTCAAAAAACCAAAAAAAAAAAAAAAAAAAAAACCACTTACCTAATATTTATCAAGTGGGATGTTTACTTTCTTTTTTTCCTACTAAGTCTCTAAAATCCCAACGTATTTCCCATACATAGCACCACTCTGTTCCGATGGGGCTGCAGACTTTTTGTGTGGATCGGCACTGGTCTGAAGGTCCTATGGGGGGCTGCTTTGGCTATTAATTAGACTCTGCAGGTATTAGCCTCTGATTTGTTCCAAATCATCCTGAACTGGATGTGACTCTGATTCTAACAATAGCTGACAGGTGCCACTCCATAGCGTGTGTCTCAGGGCACGGGGGCTGGCAGGCTGAATCTGGGAGGAAGACAGGTCCAGTCCAGTTTGAATAGTTCTACCTGATCTAGTGTTCTATGCGACTAATTTCTAAGCTTTCATGTCACTTCAGGGAGACAGATCCCTCAGATAGGGACGCTGAGGGAGCTCTGCCCCAGGGCAGAATTCATAAATGACCACAGACTGCACACCTGTCTCTCCGCCCCCTGGTGACATTCCATGCCTGACTTTGCTCAGAGTTCCCCCAGAGGTCAGGCTGGAGGTAGGCACGGAGCAGGGCCACCTGTTGAGGGGAGGCGAATGTCAGTCCCCTCCCGGGAGGGGAAGTAGGGGGAAAAGGGCCTCCCTGAACACCTACCCCCACTGCGGAAACAGTGAGAGATGCGACACTCAGGTCCGGGCCTGGGTGAACAGTGGTTCATCCGCTGAGTGGCTGCCCTGTGTCTTCCGTGTCCCCACCCCCACCCCGCCCCCGCCGCTCGGCCCCACTTACATCGTCCATGAGCAGTAGCACAATGTTGGGGGGCTGCGGAGCACCTGCGGCCGAGAGTCCTAGAGCACTCAGTACCAGCAGCAGCTGCTGGGCCCTGATCACTGTGGTACAGGGCGCCATAGCAAACCAAGCTCCCCCTGGAGAGCCAAGACCCAGTCCCAAGCCCGCCCGGGTTCCGTCTGGACTGTAGGACGGGCCCTGGCTGCAGAATGAGAGGAGGGGCAGGGCCAAGGGAAAAGAGGAAAAAGGTGGGGCCTAGACCACCTGAGTGACAAGAAGAGTGGGCTGGGCCTTACGGGAAAGGGGCGGGACCAAGGCCGGACCTGAGGGGTAGGGCGGAGCCATAGTAAAGAGAGGCGGGGTCTGAGCCAAAGCGGGAGGGGGAGTGGGCGGGGCCTTCCCCACATCGGGTCACATGACGCGGCGCACAGCCTGCCAATATGGCGGTGTGCATCGCGGTGATCGCCAAGGAGGTGCGTGTGAAGCTGCGAGTGGCGGGCGGCCGGCGGCGGGTGGCGGGTGGCGGGAGGCGGGTGGCGGGTGGTGGGCGTCTTTCCAGACATGCTCTCGATCTTCTCAACCCTGAGCTCCCAAGCCTTCAGCCAGGTTCTATGATCCGGATCCTTCCTGCCCGCTCTCGCTGACAGCTGACAGCCGTCCGCCGCCAGCTTGCAGGCCTCGGCCTCCAGGTTTCCAGAGCTACCCGGAAGCTTAGCCGGTAGCTGCAGCCTTCCACCCTTCGTTCTGCGCGTTCTTTTCACGGCCTCAGCTGCCTTCCGCGTCCGGTCTTTCTGCCCCGCCTTCCAGACTGTCCCCTGGCTGCCCAGCCGGTGCTATTTAAATATAAGCCTGGCGCGGCTCGAGTTAGCCTAGAATCCTAGTGCTTTGCTTTGCTTTAGAATAGTTCCTTTCATGCCTTTTGCACCCTACTTCTCCAACCACTGCGAAGACCTGCAAACCTCCAGACAGCATCCGTTTCCGCTTTGTATCTTCTCTTCCCAACTGTCATCTCCTTGTTGCCGATGTATATTCATTTCCTTCTGGAAAGCTGATTATGGATGCTAAGACAGCTCCAGAGGTCCACAATATCCTGTCGCATGAAGGCTGTATCCTACTAGACTTTCCCATGAGACCTGCCATTAGGGATTTCATGCTGAGAAGCTGTCAGTACGAAAGAGGGAGTTACACCCCCAATAATCCCATCAAAATCAAAACACAATTAAAAAGGCAGCTGCCGCTTTGATAAGCTCACGAGGAAGTCCAATGTCTGTGCTGAAGTGTCCTGATTTGGAGACTTATTCAGTTACAGTAGGCCAGATGATTTCTGGACATAGTGAACAGTGGATGAGGGAGACCAGGAGTGAAGCTTTTGACTGTGGACTTGGGATGGTCATATGTGTGGAGGTGGAGATTTGAGCTGAGGCTCAAAGCCCTGAGGAGCAGACTGCTGGCCTAGTGTGGCACATTAAGAAATAGCTAGTGTCTCTGGTGTTGGGATGACACTATGGGGTGAGTTGGTGGTGAAGGCAGAGGTGATCCTAGGACGAGGACTGTCAGGGAATGCCCTTAGGCTGTGTTAAAGTTAGCACTCTGGGCTCATTTCTGCTCACCTCCTGCCCCTGTGCATTTGCCTCTACTGCTTCCACCCTCTCTTCTCCTTCCTTTCCGTCTTCTTCTTCCTCTTCCTTTCTGGTACAGGTGAGAGAACTAGGGCTTAATGCTGTGACTCAAGCACTCCACCACTGAGCTACATCTCTGGTACTGGGAATTGGACTTAGTGCCCTGTGCATGTCGGGCAAGTGCCACGCCATCCAGTTATAATATCTCTAGTCCACTCTCTGCAGATGGCATACCATCCTCCTTAGGTTATGTTATGTTCCTGAAGGCAGCCTGCCACCATGCATCAAGCAGTGGATCTTAGAGAAGTCGAGTCGTTGGCAGGCTGAGAGCACACCTTAGGAGTGCTTTTTTTTAGAGCCAGAACTCACTCGGTGGGTCGCCGTCTCTTCTTGCAGAATTACCCTCTGTACATCCGAAGCACTCCCATGGAGAATGAACTCAAGTTTCACTACATGGTGCACACGTCTCTGGATGTCGTGGACGAGAAGATCTCTGCCATGGGGAAAGCACTGGTGGACCAGAGGGAGCTGTACCTAGGCCTGCTCTACCCAACTGAGGACTACAAGGTGTATCCACCACTGCTTAGCCCTCAGCCCACACTCAGAGCGGGGTCTGGGAGGAAACACTGGCAAAGAAAAACTGTGAGGGCTTTCAGCTGGTCAGGTAGGCAGGCGGCCTGATTGCTAACAGAGGCCTCTAAACATTTTCTCCCTTTAATTGGAAAAGTCACTGGAAAAGCAAGGCCGAGCGTCCAGGAGGATGCGAGCTGACATAGTGGGAATCCGGGCTTTTCCGTGCTCACTTGAGGTCGCCAACTTTGAATCAAGGGTGATTGTTTCATGCTACTGTTGTTAGGCTCTGTCTCATGTGACACTGTAAACTCTTGGCCATTTCTTTTGGACAAACTATTAAGACCATAGAATCCAAGGACATTTGCATGGGGACTAAGTGTAGCCTATCCACAGTGACACTGGTGTAGGAGTCACTGTGTTAACACTCTGATGGCAAAAGTTGATATCCCAGGCCCAGGATCAGTTCCAAAAGAGGCTGATCCATTTCCAGTTCAGGTGCACACCTGCATGGGCATGTCCTCTGACTCCAGGTGTTAGGCTTCTCTGAAATGAGGGTTCACAAGGTTCTCCAGGCTTGCAGGCTCTTGGTCGTGATGCGGGGTGTGTTGTAAGCCTCCGTGCCAAAGCTTGCTCCTTAACCAGCCATGCAGATACGGCTATGTGACCAATTCCAAGGTGAAATTTGTCATGGTGGTGGATTCCTCAAACACAGCCCTTCGGGACAATGAGATCCGAAGTGTAAGTGCAGAGGGCTGGGCTGGGTGTTCGCCCTTCCCTCTCCTCAGTGGGAAGGCAAAAGCCTGCAACAGCCCCATGTGCGTGTCCATCTAAACTGTGTTCAGTTCTTCTTCTAGATGTTCCGGAAGCTGCATAACTCTTACACAGATGTAATGTGCAACCCTTTCTACAACCCAGGAGACCGCATCCAGTCGAGGTGGGGCCTGCTTTTTGATAACACGGTGATTAGGAAAGGGAGTACTGTCCGAAGGTCACTGTTTCAGAGCAGCCAGCCCCGGTTTCCTAAATTAGAGCTGACACAGACCTGTAGTGTGTACAGGAAGATTGGGCCATGGCTAACCCATCTGGTCTCCCAGGTGTGTCTGTGGTTACCTGAGGACCTACAGAAGGCTCAACAAGGGCTCATGCTGTGGCCATACCCTTTACGGAGGCAGTGTCCTCCTGTTGTAGCCTGGTGTGCCTTTTGTGTTGGGCTTGGGTGTCTCCAGCTGGATGGACCTCACACAGGTGCTTCATCAGGAGGCGTGGACTTCATATGCAGGCAGTACAAACCTGCTTCCCGAATTCTCTTTTTCAAGGACTGTTCCCAAGGAGCTGCTTTCAGTTGACAAGCAGCTCAAGTAGGCCCTTTAGTGACACCTTCCTTTGGCTGAGACATCGAGTGTTTTGGGTCCACCTAGATCCTGAGACAGAGAACCCAGGTGTCCCTAAGCTGTGCAGGGCAAAGGTAGCACTGTCTGCTCATGGGATGCACTGCTTACCCCTGCCTGCTCCATGTGGACCTTACTGTGGGAGACATGCTGGGGAAATCTATGGAGTAATAAGTCCTGTGGGGGCTGTGCAGGGATGGTGGAGGCAGGAGGTGGGGGTCACTGCTCAGTATGGTAGATATGCACTCTGCTTCCCTGAACCCTAGAAGAGCCCCAAAGTCCTAAGGATCTGGTCAGGCAGGGCCATAGCTTGCCCTGCTCTAAATTTGGATTCTCTTCTCAGGGCTTTTGATACCATGGTAACTTCGATGATGGTCCAGGTGTGCTGAGCGGGGACCTCTGCCCAAGTCACCTGGAAGAGACGCCCGTGTTCACCCCTGTTGGATGATACTTATTTATTCCCTTTCTGCTCCCTGAGTGTAACCTGCAGGCAGGGCTGTGTGCCCTGTGCCTTTGTACTAAAGGCCTCACAAGATGAGATCTACTTTGTCCTGTGTCAGCAGAGAGGTCTCAGCTGAGGACCTGCTAGCCGGTCTCAGAAGACTCTGGAGCGATGCAGGGGTTGTGATCATAGCCGGATGGTGTGAGGGAGGATGCTGAGGACAGGAGGCTGCCGGCCTCCATTGTCTGAGCAGGTGGGTGGTCCAGGAGGATGCGGGGAATGAGGAACCTAGAGCCAGCTTCAGAGAATAGAGGCAATCCAAGGCGGACAGCCACACACCTTCCATCTTGGGCAAGGGCCCTCACGTTCTGACCCTACCATTCATGGCTAGCATTAGCCAGTGCTTGCGCAGTGCCAGCCTCAGGAGGTGTTAAAAGACGTAAAGCTTTGTGGTGCATAGCATTAAAGCAGCTGCTTCCCATGTGCTGGAGGAGAAACTCCAGGAGCCTTTCCTGTCTGTCTGTGAGCATGGAGGTCAGCAAGGTCCCCAGTGGCGCTCCTAGGCCCTGCATCCCCGAGGACAAACCGGGTTCTCTTCAGGTCAGAAGTCCTGTGGCTGTGTAGAGTTGGTACCTGACGCTGGCTCTTCAGTGCCACTGGACAGTGTAGCTAGATACTGGTGTCCTGGGAGAGGCAGAGGCCAAGAGGACCTGTCCTGAGCCTGAGTCCCCTTTAGCTGTCGCTGCTCCATGCTGTCTTCAGAGTCTCTGGTTTCCCCCTCCCTGTAGAGTGTCTCACGCCTGGGAGTTGTCCACAGGAGCTGGGTGGAGTGGGAGAGAAGCCATCTTTGTGCATCTCAGGGCTTCTTTCCAAGAGCACAAGGTATTACAAAATGCAGTCAGGAAAGAAGCCAGACCACCCACCTGATCGATAAAAGTGGCAAATGGAGTCGCTTTGAGAAGTTTAACACAGCTGACTGATGTGGGCAGGCTCAGGTTGCTTGGTTGAAGGCTTTAGCAGGAGGTTGGTGTTGGGGTTGGCAAGGGAAGGGAGGAGCTGCAGTCAGGTGGAATCTTGGGACCTTGAGTTCTTAAGGGAGGTCATCCTCCCTGAGTATTAGCTGCCCTGGGAACCGGATCTTGTTCCCCAGGTCCCTTCTCTTCCCTCCTCACAGAGCCTCGGGTTTACTGGAGAAACTTGGCAAAATGCCATTTGCTCCCCGCCCCTTCACACCAGGGCAGGCTGTTAAGGGTAGTGTTGGGAGAAACCTTCAGGAAAGGTACTTTAAAAGTAGGTCTGGCTAGATGTGTAGTAGAACACGCAAGGCTCTCTTTCTTCCTTCCTGGAAGCGGAAGGTTAGGCCTCCCTCCTGAGAGCATGAAGCTAAGATGAGGACTTGCAGACATGAGGACCGAATAGAAAGGAGTCTGAGTCTGGGCACATGCGCCAGCCCTGGACGGCTCACGTCAGCTTTTCATATGTGAGGCAATAAAATACAGCTCTCCTGTTTGCGATTGCCGACAGGTTGTAAGTGCATGTTATGAGTCTTCGCACTGTCAAGCTCTGCAAACAAAGCTTATAATGCGCTCTGCTTGCCTGGATGTGGGCAGCAGACTTGCAGGTGAATTTCATCCTGAGGTTGGCCTTGGAGACCATGCTCACTGCCTGCCTGTTATGAGGCAGGCTATCCACCCCGGGGGCAAGATGGCAGCTCTGGTTAGTTTATGATTTGCTGCAGGTAGTCTGTAGGGCCGGCAGCTGCCTGTCTTCCCTTCTGGTACTGTCCTCCTACAGACCTGGGTCCAGGGCTGCTTGGCCTCCCTACTCTGTGGGAGAGGAAGCTGTGGATTGACACTGACAATGCACATGGCAGAGAGTCTGCAGGGCTGGTGGGTTCTTACTGTGTAGACGCTGTGCTGAGGGGTGTTTGTCCCTCAGCCTCTGTCCTTGGCTCAGACAGACCTGGGTCCATCAGAAAGGAAGGTCTCCTGGGTCCTTCCCAAGAAGAGAACTTGAGATTTCATATATATATATATATATATATATATATATATATATATATATATGTGTGTGTGTGTGTGTGTGTGTGTGTGTGTGTGTGTGTGCGCGCGCGCGCCAGAAGAGGAGGATCAGGAGCTACTGCGCTGACAGCAATGACTCAAGACTAAAACCATCCCCCGGGTAGGAGATACCCAAGGCTCAGGGGCTCAGGATCGAATATTCTGCCAGGAGACCCTGGCCAGGGACTTGGAAGTCCTGAAGCTGGAATGTGGAGAGGAACAGGCTTCACCCTTGGCAAGGCCCCTGCCAGGTCACTTTGATAGTGGGGAATCCTCCCCACTCTTCCTGCAAGGCCACTCTGGGGCCGATTTGCTGTTCACTGTCTGCCCACTGGGTGGCAGTCACTCCTGGCTGGTCAGTATAGAACCAATTGCTTCCAAAGGTAAACAAGGCTGTCCAGGCTCACGGGGCTACCCTACTGATACCACAGGCAGACTTGGCCTTGGCCAGTTAACACAGTGGCTGGAGGCAGGGTTACTTCCTGTGTGCCCAGAGAATCTACTCTAGGCCTTGGCCAGCTCCTGGAGCTGCAGGGACTCATTGCAAGCCTCAGCTCAGGGTCCACTTCTCTTCTTCACAGTCGTCCCAGGCTTTACCTGCTGTTGGCTGTGTGGTCCACTGGGCAGTCTGGGATGCTTCTGGGGTAGTTGTTACTGTGATGACAGGATCTTACTGTATAGCCATGGCTGTCCTGGAACTCTGTAGACGAGGCTGGCCTCAGACTCAGTAGATCTGCCTGTCTCTGCCTCTTGAGTGCTGGGATTAAAGGCGTGCACCACCACACCTGGCTCTGGAGTTAATTCTTATATTTCTTCAGTTATCTTTTTAAATAAGGTCACAGGCTGCCTTCGGATTTTGGAGGTGAAGAAGATATGGTTGCACTTTGGGGGTAGTGCTATCCACTGAGGACAGGGGACATGTGAGAATGGCTTGGGGAGATCAAGCATGGACGGAGCCTAGAAAAGGGCACAGCCTGTTCTCAGAGCAGTCTCCTGGTGCTGGGAGCGGGGATACATACCAGCTCTACTAGGGCTTAAAGAACAACGTTAACACACGGCACGGTGGTTAAGTGTGGATGAGTGTGCACACCAGGCAGACCTGGGCCTGACCAGCTCTCTTCCCAAGGACGGTGGCAGAGCAGGGTGGCCTGTAATTGCCAGATTCTACACATGCATGCATGTACACACACAAACGCACACATACACTCACACTCACACATTTATAGACACACTCAGACTCACATACAAATACATTCACAGACACTCAGACACGTTCAGACATGTACACACAGACATACATGTTCATAGACACAGACACACACACACACAGAGTTCAGCACAGAGACCCCACTTCTTCTTGAACTGACCAGCTCAGATAACTTCCAGGAGAGGATGAAGGTGAAATTCTGGTATCTCTAGAGAGCCAGTTTTGGGGATGATGGAAGAATTACGAGGGGGGATTTTGCTCACGTTTTGTTGAATCAGAAGGCTGAGCCAGAGCCCCCCTTTCTGGACTCATGGCCAGATCCCATTACTACCCTGTGTGGGGAGCCATGGAGAGAGGGGCAATGTAAACCTGTATCTGAGGGAGAATCAAGAGATGAGACTGGTTACGTGCTCTTAAAATATATTCAAGTTTAATAATTTATGTTTTACTATTAACACACGTCTATTTTTCTTTAAAAGTACTTGCGTATGCCAACCCCAGCTTACCCCGAGCTTCCTCTCCCCTCTGAATTCTCCCTCCCCAATGCCTTCCCACTGGGACCTGGTGATCTAGGCACCTTTAAAGGCCCTTGTGGGGTGCCAGGCTTGAAAACCTGTCTGGAGTAAGTGGAGAGACAGAAGTTTATTCCTGACCCAGCTCCTGGCCCCACTTTAAAAACTGGGCTATCCTTTCAGTATGGTGAGAACCACGGCGGCGAAGCTCGTCCACGGCCCCTGCAGAGAGTTGGGGGACAGGGGAGAGAACAAAGGCAGCTCAGTTGCCTTCAGAGTGGATGGGCCGGGAGAACATCAAGTTACCACCAAGCTGCCCAGGAACTGCTGGGGACACCTCAGGCTCCTTGCTTTCTTGAGGGGGTGGCTCCAGAGAAGGAGAGAAGCCTGGGGCTAGAATTTGTCACATGTGTCCCATGGGCTCAGCTGCAGCCTTACTTGTATTAGTTAGCCTATGCTTCAGGCTAACGGAGTCTGCTGTGATCCCAGCCTCCATGGCAGGGAGGCTTGTCACCTCAAGAGTTCCAGCGCCCAGGAAGAAGTAACCCTACCAGGTAGGGAGCTTACACAGAGCCTGGTCAGGCTGCTAGAAACCATGCGTCCCCCCACACCCCCTCAGCCCCTTGCCAAATGCCCTGAGTGGTTAAGGGTCATGTGAGGGAGAACAGTCCTCCCTTTGCATGACACTGTCCAGACTCAGGGTCAGGCTCCAAGAACCTTGCTGCTCAGATCTCCAGACTCAGACTCCCACTTGGGCCCACTTACCGGCTCTGTCCATGGGGTCTTAACCGAGGTTTTCGACGGAGGCTACCGTGCAGGAAGGCAGCCCTGCTGCCCGAGTGTGTCTGCAGCCCACCACGGTCTGTGGAGCTGATTCCTGGGAAGTTCGTTCTTTTGGGAAGTACCTGGATGGAACCCATGCCATGGTCCAAGACACTGTTCTCTGTCACATGAGCCTTAACCGTTCAGGGCACTCGGCAAGGGGCTGATGCCAGGCCCCAGGCTGAGACTAGGGATTGGGGTCCCTGACTTTGCGATATCATTTAGGCTGAAATTATCCCCTTACTGTCACTTGGATGTAACTGTGGTCATACGACATAATGGTTATGAACAGTATCTTGTGGATGAATCTGGCCCATTCCCCAGGCCCCACCCACACCAAGCCCCACCCACACCAAGCCCCACCCACACAAGCTCCACCCACACCAAGCTCCACCCACACCAAGCTCCACCCACACCAAGCTCCACCCACACCAAGCTCCACCCACACCAAGCTCCACCCACACCAAGCTCCACCCACACCAAGCTCCACCCTGGGGCTGAGAGTTTCCATCACTTCCTAACTCTGATCAATACCCACCCAGCTAAGATGCCCAAAGGGTCAGTCAGGCTGGGTAATTATGCACCTAGGGCAGGCACTCTAACTTCTCTGAGCCTGTTGAAGGATTTGTCCAGTTAATGTCCAAGGCTCAGTGGAGGCCCACAGGCGCATGGAGACACCTGGGGAAACATACCTTGATGACCCGACCTCGGAAGGTGCTCTCATCCATCCCCACAGCAGCCTTGACAGAGCTCTGCGAAGCAAACTCTATATATGCATAGCTGGGGAAGGATAGAGGTGCGAACAATGGAGCAAGGAGTGAGGGGCCAGCCCCACCCACACGGCCCAGCCTGCTGTAGCCCCACACTGACCCCTTAGGGTGTCCAGAGAACTTGTCACACAGGATTGTGACCCGGTGAATCTCCCCACAGGGGCTGAAGTAGGCCTCCAGCTCTGCAGCTGAACCACCATAATCCACCTGCTCTCAGAAAGGGCACCTGGGGTTAAGTGCTGAGCCCCCACCACACCCCCCACCCTGCCTACCTCCTGCTGAGGTGGTTGTGGCAGAAAGAGGTTGGAGGGACCCCCAAGGTTGGTTGGCCGCTGGCTGGGGATGGGTTGAAGCTTTACCCACCCCTGCCCAGAGACAGTTAAGTGTTTCCTATGTGGACAGCTGGTTGGGTCCCAGGTATTAGCTCATGCCAGGTGTGCAGCCCATTAAAGGCAGGAGATCTCCTGGGACTCCTGATTTCAGCTCATGTTTAAAAACCCGAATGCTTGACCTCAGCTTCAGCTGAATGAACGATCAAGGCCTGGGCGCTATTTGGCCACGTGGGTTTTACCTTCCCTCAGCACCAGGCCTCCCACTTTGGCCGTGGAGACACTTGAATTTACAACCGTACAGCCTCCTGCCTCAACTCATAGCCAGCCCCACCCAGGGCAGTCACTGAGGAGTCTGTCTAGCTAAATGCCCTAATTGGGGGCAGACACCCTAGGAGGGCTGTGACCCCACCCCGCTTCTACTCACATTGCCTACATAGACAGATCTGTGGTCAGCCTCCACATTTTCCTTGGGGATCCCAGGGAAGCAGCAGCCTGTAGGGAGGGAACCTCAGAACTAGCAGGAGGACCTCACTGAGGAGCCCATTCCTCATGACCCCAGGCTCCCAAGGTCACTTTGTGGATTGTGGGTGTGATCTAGAATGTTCCCTCAATAGGCCTCATATGGAGCCCAGGCCAAGAACTTTTCCATTGAAAGCAGGTGGGTTTAGAGTCTTAGCTCATTAGTCAAGGGTTTGGAAGGACAGTTGTCCATCTGCCATCTGGGGACAGGGTCAGCAAGGGTCCCAGGTTCCTACCTACGGTCTCAGGGCTTAGCAGCTGTCCGACCTCAGCCTTCTCTTCCTCTGTGGCCTTTCTCTGTGCACAGGGTGACTCTGACAGGACAACAGCATGCTCCATGGTCCACAGTTTCAGCTTGATGGCCTCCAACTCCTGTTGGCCACCCCACAGTAAGCTTTAGGTGGCCTGCAGGCCCCTCTAGAATGGAGGGACTGTGTGGCCAGCCAGCCCCAGCAGAAAGTTATAGCTATTAGGGGGCCTCCTAGATCACTGTTCTTCTGTAGCCATAGTTCAGGACTAGGAGCTAAGGCCCCGAAGCCTCGACACCTCTTCTGCCCAGGGTCCCTCCCCTTAGTCAGAGAGGCCCCTGTGGCCTGAAGTACTGGTCCTTTCACTCCTAGTCAGCTGTGCCCCTCACTCTGTGCCCATGTCCACACCTTCCTCCACGGTTTGTGACGGAGTGCTACCTGGTATACTGGGAACTTGGCCAGGTTCTCTGGCTCCAGCAGGGAGAGCAGGAAGCCCTCGTCTTCATTTTCCTCTGCTTCCTTGTCACTTCCTGCTGAACTTCCAGCACTTGGCACCAAAGAGGTCTCTTCAGTCCTATCCCAGGCCCCCCAACCTTGGGCCTCGGGATCTGAGGAGACCGTCTGGAGCCAGGCTTTAGTGGGGGGTGGGAAGAGCTCATTGTACAGGTAAGGCCACATGGGTATGCAAGGAGAGCGGGCTGGGTGAACCTTGGCTCTTCGGGTCGGCTCACCTCACCTCCACAGCTGCCTCTGCCCTGTGGCATTCCTTTTTAAGTCCTCCCCTGACCAGGTGCTCTCACTAAAACACTAAAGATTAAGAAGGCCTTCCAGCTTGAGCTAGGCTACTGGCCAGAGGGGTCAAAGGTTGTAGATCTCTTCTCTGTCTTCACCAGCTGCATCCCTGAAACACTCAGGGAAGGGTGTCCCACTCGTCCTTACTCGTGAGCTTGGCTACGTTGTGAGCTCCCTGGAGTCCGCCTGTCCCATGGTACATGCCGCGTGCCCTGACCACAGCTCTGACAATAGAACCTAACCGATGATCAGATCTTGTTCAAGTTACCTACTTGTCCTATGAAAAGGACGGATTTCGGGGACAGGTGGCACTGTGGATGTCAGAATAGACTGGGTCAGTTTGAGCAAGCCCCCTCACCCCTCCCCTGGCGGGCTAAGAGCTCAGGCCTAGGATCATCCAGGGCAGAGTTTCATATTCTACCCCTGAGTTTCTCAAAGACTCTTCCCTTGCCATCTCCACTCAGGGCACCTTTCAGATGGGAGCCTGTTAAACCCGGGCACTAGTTAGATGGTTCCTGTTGCCACAAGGAAGGCTTGGGCTGAGCTGTACAAATTGGGTGACGGCTACTTGGCGGTGCAGGCCGGTACAGCAGTTTCCAGCCCTGTTTAGCTGTTGCTTCTCTGCCCTCAGCTCCCAGGACTGCTGCTGGTCAGCCTGCATTCATTGACTCCTTCCTGGGGCTTCCAGCAGAGGGGACCTCTAGAAGCATATTCATGGCTTTTGGCTAGACATGGGCACTGATGCTTCTTGAGGTTACACTGCCTAGCCTCAGGGTCAGCTGTGTGTGTTAATGTGACCTTAAGAGGCCTCCTCGGGGAATTTCAGGTGACTCCATATCCTCATGTCCACAGCTACACTTTTGTGACCCTGACCCCAGGCTAGGCAACAGAGTCTCTCTGAGAATCTGGGCTCGGGTAGAAGATGGGTTTAGTTTAGCTGCATTGTAAGTGGAGTCTGGTGGCTGACACCTCCTACATCCTGGGGTTGGCAGGCTGAGGCGGGAGTAGCTGTGGCTGGTGCAGCCCTGGAAAACTGTGGGCTTCTGACTCTAGCCTGACTCCTCATGTACCTGTTCTATTCTCCAAAGTGGCTGAAAACTGTATGACGCTTCATGTGATGGCTCAGGCTTATACTTAGTATCCGGGCAGGAAGGTCACAAGTTCAAGGTCAGCTTGGGATCCAGAGTGAGGCCCTGTCATAAACAACTCAATAATAATAAAAACTGGTATGGGTTCCATGCCTCATAGAGGAAGGACTCTGTGGTATAGTCACATGACCTGAGACAGAGTAGTCTGAGTAGAGACTAGTCACATGACCTGAGAAGCCACTAGCCTCTCCCCAGCCACTTAAGTTACTTCCCTAGGTCTTTCCTGGTAGGAGGGCAGAGCTGCTCTGGGGCAGCATCCACGTCTATACAGAGAACAAGTGTCCATACAGGATGGGCTGGACAAGGATAGACAAGTGGCCATTGCTGTCCTCCTACATGTCTTCCATCTCTCTGTATGAAGCTCTGTTAGGGTCCGGCCTGGATCGTTCCTGTACTTCCACGTGGAAGGCAGGACATGGCAGGCTGTTTCCAGGCCAAGACCATGTGGATGGAGCTCAGGCCCTGGCTAGTCTCCCCTCTGAGCTCAGCGTCTGCAGTGGAAAAAGCTTGTCACCCTCCTCCTCTCCGTGCTATCCTGAGATCGTTGACACACCAGGCCCAGTGGGGCTCCAGCCAGGCGCCTGGCCTGGGGACAGCTTACCCCGATGCTGGCCTTCCCAACAATGCTTTCAAAAATACACCATGTTCCAAGCTGGGACAGTATTAATGACAGTCGCTTCCTCCAGGCAGCTACTGGTGCAGCCTGAAGCACTATGGCCGGTGTCTGGTTCTAGAGGGGCTCCCCTTTAGCCAGGACACAGATGCCACTGGAGCAGACTGAGAAAAGGGTCTTTCTGCTGATCTGCCCTGAGGCTCTCAGTGTCCCCTCAGGTCTTAAGTGTCCCTTCACTGTTCCCTCAGACCCAGTGTCCCCACCAGGCCTTCAGTGTTCCTCAAGCCTTTGCTGTTTTTCTCAGCCAGGTCTCACCATCTCCCTCATGTGGACAGCTCAACGAACTTGGCCCCAGTGGTAAGGTATAGGTCAGTCCCTTGAAAGGCAGGGTCATTTTGAGGCTCCAAGATTTTCCCGAACTCCCTAAGGCTAAGGTCCAAGATGGACCCTTCTTGACAAGGATATAGCAGTAGCACAAGAACCTGAAGTTCCCCTCCTTTGTCTGCCCCACGTCTTCTCTGGTACAACCGAACACAACGACCCTTGTCTGTGCATGGCGATCCGGTGTGCGCAGTGACCGGGAGGAGCAGCAGAGCCATCATAGCAAACGCTTACTTTATTACACAGATGTAATTAACCTGATCACCGCGTCCATGGCCCACAGGGCAAACATACACGAAGACAGTAGACAGCAGTGGCGGCGGGACACAGCACCCAGACGTGCAGGGCTGTGAAACACAGCTTCTCAGGAACAAAACATCCAGTACTCCCCTCCCAGCTCCTGTAGGGGGAGACACAGTGGCTCCCCCGGCAGGCTGTGTGCTTCTGTGCTCACCCCAGCTATGGTGTGATCTGAGGGCTGCTGGGCCTCTTGTCTGGGTTGGGAGCGGGAGGATGCGATGTGTGAGCCGTACTTTGAGTTAGATGCTGCATTCCTATGTCCCAGTCTGGCTTGTTACCCTAAGGTCCAGCTAAATTGGAGGAAAAGGAACAGAACACAAGACAGAGTTTTCTAGAATTTGGGGACTCGTGTGAGTTGTTGGTTGACTGTCCTGGGCTTCGTCTGTGAGCTGTCTCCAGGAATAGACGGTTCCCCTGAGCCCAGCTCGCCTCGGGTTTCTCTCCCTATCTTCTCTTCCTCTTGCCAGCATGAGGGTAACCCAGGGGTCTCTTCCCAGGCTCATTTAAGAAACTTCCCTACATAGTAGGAGCCCCGGAAAGAGCAATGAGTTACCAGGGGGGCTTGGGATGGCCCCAAACCCCCAGCAAATACTCCTTACCATAGTGGGCTTAGTAGGGGCAGACTGGACAGGTCCAACTCTGAGCTCCTTGGGATCCTAACAGGGAAGGTGGGAACAGTGTACAAGTGTCCTGGGGCACAGGAGGCTGAGAGCATACGTCCCAAAGGAGGCCAGCCCTGGCCTGCTCTCCTCTTCAGAGATTCCTCTTCTGGACAGACTCCTGGAAACAAGGACTGCCCTACTTTCAGGGACTATGGCTGCCTAACACAGCCTTCCAGAGCTTGTGAGCAGGTGTACAGATCCGCTCCCAGCACAATTCTTGCTCCCTTCTCTCCCCAAGCAGCCCCAGATGTGTCACAGCTGCCAAAAGAACGTGTCCAACCTGTCCACAATGCCTACGGCAAGAACTCCTATTTCTGGAGGTGTCTGGATGCCATGGTGGGGCAGTGCTGGAGGTGGGGGTGGGGGTGGGATGTTGGATGTTGCCTCATGGGTAGGTATTCCTAGAGCAGCCCTGGCTAGTTTAGGGCAAGCAGAGAGGAGGGGCATGGGAGGACCTGGTGTCTTTGGTACACTGAGGGGACTGATGCAACTCTGAGTACAGTGGATGAGATGATAGGGAAAATGGACGTGGGGATGGTTGTGTGTGTGGGGCTGGAAGGCATTTGGGTGTAAGAATGGTATGTTGGGACGGTGGGGTGGAGAGACAGTTTGGATGGAACAATGGACAGGTGGACAGGTGGATTTGCTGATGGGTCAAAGTAGATAGGCAGGGGTAGCTGGCCAGAAGGGCAGACGGAGGACGACAAATGGGCGGAGGAAACGGGTTCACGGGAAGAAGGCTGTGTAAGTCAGAGCTCAGGACAGTATTAACTTGTCCGTGAGGTTAGGCTGAGGAGTGGAAGAGCGGAGAGATGGATGCCAGGGATGATACTTTGGTGTCAGCCTAATGATTTATTTGGAGAAACTAAATGAGAACTTTGGGGCCCATCCTGATCCCTGTCCACTGTGGCCTCAAGGTAACACTGTCCACAGCCCTGCCTCCCATTCTTAGCCTTCCCCATCACCAGCAACCCTCTGACAAATGTCGCTGTTGACTGAATCCTTCTGGGCCCTCCTGTAGGGGCTGGCTCTTCTCACCTTGCCACCCACCCCTGTCAGGCAGTGGGACTTGAGCTGTTCCTATACAGCTGTGACCACACGTGCAATGAGAAGCACTGGCCTCTGCTTCTGCGCAGATCTGAGCACCATGCTGGAAAGAAGCCTCTTAGGTAGCCCTCAGGGAAAGGCCAGTCTGGGTTTGAGGGAGGGTTGGGAGAGACAGGACTTGTGCCAAAAATCCATAAGGTCATGAGATGGGATCTGGGCTGGGCATTGGGGGGATTTGAGAGCTCTGCCTGCTACCTGCCCTCCCCACTCAGCCTTCCTGGTTTAGCTTTGGCCACAGAACAGGAAGTAAAGTGGCATTTTGATTTGGGGTTTTGGGGGAGCAAGATTCTGTGAGAGCCACATCCCCTAGGGGGGGTTGGTTCATGTTTGGCTGTGGTCACCAGGAGGCAGGGTCTGGCAGTTAGTTGTTCCTGGGTCCATGGTTTGTGAACTGGAGAAGGTAGCAGGATTCAGGGATGGAGTACCCAGCTCTGTGCAGAGCCCCAGGCAGACTGTAGGTTGAAACCAAGGGCAGGCTGTGGGTATGGCCACCCCGGGTGTACCTCCCGATAAAGAACACCCATGGGCCCTGTTCTCTCCAAAGCTCTGAGGTTGTTTGGTTTTGCTGTAAGGTCTTTGGGTAGCTGGAGTCTAAGCACAGCGCCCACAGCTTTGCCAGGGTCTTAGCACCTGGCTTTAGCAACCCCACCTTATCCTCTAATCCCCCTGCCTCAGCGGGCACTGCCTCAGGTGAACTCATCAATACACCTGGGATTGTCGTCTGCTGCTTCCAGCCCCTGTTTTCCTCACCTAACCCGTCACAGCCCCATCTCACTGCAACCCTGACTCTGCAGTTGCCTTGACTCCTGAGCTCTGCCCAGCAGACTGCCAGGCTCTCACTTTTGACGTCTACAACTGCTGGCCAAATCTCACACTAGAGACTCACAGTGGTCGAATGCTGTCAGACAGCTGCCTCGAGGGGCTAACGCTCCCAACAGCTAGGGTATAGATAGGGTATAGGGTACAGATGAGGGTCTCTGCTAAACCCTAAATATGTAGCCTGGTTCATGGAGAGGAATTTGGCTGGGCAGTGTTTGTTGTCGGGGGTGGGGGGTGCTCTTGTTTCTAAAAGGTGGGTAAGGCTGGTATCTAAAAGGGGTAGGAAAGGAGGTATCTGAACTAAAGCAACCTGGTGGCCCTCTGAGACCTACCTCAGAATGGCTGGACCACATAGGAGCAGGCACTCTATAGTCCTGTCGCCAGAGATGTAGGTCATCAGGGATGCCACTTGAGGACTCCTGGCCCAGGCCTCTAGAGACTACAGCTCTTAAGCAGGACCTGAGGGCCTGACTTTGTTGTCCCTCCCCCCACTCCCCACGAACATGGCGCTCACCACCCCGTCACCCAGAGCTCTTTCCTACCAGTGGTCCCTGGCCTGCCCTCCTGGAAGGGCCAAGGATGCTGCGTGCTGTGGGGTAGCAGAGACAAGAAGCACTGCACGGGGCACAGCTGGGAATGGAATCCAGTGATGCTCCTTGTGGCGGGAGGTAGATCTCTGCCAGTACACAGACTCAGTGTTCGCAGGCAGATGCTCAGGAGGACTGGTCCACTAGAAGGAAGGGCAGGGGGCCGCCATGTCTCCTGGCTTCTCTGAAACCCACAAACATACATCTCTGTGGCCTTGGAGGGCTGAGTCTCAGGAACCTTCCAGGGAATGAGATCTACCTCGGCCTTCAGAGCAAGGGTTGCTGTCAGGCTCCATTCCAGGGTAGCACCAGCTTGATGGTGCCTAACGGGATCCTTCCATAGAATGTTCTGTTAAAGAATGATTATACAGTTGTGAAGAAATACCAGCCACCAAACAAGCCCACAGGACCACAGCTCAGATTCCTTCCAAAGTGTTTCCTAAATTTCACATACTTCTGTGGTTTGTCTTAATTTCTTTTTATTTGGCAAACATCTCCTCGGTACTGATGCCATGGTTGGGACCTCTGTGGAGACTATTTACATTCACATTAACACACGCTGCACACCTTGCTCTGGGCAGGGCCCCCTGGGCCCAGGGTTCAGGAGCAATCCCCCATATTGCACGCTAGGCCTGCAGCTTGCTGCAGCCACTACAGAGGTGCAGACCTGGACTGTGTCTGCTGTCTCTTTTTGTTTGGTACAGGCATGAGCCTTCTTCCTTCATTTCCTCCTTGAATCCTTGAGGGAGTCGAGCGGGTGGAGGACAGGGTGGGCAAGGGCTGGAGTGTAGGTGGGCAAGCATCACTGTCACCCCCAGGGCTGGAGACCAACATTGGGGTTGTAACACGGGGATATGTACAGCTGGGCTTGAGTCTTCCAGGTGAGGTGCGGGTGCGGGTGGCTGCTGGCTTTTTTTTTTTCCTTTTTTTTCTTTTTTCTGTAAAAGTTTGAAAGAAATGAGGGTAGCCACAGCAAGACACTGGGGGTGGGGTGACAGGGCCGAGATGGAGGTAGGGTGGGGTGAAAGAGCAGAGAGGTAGAGAAGGGAAAACCGAGAGAGAGCGATTCGCTGTCTCCTTATGCTCTCAAAAGCAGTCAAGAATCAACCCAAAAGATTGTCACAGTTTCATTTAGGAATTGTGCTCTCTCTGGGAAGAACACTTTAGCACTTTTTTTTTCACAAGTGGAAATGACTTATGAGAAGTCCCAGGAAGGTGTGGGGACAGATGGAGGCGTCTCCCTTGAGTGTAGGGACCCATGGACACAGCCCCAGGGCACACAACGCTCAGGCTCATGCTGACTGGGGTTTCTGGATGTGGTGCTGAGGGTCATGTGACCTTGCTTCCGACCACTTTGCCCAGCAAGGATGCTGCCCCACTAGTCAAAAAGGAACAAAAGGTTTCTTCTTGGCCCAACTCACCAAATCCCAGTATCCCAACACCCCCTGATGAAATCAAAACCCAAACCAAAGACTGACATCCAAACCAACCCAGGGTGGAGAGACCATGGAGAAAATACTTTGGCAGTGATAAAAAATAAATTTTGGATTTTGATTTCTTGAGTTTGCTTTTTGGGTTTCCTTTGGAGCGAGGTGTGTCTGGCATTCTTGGCTGGCTAGCTGGCAAGGTAGTTTACAGGTATGTTTCCTTTGCTTTAAAAAAAAAAACCTTTTTGGATTTTTCTTCTTCTTCTTCTTCTTCTTTTTTTTTTTTTCACTTAAAGCCAAAGGAGTTTGACACTAAAGAAAAGAAATAAAACCTGAAACAAAAACTGCTTCTTGAGTTGGAAACTGAAATTGTTCTCATCATCTCTGCTGTGTGTGTGCGCCGATCCCCTGGGGCTGGCTAGGTGATACAGCAACTCTGGATAGAAAAATCACAGTTTCTTCCCTTACTCATGAGGAACTGGGAGAACCCCACAGTCTTCTTTGTCCATTTCTAAGTAGCTTGTTTGCTAACAAAACAAAACAAAATCTCCAAAAGTTCTTCATGGAAAATAAAAGGTACCAGTTAGGTTTCTCTGACGTCGGAGAAGTCATGTGGGCTTCACAAAGACAGAAACACAGGAGAGTCAGGGAAACAGGAGACGAAGACATCAAGAGACACACACAGAGAGGCAGACACAGAAAGATACACAGTCACAGAGAGACAGACACAGAGGGGACAGACAGCGGCGGAGCTGACCACACTCCCGCTGGTTCCGCTGTCTGCGCCTCTGCGGTGCTTTCTGAGGGTGCTTGCGGAGAGAGGCTGTGGAGGTCCTGGCAGACCTCGTCAGGTAGCTGGGGGCTGCATGGATACAGTTTTGTTGGATCTGTGTTTTCTTTTGGAGAGAAGCAGTAGCAGCAGCGGCTCCACACGGCCAGCTCCAGGCAACTGGTGGGCCACGGTGGGGCCGGGAGGTTGGCAGGGCATGGTGTCCATGGGCTAGGTGTCAGATCTGGAGGTCAGCGGGGCACAGCAGCGTCCAGTGGACCCGGTGGGCCCGGAGAGCAGGGACGAGAGGGCCCTGCTGAACCGGCTTCGCTGGGACTGGCAGTGGCGTCAGGCTGTCCAGGCAGTGGGTCAGCCACTGCAGCTG
This sequence comes from Arvicanthis niloticus, assembly GCF_011762505.2. NCBI lineage: Eukaryota > Metazoa > Chordata > Mammalia > Rodentia > Muridae > Arvicanthis > Arvicanthis niloticus. The sequence goes on from NC_047675.1 coordinate 48,419,156, forward strand.
CGGGGCCCTGCAGACTCTGGCCGCACACATGATGGTGTTTCTCCCAGTCCTTGTGCTGACAGAAGGACCCACAGTAGCGTGCAGCGTTACAGCCACTACAAGTCTCACTGGCCTTGCGTCCACAGTTCCAGCAGCTCTGGGTGTGGAGGAGGGCAAAGGAGACGGTCAGAACAGGACAGACCCCACATGCCCAGAAAACCTGCCCACTGATGAAAAAGAATATGTGTGTGCACGTGTGTGCGTGTTCATGTGCGGATGTGTATGTTTTGCAGGGGAGAGCTATGCATCCACCCCCAGCTGCCAAAACCCAGGGGAAAAAAAATAACTCAAGGCCCCTAGAGGTAACTGAGCTGTCAAGCAGTCCCTTTGGGAGGAGAGGTGGCCATGGACCAGAATTCCCTTTTCTGACTGTATTTCTCTAAGGGGATGGCTGGAGATCCTTGGAAGGTGGCAGGGCCATGGAACTGGGAGGCTGTCCCTGCTTTAGGAGTCAAAACCTAATTCTTGTCTCTGGTTGGCTTCTGAAGTCTCTGGTCTCATCACTGTCGGCTGACGCCCAGCTTACTGCCTCCACTCACATAGGCCTTGCTGGCCTCTCCATCAGGAGCGTTCTTTACACTCCTTCCCTGGATGTCACATTTAGTGAGGTGCTAGCCTCACCTCCAAACACCCAACACTCTGGTTGGCTCTTTGCCCATCTCATGACAGCTCTGAGATCCTGTATGTGTATGTTTGTGTGCATGTGCACATGAGTGTGTGGGTACATATATGCATGCATGTAGAGGCCTGAAGACAATATCTGATATTATTCCTGAACACTGTCAACCTTATTTTAAGACAGGGTCTTTCATTGACTAATCAATTAAGCTGATATGGGAGACCAGTGGGCCTCAAGATCTACTTGGCTTTGTTTCTCCAGTGTCGGAGACTGGCCCGCCTGCCTGCCTTTCTTTCTTTCTTTCTTTCTTTCTTTCTTTCTTTCTTTCTTTCTTTCTTTCTTTCTTTCTCTTTTTTCTTTCTTTCTTTTTTCTTTTTTCTTTTTTTTTGGTTTTTTGAGACAGGGTTTCTCTGTATAGCCCTGGCTGTCTTGGAACTCGCTATGTAGACCAGGCTGGCCTCGAACTCAGAGATCTGCCTGCCTCTGCCTCCCAAGTGCTGGGATTAAAGGCATGCGGCACCACTGCCCAGCTGACCTGGCCCTTCTTAAAGGGCATCCTACGAATGGCTTCCCCAGAATGGCCTTTCCTTTTTCTCTGATGTCCTTCTGACCAAACTTTGGGAGCAGAAGGAAGTTGAAAGTCTTCCTTCACCCACCCTGCTGGATGGAGCCCAGTGCTCAGACATCGGGCACACAAGGTCAGCTCTCCTAGGTTTCTTCTTCCTGTCCATTGAGCATCTACCTGCATGCCAGAAGCTGAGGCAAGAGGCCCTGGGGTCCTGAAAAAGTCTCCAGAACCTTTTGCTTTCACAAGTTAAAGAACAGAGAGTTTGACGTCAACTGGTTTCAGTGTAATATGAGGCTCATCACGTGTTTGTCAGACCCCACACAAGCCACTAAACTCTAGACCTTCAGTTACTGCTCCTATGGGTTGCGAAGGCCTGAGGGACACCTTACGAGGCCTCACGTGTATTTACTGACAGGCAGAGCTGAACAGACTGCACGCTCACTTATGGCACCTGTGACAGTCATGGCCACTGAGAGCAGAGAGCTCGTGAGGCCTCTAGGTTGTACAAGTGTGGTGTTCCAACCCAGGTTTGGTCATCCCACAGTGCACCTGGAGGCTGGTGGGCCTACCTCGCTGGAATCCTCTTGTTGGTTGATGACAGTCAGGGCATCCTCCGAGGCCTGCCGCTTGGCCTCGGCCAGTGCTCGTTCCATCTTGGCACGTTCCGTGGTGATGAGTTCATGGGCTTTGCGCTCCGCATCCGACACGGCTTTCTGTAGTTCTGACATTGCCTGGCGCTTGACCTCATTCACGGCCTCTTCTGTGAAGCACATGTAGGGCAGTGTTCACACAGCAGTCACCCAGGCTGGCTCCCCTGGGGTTCTGGGCCCTCTACACTTGCGATTTGCAGTTATGTGCACACATGCCTACCATACATTTCGTGTGCGCACACAAAGGCACAAGTCAATGGCTCCACTCCTTTGCTGACAGGTATGTGGGTGAATGTGTGAGTCCTGGGCACACATGTGCAACCCTGGTCACGAGGAACAGAGCCATGGGCAAACTTTCCAAAGTTCAACCTCCACCTGCCAGCATCATGGTTCTTACTCTGGTGTGCATCTTCAGTGAGTGAGGGCTAGTCCTACCCACAGTATGGTCCAGCACACTACCTGGTCTGGTAGTGTCCAGGATTCTGTTCTAACAGGCTTCAGGCAAGTCACTGCTGTGAGGGACCTGCTTTAAGAACAACAGCTCTGTTCTTTGGCTTTGCTTGGGCCTACTATCCACAGAAAGCCAGAAGTACACTTTGTGAACCCTGGCGTAAATACCTGATTCATATATTCTCTCTCTCTCTCTTGTTCTCTCTCTGTCTCTCTCTGTCTCTCTCTCTCTCTCATTCTATGTGTGTGTGTACGTGCAGGCACATGCATTTTGTATATACCCCCACGTGTGCCCCAATGTGTAAATCCCAGATTTGCTGTGTGTGGAGACCGTCGGAGTCACAGACACTTCTTACGGTTGTTCCCAGGGTCTACCCTACTTACCCGCCTTCCTCCAGATCTCTTCAGGCATATAGCCAGACAGGGTTCTGGGCGTGAAGTCCCGGTGAATGTCTGAAATAAGGGGGCAGGGTACAGTGTCATAGACAAGGTGTGGCCATCAGTTGCCTTCTTCCATACTGGGTTTCCTTCCACTTTGGCCAGGGTTTGAAGGCAAGAAGTATTTATTCCCCTGGGAAAGAGGGCTTCACATGCCTCCAGGAGAATGGGGGGATTCGTGTGGCATACTCTACAGACAGTGAACAAGGATTCAGGCTGGGATCTGGGTGTGTCCTGGATACCGCCCCCTGCCCCAATCTCTGTGGTCACCACCATGATGGATAGGTAATCACCCCCCCCATCTCTGTGGTCACCACCATGATGGATAGGTAAACAGAAGCCCCTAGTTGCCTCTTTCTAAGCTTGGCCTGTACCTGCCAGAATCTGGGAAGTCCAGGCTCCCTAGCAGGCCAGGGACATCTTTCTGCCATGGGAAAGACCTCCCCTTTTTGAAGTGAGGCTCTCTGTTTAATTAAGGACTGAGTGTTGGCTACCTTTCTGGGGAATTAGTGGCCAAGACTGTGTAGAGCTAGCAACCTCTTACTACAGGTCCTCCATGTTCTTCCTTGGTACACACCTAGCTGAGACCCCTCAGGGCCACTGCAGCTGTTGAGGGACCGGGCAGAGATGGGGGTGGGGCCCTTCTTCCCCTCCTCAGAGTCACTGTAGCACCGGATCCAGTGGTTGAGTTCCTCACGGTCGGCCTCCTGGCACCGGCGCAGCACGGTGAGGGATCGCCTGGTCTTCTCCACCATGTCCATGATGCAGTTCAGGAGCTGCAGGCAGGTGGCAGGGCCTTCAGTACGTTGGAACCAGAGCTGTGGCCAGATGTGGCCATCCAATATGGAGGGGGTGGTCAGGGAGCCAGTTCATCATCCCTGAAGGCAGGGCACAAAAATCTACCTTGGCTCCCCACAAGCAGCGAAATGACTCCCAGTGCCTGTCGGCACCCGACTTGAATGGGAGCTTCTTTGGATGCAGGGAAGGGGCTTGGGTTGTTTCGTTTGAAATTCTGAAAGCAATCTGCCTTGGGAACATTGCCAAGAAAGGTCCATGGGCGGGCAGAGGAATGGAAACATCAAAACATGGTCCACCTGGCCTGACCAGAGGCTCAGGCACCTACCACAAAGATGTCCTACATCACTGGGGCTCTACTCTGCAAGTGTCTGAGAAGGAAATAGTAAAGGGGGAAGGGCCTGTGAGCAGGGCTCAGGGTCCTTGTCTCTACTCTTTGGCAGCATCCTGATCGGCCAACAATGGACAATGATGCTCACACAAAAGGGTGGGCAGCCAGTAGGCACGCCGGTAGTTCTTGCCAGGAGATGCTGAACCCAGAGGAGCCCAAACTCAGTGTGGGTCCCCACCCCCCTCCAGCCTTAGGCTCCGGAGTCATGTAGACATTCTGGGAGTCACAAGGGCCTGGCAACCCCACCTGGGCACTCACACTGTTGAGGTGTTTCCACTCTTCCGCCCACTCACGTTCCGTGAGCCTGTGGTCAATCACTTCTTCCTGTCGAGACCCAGGTATGGCTGCAGATGCAGAAAGGGCGATGCAGTTAGGCTTCCAGGCAGATGTCAAGTCCTAGCCTTGCCCATAACCAAGCCCTGACTTAGATCTCAGGCCCCGCCCCTATTTCCAGGTGTCTCCTACTTCCTGCACCAGAGGGTCGGGGAATCTGTTAAAACCAGGTCACCTCGGTTCTGCCTCAGTGACCCACTGCCTCCTACTAACCTGCTAACCCAGCTCCTCTTCCTTTGCCCATTTCTGATAGACAGCTCTAGCTGCACTTCAGAGGTCTCTCTTATCATGGCCCAGAAACCTCAGGGCCTCTGTGCAGCTGCTCACTTTATGTGTGTTTATGACTTCCTCTCAGATATCTGTACTCCTATGCATTCCCCAAAGTCCGCGCCACAGGGCCCCTCCACAGCTGCAGTCTTTGGAATTCCTCAGGCCATGTGAGTCTCTGGTCTCTAGGTACAAAATCTCCCTGTTTGTTCTACTACCCTCGCTCCCAGACTGTCAGCTCCATGGAGAAAGATGGCGTGTTGTGTTTACCTCTGTGTCCCAGGCTGAACTCTGACCTGGGTGTTTACCAGCCCCAAGTGTGGTCTTGCGATCAGATCTACCGGCAGCAGGATCAAAGCAGTAATACAGGATGGCTCATTACCATGGGATCCTGGGGCCTTCATCTTGCCACTCCCAGCCTCAGTTTCCCAACCCTGCCTAGTTCTTGCATAGTAAGTAGTTAGAAAAAGCCCCAAGCTGATCTGATAAACTTGAGGGGTGTCCCCAAGCAGTGCTTGGTGCTAACCACTGTTCCCTTCCCTCTGTCTTGACCTTGCAGGGAAGGTCCATTTCCCCATATGACAGAAGAGGAAACAGGCTGCGGAATGATGTCTGTCCATAGTTACCAGGCAGAAAGCGGAGGAGGCGGTGTTGGGTGTAAGGCCAGTCTGGATCTGTAACCCCGGGAATGACCAAATGGGGGTGGGGCGGAGTGTGGGCTGCCATTGGCTGGGGCATGAGGGACATGATGGCCCTGTCTTGGTTTTCCTGCAGTGTCATAACTAAGGCTGTGCAGGTGATCTGGCACCAACCCCGACTTCCTGGGGCACAGCTTCTCTTTTAAGCAGCCATCAGCGTCTGAGGACCTCCTCCTACCCTAACCTGAAATGCCTCCCTCGAGTTGCAGAAGGGCAGGGCGTGGCCACAGCCACCATCCAGCACCCTCTCTGGCTACCCATGAGGGCCCGTGCCAACGCCCAAACTAAAATAGAGAGTGAGAGCTGTGCGACAGCTGGCGTTTATTTTTGCATTAACAGAAGCGGGTGGGAATTAGCACCTGCCTGACCCGGCTGTGGCGAGCCAGACACTGTCACCTGCTGCCTAGGACCAGACCCTGGAAGCTTCCACAGGGAAGCCTCTGCTGACCCTACTCTGGGACCCTATTGGCGTTCTTAGTGACCCTGGATGGTCGTTTCTAGCATTATGTTCCAACACACTGGGGTGTGGCAGGGGTGGCCATCTCTGGGTTTCTGCAGAGGAGGTTTGGGGTAGACAGGTGTTGCCGTGCCCACCCATGGGTGCCCCACATGTACTCCTTGGGCCTCGGTTTCCTTTGAGTGGGTACAGACTGAGAAATGACAGAGTACACGTTCAGTGGCATGTGCTCTGTGTCAGCTGCTGTCCTTGTCATCGGGGGCTGGGCCTTGGGGTGGAGTGTATGCCAGGTGCTCTGTCAATACCCTGTCATACATAATCCCTGTTCTGATAAAGGAAGACACTGAGGCACAGAGAGGTCATGTGGCCCACTTGAGGGTCACTTCTGAATTCAAGGAAAGGAAGGCAGCCTTGTTGGTTGTCTTATCCTCAGCTACTCTGGCCTCAGGCTGCTCAGGGCAGGAGGGTGTCCTTAGGATAGGGTCCTCTGCTGCAGTGCTATTCAGTGTGTGAGGAGAGGTGACTTGTCTTTGGAGGGGCAAGCCAGGCTACACAGGCCCTGGGGTAGCTACTGGTTCCTTATACCCATTCTTTACTGGACAGCTGAGGTGGTGCTGACAGCTTCAGTGTCTTCCACTAGAACATAGGTACAAGCAGCTGCTGACTAAACCCTTCAGACGCTCTCCAACAACAAGCACGTGTGGGCATATACATGGGCACAAGCTCACAGACACAGAGGTTCATATGCCGTGTTCAGACCTCGACACTCTCACACCGCTTACCGAGGGGCCGGTGGCGTTCCCGTAGCTCTCGGGGATCAGGATGTCGGTAGGAGTCCCGGAAGTGGTGAGCCATGGCCATGTCCTCCAGGCGATAGTGCGGGGGCGGGGGTGGCGTAGGGTGGGGCAGCCCATTGCTGGGGCTGCAGCGCTGGGCAGGGCTCAGGGTGCAGGACCGCTTACTGAGGTGGTCGGGGTGCAGAGGGTCCCGGTCTGACCCATTCTCTTTGGTCCTGACCAAGAAAATAGGTGGCCAGTGGACATCAGCCCCAGTCTTGGATACAGGATAATAATGGAGGTGAGGAGAGACAGACAGGGCAGAGGCAGAAACTCAGAGGAGCCCCACTGGGTTCTGGTGCCCCACTCTGACCTCCTCTGGGGCTCCTGGTGAAAAATGGATAGAGGGAGACACCCAGGGTCCCATGGCCAGGTGTGGTCCCCACTGTGGTGTGGTGGTAGAGCCAGTACTGCTGTGGCCAGTCAAAGGGTCCAGTCCAGGCTGGCCACCACAGAACTTAGGCTTCAGGTCACTCAGGGTTTACAAACAGCACAGAGAAAAGTGAGTTCTGGTGGATAGAGCCCCCTCCCTGAGCTGCTGTCCTCCAGGGATCCCAGAGGCCCCTAGGGGCCATAGCTAACTGAGCAGCATAGGCTGTAGAACCCAGTGTCGCCCGCACACTAGCCCGTCCCTGCAGCATGCAGCGGGGTTAGCCGCACTTGATCAGTCCTGCTACAGACAACAGACTGGACCAGCTGTCTGGCAGAGCTGCGGCAGGGGCAGATGGGCAGGAAGAGGCCACCTTGGGTCACCCCTCTCTCCTGTGGGTTTGTGAGAGGCTGGTACCTGTCAGGTGTTCTCCGCTTGCCATTCTCATTGACTTCCAGCAGGAGCTCGGACGAGTCGACAGGGGAGGTGGCGCTGGCATCCAACAACAGTTGTTCATGCTGGGCCAGGTACTGGGCGGGTGTCTGCTTGGCCAGGCGGGCACAGTGTAGGAGCTCCCGCTGCAGCAGTGGAAGATTAGCCTGTGGGCAGGACAGGGGCTTTAGGCACAGCTGACTGGCAGCTGGGGAGCAAGCCCACAGAGTCTGTTTGTAGCAGACAGCCCGGAGCTGCCTGTGTGTGTGACTCAAGACTGCTCTGGGTCCCTTAGGTCCCTTTTTCCTTCCAACGGCACAGTGGGAAGTGACAGGCCTGTACCTTGCTGGACACACAGCAATGTAGGAACTTTGCTACCTCCTAGAGTGCTGTCTGCAGCCAATATTCCCTACTCGCACCCCGTCTAATCAGGCACCATATCATCCTTGGCACAGAGAAAGAAAGCAAGGTTCAGAGGGGGCAGGCAATCAAATATGCCTGAGATGGGAGGGGGAGGGGGAGGGGGAAGGGGGGAGGAGAGCTGTAAATGAGGTACTGTGCTGCTGCTGGGTCTCTGCTTTAGCCAGCAAAATGCACTGGCCAGAAGCCCCACAGCCCCAACTCCTCTCTGCACTGCCTCTCACTTTCCAGTCTCAGCCCTAAACAAAGCTCACGGCCAGCCGGAACTTGGGACATCAGCACATACGGAACATGACCTTCATGAACTCAGGCCTCAGCCATGACATCACACCGAGCTCACAGACGCCATCTCTGTGAGCTTCCCCCTAGTGCTGGGCTAGGGTCTCCAGGATGCACTGCTGGTGGTCAGCCTTTCCAGAGCTGCTGTGGGTAGAGGGACAGGGGCCCAGTGGCCAGCTCTTGGGAGAGCCAGCAGTTCTAAGTATTTGTAAATAAACACAATCTACAACTTTCCCATGCATTTCAAAGCTGCCAGGGCAGCCTTCTCCAGCCTCCGCCTCCTCAGCCTCTGTTGGCGCATCCACCCAGCCCATCAGGCAGCCGATGTGTTTTTTTGTTGAGCGGTATGGCTGCCAGGCCTGTTTTTCTGTTTGGATAGCTGAACAGGGGCCAGCCCACCATCTGCCGACCACGTCAGAAGCATGAGCTGGGATGAGGTCCTGGGAGGTCTCAGTAGTCCAGAATCTACTCCCTCATCAGCCCCCACCTTTTCCTTGGCCCGCACGGTGGGGCGGGGGCTGGGCATGAGCACCATCTGGTTGCTGTTCGAGTGGGGGAACATCTGGGGTCCTGGCCAGCTGGGGCCAGCTGGGAGCTAGAGCCTTGGGTGGGGTGGCTTCTGTAAAGCTTTACTGTCCAGCTACATGGAGGCGGGCGTGGGACAGAGTGGAGGGGACCTAGGATCAGGTAGCCCCGCTGTACAGTCCAGATACATGGGAGGCCTTGGCTGTGGGTACAGGACCACTTCTCAGTCCAGAAAGAACAAGTCTCCATTCTTTTTCAGAAGTCCTAGGCATCATTCAGAGGTCACACCAAGCTGGTCACAGGGCAGTCTGGGCCCTAACTTCACTTGGCATGGAGACTTTGATGCCTAGAAAAAAAATCTAGCCATCTTTGTCCTGGATGGGACTCTGGTGAGTGACACATAACACACACATTGAACCACCAGGGTGACAGCTCAGCCCTGAGGTTTTGTGACACCTCACCTTGCTCTACAGAGCCTCTCCACCACAGGCTGCTGAATGAGATTTGGTGCACCTCACCCTGACTGGGCTACTGAGGAGTCATGTGGTCTTGGGAAGGTCATACAAGCTCTCTTGATTCATTTGCAGACCAGAGCTCTGGAAGGCCTGGTGTGACAGACCTATGTGAATGAACTCAATGTTTCCTGTCATCTGTGTGGCAGACAGTTTTATCTTGCCCAGGGAAGGACCCCAGAGGGCCCTACCATTGGAGCTAAGCTCTGCGTAGCCACACCTTGCCCAGCCATCTCCAGAGGTAGCCATGAGAAGCACTGTAGAAGCCAGGAACTCCCTAACTATCTAGGAAGGTGCTGTGATAGCTATCTTCCCTGCCAAGAAGGACTCCACCCACTGAGGGCAGGGAGGCACCTGGAACTGCCTGAGCCTTTCCTCTGGCTCATCTGTTTCTAGACCATTGGAGCTGGGCCCCTACCCTGCTGTACAGGCAGAGTAGCCACGCCTCTTTGACAGGACAGAGTGGGCTCTGGATGGTGTCTCCGGCAACAAGGTCAGGAGTACTGGCTGCAGTCTTGTGTTGTTAGGCTTGACCTTTGGTACTTACTGTCCCTTCCACCCCAGGAGCTCCACGTCATGGAGACAGAAGTACCACCCAGTGTTGCTAATAACAAGACACAGAGGTCCTGGGTGAGCTAGGAAGTGGGCTAGTCTCCAAACAGCCAACGGTGGCACAGGGAAATGAAATGGAGGAGGTCCCTTGAGAAGGCAGAGCTTGGTAAGGTGTTCCACCTAGTGTTTGCTTTAGGTGATCCTGCACTAGGTTAGGTAGGAAGGGTACTGAGGGTAGGGGCCATGGGAAGTGGAAGCTGGGATATTCCAGGCACAGATGGGGAGGCTGAAGCTGCAGAGCATATGTTAACGAATGTCGGCTCTGACAAAGTAAGCGGGCGCATGGCATCCCAAAGACAGGCAGCGGTGGAGTCAGCAGTATGCGGAGGGTGAGAAGGGGGCCTCCAACGCACACCAAATGACTGCCAAGTGGGCCTCCGAGCTGGCACCCGGGACTTCTCTGTTGTCACTAGCTCCAGTGTGAGCCCAGCAAGGTGTGGGTGGGAGGAAGGAGGGGAGTGGATATGGGTGTCATGTGGGGTCCTCCTGTGAGCTGCCAGAGGGGATGAGGCTGGTAGGGCATTTACTGTGAAAATTGTGAAGACCCTGAACTGTACAGACCCAAGCTTGAACCCAGCCTCAGCCGGGAAAGTGAAGGCTTCAGTTTTCCTGCCTATTAACTTGACAGTGTCAGGGCTGTACGCCCCCCATCCAGGGGTCAACAGGGCATCTGTGCAGAGAGCCTTATAATCCATTCTTGGTCTAAACTGGGCAGTTTAAAAACTTACTGATGAAACTGTTCTGTGTGTGAGAACAGAGGACTCCAGCCTCAGGGGCTGAGTGCAGAGGCGTGGATCCAGCCAAGTGACCCCTAGGTAGCTCGGTGGGGGCTCACATCTTGGGAGCTCATCCCTTGTATGGTCTGACCTTGAACTTTGACTAAAGTAGAGCACAGGCATGCAGGAAGAGTGAGCCAGGGCTCCGGTGTAAGTAGAGGTGGATGCCCTAAGGGGTGGGTAAGCTAGCATCTCCCTGAGAGGTCTAAGCCGAAAGTGATCACGTGAGCAAATACATTTGGAAGCATCTTCTCAGGAGTCGCTGGCCTAGCGTGAGGACCTGGATCATTCCTGAGCATCAGCACACAGACGACCAGATTTTAAAATACAGCTTCTCACTAAGCCTGGTAGCGGGCACCTGCAACCCCAATTACTGGATACAGAGGCAGGGGGATAGAATTCAAGGCCAGCCTGGGAAACTTAGTGAGACCCTGCCTCAAAATTCAAAGGGGCTGGAGCCACAGCTCAGCAGCAGGACACCTGCCTAGCGTGGACGAGACTATGTTCACCCCTCAGCGCTGACAAAACCAAACCAAACTGAAAGAGCCCACAAAACCCAGCCAACCAAAAAAACCATGCAACCCCCATAAACAAACATGGCTCCTCATCCCGAGGGTTTGGGCTGGAATGAGGAATATGCTTTGTTCAGCCGTTCTGGTCACTCTGCTAAAGGGACCCAGTGCAGCGTCCTCATTGTTTGTGAGGTTCTAGTCTGGGCTCCGTGTTTGGCACAGCATCTTCTGTCACCCTGCTGTCCAGCCATATGCCTGCCTGTCCGTCACCTGTTCTTCACCCTCTGCACACACACTTCCCTCACTGGACTCCAGCCATACAGACAGTAGCTTTCCCGCCTTTCCCAGGGCCTTTGTATATACCATCCCTGTTGCCTGGAGGGTGCTACCTTAGTTTACCTTCAAGAAGGGGATGACGAACGGCCTCAGTGGAAAGTTGGTGGCTTCTTGGAGCTTGGAATGAAACTCTTCGATGGTCAGAGTTGAGTTCTGCAGAGAGACAGCCCATCTAAAGGTTCTCCAGTACTGACCCGGATGCCCCACCCACACCTTAGGGAGGAGGAGGTTCCGGGTCTGGCTAGAGGGCTGGGGAGAGCGTGACAGGGTTGTGGGCATCGTGATGGAGCCTGTCAGCGGCAGAGGCTGTCATGGGGAACATGGGTGCCTCATAGCTCGTAGACTCACCACCAGCCCCATCACCAGCGTGCGCACACGCTCCCCGATCTCGGGCGAGATGTCGCTGCCGAACTGCTGCAGGGTGGTGAGGAACCGCTTGAGCTTGCTGAGCTGCCGTGCCCCGCATGCCGGGGGCAGGTGCTGTGTGGACAGCGAGGCGGTAGATGAGGTGGCTGGCCCATTGCTGAAGCCATTGGGTGTAGACGGGGCACCATGGATGGCCGTGGGTGAGTGGCTGCTGCCGTTCATTACTGTAGGAGAGCGGTGAGTGAACATGAGGGCAAGCCATGACAACTGCACTTGATGGCTATAAGTATACATGGTGACAATGACAAGTGTCCCAAATGACAGTGACGATGACGGTGGACAGCTGCCATTCTGTCCCTGCAACCACTCTGTGCTCATGGGTGTTATACTCTTACAGATATGCAAACCGGTACTGGGAAGGTGACGCCCTTCACCTCAGGTACCCCAGCCAGGAGGGTGGTAAGGATCACACACTGGAAATGGTTGCAGAGACAGACGTTTGTGGGGCTGGCTTACACCATCCCTGGGGGCTACCCTGAGCCTGACCTTCACACCAGCTGGTGCTCTAGATCCTCCACATGCAGCAGATGCCATCCTCTCAGACTGGCTCAGGTTTCCACTATGAGCAAGCATGGGCCGTCTTCACCCGAGGTGTGGGAAACGAGAAGTCACCCCCATCACCCCAAGAAAAGGCTAGCAACTCTGCCCCTGCTCCAACAGCCTCGAACAATACCTTTCTAACCCCGAGCAACACCGTTGCCACCAAGTAGAGCATGAGCCGATGGACTCAACGCCAGGCAGAGACTGAGACCCCCAGGAAGAGCTGGTTGGGTTCTTCAGGGGACTGTGACACAGGAGGCTGTGTACAGGGGGTGGTTCATGCTAAGGATGATCAAGTGACCAAAGAGACAGCTGATAAGCATGTTACAGGATCGCTACTGCCAGTCACCGAGCCCTGGCTGACTAGATAGCCCTGCCATTGGCTCAGCGTCCCAGGGCCAACGCCAGCAGCTGCCACGGAGTCCTTGCCTCTCAGCCTTGGGTGACAAAAGGTTAAGAGCTGAAGTGGTGGGTCCCAGCTATGATTAGCAGGGTCTGCAGACAGGTCAGAGATCACAGGTTACAGACTCGACCTCTAGTCATATAGACACGTTCATATACCTCTGGCTTACTTGACTGTGGCTTGCTTTGTGTCCTGTGCCCCTGACCTTAAGGATACATCATTGTCTCTTGCCTTGGCTGAGAATGCAGAAGCCAGATTCTCTAGCCAGGGCTGAGAAATGTAGCTCTGGGGTGCCTGTAAAGTCACAATCCTCAAAGCTCCAGCTGTCTCATGCCACCTGTGGTGAGGCTAGCCTGGTGGGGCTAGAAGTACCAAGGGAGAGAGGGAGCCCCGTTTTACACTCAAGAACCTTCCCGGCTGGCCCAGTACAGAGACTCCAGCTGAGTTTCCCTGGGTTAACTGTTTGCCATGAACAATGGGTTCCTCAGCAAGTCACTCCAGACTGCACATCTTGATTCAAGCACTCAGCCTGAGGGCTGGGCATGGAAAGGTGAGGTGGGACTTGACCTGAATCCCTCCATCTGGCCCTCAGAGCTCTGTGGCTGCAATGGCTCTTGCAGGATTCTGTCCTACCTCTGCTTGTACAGCAGGATGGGGGAGCCTAACCCAACTCTGTCAGTCTTGTAGCTTTAGGCTCTCCCGTGGGCCCCTTCTAGCCTTCTCTCGGTAACTAGTGCAGTGATCGGCTCCATCTTGTCCAGATATTGCCTGAGGCTTTAGCCCAGATAAACCACCCTGGGGCTGGGGCTAGTGGCCCCATACAAACATGTTCTTCATCCATATAGCAGACTAGGGTAAGTAGCTCATGGCCCCCAACTGTCTGATCCTAGGGCAGACCCTCACCTTCCACATGAGTTAAGACAAGACCCAGTCAAGAGATACTCTGGTGTGGTGTGGGTGTGGCTGCTGGTATAATCCCCCCTCTCCATTCTATTCTCACCTCCAGTCTGACAGTCACCTACTACAAGGGCTATGCTCTCACAGGTCTTCAGACACCCCCATATCATAAATCCTTGAGGGTTTGGGGAGTCAGACCTGTCCAGATAGACAGTGTAAGTCAGTCCTAGGTCTGGTTTCTCTATCTGCCAGTGGTCCCAAGCCATTCTGAGGTTCTGAGATGGGCTCTGGGGTCAGAGCAGAGCTGTCCATCTTGTTTCCCAACCCATGGCTTACAGAGCCTGTGCATGCCACCAGCTCACTTGGAAGCTGGCCCTCATGAGATCACAACCCTGACAGACTCTACATGTTGGGGGTTATGTGAGGCACCCCTTGATGGCTGCTTCTCAGGAATTCAAGTTTCAAAGCATGTGGGGAGAGACATGCAGGCTCACAGGTTACCTGGTGTTTATATGCTGCCACCAGGCATGACAACTCTCTGCGTACGGTTCTAAGTAGCCCCTCTTTTCTGGTGTTGGCACAGGGGTATACATGGAAGCTGAAGCTTTCCCATTTGTCTCCCCCAAATGATCTCAAGAGCCCCTTCCAGGGCCTGGGATGCAGTCAGTTCCAGAATGACTACATGATATTAGAAGCAGGTAGGCATAAGCGCCATGTGTGGGGGCACCCCTCTTGCTCTGGGGTGGTCAGTGATGGCGACACACAGCATCCTAACAGCTCTGGGCTCCTAGCTTCTCTAAGACCATGTCCAGAGGACCCCACTGGGTGGACATCTCTCTTCCTGGTGAGCTCTGATAGCCCCGGACACACACGCCCCAGTCAACCCTAATGACAGTCACTTGCTGTCACCTCAGCCAGGCCAGGAGATGGCTTGTTGCCACGGAGACCTCACTAATAGCTGTGGACTTAAGACCAAGGGTGATAGAACTATCACCAGGACTCTGGGCCTTCTAGTAGTTTCTAAGACACGCCGATGGACACACGGTCTAGTCCTTGCCACCCACCAGACCCAGCCTGGCCTGGTCCTGTCGTCCCTGAGGCCCGCTTACCAGCCTTGCTCTGAGCGCCTGGGTCTCCCGTGGCCCGTTCGCCTCACTGCCTGTCTTCCCTCCCGTGGCTGCTGGGCAGTCTCAGCAGCTAAAGAGACGCCAAAAATAGTCCCCAGCACAAGTGTTTTCATTACCACAACAGGTGTGTTACTAAGTTAGACAGTACACGTGTCCTCGGCTGATGTTTGGGGGCACACACTAGCACCCCCTAACTCCCCCAGCCTTGATGCTTGGGTGGGAGTTAGCCTGGGGCACACGGACCCCCGTTAACAGCTCTTCCACCCTTTCTCCCTGACACAGGGAACCATTATCACCACAGCAAGAATCGGTCAACAGTTGATGGCCAGTTAGGCTGTGTGCCAGGCTCTAGTGTGTGGCCAAGCATGGTATGGAGTGACAGCAGGAAGAGGGACAACACAGAACACAGGCCACACATGTAAGCTCTTCCTCATTCACAGAGCCCAGAAGTTGCATGGCAGCCTCACACCATATAGCCTGGGATCAAGGTTGCTGCTGCTGGCAGACAAGTATTCTGACTGCCACCTCAAGCTTTGGTGGAATCATCCACTAGTGACCAATGCCCACAGGGCACGTAGTGTGGCTCAGACACGGCAGCAACGGCTTTGTCAGCGTGGTGCACCAATCACCCTCAGCGCTTCATATGGTAGCATCACCTTATAAGTAGGGAAACTGAGGCACGGGCAACCATCCCTGCCCATTGTTAGCTACCCTGCCAACAGTAGGAGCTAGGACCTCTTATAACAGTGGAGTATGTCCCACTTGTCATTGACATAGGTCCCACTGTCTGCTCCTGTCAGCCTGTCTGGCTGTTGGGGATGAAACTCAGCAGGCATTCACATGCAAAGGCCCCACAGTTCCAGTACAACGTCTGAGCTCTGAGCGTCTCAGTCTCTAGGCCCTGGGCCTCTCTTGTCTTTAAGGAGGCTGGAGATCCAACAACAGGAGTGTAGAGGCCTCGAGAAGGACCCAGGTGGCCTCCTCGAAGCCCACGGTTCTTGTTATTTTACTTACAGAGACAGACCATGGACCACTTTAAGCAGCCGTGGAAACGGCCATGGGGAACAGATGTCGCGGGTCCATCCTCGCCATCTGTAAGCAAAATAAGAAGAACAGGCTGTCAGGAGGGCGCCTTAGCGGCCGTCCTAGAGACCACACTGTTGCCGCTGTGGGCTGGTCCACTTCTCTGGGCCTCAGTTTTCTCCTCCATAAAATGGGTCGCATTGGCTATCTGTTAGCGAGACACTTCACTCTTAAAAGCTGTCTTCCCAGAAAGGGCTTGGTTACCCCCTCAGCACTGACCTTGAGGGACCTGAAGGCCCAGGCTGTTTTCAGTGATGGAGATTCAGGTCTGTTATGTGAGGTGGGGCTGTCGCAGTAGCTCTAGGAGTAGTAAGCCCCCTGCCTCAGAAACTCGAAAGGGCAGATGGGAGCTCAACCCACCTACAAGCTCCCTGCCTGAGAGGAGTGTAGGCTGGGTCAAAGCTTCTTGTGTTGTCCCAGGTCTCCATACTCAGTCTTCTGCCTATCTCCCCAGTCACAGACCAATCTGTGCCCAGGGTGGTCACTGGGCCAGGAAAACCACAGCTCTCAAGGTCAGTCTCTCCATTTGGCTTGGAGCACTGGGCAGGAATCTGCAGTCGACTGCAGAGGCTTTACCAGGGCTGCCACCAGCCAGGTGCAGCAGGGGGTGTGGTTAACCACGTGGATTAGGAACGAACCTGAGGTGACCTCAGGAGGCCTGGGCCTTACACTTATGCACCACCTAGCTCCGATGATCGGCAGCCCTCCCCCGAGACTGGAAGTGTCCACTTAGAGAAAAACCGAAAGCCTTGTGCTGTACAGACAGAGCTGCCACCCCCACGGTGGGACTGAGAGGCAGGAGGGACACAAATCCCCCCCCATGAACCACACATGCCTTGGCTGCACTCACATCTGTTCACAGGCCTCATGAAAGCAAAGCCTCGAAGGCCCCGGCTGACCCCATCCCCACTCCTAACCAGGAACATCTGGTATCCAGGCTAGCTTTTGGGGTAAGAGATGGTCCATGGGGAAATGCAGGCTGGGGGAGGCGCACCCTCAGGGTCAGTGACAAGTCATAGTCCAAGATCAGCCTTTTGGCTGCTCTGTTCTTCTGTCCAGCTTGGAGCCTTCAAACATCTGGAGGACCCTTGTTTCAGGAGGTGTGTCATGGCCTCATGGGTGGGAGGGGGCGCAGCAGCCCCTATGCACGGTCTTGTTTCTAGGTTAACGTATTGGTTGGTGACATCAGCACTGTCCCACAGAGTCCCCTTTCACCCACTGGATGAGCTCCGAGGCTGCCCAGGAGCCGGAGTCTACCTGTACTTCAGTCCAGAGGGAAGGGTGTTTAGGGAGGGAGGGGAAGTGACTGTGCCAGCAGCATCGCTGACAGAGGGACACTTTGAGAACAGGCACAGGTATCTTAGCCTGGAGGAGCATGGCCAGCAGGCAGACCCAGGACCGGGCAGGGCCATCTGTCCTCTGAGAGTATCAGGCTGCTAAGAGCAGAGTCCCAGCTACAAGAGGCGGGGCTACGAGTCCTCACACGCCAGGCTCAGCAACTGTGGGACCCTGGGTTCACTGTAGGAAATGGGAGTTAGCACTTCCCAGGAGATCGGAAGGTGTACATGGGTATTCACACCCAACCTGCTATGTGCTGGGCATGTTCTCAGATGGCCCTGGTTCCATGTGGCTATACCTAGAAGCAGATGATATTACCCCCAAAGCAGGAGCCTGGCAGCCCGCCAACAGGGACAGGGCTAGCCTGGGACAAGGCTAACCTGGGGTTGAGCTGCTCGCTCCTCATCTCAGCCTTTGTCTAGACAGCAAGGCTTTATTAAGAGCTTTAACTTCGAAGGGCAGAGTCTGTGCTCCATGTCCAGGGATGCAGAGGCCAGAGGAAGCATGCATGCCCTGGAAACCAGGTGACACCGGGCTGAGTTACTGAGAGGGATCTGGCTTCAGTGTGAGAGCTGGGGAAGGGTCCCTCAGGTATGTGTCTTCAAAAGTTGCAGTGGGGATGGCACTGGCTTCTTCCACCTGCCAGAACACTTAGGATATACTCGTATGCCTCTGTCTTGGGGGAGGGGCATGGGACATTGTCCTCTTAAGTGGCCAACGGCTCATTTAAAGGAAAGGGGTGGTTATGGAAGAGAGACAATACTCCTGCTCTAGGCTCCCTGGAATCCCCACGGTGGCCTCTGCTCTGGGCTGCTGAGCTGAGCCTAGGTCCCCAGGGCCTTCAGACATCAGTGCTTGTAGGCTGGTGCTAATGTCTGGCAACTTGCTTCATTTGCACAATGGCTGGAAGACAGGCCCCCCACTCCACAAATGAAGCAGCCGGGCCAGAGCTCTGAAGTAGCTAGCTTACCCAAAGTTGTGTAGCAGGGGGAGCTGGGCTCTGAACCTAAGACTGGGCTGCAAACGGGCCACAGGGTCACGTCATGTGAAATACACTGTACAGAATTTCAAATGACTCCACCTATTCTACACATTCTACACGCGAGGTATGGGCGGGGGCGGAGCAGACTCACGTGTGTGAGGTGTGAAGGAGGGTGGTCGTGTGGCTCCATGGGATGAGGTGGGAGGTGGGGGCGGCATGCTGGGGGGTGTGGACCGGGGCTGTGTCTTCACTTCAGTCGGGGAGTCTGGCATTGCTGCAGCCTTCTCCTTCCTGTTGGCTAAGGTAAGAGAGAGAGAGAGAAAGAAACAGATTAAGCAGCTGAGGGCAGAGCAGGCTGGCCAGCACCTGGGCAGGGGTCTGAGCTTCCACTGGCCAGGTGGACTCCGGATGCCAACCATCCCAAGTGTTCTCACAGGTGGCTGGCATCTAAGCACAGGTGAAGCAAAGAGTCAGGCCAAACGTGGGCTCGTCGGGGCTAGTGTCTGCGCGGGAGCTCACAACGCAGGTCTTCGTGCTCAGGCCCCATCTCAGTTCTCCTGAGCTACCCTGAGTATCTTTATTTAAAAGGCATAGGAGGGGCGATGACCCCAGATTTCTTGATGTTGAGACCCTCCTTAGGGATCTGCTCAGGGGGACAGGGGAATTAGCTTAGGGTGTGGAGCCTTTTCTTCAACCATCTCCTGCCTTGGGGTGCTTGTGACCCCTATGGGAGGCTTGTGGATGATACAGGGTGCCTAGGGCTCGATCCCCGAAACGTGACCTGTTGGCTCAGGGTATCCATCACCAACCACGTCCGAGCGACCCAACCCTCATCAAGGGTAGCTTGATCAGGGGTAGCTGAGCAGGAAGAAGCTAAGACGGTGATGATGGACAGGGTGAACTGAGGGTCAGGTGGATTCTGGATACCCAGACGGGCTCAGCCTAAGTCCAAAGGTTAGGCCTTGCTTAGGGCCTACTTCGCGGAGGATGGTGAGTCCCAGGGCTTCCCTTTACCGCAAGGTGTGGTCAGGCAGGGTGGGTGAAAAGACCTCTGTGAGCTGTTTTTTTTTTTTTGTTTTTTGTTTTTTGTCACATGGCCCAGCCCTCCAGAGCCAGCAAGGGCGGGCTCCTGCCTGCTATGAGCCGAAAGCAGACCTCTCTGCCCCAGTGACTGCTTGACCCCCGCACTCATACCCATAGGGTCTTCCATGGGCAGGGGGTTTCAGAGGCAGAGTCACAGAGTCTCTTGGCCGTCCTCATTGCAACGATGGGTACCACCCCTCAGCCTTGCATCCCATTTCTGGAACCCATCATTGGCAGACACATGGAAGTCCAGGTCACCCAGGCCTCTGTGGCTGGTGATCAGTAAGTGACATCTTCCAGGTGGCAGGCCAGAAACAGTGAAGCCCTCACCTAACCCTCTCCCTGGTCTCCAGAGGGGAGAGAAGCTCAGAGACACTTTAGACAAGCCCGGAGGACCGTGATGGCTTGTGTCTGGGTCTGTTATGGAAGAGGTAAGAAGACCCCACCTTGCTGGGCCCACGAAGAGGGGCAGGATGGGAGCAGATGGCACACAGCAGCCACCCAGGCTGCGGCACCTGCTGTCCCCCAGCTGCGGCTTTGGCCCCCCTCCTGCCAGCGCTCAGCCCCTCCCCTCCCTCAACTGTCCAAAGGCTGATGGCTGGGCACATGTGTGACCACAGCTGTGGGGACTTATCAACACCATGCCTGTCTGTAGGGCTGATGGCCAGTCTCCGGTGACAACAACCAAAGAAGGCAACTGGGACTGGCTGCTTCAGCATGGAGCACTCTGTCCTCACCAGCCCTTCACCTGTCCAGTCTGTCCTTGGGCCCTCGGGCAGATGGGGTTGCCTGAGAGGGTATTGCCATGGCCAAATGTCTCAAGTACCAGGCTGGCTCTGGTCACAGGCCCAGGACACTGGGGTCACTCTGTGTCTCTGGAGCCTTTCACAGAGGGGAAGTGGCTTCACCTGAGCTTCAAGTACCAAAGTAGAGCCAATTGGGTAAAGGCACATGGGCAGCTGGGCGGGCACTGGGCACTAGATGTTATCTCTCTGTATGCTTAGTCAGTATCATACTGACAGGTCCACTGGTGCCACCGACCAGGGTACCATGATGCAGCGGCCACCACTCACATGCCCATGGTGTCAAAGGCACCAGCAGGGTCACCAGCAGAGACTTCATTTTCTTTCTTGTTTATAAGACACGAATCATTGAGACCAGGGGTCATCTCAACTCAGAGCCTCAAATGCTCACTGCACGCAGACTCTGTTCCCAGCATGTGTCCCCACAGAAGTCCTGTGGACCTGATTCCACTCAGAGCCCATTTCAAAGAGAGGGCCAAGTACACCACAGTGTCATGATCTGCTCCAAGTCACACAGCACACACGGACTCTGGATGGAAAGCAGCAAGTGTGGGGACTTAGAGGTACCTGGTCTCCTGCTTCGGACCGGTCAGCAGCCTCCCAGATCTGGGGTTGCTGCCCCTCTCTGCCTTTACACTTTCCTTGCCTTCCCTCCAGCAGCCTAAGGGTGTCCACCTCCCAGGATGCCCCGGGGAATCTTGTTTCCTTCTCCAGCTTATCCCCTCTGGACTGTCACCACACTGCAGTCACCTTGCTCCCCGGTCAACCCATCTGCAAGGTTTGCAGCCACCAAAAGGTGATGATTCAGGGTGGGGATTGCTGTGGCAGCCCCACGAGGAAGTATTTCTCTGGAGTATCTTGCCAGGACCCTCAGGGAAAGGGTAGAGGGCGCCTGGAGGCCGGTGCTCAAGGGCCAGCTGATGGTTGGTTAGGTCAGGTGGGAGGGGCTGGTTGCTGAGAGTCTGTCTCCTGGGGGGGGCCTGAGCCTCTTAGCTCTAAAGTATGTAAACCATCCACTTCCCTGTGGGTGTATGTGCACATGTGTGTGTGGGTGTCTGTGTGTGTCTGTGTATGTGTCTCTCGTGTGTTTGTCTGTGTATGTCTGTGTGTGTGGGTGTCAGTGTGTGTGCATGTCTGTGTGTGTCTGTGTGTATGCTTGTGTGTGTCTATGTGTGTCTGTGTGTGTGTGTTTGTCTGTGTATGTCTGTGTGTGTTTGTGCATGTCTGTGTGTTTGTGTGTGTCAGTGTATGCTTGTGTGTGTCTATGTGTGTCTCTCTGTGTGTGATTGTGTATATCTGTGTGTGTTAGTGCGTGTCTCTGTGTGTTTGTGTGTGTCTGTGTGTATGCTTGTGTGTGTCTGTGTGTGTGTTTGTGTATGTCTGTGTGTGTGTCTGTGTATCTGTGTGTGTGCACGCGCGTGTATCAAAACAGGTGGAGGATGACTTTCATAGGACCTGTACCACAGCTTTTTTTTTTTTTTTTTTTTTTTTTTTACTTAAAGAGATTTGCTGTGTAGCCAAGAATGGCCTTGAACTTCTGATACTTCTGATTCTGAGTGCTGAGATTACAAGTGTGTGCGGCCACGCCCAGTGTATGGGTCCTGGGGTTGGAACCTAGGGTTGTCTGCATGCTACAGAAGCGACCCGCTGACCTGCTAATTTTCATTGTTGTCCCTCTTCACACTGGAGGGGTTGGGACGGCATTGTGGGTCCCACAGGCTCAGAAAAGTCAATGGCAGGGATGAGGCCCGCAGACTTGCCCTTCCCAGGCTCTGCTTCCTTTTATCTTCCTGCTCTGCTTCTCCCAGGGCCCTCTAGCCACATAAGAGCCGGAGCGGAAGCTGGCCAGGTATGATGCTCCACTGTCAGATGATCTGGGAACCCACGGAGAGGCAGTCCTTGCTTCCCAGCAAGTCTGCAAATGCTAGTGGGAGGGTGGGGGTATCCAGAGCAGTCCTGGAGAGGTCCAGACCGCCCTGAAATCTGGGCGGCTTGGGGCTGTGTCTTTTTTTTTTTTTTGCCCCAACAAGGTCAAACCCCTGGCCTCAGCCATGCTTCTGCTGGAATTTCCAGCCTCCACAGTCTCCTTGAGGTACAGCTCCATCTCACAAAGGGGAAACTGAGGCAGGCCCAGGCAGTGATTTCTCCAAAGCCACTCAGCTGTGCAGTACAGAGCTGGGTCTCGTCCATCAGTCCCAAGCCACACTGTCCTTTCTGTCCCCACCTGCCCAGGCCTGTGTCCCCAGGTTCTAAGTTGTGTTTCCAGGTAGCTGGGCAGAGGTTCTTTTGCCTGTTGAGTTGGACTTTTCTTATGAGGTGAGCAGGCATGAGTAAAAATTGCAGCGGTCCTGGGGGCAGCCCTGTTGACCGTTTATTCCAGCGGATACTGTCAGGGCCCCTCCATGATCTTGTCACGGTTCATGGCTTGTGGGTGGGCAGCCAGGATGGGTACTATGCACCAGCTCTCGCTAACCTATTGCTGTGAATTTTTAAGTACAGTCTACTGGTGTGGTGTAGCCACAGTGAGAACCATGTGAAAGAAGCCCAGAGATGCCCAGGGAGCCGTATCCATGCCCGTGACCCCAGGCCAACCTTTGCACCAGCAGAAAGCACCTGGGTTGTGCGGTCACCCAACCTAGAGTGGTTTCTGGGGAGCACCTGTCACCAGCTTGTTAGTGCTTGCTGCTTGACTTAGGACAGTACCGCAATTCTTGTGCTGTGGCGGGTCGGGGATGCTGTGGGAGGAGCCCCATGCCCAGCTCCTAAGGATCCCATGGCATCACACAGCCTAACAGACAGCTCTGCTCTCTGTGGTGAGGAATGTCAGCTTTACGAGGGCCTCATGTGATATTCCCAATAGCCCTCATCCATACAATCCTGCCCCACCTTACAGGGGGTGAGAAACCAAGGCACAGAATGGTCTAGTGAAACCCAGTTGAGAAGCCAGCAGTGTAACTGGATTTGGGTAGACTGCCCCTGCCGTTCTCAGGGACCTTATAGTCAGGTGACCCCAGACAGCTTCCAAGGTCTCTAAAGAATGTCCAGTCTTCCATGTTTTTTTTTTTTTTTTTTTTTTTTGTTGTTGTTGGTTGTTTTTGTTTGTTTGTTTGTTTTTTAGAGATGTTGGTATCTTCCCTCCAGCCCTCTCCAGAAAGGGGACTTTATGATCTCCCTGTCCTGGATCCTGTAAACTGCATATAGGGCCTGGCAGAGGGGATCTGGGGATCCCCTGAGGGATGTGAATGAGCAGGGAACCGGCAGGCAGTGGTACCCATCCACTGTCCTTCGGTCACGTTGGCAAAGCCTAGGATGATCCCTGGGAAGACAGAGTGTTTGAAGGGCCTCGCTCCTCCCCCAGCCTGTCACAGTCTCTGTTACTTCCCTGTTCCCACCCTCCAGAAAATTCCCAGGCCCCATAGCTGCTTGTGGGCCCAGGGGAGCGCCTGTGTTGTCTATACTGAGCATCCACAGAGGAAGCAGCTCTCTAAAGCCAGGCGGGGCCTGTGGGAAAGAACACGGAATGTGCCGGAACAGACCACTCCATCCATCACTGTCCCCATCGGCTGTGGTTCCCAGCCCGCCCTCCCAGCTGGGAACTGGCCTAGGTCCAGCAAGGAGCTGACCATCTTTCTGGCTGGGTCTCTTCAGACCTTTGTGTCCCTAGTAAATTCAGAGCCTGGCTTGACTGACCCCTGCTGTGACCTAGGTCACTGTGTACATCAACGGGTCTCAGACGCAGGTGTGAGCACAAGGTCAGGGCTGAGATTCTGGCCCTGACCTCAGTGCTCTGTGTCTGTCACCTCCTGCTGTCCCCATCATAAACCCATGAGGTTGGCAGAAAAGGAAACTGAGGCACACAGCAAGGTAGGAAGATGAGCCTCCACTCCAGGAGGTCAGATGTGAGGTTTCTTCTCTATGGAGTCTTGGACACTCACATGCGGAGACTGGACAGGGCTGCTGAAAGGGCCAGACTGTCTCTCTATTTCAGGGCTGACCGTGGGCAGGCAGGGACTTGAAGGCACATGATGGTATCAAGGCTCTCAGGTCTAGGTAGTTCCTCTGCAAGCACAGCCAACCCCTCATATACTGGGGGGCAGGGACCCACTGTCCCATAGCACAAAGTCATTAATCAAAGGAAAAGACCAAAGCTCACTTGGAGAGGATAGGTCACACAGGTCACACGCTGTGACCTAGGTGGGCAGTCTGTTTCTATAGCTGTGATTTGGGGACCCCAGTGAAAAATCAAAGGTGTATAGCATGGCATCGGATGAAAGAGATGGTGTGCTAGCGAGGGCTCTTTCTCTTTCAGTCATGAAACTTCAGTGTTCTAGGCTCTGGGTGAGCTGGTGCTGGAGATCAAATAGAACATGGGATTGATCCCTAGCACCCATGTAGGACACTGGGCACAGGACACGTTCTTGTAATTCCAGCACTGGGTGGGGAGTGAGACAGAGGGCTTGCTGGCTGGCTAGTCTACTCGGTGAGTTCCAAGTCAATGAGAGACCCTGTCTCAAACGTGAAAAGGGGGTGGAAGGCACCTGAAGGACAACACGCAAGGCTCTACTTTGGCTTCCACAACATGTGCATTCAAACTCCCTCCCCGAATCTCTCCCCCCCTCACCCCCCGACACACAGAGGGAGGGTAGAGGGAGAGAGAGAATGTCAGAGACCGAGATAAGAGATACTGTGTCATTCTGTAGGAAATGTGAGATAGGCAAAGAGAAGAGACCCCAAGTGGCTGAAATCACCCCACTGGGTCTTCATAACCTATCCTGATACTTAAGGTCACTTGAGGTCACTGCAATGCCACACCGTGTGTAAGGAGCACAGAGCCCTTATCTCTGGATTCCAGTCCCAACGTTTGCCTGGGCAGTGGTCCAATGCTATGCCACCAAGGCCAAGGTAAACCCACATGATTGGATTTCCTCAGATTCAGCAGGGTCAGCTCACCTCCTAGGACACATTCCCAAGCCTGCCACTTAAGGCTGGCTGTCCCCTCTCTGTTCATTGTCCAGTCTCACTCTCCTGCCTCAGATGCTCCTGCCCCAGAGCCTTTGCACTGGCTAGTGTCCTTCTATGGAAATGCTACCCCCTCCAGACCTCCACTCTCTACCTGCTCTCCCTTCAAATCTTTGTTGTGACTGCAGTTTTTGTTGTATTTTAATGAATCTGCTCCCTAGAGGTTCCTGAAAGTTGGGCAACAGCATTCCCATGGGAAAGATGGGAGAACTGAGAGGCAGGGAGTCCCATGGCTGTCAGAGACCACAGATTGTAAGGCTGTTTCGAATATTTCAGCATCTTGATGCCCCCACATAGGCTACTAGAGTGTCTCCGACAGTATTTACATTCATCTCCACCCACACACCCACCATTCATCTAGCCAGCCACCTATCCATCAATCATCAATCCATCATCCACCTATCCATCAATCCACCCACTCGCCCATCATCCAGCTACTTATCCATCCATCATCCATCCATCATCCATCCATCCTCCATCCATCATCCATCCATCCATCCATTAACCATTGGTCCATCAATAACCCCATCCATCCATCCATCCATCCATCCATCCATCCATCCATGTATCCATCTACTTTTCCACTCACCCCTCCTATACTACCTGGCACCCACCATTAATTAATCCATTCATTAATCCATGAATGCACAACCCATCCCCCTACCTACCTGTCACCCATCCACTCACTCATCCATCCAATTCGAGATCTCCATTTAAAATGGCTTTGCAGGGCTGGGGAGATGGCTCAGGGAATAAAGATGCTTGCCACCAAACCTGAGATTGACTGAACCCCAGAACCTATATGGTGGAAGTTAGTAAATCAACTCCATAAGTTGTCCTCTGACCTCACACGTACCCTAGAGTATGTCCCCACACACATACGCCAGATAAACAAGTGTAATAAGAGATTAAATGTCTTTCAACCCTTGAAGACCAACAGCCTCATCTAACCACAGATAACTGGATGCCCTTACACGCTAAGCAGCAAGCTCAGGCACCTCTCACTCTTTATGCTCACAAGCAAAGCGGTGATCAGTGAGTCCAGATATGTGTGAATCCGACATGGGGCTAAGCAACCCAGCAGAGATGCACTTCAGGATGCCTCAGGACCATCAGGACGACGTGATGGGGGACATGTGGAGAGCCCCACAACCACCTCTGGGCACAGGCTGGGGACAAAAGGGGGAAGGTAGAGAACCACACCTCCACAGTGACAGAGTTCCCTTCCTTGAATGCTCAGAGCCATGGGTTACGTATCACGGACATGTCCCAGCAATCCTGGTCCTGAGGGGTTTCTAATTGCCTAACATTCAGATGGGCCCTTTCAAAAAATGAAAGGGGTTGGCTGATAGGCAGCACAGCCATTGGGGTATAAGTCCTTTGAGGCCACTGATGTAACAGGCGTTGGCCTGTCCTTCCCTTCCCCCAGGCTCCTGTCCTGGACACTGAGACCTAGCTACCACATCTGGAGTCATTACAGGGCTCATGTAAGACTGTCATCTTTTCAACCCAGCACAAACTTCCAGAGGACACAGCTAGCTCTCTTCTGGAACTTTCCTGTGAGATATACAGAAGGAATCTGGACCCTGGTCTCCAGCAAAGGGCTGGGTTAGACCTGGACTCCCAGGTCCAAGGCACAGCAAACGGCTGAGGGCTTCCTCTGGGTGACTCCAAGTCTAGGAGTCTGACTTGAGGGCGGAGCTCCATCCTGTCCTGTTCAAGGCTAGGATCAGAAGCACTCGGCTTTGATCCCTTAGGCAGGGGACTCGGGAGTGGGTGGGATGCAGCCCTAATGAGTCCCAGGTGTCTGCTTCAGTGGCTTCCCACATATGGTCTCCATCAGCCTCCACCGCCATGAATAAGTAATAATACAAAAATACAGGGATTAGTGTTTCCTGCTCTATGCTCCAGTGGCCAGGCAGCCCTTCTGCCCCAGTGGTGACAGGACCTCGAATCAAGCAGGGTTGGTTCTTCTTGGTCCTGCCTTGCTCTCAGAGGTCTGACTCAGGGCCATTCTCTGGTTTTAACTCTGCTGCCACTGCTGCTGCGGCTGTTCCTGCAGCTTAGCACTGGGTCATCTCTAGAAGAACCCAAGAACCCTACGATCCCTGGGCCATGGTAACAATGAAGGTCAAAGGTCACCAGAGTAATAGTGGAGGGGCTGGAAGGCTGGAGACCTGATTCCTACTCTAACTGTGAAAACTGAGGGGTTACCTCAAATAACTCTAAACTTTGGTACCCACCAGCAAAATGGGAGCACATTTTGGGGTGAAGCTAGTCGAGGCAGTAAGTGCAAGAGAGTTTCACAGACACCGAGTCTGCTATGCTCCCTGTGATGGGAGGCTGGCTCTTTGCCATCTTTAAAGCCCTGGAGGCCAAGAGGCAGGCAGGAATGGAGCAGCTTGGGTTCCAGCTTACGGCGGGAACATTATTGGCTGTTTCCTACACCGAGCTTCAGGTTTCTTGCCTACAAAACGAGGAGAATAAACCCACCACCTTTCACGAGAGTCAGCAGGACATGTGCACTAACTCACACGCTCAGAGGCTAGGCTTCATGTGTTCGTCTGTAACCTTGCTACTGTAGAGTCTGAATCAGGAGGATTGCAAGTTTCAGACTGGCCTGGTTGACGTAGCAAGACCCTGTCTCAGAAGCAGAAAGTGCAGCAGTAATCTGGGCGGTAGCTCAATGGAAGAGCACTTGCCGAGCATGCACCAGGCCCTGGGCGCCGTCACCACTGGGACTAAAGGGAGAGAAATAGAGAAGCCCCTAGAACAAGTACCTACCCCGTGTGGGCACTATGCATGGTTCTATAAGTGGGTGCATGGGGGTAGTGTGGGGGTTACAGAGAAAGAAGGCTGTCCTCGGCATGCCTGACCTGATGGACAGGTTCCTCTGTGCAGAAAGCGACTGCGCTCTCTTGGGCTTTGGGATGACTCCCTTATTTTACATGATAAAGCTGTGGGCTGTCAGCACTCCATTTACATATGGGGAAACTGAGGCACAGAGCTCTCCTATCACCTGCTCTGGCCACTCCATATGACATCACAGCATTCCTCTGTGGCCCTTCTACCAGCTCATTCTGGCGAGGTGAGGCCACTAGTGGTCCTTTGAATAGGGTCAGCCCTAGACCTGCTGTGGTCAAGGAGGCGGTGAAAGAGATATAAGACAGTGCAGCTTGGTGTCACCTGCTGCCAGCCCCACCTTCTCCCTTGTGGAACTATGTGTAAACAGGCACAGGCCACTGGGGGGCAAGACACACACACACACATGGTCCAGTCACTACCAGAGTGCCTGGCACTCAACAGATCTGCAGCCCCTGCCAGGTCAGCTGTAGAACTGAGGGGCAAGGCCAGCTGTTGCACTACCTTCTGAGCAAAAGACCCTCCATCTTCACCAGATTAGCTGTGCCTGTTCGCAAGAGTCCATCATGATAGGGCCTGTGGGCTGCTGCCATTCCCTCGGATGATGGGGTGGGAGGGTCATGGCCCTTCATCTGATATTCTTGTCATCTCTCCTAGCCATCCGCATGCCGTTCTGCCCTAATTGTACCTCAGGATCAGGATAGGCGCTGGAGTATATAGGCTGGGAGAGACTAGGGAGAGAAACTTTGATCTACGTGGTTGGGGGCAGCCCTCATCCATGCTGGGTGCAGACAGTCCACTGCAGCTGCTTTGGTACAGCTCGGCTTCTGTCTGTAGCCCTCATGCACACCCTGAAAGGAAGCCTGACAGATTCAATGGCTCATATCTCCCAGGAGAAAATTTCCACACCACCTGCTGAGGACAGAAGAGCTGCTCATGGAAGTCATCTGAGGCGCCCCCTGCTGGAGATTAGTGGTAGCTCCAGAGCACTCAGTCCGGGGTGGTTTGTTACACACCAGCAGCTGACTGGGACATTTCTGGGTCTATTTGCATTGGAAACCCATGGGTCAGCATCTGTCATACTGGTGCACCCAAGGCACAGCAGCTTTGTACCTCATAAGCAGAGAATGAGATTAGCCACTTGATCAGAGAGGCCGAAATGGTAACCAAAAAAGCTGACTGTCAAGAGCTGTGATATCCACATAGCCAAAATCTACACCACAACGAGAAAGGGACATGCAACTAAGCATGGCGTGGCTCCACCTCAGAAACACACGGCTGGGTGAAGAAGTTAGACTCCAAAGAGCACACCCTGCGGGTGCCCGAGTATGAAGTTTTGCAAACAGCCTAGCAGGGTGTTCAAAGTCAGGAAGGTACTTTCCCTGTACAGGAGGGGCCCAGGGGTCTGGGGATCCATCAGGTAGTGTCTGTTGATCATGTGTGCACACAGAGTTGTCTTAGGACTATGTGTTCCTCCCCCTCCCCCCCTCCCCCCCGTGGCTATACTTCAAGGACTCTTCTTATGAGCATGTCACAAATGCCATTCACTGATATGGCGAAGTGGCCCCCGAGTGACAATTCATACAGGTGACACTATGTATCTTAACTGCAGACAAAAACATGGAGGAAAGTGAGTCCAAGCAAATGGGGTGGCGCTCCCGCAGGACAGAGGGTGCTGCTATGCTTCCAGAGAAAGAATCTCCACTCTGAATCTCCAAAGGAAGATGCTGAAGGCCACACCCACCTGGGAGAGCACCCAGAACCCTGGCAAGCTCAGTCCTCACAGCACCCTGGGCCAAACAGAGTTAAAAGGCAGGGGAGGATGGGAAACACTGGAATTAAAGTCTTCCATGCCGTCCACAGGGCTGCGAATGGGATCCAGATGTCCAGGCCTGCTCACCCTGCGGCTGGCTCGCAAAGGAAACACATTCCTCTCCCAGCTGCTGGGGCTGCACAGCCAACAACTCCCAGAGAGCCGTGGGGGAGGTGCCTCACCATCTGGGCCGCCCACTGCCAGGAGAAGCTGCCAGGCTGTGGGGAAGGACAGGGAAGAAGGGCCCCCTTAACTCAGCATGGGTCCTGGCATGCAAGGGGCATGGATGGATCTGCACCCTCCCTGTTGTGTCACCAAGAAGTCACCTTGCAGCCTGGCACAGCTTATTAAGGACAAATGGCACTGATAATGAGGTTGGGTTGTGGCTACCTGGGTACTTCCCACCTGCTTCACTGGCACTGACTGTCCCCGGCTAGGTTGTGACTGAGGGCACTTCGGGAGGGTGCCTTACTATGTCTCTGCAAAAGACCAGACCCAAGCCTTCCAGCCGAGGGACATGCAAAAAGCCATTAGTAAAGACAAATGTGGGGCAGGGGAGGTGGTTCATTGAGTAAAGTGCTTACTATACAAGCATGAGTATCTGAGTTCAGATCCAGAAGCCGGGACACATGTCTCCCATCTTGGTGTTCCTATACCAAGATGGGGGTTGCAGCAAGATAATCTCCAAAGCTGTGGCCAGCAAGCCTGGCATGTCCTGTCAGACAAGGGACCCTCTCTTAAGCAAAGTGGAAGGTGAAGACCGCTGACCTCCAGACTGTTCTCTGACCTCCACATGCACACTGTGGCAATACACCTGAACACACACCACACAGAGTGTGTGCATGCATCTGTGTACACATGCCTGTGTGTGCACACATCTGTGTACACATGCCTGTGTGTGCATGCATCTGGTGTATACATGCATGTGTGTGCATGTATCTGTGTACACATGCCTGTGTGTGCATGCATCTGTGTATACATACATATGTGTGCATGCATCTGTGTACACATGCCTGTGTGTGCATGCATTTGTGTATACACGCATGTGTGTGAGCAGGCTTGCACCGGTTGTGGAGGCTGGTGTTTACATGTCCATCTTCTCCATTAAGGGGCATACAAGCCAGAGAGAAGGCATAACATCCTGGCAAGTCACAAGGTGACCTTATGTGTACATGTGGTGTTTCTGCAAGGAGGGAGAAGCTGATTTGAAAAGCACAGGTGAGGAGGGTACCGCCTCTGCCCCCTGTTGTCCTCCATATTAAATCGTGTTATTGTTACAGTTCACACCAGTCACCAGCCGTGCCAAGCCTGAGTCACCTCTAGGTGGTGGAGGAGCCGCTATTTTGGGGGTTGGAGGGAATGTACTCTGTTTACAGACTGGAGGTCGATTCCCAGCATCCAAGGCAAGTGGCTCAGAACAACCCATAACTCCAGCTGGAACCTGGGCCTGGTGGTGCAGGCTTGTAAGCAGTCACTTGGGACACTGGGGCCCGAGTATTGAAAGTTCAAGGCTAGCTTAGGCGATTTAGTAAGACCCTGTCTCAAAACAGCCGGAGAGACTGCTCAGTGGTTAAGAGCATTTGCTGTTCTTGCAGGGTTTCCAGTACCCATACTGGGTGGTTCATAGCCACCTATAAATCCAGCTCTAACCTTCCCTTCTGGCTTCTGCGGGCACCTACCCACATATGGCACTAACATGTCACACACACACACACACACACACACACACACACACACACACACACAAATATTTTAAAAAGTAAAAAATACGCTAGGTATGGCGGCACATGCCTCTAGTTCCAGCACTCAGAAGGCAGAGGCAGGCAGGTCTTTTTGCGTTCATACCCTGCCTAGTCTACATAGCGAGTTTCAGGCCAGTCAGGACTACGTTGCAAAGGCTTGTCCCAAATAAACAAGTAGCCAAGGTTGTAACCTAGTGGTAGGGTACTGGCACGCATAAGACTCTGAGTTCAATCGCCAGAACCACAAAACAGCGAAATAAAACAACAACAAAACCCAAGAAAACTAGTGCAGATTCTTTAAAAGAAAACAAGACAAAACAGGAACTGACAAACCCAAGGAACTTGGTCGCCATCATTGTGATGTGAGCCTGTCTGGCTCAGTCTCTGGTGAATAAGCCAGGCATTGACATCCGTCCCCGTGATGGCTCAAAGCAGGGCAGTACCCACGCCCTGAGAAGAAACTACTGAAGGGTCTGGAGAAGATGGCCAGCAGCAGGACTGCCCTGTACCAGTCGAGCAAGGAGCCCTGGGTTCCACCAATTGCCAGTGTTCTCATTGTTTAAAGACGTGTGAACTGCAGCACACCCCTCGATCCCACAGAGGTGCTCTGCAAAGTTAAAATAGTAACACTGCTCACGCGGATGCTAAAGACTGACCAGGGCCTAGTGGTTGTATATGGAAGTTATGGGGAGAATGTTTTTTCCCAGAGTGCGGGGAGGGTTCTCTTGCTCATTCCAGACACTCACGAAAGAGAGGAGGTTAGAGTCTATGGAGGACTTTAGAATTTTAGAGTCCACCTGAGGACATGATCCATCTGGTCATGGGACAAGCACCAAATGCCACGGGAGGGTGGGGTGAGCAGAAGAGGCTCGAACAGGTCATCTCACTTCTGGGGCTTCCCTGCCTTGCTTCCTCTGGTGCACTAGGTGTCCTGTGGGCCACTATGGCCAGTGTAGAGTCAGCCTCATGTGGTGCCCACCTGAAGCCTACTGTGGGAAGCCCAGCAACTCGTCAGAGTCTGGAAGGGACAGGTGTGCAGCATTCTCTCTCCTATCTTGTCAAGGTGAGAACACACCCATTCTCTTCTTCGATATCTAGGGCAGAGGCCTGCCCTGAGAAGGCCCAGCAAGGTCTAGGCCTAGGACCTGGGTCTGAGCCCACATCAAAGGGAACCCATGATCCTCCTGCTCTTGCAGAGGAGCCAACAGACTGCCAGAAGACTCCAGGGAGGCCATGTGGGTCTAGGCCTTTGTTGGGGCTTGTCAGGACACTACTGCCGAGGTCAGGGCTTATACAGTCCTGGGCAGTCCCCAACCATGCACTCTGAAAGTTTGACATTCTTCTGAGGCCACTCAGCTACCGGCCCAGAACCCCCACAGGCTGTTTGTCCAGCATGCTGTCCTCTGGATGACCTAAAAATTTATGACTGTGGGGCTGGTGGGATGGCCCAGTGGATAAAAACACTTGCCCCCATGCCTTATGATCTGAGTTCCAACTCCAAAACCAGGAGGAGGAGGATTTGACTCCTACAAGCCATTCTCTGACTCCTCTATCACGATCCCTCCCAAACAAACAAACAATAAATACTGTGGCTGGCTCTCCAGGTAAGCCTTAGTTAGTCTATAAAGCCCAGCGTCAAACTGACTCAGGGAGGACCCTCTACCACTGTGGGAGTGCTCTGGGGCACTTTCTCTGATCAAAGCCTTCATGCTTGATGGATTCCAGAACATTCTATTCTCTATGCTGCCCTAAGTGTCCCCAGAGGTCTGTAAAATCCCAGCTGAAGGTCTCCAAAAGCCCAGATTCTCCACAAAAGCACACTAGGAGCCTCAGGTCCCCTCTGCCCTTGACATTGGTGAAAAGACCATTCTGAGGGTTTGCTGCCTGCTTGGCCTTCAGTCAGTGCTGTCACCTCAGACACCGCCTCTGAAGCTGTCATTCATCTGCAGGTGAGGAAGCAGATGTTGAGATTTGAGTGAGCTGGGCAGGTGACTTCAGGGTGTTTTGACACAAGAACAGCATGCCTGTCCCTCCCACCAGGCTCTGCTAAGCTAACAGTCCCTGTACCCTCTGGGATGTTTCTGGTATTTCTAGCTAAGTGCTGTTTCAGTTGCATTTACTCTTTAAAAAGAGAAAACTGAAGCAGAGTGTGGTGCACCCTTTAACCCCAGCACTGGGAGACACAAGCAGGTGGATCTTCATGAGTTTGAGGCCAGCCTAGTCTACATAGTAACTTCCCAGGTAACCAGGAACTACAAAGTGAGAACTGCTCAAACCAAACCAAACAAATCCCCCAAACCAAGCATCTCCAAGCCAACCTGCTCTATCATAGGCAGTTCTCCACCCAACAAAGCCAAGGTGGTTTCCATATGGACCTGGAGTTCAGATCCCAGCTCTGCACCGCAAAGGGATCATGCTACCCCTTTTCAGGAGTTACCATGGGAACAAGATACAGAATTAGAGTAATTAACACGTGTGCTACAACATGGAAAGCAGGTAAGGCATACAGTAAGTACTCAATTTGTGTCGCCGTAATCAGGTGACTTCTGGAGCGTAGGTTTTCTCATGTGCTAAGCTTTCTGTGCTCTCCCCAGCACGTGTTCCTGAGTCCCCCTGCACAGCTAAGACTTTGTACATCCAGCGCCCCAGAGCCCTTGCTGGCACCGAGTATTGGACAGGTAGCCATGGAGGGACAACTGAATTTAAATTTTTATTCCACTCTAAATCTCAGTCGCCACACAAGAAGGATGGCAACCCTTTACACAGACCCATGCACAGCACCATGCTAACAGTGCAGGCACGGAAGGGAAGCCCTGCCTCCCCATCCAGAAGGGTGGCCAGATCTGTCTGGGCCTTGCTTTGCCAGGCCTCCTGATGGCCACAGAGGCCTGGACAGCTGTCACCTCAAGCAGGACTCCCACAACTTAGGAACAACACATCCTTTCTCAGAATTTAAGGAAACAGCCTTTGCTGGAAGCAACCGGCAAACAGATGTTTCCTCCTGGCAGGCCGGAGCCACCCGCCCTCCCCACTGCGGGGCTCCCACTCTTACTGTGAGGCCAGGGCTACACAGGGGAGATCCAGTGCTTTCAATCCTTCTTTTTAGGCAGGGGTGGAAAAAAAATTTTTAAATGTGTTTTACAAGCCTGCCTTTGCCATTGTTTATGTAAACAGGTAAATTGTTTCCTGCCTCAATTAAAAACATCTGCCACATAAATGAATACCAATTAACTCATCCTGTTTTTAATTACTCTGTTAATTACACACAGGCAGCAGCAAGGATGGCATGGAGCAGGGGGGGGCTGGGTGCATCCCTCCCCCTCAACACCCCTCCCCCTTGCCTGGCAAGGATCCGAAATATGTCTGGCTGGTGACGGATCAGGGTGGCAGGGAGGTGGTGGCACCCTGCCAGCCGGGATTTCCTGATCCAAGGCTGCCAAGCAGGCGCCTTTTCTCAGAGTCTCTTGGGTGGGGGTCTGGCCTGAGCTGCCTCTGACACTCTGTTGCTCTAGGACTCTGCTGTCGGGGCATCAGGGACAGCACAACCATACACCGCTTCCCAGATCCTGCTGGACGGTGAAGACTGGTGGGCACAGGGTTTCACCCAGCCAGTCCTAGTTCAATCTACTGCTGGGGCCGGTGGGAATGGGCACTAGCTATGTACTGAACACACGGGTACTGGGTGCCTCAGCCGGCCCTTACAATTTGAATAAGTGTTCCCAGAGTTCTGCAAAATCCCAGCTGAAGGTCTCCAAAAGCCCGGATTCTCCACAAAAACACAGTAGGAGCCTCTGCCCTTGACATTGGTGAAAAGACCATTTTGAGGGTTTGTCACCTCGGACACTGCACCTGAGGCAAGTGTCAACGTTCCACATCTACTCGTCTGGTCCTTCTTCCAGTACAACCTCATCATCACACAGACATCCTCCGCTTGCTTGTTTTCAAGGAAGGAGGAAGCCTTGCTTGCCTCCCCTGGGGAGCATCATAGCTAACCATCATGACCTCCAAGCTGGGCTGCCAAGTATTGAGACCCATCCAAGGTCAAATTCCCAGGACTGGTCAGAGTGGAGGGGAGAGCACATTCTGGCAGCACAGCCTGTGGCCCGGGTGAGGCGTTCGCTTATCTAACCCTCCCAGCCTGTGCTTGGTAGGTGATAAGGATGAGACAGGAAAGGGTTTTCCAATCTCCATTTCATAGATAGCTAAACAGAAGCTCAGGGAGGGTGAGGAGCTGCCCATGCGTACAGCAAGGAGGGCCCACCTGCTCCATACAGACCCTCATTCACATGGCTGCCTGACTCTAAACAGTGCCTACCAAATTTCCCACACCCTCCCTCCTTTGCAAGACTGGAAGGCTGAGATGGACCCCAGAGCAGGAAGGTGAGGGAGGGCACAGCGTCAGGGTTTGACGCCAGTGTCGATTTCGTAGAGTGGGGTATCCTTGGTATTCTTCCTGGGAAACAAGAGGCCCTCCCTTCTGCTGGGAGATGAGCACACAGGTCTTTCTGCCCCTGCTCAGGGCCAGCCGCTTCTAAGCAGTGCCTCCTGAGTTCCCAGTTGCAGGGGGTCCAGATCAGCCTCCTGCTTCAGGATCACACAACAGCTGCAGCTGGAGTGCCCGTCTGGAGCGGCTGCAAGCCACACTTCCTGCAAACACCAACTGGTCTGTGTGAGGGTCTGAGCTGCTTCTGCTCTGAGACATAAGGCCCATTATCCTACACAGCCACTGAGACTACAGCCACACGGTGCATCATGGGAAGTGGAGGCTGCGTCTTCTGAACACAACTCAGCATGTCACTACCGATCTCAGTGTGACTTGCAGTCAGTACAGCGACTATGGTCTGGGAAAGAGCCTTGACCTAAGGTCCTGTCTCGGAATGTGGATACTGGGCTCCCTAAGGTCTACCATGTACGTCTCCAGGAGGCTCCCCAGGATGAGAGAATGGCCCATTGTGCAGGACTGTTCTGGGGACTAAGGCATTCTTGGGAGGTGGAGGATCCACTCCTGGGTCAGCATTGTTGGCTGATTTGCTGGTTCATTTGAGATCTATTCTAGCCCAGCCAGCCTGGAACTCACTTTGTAGCTCAGATTGGCCTAAACCTCCGGCCCTTGGCCTCTTGGGTGCTGGGATTTCAGGTGTGCATATTGATGTCAACTTTTGTTTTTGGAGAGAAGGTCTCATTCAGTAGCTCCGGCTGGTCTGAAACTTGGTATAGCACAGGCTGGTGCTGAGATTAAAAGCATAAGTTTCTGAATATGCTCAGGCTCGCCTACCCAGCCCTGTGATCCCCACGGATAAAGCAAAGACCCTGGGATTATGTGTAGAGAGACACGTTTGCTAAGCCTCGAGCATAGGTGTCTCTCACCGGCCGGGTCTAAGGGTGGGGGCGTCCATATCATCTGAGCTGTATACCATGTCATAGTGGACGCAGAGAGAGAGAGACCCTGGAGCCACACACCTCTCCCTTCCCACAGTGGGTGAAAACTGTTTCGTGCCCTCTCCCAGACAATCTCCTCTCCTGGCCCTGGGAAGGTTCCAGGAAGGCAGATGGGCCTGGTGTTGGTGTTGATGCTGGTGCAGCTGCTCCGGGGGGAACTGTGGGGCTGGAGGCTGCCTATCTTTCCAGCCAGAACCTTATGGGTATTTTGACTCATCCCACCAAATGGTCTCAGGGGACCTTGAGATCTGGGGGCGAAGCCTTTGGGGAATTTTCCTGGGAAGAGACGCTTGCCAGGCATCCAGCTCTGGGCTAGCTTCCATGTAACAGGAATGACAACAAGAGTGTCACAGAGGGGTATGGAACTGCCTGAGGTCACGCCACTGAGACTCTCTAGGGACCCATGGGTGTGTACAACAGTCAGGAATGCCAACGGGCATGGGAACCTGGCAGGGCACTTTTCTGAGCAGAGAAGCAGGTAGCATAAGCAATCAGTATGCTGGGGTCTGTCTCATGATCCTTGTTCTTAGGATAGAGCCCACTGTGTGTGTGTGTGTGTGTGTGTGTGTGTGTGTGTGTGTGTGTGTGTGTGTGTATAAGCCAGCCTCCAGGCCAGCTAGCAAGCAGTGTTCCCTGTGGTTCCAGCCACAATCCTTTGGCAGTTATACTTTGGCGGTTATTCTTCCTTGGAGGTTATACTTTGTGGAATAGCAAGCAAGCCTCTTTTTAGTCACTGCCTTGAGTTTCTACCCTCTGTGATGAACTACGATTTGGAATTGTTAACATGAATAAACCCTGCTGCTTTTGGTTGGGGTGTTTTATCCTAGAACAGAAGGGACCTATAACAACTAGTGATAGTCAATACACCTGGTGTCTCTGGCAGGGGGTCAGGGTGCCACTGCTACCCAGGACAGGGTGGTTCTGGGGCTTAAAAGCTGCAGTGGGATCCTTTGATATGTTTTTGCACTGAAGGTGGAAGGCAGGGTCTTGCATACACTAGGATAGCATTCACCACTGAGGTACAGCCCAAGGCCTCAAGTCCTCCCCTAAAGCACAGCACCACAAACTCCAATCTGCCGCCATCTTCAGGATGCCCAAAGGTCCTAGCTGGACCTCTAGGACCTCCCTAACACTGGTGTCTGACCCCAGTTGCACAGAGCAATTTTCAAGATCTGGGCACCCATTTGGGTCCCTGTGATGGTGTTGTCAGTCACCAGGCCAAGCCTTGGGGCACGTGTTTATTGTGTGTAATGTCAGAGCGATGACCCGAGGTTGACCCCATCCCTTTTATCTCAAGAGTGTGGTACGCATCTACCGCACCAAGCATGTGGCATGGCTGCAGAGAGATTGTAGATGGGAATCTTCATTAGGGACAGCCTGGCTACTGGCTTGAGGTTTGATAAACCTCAGTTTCCCCATCAGTAAAACATATCACTAGTACCTTCTGGGTTGGGGATTGGGTGAGAGATCACTATATCAGGCCCTTGGGTACCTGAGTGCCAAGAGAGCTAACAAGAAACACTCATTGTTTTTTCACATGTTGTGACTTATGCCTACTGAAGCCAGGTCTCCGCAGCACCACAGGGCGGTCTCCCAAGCACTTCTCAACTCGTCTCTTCTTCTCGCTTACCCCAAGTGCTTCTGCACCCTAAATCTCCTCACTGTTCCTCCAGTGTGTCAGGCATGTTCCTGCCTCAGGGTCTTTGCACAACCACAAAAATCTTGGTAGAGTGGTCATTGGCTCTGTCCCTCTGCAGGTTTCTACATAGTTCCTTTACCAGGAGAGCAGAGCCAGCCAGAGACCTCTCGTAACCCAGGCTGAGACTCCACTTACCCCTCCACTCGCTATCCCTCTCAGGCACAGGGCAGCATATGTTGGGTTCTGCCTGGAGCAGGTGCCAGTCATTGTCAGAGGACCAATCCCCACCTACTGCATTTTGTTTTAACCGAGGACAGGTCTCTGTGTGGTGCTTTCAGCTCCATCCATCCATCCATAGAGTCCTTGCCCATCTGTGAGCTTGTGGGTGCAGCTCCAGGCTAATGTCTCAGATGAGGGGAGCCAGGGCTTCCTCAAACTCTTGGAGCTACTCCACAGCCATGCTAGAGTCCCCACATGCAACTCACGCCGCCCCTACTGCGTGGGGGGTGGGTCTCACAGAGAGCATGGAACTCCCCCATCACTCTGCAGATTGAGAGGTTCACTGCTTTCAGATTTGGGTTAGAGTGAAACCTAATTGGCTCACTGTGTCCCCAGGGGATCTGGTCCTGGGATTCTGCACTCTGTCCAGGAGCTGGAGGTAGGGCTGGGCCATGAAGGCATCTGTTCTTCCCGAACAGCTTCCCTGTCTTGTGAGACAGGTTCAAAGCCAGGTAGCCAGGGACTCAGCAACCTTAGTCACAGGGACATACCAGCTAGAGATGGGTCTCAGCTGCTCCAGGGTGGGGGTGGGGTGTACACTGACTACAAGACTGGCTGGCCTCTGGGATAGACTGAGAGGCAGGTGGAGAACAGACCACCTGTCTCCCCACCATACCACCTCATCCTCAGGCACAGGGGGCAGACACTACTGGGATGCTCAAGGTCTAGCCTGTCCTGAGCCTCCTATGTGTGCCCAGAGGTCGGCCTGACTCTTGCCTCCCCTTTCAGCAGGTGACACAGCTCCCCAGACAGCACAGCTGCTCAGACCTCCATCCAAGGCCTCATGGAAGGCACTGCGGGACTCCAAGGTCAGCTCAGGAAGCACCGTGGCCCCAGAACCAACCTTCCACTATTCAGGCTGCTCCAGGCTGAGCTTCTGATGCACTGGTGGTCCTGGTGGCTAAGGCATGAGATACCCAGAGGACATGGGGCAAGGATGCTATCCCTATGGGCTCTATCCCCATTCTGCTCCCAGAACCTGCAAGCATAGCAAAACAGCCATCTTGTGAGGTCCCCTGTTCTATCTCTGCAAACAGGTGAATTCTGGGGTCTTCAGTGAGCTGCTGCTCTCCCTGGCTGCATCTTTCCTTCCTCTGTACCTGTGGCGGCTCTCACCACCCGCAACGATCCCTCAGGAGATGCCTATCTGGGAGGTCAACAGTCACAGGAACATCTAGAGTGAGCCAAGCTGCCTCCTGGGCTGGTGGGCCTGAGATCCTAAGGCCGTGACACTCTGCACATACGGGGTAGCGTACAGACAGAGAGGGAGGGAACAAACATACAGGATTCAGGAATCAATGCTCCCTCAGTGGGAAGCTCCTAGCCAGCAGGAACACTGCAGGTAAACAACGACCTACCGACCTACCGGAGAACACCTTCGGAGATATCTGGATGGCAGCTGGCTGGTCCTGATATTCAGAAGGAGACAGCACAGCATAGGGCACGTCCTACCACTGAGAAAATAGAGCAGAGTCGGTGAAAGTGGGCAGGTGCCACCAAGGAGACCAGGCAAAAGTCCTACAGGCAAAGTGCCTGGCACATCTGGGAAACAGGGGGTGGCAGGACAGAGCGAGTGGCCAGTGGGATACGAGAGGTATTTGGTCTAACAATATGTGGCTCAGCTTCCTTCCTGGAGGGGTACATACAATTGGCACTGGTGGCAACTCCTCTGGCTGCTCACACAGGATAGACTTAGGAGCAAGGGTAGAAGCAGAGAGGCAAGGGACAAAACAGGGTTTAGAACATCTGGTCATAGAGCAGGTGCCGGGGAGCCTAGCGGCTGTTTGTGGAATCAAACACGGTGACAGCTTGCAGGCAGAAATGCTGCTGTTCAAACAGCCCCCTACAGGCACTGGTCAGGCGTCCCCAAGCCAGCAGAAGACCTTGGGTGGCACCTGTCCCTGGCAGGGAGGAGCAAGTAACCACACAGCCAGCTACCAGGCAAGTGGCTTTTTTCTTTGGTTTATCTTTTGAAAGCCAGTGGATCCGGACCCATAAAGTCTACTCCTCAGAACCTGCCCGGCGTCCACAGTAGCACGAGTCAGGGATGGAAACGAGATGCGTTTTTCAATGAGAGACAACGGAACCCACGCACACGGTGGAACATTATCCAGTTTTAGAAGCTGGGCGTGGTGCTGCACACTCAATCCCAGCATTTAGGCAGCAGAGGCAAGTGGATCTCTAGAAGTCTGAGGCCAACCCGGTCTATACA
This sequence comes from Arvicanthis niloticus, assembly GCF_011762505.2. Taxonomy (NCBI): domain Eukaryota; kingdom Metazoa; phylum Chordata; class Mammalia; order Rodentia; family Muridae; genus Arvicanthis; species Arvicanthis niloticus. The sequence goes on from NC_047675.1 coordinate 48,460,158, forward strand.
GGGAGTTGGCGGCCAGCTAGAGCCACACAGTAAGAACCCATCTGGGTGATGGATAGAATGAGGGGCAGATATTACTATAACCAGAAGAGCCTTGGAAATACAAGCGGTTGCCAAAATGACACACTCTTGTGTCTGCATTGCACACACACACACACACACACACACACAGTCTGCTCTGCACACCCACACTTGCTTGCACACATGTACACAAAGGTCCCCACAGCCCCGCCTCAAAGTCTACGTTGTCCATTGTCTGTGCAGCAGCCATGCCTAGGTACCTTCTATAAAGCCACACACAGTGCCTCGCAGACAGGCTGATGGACTTTGGTAAGAGCTGGAGGTATCCTCTCTGCTGGATGTCTGCTACAGACTGACCAGGTCCTCGGGCACACAAATGGTCACATGAGGACCCCTTCTCAGTCCCACCTGGCACACAACCGGTATCACTGCCCCATGATTTCTGTCTGTGCTGCAGGGCCTCTAGACTCTTCACAGAGATCTTTCTCAGCTGGGAGGAAAACCTTGGGAATGCAGGCCACAGTCCTCCCTGGCAGTCCTCCCTGGCAGTCCTCCCTGGCAGCTAAACCTCTGCAAGGCCACCCTGGGCCCCTGGGTACGGTACACCCTGCGGCCCACACCACATCCTTAGAGCCACAGCAGTGAGTGACAGCATCATGTCCCCACCCTGAGGCTTTCCTACTTGAGAAGCTCCAGGGTATGCCTTACGAGCCTTTCCTGGTTTCCCTTCCACAAAATGGGTGTTCAAAGGGTATGGCACACAGAGTCCCAAGGCTTGGCTCCATGTTCACCCGCTGTCTCCAGGAGAGGAGAGCATCTGTGCAGGGGACCAGGCCATATTGCTCACTAGAACAAGAGAGCAAGCATTCAGCATGGAGTCATAAAGAGAGCAGGGAGACCTAGGTATGGCTACCTGATGTTCACATCTACCTTAGACCCAGAGATGACCCTAGGTGTTAAGAGTGGATAGGAGAGTCTGTTCCCCCAACAGACATATTTGAAATCAGAGGCACAGAGAGAGCAAGTACTTTGAAGCATGTCACACAGCTGTAAGTCCCCGAAAGCCAAAGTGTTGTCCCTTTCCTTTCTGAGGACAGGAGAGAGATTCCACAGATGGGTACCGCGCCCCTCTCCCCATCTCTTGCCACTTGCCTTCTCTGGCTGTAATATGGGACCTGTCACAGCCAAATCAGGTTTTCTTTGGGCGGTCTTCTGGATGATCCAGTGGGATGCACTTCCTTCTGATTCCTTGTCAACCTTGGCTACTGAGATACTGTCCCAGGGAGTGTCAGGGAATGTTCCCCTCCCCTCATGCCCTCTGTTCCCCCTCCCTTGAGTAAACTGACTATTCTGCCTCCCCTGTGAGGGGCCTCAGGATCTGCCTGGGAGACTTGGAGAACAGGGGTAAACTGGCCCTGAGAGACTGAAAGGGAGGCAGAGAAGGAGGACACTCAGGAGCTGCAGGCTGTGCTCTAGGAGTCTTGGCTAGGAGGCTTCTTCCTTATGGCCAAATTCATCTTTGTTTTCCCTTCCCGGTGACATCTGGCTTGCCCTGAGGTCCCACGAATTATAGAAAGTGGGAGCTTGAACTTCTGTTTTATTGCCTCAGGAAGTGTGCTGTCGCTCGAGGGAAGGGGCAGCCTCTGCCAAGCTGCTCTCCACCTGGTCTGGCTGAGCGTGGAGGTGGCAACCAGGAACCGAGTGCTTACCGCTCCCGTAATCCTAGGTACGCACCCGGATGCCAGGCTCTGCCCAGCCTGCTGGGGCCGACGGCCATCTCTACCAAGAACTAGCTTCTAGACCAGAGAAGCTCTGCAAACTTGCTCTCACGCCCTGCTCCAGTCTGGGGACCTTGGAAACAGAACTGTGTCTGCTCACTGTGCCCAGGAAGGCTAGGTGATAGGCCCACCAGGATAGGAAGTTCACTCAGCTTGGCTGAGGACCTTGGGAGCCACAAGGGCAATATAGCAAGTGACTGCTTTATTGGGGGTAATGACTGAATCTCATATCCCTGGTCTGGTCTAGAGGCTGGACATCCTTGTAGAAAGGAGCCTTAGACCTGTGGCCTATCCCCATAGAGTCCTGCACCTCTCTGGTCCCCCAAAGTCCCTCCCCTCTAGGGGATACAGCTGGTCAACCCAGATATATACAGAACCTGCATGGCTGTTTGCCAATTCACTCACTGGGTCAGAACTCAGGGGAACCCCAAGTGTCCATCAGCCATCCTGCATCCAAAGAGCCTCTCCAAGTCTGTAAAGTGGGACAGTGACATTGGCCACCATTCTGGTGTTGCTGTGGGGATCCAGTGAGACGAGACAGGCCAGTGCTGGTCTCAAAGGTGAGGTGGGTTATTTCTGTCATCCACCTCTGCATAGCATGGAGCAGGCTTTCAGTCCACAATGGCAAACACACTCCAGGGTCAACTGTGTACAGGCGGAGTAGTCTCTGCAAAACTCCACTACTGACCACCTTTAGGGTGTGTGTGTCTGTGTGTGTGACACTACCCAGTGGATGTGGATTTATCCTGTAGTGGGTTTGTGTCCTTTGTAATAGTCAAGCACTGTCCCGGTGGTTTCCAGAGGGTTTTGAGTGATATCCAATCCCCTCACCCAGTACTATGAGGTCTGAACCAGGGTGGCTCGGCTTCACGAAAGCCAACGACACCAGCAATGTGGCTGAGCAAGGGTTGTAAGGCAGCTAGTTATACCCCACTTGCCTGAGGCAGCCCAGTAGAGGGCTCCCCACTCACAACACCGACCCTGGTCACTTGCAGCCCTTGGGATATACTCAGAGTTCTAAGGATGCTGAGGAGAAGGCTCCTAGGACACAGGCGGGGGAGGCTACAAAGCTGGGAGGGGCTGGGCTGTCATCAAGCTCACCCCAACAAGTCTGTCTGGTTGGGCATACGGATCTGGACAGGACAATGAGTGAGCTAAGTTCTGAAGATCATAGTCACTGCTAGAGAAGATGTTGTGGCCCTGCTGTGTAGCAGGCAGACCTAGAGTAGAACCGGCAAGTGCAGGGAACAATGGACAAGCAAGGAAGACCCACAGAGCCAGTCCCCTCGCCCCAGGCACGGCCAGCCCAGCAACCTGCATGCCGCTTGTCCTGTGCTGGATCCTATGCGCACCCGGCATACACATGCACGCCCGTGCAGGCATGAATGAGCCAGGTGGGTGGGTTCTCTTCCCTCCCGGTGGTGGGGGATATCTAGATGCATTTAATTCACCACCATCCCACTGGTACGTGGGAGACTGAGGATGAATCAGAACCCCCCAAACTCATCCCGCTTACAGTGCAGCAGGGGGAAGGGAAGACCATTCCAGAAGGTGGTGGGGAACGCCTCTCCTGACACACCCTCCCCGTCTCCATCAGAAGAGGCTGAAGCTAAGCCTCCATAGTGGACAAACCTACTGGTTCAGATCTTGTGGCCCAGTAACCCAGCATTTCCAGATCCTTATGTAGGAAGGAAAACGAGTCTCTTTCAGTCATGCAGAAACGAGAATATGTGGAGCCCAATCAGAGAGATTTCCTGGAGGTGGTAACTCAATTACATGGATAACCCCGTGACAGAGGAAAAACCTGACAGGGACCTCAAGGGCTGCTGGGTGGCCCACAGCAGCCACAGAGAATCCTGCAAGGAGCTGTCCAGGGGTGTCTTCCATATGCCAGCTTGGGCTTGGCACACAGCAAAAGATGGTGGTGTGCCAGGTACACATGGCCCTCCTCTCCCCTCTCATCAAGATCACAGCACCTCCCAGGAGAGTGGATTCCACCAGAAAATCAGTCCTAACGTGATATTCTCCCTTCCCATGTCTGTCTAGCTCCCAGGCAGCACTGAACCACATCTGTTCCTTCTGTTCACAGGGTTCCTCCTTTTTCTGCTTTTCTCTCTCAATGCACAAGAGTGGCTGTGACCCCCCCCCCAAAAAAAAAAAAAAAACAGTCCCAAAGGGCAGCATTTTCTCAGCATGGTGCTCTAACAGTGGGCTCCCAGTGCCAACCGGGGACAGCCACATCTTCTGGCTTCTGCCCTTCAATGGACCGAGGTGGGGTGACATCATGACCCCAGGCTATCCCTAGCAGGATCCCTCCATGCACACAACCAGAAATCTCTCACAGGGCTTTCCTACCTCTTCCCAGGCCAGGAGCCAAGTGCATTCTGGCCAGGTATGGCTGAACTCTCTCAGACCAGCCCCTGGGGTCTTGGAGAGATGAGAGAGTCCCAGCCTTGAGAAGTTTCTGAAACCTTCCAGCAACTTGCAAGGGCACTGCCAGGGCACGGTGACCGCTCCCTTTGTCTCCTGCCAGCCCCATCCTCTGAGTGGCTGCCTGGGAACCTCCTGTTTCTGAGCACTGGGAGGAAGCACACACCCAGCCAGACATAATGAAACCACATCCTGGCCTCAGGATAGGAGGGACCGGTGTGACAGTTACTGGGATCAACCCTACAAACAGGAGCATGCGATCGGCTGTTATTTTGAGGAATTGGGCTCTGAAAGTCAGCTTCAGCTCACATGATCAGATAGTTCTATTCATGGGGTAAGGGATCCATCCAGAACTGTGGTCAAGAAGCCCAAACACACCAAGTTCGGGGCTAGGAGTTGAAAGGCAGCGGCTCAAAGCCAGGAGCTGCCAGCCTGGCTGCCTTCTGCTCCACCTTAGTCAGCCCGACTCCGGCTGAATCTCCAGCCATCTGTCCCTCCGCGATGCTTACACCTCCTCGCACCTCCTCCCCGCTGTTCCCACAGCCTGGCTCTGGGCCTGCCCTACACACAGATGGACCGTTCCCAAAGCCTGTGAGAAGGATCAGAGCCGGAGGCTGCGCCTGCACCTGGCTGTCAGGACCCCAGGGAGGGCGGTCAGGATCCCCTCCCCACCATCAGGAAGGATGCTCAGCCCCAAGGCCCTAATGACTGATCCAGGGACCAAAATAAGTGGGGGAAGGGCTAGAGAAAACAGCAGACCCTCTCCTGCCAGCACTATCTCCTAGAAAGGCTGCCCTCCGGTTCCCCAGTCAGTCCTGAGCCCTGTCATTCCGGCTACCAGTCTTTGTCAGGAAACCCGACATCCCAGGGGACGCTTGTGGGTGGTGGTTGGGGAGCCCACACTTCCCCACCGACTCAGCTCCTACCTAAAGATTAACCACACACACTCTGGACAGGTCAAGCTGTCAGCTCACCTAGGGTGGCTGTACTCAGTCAGATGAGTGGGCAGAGTTGGCTCCACCCTGCCGTGGGCACGAACTTTGTAAAGTGGCGGGGCTGGAGCGGGGGTGCACAGCGAGGACCCCCGGGACCGCAACCACCGGCAAAGTAGGGTGACAGCGGCGGCGTTGAACGGGGCAGAGGCGGCACTTACGGTCTGGAGCTCCAGAGGACCGTAGCTCTCTCGCAACCCGGCTCCCGAAGTGGCTTTTCCTTCTCACTGGGTCGCCACCTCCATAACTTGGGGGCGATCCGCACGCTGTCTTCTCGCGCTGCGCGGGGCTCAGGCGCGCGGCGGGATCGGGGCGCGCGGGGCGACCGCCTGGGCCATGCCGAGTGCGTTCGGCCCCCAGCGCGGGAACAAAGCCCGCACGCCGCCCGGGCGGTTTCGGCCTCGGCGGCCGCCGGGTCCAGCCGCCGTGCCTTCGGCTCTGCTGCCGCGCGCTCGCCCGCGCGTCTCACGGAGCCCCGCGGCCCCCGCCCCGCGCGCTCCGCCCCCGCCTCCCGCGCCCCGCCGCCGCTGCGCCACCTGCCTCCAGCCCGACGCCCATCGCGCTCGCTCCGCCCCGGGGCGCCGGCCGCCGGAGAGAGGCTCGGTTCCGTGCGCCCCGGCGCCGCCCAACGCCCAGAGCGGCTCCCGCCTCCACCGCCCGGGTGGCCGAGGGGCCCCGGGACGCGCCCGGCGGACTTGGCTATGGGGTCCGACTCAGGACGTAGGGACCTCAGGAGCGCCAGGCCGCGCGTGGGACTCCCGTGCGGATGCAGGAGAGCGGGGCCGTGGAGTGGGAGCGGGTCGAGGAGTCCCAGCGCGTAGCCAGTGCGTGCGGCGCGGGGCAACCCGGTGCGGGGCGGACTCCTCGCTGTGCGCCCCCGCCCCGCGCAGGCCGCGCCCCGGGAGGGCGGGCGAGCTGAGCGCACCGCGCACACCCACCTCGGAGCAGTCGCAGCCCGACGGCGTCGCTGCTCCCGGAGCCGCGGTGTCTACTCCGGGACGGGAGGCGGGCGCCCCTCCTTCGGCCGCCGCAGCCCCCCCCCCAACCCCCTTCGCAAGCCCTTCGGGGGACCCGGGCCACCAACGCGTTCTGCCGGCAGGGGGCGCGCTCCGCCCGCCGCGCTCGGCCTTTGGTCCCCAAGGCGCCAGGCGACCTGAGGCAAGTGTGGGCTCAGGATCCCGCTCTCCCCACTGCCATCGGGGCCGGCGTTCGCATATGCTTTGCATTCGTTTGCATATCATTCATTTTAATGTCAACCTGAGGAAAAGCCCCCAGCCGCTGCCTCTGCTTGTCCGCGTCCTACTTTCTCTTCTTCCTCTGATCCTCCTCCCCACCCTCTTCCCCCACTTTTCCTCAAGGCGCCTTGCCACAAGTCCCATGCGTTCCTCTGGTTGGTACATTTGAGCAAACTCGCTGCACTGCCTTCCCTTGCCTTCCCAGTGTTTCACCCACTCACACTTTGCTTCTTTGAGACTAAGGAGAGACCCAGGGTCACAGTCTGCCAGACAAGGGGCCAGAACTTCAGATCAGCGGGGCCTCGATTTTCATCTCATTAGACACAAATCTGCATGCGAAGGATAAAAATCTAGCATGTGCCAAAAAAAAAAAAAAAAAATCTCCCTTTCTTTCCAGGCTTGCCATAATGGTTTGTTTTTCCCCAGTCGGGGTTCACCTCTGCCTCCAGGGGTGGGATCTGACCTCCTGGGTCTCCCGATCTCCCTCTGTGGAGAATGCTGTCTCATCCTAGTCTAGCACCTATAAAAATGCCCACATTTTCAGATCTCCCTGGCCACATGTATCGATCTTTTAGAGGAGTGGAGGGTCCCGAGTCCATTTCACAGAGGAATGTGGATCTAGAAGGGTCGGCTCTATGGCTTGAGACTGCAGACTTTTTATCCCAGGCCTATGAACACCAGGTGTATGACTGCCAGCATGCCTTGTGCACCGAGAAAGCAAAGGACAGTTCTCTTTAGAGATGCTGTCGTGCAGAGTGGCCCCAGCAGAGGGGCCTGACAGCAGAACTCTTAAGCCAGTCTCTGGGAGTTCAGCCTGACACAGGAGCTGGACCCTCAGCTTGGGCTGCAGGCTTTCCCACCTAGCACTGCTGGGTGGAATGTTTGTTTTGTGGTAAGCGGCCAGTGTGTGGTTACACTTAAGGATGGAGGTACAGAATTCAATGTGACAGGCAAACCTCCTGCCCAGGAAGCTCTCCTGAGCCATGGCTACTGGACGGAGGCCCTGAAGGCTCTTTTGTATGGAGTGGGCAGGCCCCACTGCCGCATAGTCCCTATGAGTCCTGACAGTCGTTGTACCTCCATTTTCCACTAGCTGGGAAGCTGTTTCCAGAACCTGTTTGTTACTGAAAGAAGCTAAGTCTCTTGCCCTCTTGGCCTCCCTGCTACTTCATGAAGTACTGGTTCCCTGTGGAAGTGTCCAGGTCTCGGCTCTTAGGTGCTCTCGTGCTATCTTATGGAAGCTCTCAAGCCACACTGTATAAACAGTCCATCTGCAAGACACACACACCACCTCAGAACAACAAAGAATCGGCAAGCATCTGGGATCGCGTGGGCACCTTAGAGGCAGTGGATCAGGAAATCAGGTGCTGCCTGAAGCTTTTTACTGTTTATTGTCTATGGAGACAGGGGCTTGATTCAGTTCAAAGGGAGCTACTTTCTCTTGCTTATGACATCCTGGTGTTCCCCAGTGAAGTCATCTCTCTGCCTTTATCTGGTCCCTACTTCCCACGAGGCTGTGCCTGGCCAGGCTCACAATCCAGAGCTGACACCAGCTTTGGCTTGCAGCTGGGGGTTCTCCTTGGAACAGAAACCTCATTCTCTAAGGAGAATGATCTCAATGTCCTACATTTCCAGCTACACTTGGGTTGCTCCTGACTCCCCAAAAGGGTAGCACCTCCCTTTCTCATGGCTCCTAGCTCAGGGTGACATTTTTATGGTGGGCACCATCATTAGACATTTAAGTGAACACACAGAATATGCAGTTCACACTGGACCTCACTATAAAGGTGAGTTCTGTTGAGTAATAGTGTCTCTGTCCTCTCCTCAGTCATTACCATGGGACACTACCCATGTTATGGGGACCCAGGGGCAGTTCTGCCTTCTGATCAGTCTTTCTGTAAATCCAAATCTGCCCAGAAAAACTTGGTCTATTTATTTTTAAAAAGCCGGGAAGACAAAAATATAGATATCAATGACATTTTAAACATCCCATGTAAATAGTAAAGGGTATGTGACACTGAAAAGGCGGAGGGGAATGGGCGCTGTCTGGCACCTGGATTTCTTCACAGCTCCTCCTTCCATGATGCACATTTCGATTCTGTCCGACAAGGCTTATCTAGGTGCAATCTCCAGTGACTATAACCCCAGCATTTGGGAGCTGAAGCAGGAAGATAGTGAGTTCCAGGCCAGCCTGGGCTATATTGAGAGACACTACTGAGAAGGAAGAGAGTGGAAGAAGGAGGAGGAGGAGGGGGAGGGGGAGAGGGAGAGGGAGAGGGAGGGGGAGGGAAAGAGGGAGAGGGTTGAGATGAAGGATTCATGTGGTCAGGTTCTCTAGGTAAAATGATGGATCATGGTGTGTGCAGATCCAGGTAGCTGAAATTCCAGTTCTAGGCCAGACAGAAAACAGCCAAGTCACCTGAAACAGTGCAGCTCTAGAAAGAACCACCTGCTGCCTCCCTTCTGTGTTGAGGTCTAGGTGCTTCTCATAGACCCGCTTGGCAATGGTGCATTTCTGCAGATGAGGAAGCTGGCCCTGGGAGACTCAGGTCTTGTGGTCGTGGCTGGGATGGGTTACAGCTTCACCCAGAGACCTCCACCCTGTTTGTTCCCCACCTGACTTCTGACGTCTCTGGCTCAGCCTCAGCCCCTTGGCTGCCCCACTGCCACCTAACCCATAGCCTCAGGGCCACCTACCAGCCAACCACATGACAGTCTCAAGGAAGGAGGATGGACAGACAGATGGCTGCCTCTGTCCCTTCCACATATCAGAGGGAACAAGTGTGAGCTTTTGGCGAGACGACTGTTGTCAGAAGGGTGAGGGGCGGAGTGGTTTAGATGTGACCTTAGTGAGCGGGCTGGCACTGCACACACTACAGTAGCTGCAGCAGATTCCTCACACTGGCGACTCCCATTCCACACTCAGAACTCTCCATATGCACTATAGGATCCTATAGGATCTTCCTGAAGCCAGAGAGGAGAGGAAGCTTCCACAGACTTCTCTCTCTCTCTCTCTCTCTCTCTCTCTCTCTCTCTCTCTCTCTCTCTCTCTCTTTCTCTCAGAGGGACTGATGACATGCACCTCCCCTGTCTGCTAAGACCCCTGGGATGAGTTGGCTGGACTCTGCATCTCTTCTGTATGCAAAAACAAGATTTGGAAAATCACAGGAGCCGATGGTATAGACGGCTCTGCAGGAGTGCCCAGGGTGATGCTTGTTTGTGGGACACTTTGGCCATTGTTATAAAGAGACTTAAGACTAATCCAGAAAGTTATACATTAGGATTCATCTACCAAAGTCTCTACCGTTCTTGACACTATCTAACAAGGAGGACGGGAGGACCCGTCACCCATCCTTACTGACTGTGAAACAAGATACAGAACCTTACTGTGCTATGGTGGTCTTCTAGTGAACAGAGGAGAAACGGGTCCAGGCTCTGGCGCCAAATGAAGAGAAGAGAGCAGGCTGTAGATTAGGGAAGACCCAAGAGGATGCCCTGGGAAAGAGGGGCCACAATAGTACCATGAGGCTGAGTGGCTTTGCATGTCCCTTGTGTGCCTGCTTTGTTTCTTCCATTTTGGAACTTTATGTACTGTGGGAGCCTCTAAGCTATTACTTCTTCCCTACACTGTCTTCTAGGATGGAGGGTGTGTGTGTGTGTGTGTGTGTGTGTGTGTGTGTGTGTGTGTTTGTGTGTGTGTTTACAGGGACTGTAAGCCCTGGAATCAGTGGGAACCACAGCTATACATGTGTCAAGAGGTCCTGTTTTCTTGTCTTTGCTCAGCTTCAGATGAGACACCGCCAAGCACACTTGCGGCGACCAGTTGACACACATGCCAAGGAGCAGGGGTATGATCAAATACCATGTGATGTCCCCAGAGATGTGGAGTTCTCTTGCAGGCTATATCAGGGCCAGGTCCCACTGTGAAAAAATATACTATGTATTTCCCAGTTCACTTGCAAAACTAGACTTCCCATAGCTAAAGACTACAGTGTGAAGAAGCACAGGACGCTGTGAACACGAGGAGAGAAGAGTGTCTGAAAAGGTTGTAAGTCATCGAAGCAGCTCAAGAATAAAACATTCGACTGTGTAATGGTGGCAGCTTCTGCACTCCCCGGGGGCTTGAGTCACCCTGAAAGATGAGAAACAGGCTGGGACACATGCCCAAAGGACTAAAGGCTACAGGACACCAGGGATGAGACAGCAGAACAGGGCCGAGGTCGTGCTTAGTAAAACCCTTCTCTCAAAAACATAAGGGGCATGAGCTTGATCTCCAGGACGCATGCTTAACAACAACAACAACAACAACAACAACAACAACAGGCTAGGCATGGTGGCCAGTGCTTGTAATTCCAGCATTGGGGGTGAGACAGATTTCTGGTGCTCACCAGAAGCCACTGAAGCCCACATGGCAAACTCTGGGTCCATGAGAGACCCCGTCGCAAAAAGAAATAATTAAGACAGCCAAGGTTGTGCTCTTGTCTCCATAGGCAGCCATACACACATGCAGAGAGGATGGACGGATGGATGGATGGATAGACAGACAGATACATAATAGATAGATGATAGATGGATTGATAGATAGGTCATAGACGAACTAAAAACAAACAAAAATACAGATTGGAAAAGTGTGTGAATAAGTAAATCCCACCAGAAGATAGAATCCCCCAGGTCAGCTGCTTGTCCACTCCCAGCCTTAAGCTGGGCCCCCTGAACCTCCTTCACACCATGTTCTGCTCCCTCCCTCTTCACGTGTGTCTGTCCATGGCCTGCCTGTTCCTTGCTCTGCTCTGGGGTCCTGTTGGGCTGCGTTTCCCTGCTTTGCAACTCCTGGAATGCAGTACCGCTGCACACACTCACAAATGACTCCAGGACTTCACCCCACTTCACGCCGCTCCCCAGCAAGCGTTCTAAGCGTTTACAGCTTCCTTTCAGAATACACGTGCTTTGTTCTACTGTTCTGTTTGTGCTTTTGTGGGTAATATACACACATACATACATACATAATAGGGTAATATACATCTATCCATCCGTACATCCGTACATACATACATACATACATACATACATACATACATACATTCTTGCTATTTAGCTAGTCTTATGTGAGCCTAGTGCTCACTATGTAGTCCAGGTTGGCCTTAGACTTGTGGGCAATTCTGTTTCCGTCTCCCGAATGATAGGATTACAGGTATGCACAACTGTATTGGCGCCCCTGGTACTGTTTTTGCTTTTGAATTCCAGCCTGCACCTCACCCTAATCAATGGATACCCCTGCCCTGGTACCATCTTAGCAACCCCAGATCTGTGTCTTCTGTGCCTATGTTCCTTGACCATATGTGGGCACTTGGTTCAGAGAAGGAGGGAGGGTGACCACCTGGCCACTCACGGTCCTTCCCTGGGATTGTTTTGACTAAAAGGAAAAGACGCATGACTCTGGTTCTACAGGAGAGGTAACGGCAGAACCGCCCAGGGCCATCTGCTGAACCATGAAGGAGAATGGACAGAGGAGGAGGGGGGCTGGGCCTCCTGTCACAGATATGTCTGCCTGACTCCCTGGAGCTGGTTTCTGTCACTTGTAGCCCCAGAATCCTGAATGGCCCACACCTGGCTGTCGTTCTACTGCACAGTCAGAGGCGAGAGGCTCTGGTAACCCAGTGTCTGCTATGATGGGAACAGGGCTTGCTGGGAGCACATAGCAGCCACCACAGCTCATCCATCAAGCCCAGGCAGCTGATGATCTCCCGACCCACAGTGTCTGCCGCTGACAGGCCGTTTGTTATCACCGAGGCCAGACCTGGTGGTGGGAGCTTCTCTCTCCATCCATCTCCACATGGGAGAGTATGACATGGGAGGCTGGTGCTGTCCCCTCCAGCTCCAGATAAGGTCCAGCTCCTGAGCTGCCCCCTCCATATCCCACCAGCTCCAGTTCTACAGACAGCCTATCTAGAACATTTTACAGGCGTACATTCTCCATGTGGGTCCTGCCCAGCTTCAACATATCCCCTGGGAAACCTTTCTCTCTCCTGTCCCCATGATCTCAGATCTGTGGGTCCTCCTTGATTCATAGGAGGTCCTCAGCATCAGAGCTTGTGGCTTCCTGCCCCCACTGGATGCTGAGGTTCATAAAATGTCCAGACCCATCAGCACTGGGCCTCTCTGCAAGGACGGTGCCATTGAACAAAAGTGACACAATAAATAAGTATCCATGGATCCAGCTTGGCCTGATCTATGTCAATCAGTGTCCCCACCTTCTCAAGCAAGGACAGCACTGGAACTGGTACCTAGGTTGGGAGAGTCACTTCCTATGTTCCCTATACTGCTTGATCCCCTCATAATCCCAGCAAGTGACCCAGTAAGTCCACAGACTGATCCTGGACTCCCAAGAAAAGGGAACGGGTCACGGGTACTGCCCTGAGTCTAGGGAGAGAGGTTGAGGGTGTTTATCACAGTGTAAAGAGACCTCACAGCTCCCCAGACAATTCATTTAATTTTGCACATAAGGACACTGAGCCTTGGAGAGGAAAAGGTTCAGAGGAACCTGCAGCCCATACCCCCAGCTCTCTAGGCTATACTCTATTCTACCCAACTTCCCTGCCCCTCAATCTTTTAAGACCATAGCTTCTTTAGGCCAGAAGGGTCTGTGGCCAAAGTGGCCAGGAGTTTCTGTAGGGTTCTTATGTCAAATGACCCAACATGCTCAGGGAAACACCATCCAAAGGGATACAGGAGCTACCCCACCTGCATAGCCTTGCCTTATTGGGGTACCTTGCAGCTGTGATGATCATGTATCAAGTTGTGGGGCTAGAGCTGGGTTTCTGGGGTATTACCTGAGGGGTCAAGACAATGGCAGAAGATTGCACCATCCTCTCTTGCTCTGCCTAGGCACCCCCATATCAATGGGAGCACAGAAAGGACCAGAAACAAGGGCTGAAGCTTGGACATTGCCGCGGCGGTCACCTCATGGGAGGTCACATTAGATTGTGTGTTTTGTGTCCCGTGTCCTTCTTAGGGTTTCTAAGGGCGCTAGGGACAAGGCCAGTGGTGGAGCAATGATGACAGTCACTCTACAGAGAGTAGTTATGCGCCTGGAGTGCTGGCCCTGGGCTCCTGTGCCATTCACCGGATGTGCTGAGGACCTGGTAATGTGTTCGGTGGGTAGCACAAACCTGAGGTGTGGGGGAGGGCAGCAGGGAGCTGTGAATGAGCTGGGGGCACTTAGACTCGACACTTTTAGACCGTGTGACCATCCAGGGACAAGGCACCTGTCACTGCTTTTCAAGGCCCAGGACCATAATTTCTGTCTATTGAAGTTGTAATTTACCGCTGGGAAAATAAACATTTGCGTTTGTTTGGCTGACGACATCCTATGAATGTTAATCCAAAACCCTGGGTTTTGCTGAGGGGCTGACTTGCCTCCCTCGCCTGGTCTGGGCTTAGTCCAGCCTCTGCAGCAGCCTCAGTTCCCTCCCTGTCTTGAGGGTGCCAGAGGGTATGGGTCAGTCCAAGGACACCACCATCCTGGCCAGAGCTGACTGTCATACCTTCCTATGTCCCTAGAGAAGCTGTCTATGGGTCTGGTAAAGTTTGGGGGTCCCATTTGGGCTTATAGGGACACTGTCTGTATGGGCTGATGTTGGTTGGCAGGTGAACATATGGAGAATAGGATTAGGAAAGCCAGAAGCTGGGGAGGGAGGCCCGTCCCACCCCTGTGTAGTTAACAGCTGGGGCTCTCCCTCAGTGCGTGTCTAGCATTTTAGGAAGAAGGTCTGTTTCTGAATACCGAGCTGTATGGTACAATTAGCTTATGACACATGTATAAGATAAGCCTCAGTGTGTCATAACCATTTCCAGGTGTCTCCCACAGAAAGCTTCTGCCTCAGAATCTGGTACCCCTCCTCTAAAACCCCCATCCTGCCACCAGCTTCAATGCCCACAGTCACAATGGGTGTATGGACAGGTGTCTCGGACTAAATAGAAAGAAGAATGTGAGAGGAACACCAGCAGTCTGCTCTGTTTCCTGGGAGCAGACACAATGTGACCAGATGCCTCATGCCTCTCTCATCTCCATGACTACCTGGCCAGGATGCACTGAGCGCCCTCACACTGTGAGACAAAGCAAACATTTCCTTCTTTAAGTTGCCTTTGTCCGGTATTTTGTTACAGCAACTGGGAAAGTAAGTAACAAACCCTGGTACTCACAATGTATCTGAGCTAGCCTGGAACTTGCCACCATCTTCCTGCCTCTGGCTTCTGAGTGCTGAGATTATAGGTGTTTTACTACCATGTCCAAGTTCACCTTAGCCTCAGACACATAGTGCATAACTGTGCCACAAATCCGAGGCCTGGAGCACCCAGGGATGAGTCAGCCTGGAATAAGGGTCTCTTGGGGGCTCTGATGCCCCAGTGGGGGTGTCCAAGGCCAACTGCTTATCAGTACCACTTGAAGATGCTCGGCAGGGACTTGCCTTTTTCCCGAAGAGCTTTCAATCTACATGCATGCCTGGAGACCCAGCCTTTGTCCTTGGAGAAGGATTCTAGTCAAGACTACTCCAGAAATGTCTCTACTCCTTACCACTCTCTCACAGCCTGCCAGGTAACACTGTGGACTACCAGGCTGCACCCCCGACCCCAGATTCATACCCATCAATTCACAGGGTGTAAATGGAGTCAGAGCTTGTGCAAGGGATAGTGATGTCTCTCCATGTCCAGGGCAGTGAAGGTAAAGGTGAGAGCCAGATCATAACGCTATCTCCTACCTCTCTGCCATGACCACTGCCTTCACTGTGAGTATCGTGTAAACAAAGACCTAATGAAGGAGACACGTAGGTGGTGGGGATGGCTTCTCCTCAGACAGGTAAACTAAAAAAGAGGCATGGCCCACCAGATGGGATACTAGCTATCTGTGAAGGAACCGAGCACTGATACACCACACATGGGGGACCCTGAAAACATGCCAGTAGGTGAAAGAAATGGGAAGTGCTCCCCGCAGATGACACATGATCTCTTTGATAAGAGATGCCCAGAGGGGGCTGGAGAGATGGCTCAGTGGTTAAGAGCACTGGCTGCTCTTCCAGAGGTCCTGAGTTCAATTCCCAGCAACCACATGGTGGCTCACAACCATCTGTAATGGCATCTGATGTGCTCTTCCGGTGTGTCTGAAGAGAGTGACAGTGTGCTCATATATATAAAATAAATAAATCTTTAAAAATAAAAGAGAGACATGTCTAGAACAGGAAAATCCAACAGAGACAGAGAGTTAGTGGTGGTCAGGGGAGGAAGGGACAAGGAGAGGCAGCCAGGGGAACAGGGCTTCTTTTAGGAAGCAGCAAATGTTCTGAGAACAGACTACACTGACTCTAGCCTGGGAGTGGCAACTGAGGCACACCGTGAGAAACAGCTGGCTGATCCCACCTTAGTCAAAGTGAAGCTGCAGCAAGCACCTTGGAGCCACTGGCTCTGTGCTCGAGGGTGCCCAGGGGGTACAGCCTCCTCAAGGCTAGGTGACCTATCTGAGGGGGAGCTCTGGGTGTGGCTGGGATCTAAAATTACTGCAGGGCCTGAAACTGTTGGGGAGAAGCTGAGGGCAGTGTGGCTTCTGGGAGGAGAACTATTCCAGGAAGGAAAGGAGAAGTTGTCTTGGGGTGTGTGTGCACCGAGGGCCTGTGGTAGAGCCTGGGGGTGGGGTGAGCAGAGGCAAGGTGGAGGGATAAATAGACCTTTGGGTTCTGGAACTTTATACTTTTGTGTGCCTCTGCAGTAGACTTTAATGGTAGAGAGGCACTGCTCCATAGCTCAGACGGGATACTGAGTAAGGCAGTCTTTGTGCCTGGTACCAGCACATAGGACCATGGCTCTGGTAAAAAGGTACTGAATGGACCATACACAATCTACAAGTAGCTAGTCTACATCTAAGAATCTTCAAGAAAGAGGATGGAAAAGCAGACAGTATGAAGATACCTGGATACCAGACGGTATCGTTGCTCTTCCAACTAGACTGTGTGCTTTTGGGCTTTTGTTATGTGGCATCATGTAAACTGTCTAGTCCTGGACTAGGCTATCTGCTATTTTCAGTTCAAAGCCATCATATTTATTTATTTATTTATTTATTTATTTATTTATTTATTTATTGTTTTTTGAGTTTGTTTTTCAAGACAGGGTTTCTCTGTGTAGCCCTGGCTGTCCTGGAACTCACTCTGTAGACCAGGCTGGCCTCGAACTCAGAAATCCGCCTGCCTCTGCCTCCCAAGTGCTGGGATTAAAGGTGTGCGCCACCACTGCCTGGCATAAGCCATCCTATTTAAATCATGGTCTAAATTCTTCCTGAATAGAGTATAAAATGTACTATAAAAGTGTAAGATTCATCATCCATGCATCCATCCATCCATCCATCCATCCTTCATCCATCTCTCCATCCATCCATCCATCCATCTATCCATCCATCCATCCATCCATCCTTCATCCATCCATCCTATATCCATCCATCCTCCGTCCATCCATCCTACATCCACCCATCCTTCATCCATCTATCCAACCATCTATCCCATCCATCCATCCACCTATACATTCATCTATTTATCTTCTACCCATCTATTCACTGATACAATCATTGTCAACCACCCATCCACACCATCATCCTCTACCACTCCCTATCCATCTATTCACCATCCGTCTCTCCATCCTTTGTACATATTCATACACACATCGTACATACATCAAACATACATCCACTCTTCTGCCCATACTCCACTGTGTGACCTCACCGAGGTCCTATGTTCAGCCACTGTTTCAGAACAATACTTGACACAAGATGCTGACTTGGATAACAGTCCCTGTGTGCTGCTGCTATGATACTGTCCTACCTCCTATGTCGTGTGTGGCACTTGCCAATGCATGTTTTTGTGTGGCATGTGAGATGCTCTGATCTCGATCCGTATGATTCAGTGGTGAAATTGCAAGCATAACTAACCCATGAAAACTCCGGTGGACACTGGGCCATTGTTGTCCACTAAAAGAGAAACAGCCCAAGTTCTTGTGAGGCTGAGCTCACACCAAGCTAAGTGAGGCCATCTTGTAATTATGCAAACAAATCATTTTAGAGACCCTGTGAGTCCAAAGTTAAGAAGTACCACAGAACCACTGGCTTCTGGAATGATCAATCCCTCCCCTACTGACCAACTGCTAACCATGGGCTGTAGAGGGAAGGCCTGAGCCTTTACAGAGAATCCACAGACAGGTCAGAATTCCCCTTGACCACCCACACAGTAGAGTGAGCAGCCTTTCTTCATCCGGCTACCCTAGGGGCAGGGCTGAGGTGATCCCCACAGGCCACTACGTAGACTTTCCCAGGTCCCTAAGCATAGTGTGCACTTGCCTGCAGTTTCACCTCCACCAGCTGGGTCTCCCTGAAGTGACTTAGCCAGGAGCTGGGTAGCAGGGTACCAGGGTAGGTTACCCCACGCAGGGTCAGAAGACATCTGTGAGTAACCTCCAATGAGCAGAGCCTGATAATAGGACTGTGTGTCCATAGAACGCTTGGCTCCTCTCCCACCTGCTCAGCACAGCTGGGCATTCTCCATGAATCTCCCACACCTGGGCCAGGCTGACTTTGGCTCAGCCTGCCCAGCCTCGCTAGGCATCCAGCCCACTTAACACCAAGTACCCAGTCCTTCAGGTCTGAGGAACTGTGCCGGGGCATGCAGGATCACCAAGAACTCTTACTGGGCACTTGGGTGGCACAAAAATACCTTTCTGAATGTGAACTGTGGCTTATGGGGCCACACAGACCAGGGACATATCTGCTGTTTCCATCACCACCCTTTGAGTCCAGCCTCTTTCCCCTGAGAGCAACACCCATAGCCACTTTGGATCTGGGCCTCTGCTAAAGACCGGTGGCCTCTGTGTTTGGATGTAGGTACAAGGAAAGGACCCTTATGTGAGCATCTTTGTAACAGGGGAGTCAGGGGCTCAATTCTCAACAGGGAAGCAGAGAAAGAACATGTGGGGCTATGTGGCATGTCCACCCTGGGGACCAGCAACCTCCGTGGGAACCTGCACAGAACAGCAGACAGCACAGGACGTAATGCTCTCCTCATGACAAGTTAACACTATAGTGTCTGGGAGAAATGCTGTAGATGAAATGGGGGCATCAGAGGGTTCTTATGCCCAGCTGGGTGCTGGCACTGCCCACTTGGTTAGCTTGCATGGATCTGGGGGTGGGGGTGGGGGAAGCCAGCCAGTTACTGGCCCCATTTTACAATGAGAAAACTGGCTGGGCATAGGGATGTCTGCCTGATATCAGGAGCATTAGAAGGCTTTCCCAGAGCAAGCAGAGCAGATGGAGATCCACAATGTAGCTGGGAAGGCAAGCCCCAGGGTGTGGCCAGAGCAAACACAGGAGCCTCAGCTGAGCTCCACTCCTTTCCCTGAAGGTCCGTGTGGAAACCATATTCCTTCTCTCTTCATAGGATAGAGCAGCGAGGCACAGCAGCTGGGGCCATGGGGGTGCCAAAGGACTTTCTAAGGAACTCTGGATTCTGGTAGAAACATACATGCCCAGCAGGCCTGCTGTCCTGGGAGCACAAGTACACTGGCCAGAGGCTGAAGTGAGGGGCGCCAGTGGCGGCTGCATAGACATAACACGGGGCCTTTTGACCCCCTCAGCCAGTCCTCCACCTTCCTCCTCCAGAGTCGGGGCTTTCCAGATACTCAGAATGCACCTGGGTTGGAGGGTGGGGTGGACTCCCAGTTCCTCCTGGCTCTGGCAAGGCCTCGTGGCTCCTCCCCAATGTGTTCAGGATCAGTCATGGTGGGGTGGGAGCTGAGAACCCTAGGAAGCAATGAAGGAGAGATGGGGCTGAGATGAGGGGACCAGGCCCTGTGTCAGGATGGGCCTTTCCTCACCCAGTTCCATTCCAGGCTCACTAAACAGGCTTGTCACCGTCTGCGTCACAGTCAGGTGTGGGAGCAGGTGGAACAGATTTCCATCTTTAAAGCTTGATCCACTTTCACACTCTACATACAGACCAGGAAGCCCCGCTCACCAGAACATAGACTAATGTGTCTTTCCCTTTGCAGGCTCTCTGAAGCTGGGAGCACAGAGACATGGGCTAAGTCCGGTCCATGGAGCTAGGACACAGGGTGAGCTTGGCTTCAAGAGGTCTGAGTTCAGCTCACTAATCTAGAACCAGCTCTGTTCGCCTGCCTCTACCCTCATGGGGCTTCTCAAAAGCTTCTGGGGTTTCTTCTTCCTCTGGCAGAAAAGAAGCCTTTGGTCCTTGCCCCTCCCAGGGCTCCATTCTAGGGAGATGCAGAAGCAAACGTGAACTTCGGTAATGAGTGAAGACCAAGACAAGGCTCCCAAACAGAGAGGTCTTCTCTCAGGGTGTTATTATTGGGCCTATGAGGGCAGCTTTGACCTAAGGCTATTATTGCCATCAGATACCAATGTTATTTCTGCCGTCAGCCGGCTTCAGAACATGCTTGGCCTTCTAAGAGCAAGAAAACCCCTGTAGTAGTACCTTAGGGTACTGCTGCTGAGACAGACTCCCACACAGAGGAGCCAGTGCCAAGAGGTCCCTTTCCTAAGATTATACCTCACTTCATGTTTTCTCTTATAGATGAGTCCCACAGAGAGGACCCTGAGTCCACCCTGGCCGGGACTTGCTGTTTGAGTGTGGGCAGGTCTCTGTGTGCTGGTGTTCGGAAGGGAGCATGGGTTGGGTAGGTGATAGCCTGGTGTCAGCTCACACCTGTGCAGACAGGCATGTCATTTCGCTGGTTCTGTGTCCTCCTCTGTAAGCCACGTGGTGATAAAAGGTAGGAAAATGAGGGGCCAAGCTTGAGCGAAAGCCTACTGTGGTTCTTGGGCCGCCAAAGGACACCACTGTTCCCTGTATCATGGCTGCCTCTTATATCCCTCTGGGGAGATGTCCCTCGACTGGAAGAGGCTACTGTGTCCCCTGTCCCTTTGCCTTGGTGGAAGTTGAGACCTCCTTCCTAGGAGGTTCAATGTGCCTCCAGGCTCTATCTCTCATCTAGAATCTAGGATAGCCTGCTCTCATCTTGTCAGGACGCTGGAGGCCAACAGCAGACACAGCAGAAAGGATACATTCCTGCATCCACGACCAAGAAGCCTCTCTCTCTCTCTCTCTCTCTCTCTCTCTCTCTCTCTCTCTCTCTCTCACACACACACACACTTGCTTTGCATTGTAGCCCCTGGTGACATCTGCCGCTTGCATCTAGGGACACTTACAGCCTAAGCTATGCTTTGTGAGCTTGTCACCGCTGTACATTTCCGCAGACAGTCCCCTTCCTTCCCGGTGCTAGGCACACCCTTCTGTTGGTCTAGACAGCCTGAGACCCAACCTTATGGAGCCAAATGCAACTGAGAGGGACGGACAATAGGACAATATGCCACAAATAAATTTAGGAAACACCACAGGGCTGATCGGGTAGAGGAACTGCAAGGACCAGCTGCTGGAAAGAATGTGCAAAGGCCCTAGGTGTTTACAAAGCAACCAGATGGCCAGAGGCCACACAGCACAGGAGGGAGGGATGAGCTAGACACTCAGGGTCATGGAGCCAGGGGGCACCCCGAGAGTGCCTGTGTTTGTCAGATCCATCATCCTTCTAGTGGACAGCAAGCAGCTTTGCTCAGTTAAGAGAGTAGCTAGAACCTTCCTGGGCACCGTTCCTGTCCTGGGTGGACCTCCTGGGCTGGGTAGACCTGCCTCTGGGAATTTCATGGAGAATTCACCAGCTTCTGTGTGGTTGATCAGCAGGCTGGCAACAACTCCAAGCCTCCCAGGGGTGGGTAGACACTATCACTTTTAGAGAGACCACTCTCTCTCCTCCCCTGGCTTCCCTCACGGAGGTGGTAGATAGTTCTAGAAGGAGCACAGGACAGGCATTCCCTCCGAGATCAGAGAGGAGAGGCTTATCTCGGTTAGCGTGCCCACCAAGCTTTCTGCTTAACCTGCAGTAAGAACTGAAAGTTGCCCTTGCCTGAGGAGTAGTCAGCGGCTGTCCCCTCAGGGACACTTTCCCTAGGAAGCTGGACTGGACTGCGAACACCCTACTCATATCTCCATCTTCCTGGCCTCTATCTTTGTCTTACTGCTGAAGACGGTATGTGGTGTGGGGATGACAAGGCTCTCTCCCAGGAGGAACTGTCTTCTTGTCCCCAGGACAGGGGCAGAGAACATTAGCGTCTACAGCAGAGGCCTTTGCCCTACCTAACCTGGACTGGGTGTGAGTGGATGAGGGCACTGTTAACAGCTCATCATGACGGCAAGAGGAAGAAGTCACGTGGTGGGCCCCTGTGAGCCTCCATATTCTCTTCTGCTCACGCTGGGGTCTCTGCCTTTCTCCTTTTGCCTGGCTTTTGCAAACTGTCCCTCATGATGGTCTATCACTTTTCTGTGTGTGTGTTTCTGGCTTCAGGATAGGACTGAGGGATGCCCAAGGCTCCGCAGCTGGCCCTTTCACTCCAGAGCTGAGCTTGTGGGGCTGCCTCATTTACCACAGGAGAGATGCTTGCACTTAAACCCATACGTCCCTGAGTCTAGGCTACAGGCTCAGCAAAGCATGCTGGGTGCTCTTGGGAGCCTCTGTATCATCTTCTGCTGTCTCTGAAGGCACAACCCCACACAGAAAGAAGTTCCTGAGACCACGTGGCCAGCAAGTCAGTAAGAGGTAGATGTGGAAGCAGGACGGACCACAACCTATTGCTTCAGGCTTCTGAACACATCAGTCCTGAGTAAGGAGGAGAGGAGCTGGAGGTTGAGGGTGGAACTCAAGGTCACAGCACAGGACCAGAGCTGGTGAGCCCACCAGGAAGGTCTCTGTGAAAGGTAACTTTGGCACAACATGGGTCAGAGGTCATCTTTCATTTCACACAAACTTGAGTCAGAAGCCACCATCCCCTTAAGCAGATACCGGTCAGAGGTCACTGTTACTTCACACAGATATCATCAAAGGTCACCTCATTTCAGGCAGATGTGGGTGAGAGATCACAGTCACTCACACAGATTTAGGCCAAAGGTCACCATCACACCAGTAGACGAGGGTCAAAGGTCACTGTTAGCTCTCTGCAGATTCCCAGGAGCCCCACGGTTCCACTTTCTGGGACAGGTCACCTCAGGCATTTTCTCCCACATTAGTCCTTTTGGGAACCTGCCTCCTTAGTGAGTCACACCATCCCTGGCAAAGCTGGTTCCCACCAACAAGCACAGAGGCTGGGCAGCCCACACGGAAGCTAAGTGTGAAGTGGGAATATTCGTGGGCTTCTATGCTGGTCTTTACTGTGACTACCCCGAGATGGTCTCTGTGCCCCTGGCAGCTGGTGCCCGTGGGATCTGCCATGAGAGTAAGGCTCTGGTTTCCCGTAAGTGGCAGCTTCAGTGTACAGCAGACCTGGACAGCACCCTCCATCCATCCTGCACCTGGACTAGGATGACTGAAATCCCAAGATTGGTATCCTTACCAGAGAGGAGCCTTAGAAGGATGCAGGCAGAGTGTTCAAGACTACCATAGGTTGGGGGTACCTAGATCTAGCAGGAGCTGGAAGAGGCAGGCTGGATGCTCTAGTGGAGGTGTGACAGACCCTCCAACAGCCCGGCCCCTGCCTGTGAAAGAACCTAGGGTCATTGTTTCAGCGGTTCCAGGGCTGTCTGCACAAGAGCACCAAAATGCATGGTCCCAAGTCACTCCTACTAAATGACCCAGCATCTGCACAGAACCTGTGCGTGTGTCCCATGTGTGCTGGATGGCGTGATCTCTAACACAAGTAGACAGACCTATAGGAACAATCACAAGAGACCCAATTCAGACGTGTTTTTTCTGGAGTGTTTTCTATTCAGGGTTAGTCAAATCTATGTATGGGGAAGGGGCTGAGTTCAGTGGTAGTCTGGTGGGAGGAGGAGTGGGAGGAGTGGGAAGAGGAAGAAAGAGGAGGAAGGCAGAGCAGGGAGACGGAGATAGGAGAGAGAAGGGGTCGGGGAGAGGAAGACGGGAATGCTTAGCGCAATCCAGCTGTCCCAGAACCCCAGGTGTCCTTGCTGCCAATGTCCCTCCTGCCTCTTGGGCTCCTCCACTGACACTCTCTACCTCCTGCTCAACGAACTGGACCCCATGTTGTTTCTCTGCGGCCACACCAGCAATCTTTACTTAGTTTCTCCCCTATGGGGGAAGGGGATAAGACCATCTGGATCCTCTAGCTCCAATGTCTGTGGGTAGCGTTCAAGGTCTCCGTATGCGGCACCTTCCTGGCCCCACTCCTGGGAAGCAAGCCACCATCCGATCAAACCTCCAAGACCCACAGTGCCCATGCTATGTGCACACAGTAGGTGCCTAATAAACAGGAGCCTGCAAACACTCTACCTGATCTGCTTCTGCCTCTGGGGTCTGCAACAGACAGAAAGGCCATTCCAAGGGGTGAGGTGGCCTTGCGCAGTGCTGACCCCTTGTTCCTTTCTCTGTCACAGGGATGATGAAAGTCCTTGCCCTGGCTATCCACCTCACTCATAGCCCTGCATGTCTCAGCTCACAGCAGATTCTTACCCTGTTCCCCTTAACCACGAGCCCAGCTTAGGGTGTTCTGTGTGTTTTGACTTTGTAGGGCAAAGGTTGTTGCCAATCAACAAAGCCAATTAACCCATGTTCTGTCTCCAAGATTTTCAGATTCCTGGAGGGTTACAGACAGCCCAGAACCTTCTTAGCCAAAGTGGCCCAACTCTACGCTGCCCCTGGTGGTGCTTTCTGGCATTGCAGAGCTCCACATGTATTTACTTGGGTGAGGTTTTTAGGGAGTTACTGGTGAGTACCAAGTGGGAACATTATACTGTTGGGTGGGTATTCTGTCAGAGATGTACACAGACTGCTCTGGGCATCTCCATCCCACCAATAGCACATCCATATTGGAAGCACAACCAAGTTCACACACCTCTCGTGGTCCTGAGCTTCAAGGGCCATCCGAACTGCTCTATCCAGACCCCACAGTGATCTTTCTCCCACCTCCAGGTCACTTCTTGCCTTCCTCCCAGTCTCAGAGGACCCATGTGGGAGACTGGGATAGGAGGGAAGAAGGATCTGGCCTAGGGCTAGAAGCAAAGGGGACAGATTTGGCTGCAGCTCTCAGGGTGGTGGGACTATGAGAACCTCCTCTGTCCGGGGCAGGTAGTTGCCTTGTACACAACTGCAGGGTAATCACGCCTGGGTCTGTGAACAGGCATATTCTCCCGGGTGTCTCTGAATCCCCTCACCTGGCAAAAGCCAAGAATAATGCATCTTGCTAGGGAACTGGGCCACATATACCTGGGCACCATCGTTTGAGTCCTGCATGTTTCTGGAGACATGGGGTTTGGATGTCTGGGCCTTGGGAAGGCTGCAGATTTGGACGGGCCTCATGGTGGCTCCCTCTGCAGAAAAGGATGCCGTGGGCCCGGGATCTGGATGTGAATTTGACTACCACAGCACAAGCACCACGGGATTCAGAACTCTGGGCTCAGGCAGGATCCAAAGGCTGCCTGGGGTGTGGCCATGTGACTGTGGCCATCAGGGATGGCGCCACCTGCTTGCATCTCTGAGTCCTTGAGGTTCTTGGAGTGGGGAGAGAGATGTAGGGGAAATGGCAGCTTGCTGAGTGCCCCTCCCCACTCCCAAAACCAGCAGCCCCTGAGGATGAGACAGGTCCTCATTTCCCCCACTGCTCTGATAGAAATATTGCTTCTATGCCTGAGCCTGCACTGTCCTGTCCCTGATCTCCGCAGCTAACCTGCACTGAGGCTTTGCATTTAGAAGCATCTGAGAGGCCCCGAGTTCTAGCCTAAGCCCCCACTGTAGAAGACACAGCTCATTCCCTCCTACACAGAGCCATGCACCTGCCTCTGGGTGGGGCCAGGACTCAGGCTTGGCAGCTGCCACACTCTCTCTTATGGGGCCACCTGCCCCAGCTGTGAGGGACGCTTCCCTGTTGTTGGTGGTGGGGGACTGTGTTGATATTTGAGGTAGGTCAACAGAGCCACGCTGTCAACAAAGCTGGGCACACGCACACACGGCAGCTTGGAGATGTCACCTTCCTGTCACCTGCTCCACCTGTCCCAGCTTCTGTCTCTTTAATCTTCCCCATTCCCTCCCCCAGCCTCTTACCTGGGCTTCCATTCTGAAGACCCCGGGGTCCTGAGAGGAGTGCCCCACTCTCCAGGGTGGTGGCGGACGCCTGAGACATGGAGCTGCAGATGGAGGAGAGGGAGACTGATGGGGGCCTGGAGCTGGAGTGAGCTGGCTGGCCTCCAGAGTCCACCCTGAAGCACCCTTTCTGATTTCTTGGGGTCTGGAAAGAACAGGAGGGGTGGAGGAGCTTTGGTGTCTCCTAGCCCGTGCTTCTGTTCCTCAGAGGCTCCAGGCCCTCCTAGTCCCTACAGCCAGCAGAGCTGGGTTGTGGCCCTGGACGGAGGGTGGGAGGCTTCAGGGCCTCATGTGACACGGGGCGGGCTTGGGGACAGCATGGGGGAGGTCCTCCTGCAGCCTTCAGGGGTGAGGCAGCCAGCTGTGTCGCAGTGATAATGCAGTGGGGGTCGGGGGCCTGCAGCTGTGCCCAGTGCTTCCTCGGCAGGAACCATCTGCCTGGTTGCCGGTTCTCTCTCCACCATGCCATTCCGGTCTGACTTTCCAACAACTTCCTCCTATCCCGCCTGTAGCCCTGAGACCTCCCACTGGGCCCAGTCTGGTGTGGCTCATGGAGTGTGTTTCCTCCACCCTGGGGTAATATCCATCCTGGCCAGAACCTCTGGCTCATCTGTCTATCTTCCCATGGGGCATAGCCCTTCCTGTGGCCTGGGAGGTCTAGAGACTCCACCCACTTTGCCTGCCTTCAACTAGACTTTGCCTGAGAACCCCCTTCTATTTGCCATCTAATGAAGGGCCTATGGGGGGGGGGGGCAGAGTCAGGAGTGAGCATGGCTCAGGTGGTCTCTCCATCACCATTAGGGGGGATCTCTGGTCACCTCTTGCTTCTAAGAATCTCCAATGCCACCTTGTGCCTGGCCTCCAACAGGATCAGGATCACGGTCTCCCCAGCTGGTGGAAACAGTCCTACACTAGCTTCCCTGAGGGAAGCCTGAGCCAAACAAGCCACGCAGAGGCTGTTGGCCTCTCTGCTTGGCAGCCTGGAACTTGCTGGGAAGGCTGTCTGCCGGGGAGAAACTCCAGGCCCCTTTCCAGTTGACTTCCAGCAGAAATAATGCTATTCTAGCCTCAGGTTCCAGAGAAAGCCACTTACTAAACGGTGATGAAACTACCCGGTGGCTTCATGGGAAGGAATAATGTCCTTTTAAACCCAGTAGGGGTTCGCAGACATGCTCCTAGCATGCTACTAGGATTGCTGTGCTTTGCTTTGATTTAACTTTTAGCTTGTCCATGTAGATAGTTGGTTACTAAAAATCCCTTTCTCATGTCTCCCTGGATGTCACTGTCTCGGCCCTTGGGTCTTGAAGTTAAGGGTAATACAACAAGCTACAGGCCTTGAGTTGAGGACTTCTGGAACATGGGGTCTGCTTGACCTTTCTACCCTGCTGGCTGACTGCTCTCTTCAGGGTTGGAGGAGAGAAGAACCTGCTGTGGGCTAGGACAGTCTGTCTACCAGTGTCACTATATTCCCTGTGTTCTGATGAGGGTGGAGCCTGGGATCAACAGAGGGTACTGGATTATGCCTTTTTATTCTCAGTGCCAACAGTCCTGCTGGGGCCAGGGTCCTTGACCTCTGGTGAGCAAAGACAGAAAGGCCTGTATGCTCATGATCCCCAGAACCAGTGCAGCTGAGCCACAGGCCCCCAATATATCAGAGTGAGTGAGCCAAGAAAGGCTTTTGATCAGGGGCAGTGAGGGGTTTGGGGAAACAGCCCCTAGGCCAAGAGGCAGCAGGGCTGGACCCTGGGTGCGGCTGGAGGGAGTGGGTGGCTCCCCACCAGCTTTGAGGCAGATGTTCCTGGCTTGCACCTGTGGGACCCGCAGATGGGACACTTCCGCTTTCGAGAGGAGGCCCAGAGTTGCTTACTGCCCTGTCCTCATGCTTTTCCAATCAGCGGGTCTCACGGAGGAGGGGTCTGAAAGAGAAGAAAGTTGCTCACAAGTGGGGGGCTGCCCCAGCACCTGGGGGTGATCATCCGCTCCCTATGCCCCCAGGAGGGCAGTTGGTGTTTGTGGGGAAGTAGACGTTGGTTGTGGCTTTCTGTGCTGGGTGGTCCGATAGATAAGGAAGGAGTGGGGAAGGAAGTGGCTGCAGAGAGCTTGAGGGGCCGTGGTTCCCTGCAGAAACCATGGCCGTCTGCAGTCTGCACCTAGCTTTATGCCAGGGCTTGAGGACTCCCTCCTGTTACCTTTCACTCTTTCCATGCTAGGGAGGCCAGACGTCAAGATGGCCTTGCTTCTGCCTTCTGGAAACTACAGGAGACAGCTGTCCATCAAAGCTCCCAGATGATGTGGCTGATTCCATGTTGGGGTTCCAGGCAACCTTCCTTTCAGGCCTTTAGGAGTCTTCAGTGTAGCCAGAGAGCTGGGAGTAGGGTGCAGAGGCTGTGGAGATGAGAGGCAAGGAGGCACTCTGCTTACCCTGTCTCCTCTCCTAGGTTATGAGACTCCATGAATGCTGGGTAGATAGATGAATAGATGGATCATGGATGGATGGGTGGACAGACAGATGGGTGAAAAGATGAGGCTACCCAAGTCTCATAGCAACCCACTTTACACAGAAAGGATAGGGTCTGCAGGTGGTTGATGTCTCCATTCACTAAACCCATAAAAGAGGGCTGTAAGTCCCAGCCAGCCCAGATTAGGGGGGACAGTAACATGTGCAGCTCCATGTGAGCTGAGTGGCAAGCCACCAACTTCTGCTTTTAGGTCCCAAGTAAGGTGTGTCTAGGTAGGGTGGGTAGCAGGAACTATTCACCTGGGTGCCAGGTGAGCCTGTCCAGTGCTGGCCACCAACCTTGCCCAGTGCAGGGTGGGGCTGAGCAAACTCAGAGCCAGAGAGCAGGTGATACAGCACGTGGCCGGGTGACACGTGGAAATCCGGGATGGGGACTGTGATCATCAGATGTACATCTGGAAAGGACAAGTCAGCTTTTGGGTCCCTAGGCTGGAATTAACCCCAGGTGAGGACTGGGCTAGAATTGGGGTCCTCATCTTTTGAGGGTTTGCTTACACCTCTTGTAAACTCTACGGCTGCTTCTTAAGGTGCTTCTGAGAACAGAAATAAATTCAGCAAACCACACAGGAAGCACATCTGCTGAACACCTGGATGTGCGAGGCCTGCCTGTGACCTCGGAGAACCCACTCAGCCTCTGGTAAGACACCAGTGTCAGCATTACTGTCACCAGCACATCACACGGAGGCTCAGTAAGGTTACCCAGCAGCTGTAAGAGGGCTGGGATTTTCCAACCAGGCTTAACCCAGATTGGTGAATCTATAGGTGTCTATGACCCTACCCTCACTTTCAGACACAGAGTCTTATCTACCTTGGCTACTGTTACATCAAGACTGGGTCCCTCAGCCCCAGGAAGCCAAGGTTCCCCAAGGGGGAGCCCAGCCTCTATAGGACCCAGCACACTATGAGATGACCCACAGAGACAGGCACATCGAGAGCCTTGGTGCTGCCTGTCCCTTGGTGGGGAAGCCCCTCCTGGAGCCACTTTCTCTTTAAGGGGCCAGTGTGTAGGGCAGCCCCTGGTTTCTTTATGACTGTGAAGTTGGGGCTGGAGGCTCACACTTCTTGGGGGAGTTGCTCTCCTCAGCAGTCTCCTCTAATTTCACTTCCTTTGAGCCTGGGAAGCCAGAAGTGCAGCTGGCCTGGGCAGCAGGTGCCTGAACCACAGAGGCAGAAACAGAGGCAGAGACTAGAAAAGCTCCCTTAGGCATGAACATTGTTTCCTTTGTAATTTCTCCCTCCCTCCATCCTTCTTTGGTGTTGGAGGTAGCTTAAACGGAGGCTTTAAAATAAGCTGGGACAGTGTATTCATGTTCTAAAAAATTCTGAATACTCTGTTGCCTATAGCCGACACATGAAATGAACAAGGCAGCCATAGAACCTGGTGCCTGCTGGCCAGCCTCCCCTGGGGCCTCCAACTCTGCCTTCACAGCCCCACCGAGGGTGCCGCCCTTCCTCCCGTGGGTGGGCTGTTTGCAGGTGTGTCATGGTCATGGCAGTCCAGCAGGCCTGGCTGAGAGGATAACTGGTGTTCTAGGCACCTGGAAGGATTTGGGAGACTCTTGGAGTTAGGCTGTACAATCTGATTAGTCACTGATGTGACTAGCCAGGTTTCCTCCTGAAACTGTCCCCCTCAGTGCAAAGTAGTGCTGCTATTGAAGTGACCTCAGAACTGAATGGAAGGGAACTTAACCTGTATCTGCCAGGAAAAACAAATTTGCATTGCTTTTTGAAAATGAAGTTTCTAGAAACATTTTTCTGTGCACATGCACAGTTTAGAGGTTGTAGTGCCCATGTTCCGACCACTCGCTTTCAACTAATTTTTTTTTTTTTTAAAGACAAGGGCTCAAGTTGCCCAGGCTGACCCCCAACTTACTATGTAACTGAGACTGGTCTTGAACCCCTGACTTTTCTGCCTCTACCTCTTGAGTGCACTACCATATCTGCCTATTATCTGTAATCTTTTAAACATCTGGTAGGGCTGGTGAAATTGGTCAGTGGGTAAAGGCACTTGCCACCAAGCGCGACAACCTGAGTGTAATCCCTGAGACCTGCAGAGTGGAGGAGAAAACCAACTCTCTGTACTTTTCTATTCTCTGACACACACACACACACACACACACGCATACGTACACGCACACACATATACATACATGTGCACACACTCACATACATACAGAGAGACACATTCACATACACACATATACACAGAGACACATGCACAGACACACGCACAGGCACACACACATACATAGACACACACACTCATACACTCACACATAGACACACACACACACACCCACAAACGTACAGACACACATTTGCATATACACAGAAACACACAAACAGAAATACACACAGAGAGACACACACATAGAAAGAGAGTAAAATGTAAAAAAAAATTTAAATCATCCCCCTCACCCCCGAGAAGGCCCAGTCTGCACTGTTTGGATGCATCAGTATCTCCACGAGCTTCTGGCTGCTCTCTGGTGCCTCCTTGCTGAGTGTCTGACCTCATGAAGCGAGTACACCACAGACTCTGCCTGCTACGGCTGTCTTTTGCTTAACTTCAGAGTTTGGGGTTCATCCTAGAGGATATGGAGGTGGAAGGTTGCCTTCCCTAGACTGCAAATTACTTTCCCTTTTCTCTTCAACTTAAGCTTTTTTTTTTTTTTAGCACACAGATTCCTCTGAACCCCTGGGGCTCGGCCACACCCATGATTCTTCTCCTCAAACATCCACTCCCCTACATCCCTACTTTTGTCCCCAGTGCTACACAAGTCCCAAACCCTGTCTTACCCATGTGTTCATACAAGTTCCATATACTGTGGAGGGGTGAAGTCAAAGGGCCAAAAGGGAGGTGCAGGCCCCCTACAGAATGCTTGGCCAAGGGCTAGCGTGAAACCTGCAGAGGCAGACAGACTGGGGGCATTTGAATTTGTTCCCATGATCCCTCAGGGGCTGAAGGCCAAGGGACAGACCTGCAGGGATGCCTGGGGAAGGTAACAGAAAAGAACTTCAGGACCTGTCTTTTCTGACATCACTCGATCTCTAGGACATATGCTCTCGGATCCTACCCCATGCCGGATGTACCTCCTGGAAGGCTGCTTGGTTTTCCAGCCTCTTCTGAGCTACTTCCTTCTCTTTAGGAGACATGGGGGCCAAAGTCAGCAGATCCTGTCTTAGTTACTGTGAAGAGACACCATGACCAAGGCGACTTATAAATGAAAGCATCTTATGGGGGGGGGGGGGAGATTGCTTACGGTTTCAGGTTTAGTTCATTGTCATCATGGCGGGAAGCTACAACCTGATCTGTAGACAAAGAGAGCCCAGTGCTGACCTGGGCTTTGCAACTCTCAAGTGCATCAGAGACATACTTCCTCCAACAAAGCCACACCTCCTACTCCTCCTAAGCTTTTCAAAGAGTTCCACTCCCTGGTGACTAAGCGGTCAACTATATGAGCCTACAGGGGCCATTCTTATTCAAACCTCTGTGGCATCTCTCTCCACCAGAGGGGAAATAGCTGGAACCCGGCCCAGGTGGTGCTGGGAGAGCTCACACTGTGCTAGGGTGGTCCTCACAGCCCCATGGCCTCCCATCCCCCTATGGCCCCCACAGACCTGCTCTATCACGGGCTTTACATTTTCTAGAATATTCTGTGGTCAGAATCAACACCA
This sequence comes from Arvicanthis niloticus, assembly GCF_011762505.2. Lineage (NCBI taxonomy): Eukaryota > Metazoa > Chordata > Mammalia > Rodentia > Muridae > Arvicanthis > Arvicanthis niloticus. The sequence goes on from NC_047675.1 coordinate 48,491,992, forward strand.
AGTCTCTCTCTTTCTCTCTCTTCCTCCCTCTATCCCTCCCTCCCTCTTCCCTTCCCTCCCTCCCCTTCTCCGAAGTCTCTCCCTCCCTCCCTCCCTTCCTCCCTCCCTCCCTCCCTCCTTCCTTCCTTCCTTCCTTCTCCCTCTTCCTCCCTCTTTCCTTGTTTTTACACTCTCATCTGTCCTAGACTGGCCTTGAACTCCTGGCCCTTTTGTTTCCACTTCCTGAGCGCTTAGATGTGCATCACGGCAGGTTGATGCAGTTGTGGGGTTAAGTTATAGGACATTGTTTGTGATAGACAAGCGCTTTGCCACCTGATCTGTCCTACCCCGACTGTGCCCCTTGCCTGGCTTCCCTCTGAATCTCGCTGAGATGCCTCCTTTTCTTTATTCTTCTGTGTCCAGTGGTGTTCTACGAGTGGCCGCTGTGCGGCTCTCACCACATTGTAGATATTGGTGATTCGGGGTTTGGGTCGTCCGGAAAGCAAGGGACTCTGTGACAGAGGGACCAAGCACACGTGTGTTCACCATCACAAACTTGTCTCTGTGGCTCCAGAAGGCCACCCTGACATCCACATCCTGGCTTCCTAAGAAGCTGCTAATTTTCTTTTAAGGTCATTGTCCAGCTGCCCTGGGCCTGTTGGGGATAAGACCCAGCCCTGAGCAGGCAGCCTAAGTCCAGTCAATGTACACCCTCTATGATACCATGGGTTCTGGGGTGTCAGTCAATGTACACCCTCTGTGATACCATGGGTTCTGGGGTGCTACCCTGACCCAGATTGCTGAGTCTCTGAGAGAGATGGTCACGTGCCATGTGAGGCCAGCAGAAGCTTGTCCTGCCAGTGTGAAGGGCAGATCCTATTGTAGTCTAAGCTTCCAACCTGGCAGAGAAATGAAGACCTCAGAACCCCTGGCTCTTTATGGGTCGTTCCACACAAGCAACCCCTGTCCCTGACCTGGAGGGGCCCAACAGAGGTTGCAGAGCGACTCCTCTACAAGCTTCCCCTGCCTCCTCTGCCTCCTCCTTTCCTCTTTGGCTTCCTCAGGCTTCTTGGCCTCCTCAGGACATCAGAGCATTGGATAGCAAGCAGAAGGCAGGGGCTCCTGACTGGTGTTCTCTTCCCCAGCAGCCCCTTTGTTCTTCCGAGAACCGCATTCTGAATGGTCAAATCGCTGCGCTGTCTCCTCATTCCACCGCAGTGACACAGGGTGGCCCATCTGCCCCATCTGGCATTGGCCCACATGCTTTTGTTGAGAAGGTTTTTGTTTTTTTTTTTTTTTTCCTCCAGGAATAGGGTAGGAATGAGTTGGCAGATGCCCCAGGGGAGACTGCTGTGGAAAGATAAGAGACTGGAAGACCAGAGCCAACACAGAATCCTTGGAAACAAGGTCTGAGACACCCCTGAGCAGCCCTCTAGGGGTGACCAATGTGTGTATGCAGTGGACAGGTGCGGTCAAGACAGTCCAGATGGACAGGTGCCAATCTGTGGTTAAAAATCACAGTCTTTGTGGATAGGTTGATTTTGGCTTGACCTTGTCACCTGTTCCTGGCCCCTCTCAAGGAGACCAGTTTGGGACAGCAGAGCCTATATCTGTCCTATATCAATCTCAGACATACTACAGGGTTAGTGGTCACACCATGGAGGGACCCAGATGTGCCCATTATTCATGGCAGGTAGAGACTTTCCTGAGGCCACCTCAACTCAGAACACTAGACTAGAATACTGAGCTTGGGGGATATGAGGTTTGGTCCCTGATGACTGGAAGGGGGGAGGATGGAGGAGTGGACAGAAAAGAGGAGAGAGAAGGTAGCTGACCCCTTTCACTCCACAGCCCATCGCTCCCTGTCTGACAGACATCCATTGGGATGTCAGTTTTGCAGTACTCTTCTCAGCCAAGGACCCTTCCTGTGTCCCTTGCACCCTGCAGCACTCTGCTTTCTCTGTGTATGTTTGGAGGAGCACGCTTAGTGCGGGGAGACACTCACGTAAGGTCTCTGGGGCACTGGTTCTCCTGGGAACTCCAGTGGGCTAACCCAATGCCAGACCTCTGGGTTTTTAGGGGTTCGAGGGTGTGGGGGAGGGGGATCTTCCTAATTGAGGATATGAGAACTCTTCTGCACTCACTCACCCTGGTCTGTCTGCTGCTCGGGACTTGGCTGGCATAGCTAGAGCACGTTCCAGGGCCTTTGTACACACCGGGCCCTGGGCTCGGGACACTCCTGCTGAGCCACGGCAGCTCTCCTTCTGCGTGCACAACAGTCAACTTTCCCAACCACCTCGTCTTGGCCAACCTTCTCTGTGCCCTTCCTCCACTGCCTCTAGTCTAGCAGGTGCCATTCTGACACGACCAAAGTATCAGGAATCCACCTGGCAGCTCAGGGCCGCTGGAGTGGTGTTTAAGTAGCGAAACAGATGCTCTATCGTTACAGATGCCATTTCTTTGTTTCTTTCTAGATTTATTTTTATTTTCCAGCCCCTGTGTGGTGTGGTGTGTGTGTGTGTGTCTATATGTGTATGCAAATGTGCACACAGGTATTTGAAGAGACAGAAGAAGGTATCATATCTGCTGGAGCTGCAGTTATAGACAGTCGTGAGCTGCCCAACATGGGTGCTGGGAACGGACCTTATATCTTCTGGAGGAGCAACACACACTCCTCACCACTGAGCTATCTCTCCAGCCCGGTATTGTGCTTTCCAAGCTAGAAAAATCACATTGTACCTTTTCTGTGGTCTGTCTTAGAAGCTTGGGGACACTGACCCTACCATTCACCAGACAGAGTGACAGGCTTTGTGGCTATTTTCAAACCCAAGGAAAGGCCTTTTCAAACCCCAGGGAAGCTATCCCGTATCTCATTTGAGACATAAGGAAAGAAGCCAGAAAGCATCCAGGGCTGCCCTGGGCCATGTACAGATGCAGAGTGAGGAGTAAAGAAGGTTCCCACTGCCCACTGAACAGAACCAGGGTCAGAACATGGCCTGTGAAACAAGTGTCCCCAAGCATGGTGTGCACACTACCAGCCAGACTGCTGATGGCACCTGGATGCTACCCTGGCATCTCAGTGGAGGAGGGATCAAGGCATTATGGGTTTCAGAAGACAGAGGCAAATGTTTCAGGAATGTGGCCACAATCTAGGGATCACCAGGATTAGTTCCTGGGACATAGCAGGGGCAGGAGGCTGTCTCAAGCAGCTTAATCTTTGGAGGCTGGAGTTTCACACTCAAGGTGTGGTCAGGCTGGGTTTCTTCTGATGCCTCTCTCCTTGGCTTTGCTGATGGCCACCTTCTGCCAGCCAGATGTCTCTGCATCCAACGTCTTCATACAAACATCTGGGTTGGACTAGGTAGGGCACTACCTTGTGGGCCTCTTTTTTTTCATTTTATTATTTATTATTTTTAATTATGTGTCCGTATGGGGGTATGTGCATACATGTGAACGTAGCACCCGAAGAGGCCAGAGGCAATGGGTCCCCCCCGAAGCTGGGTTACAAGAGCTTGTATATCACCCAGCATAGGAGCTGGGGACCAAACTCAGGTCACTTGCAAGAGCAGTATGAGCCCCTAACCACTGGACCATCTTTCCAGTCTCCATGGACCTCACTTTAACTTTTACCATTAAAGCTCAGAGCTTTAATGCAGTTAAAGCTTAGAAGTTAAAACTTAGAAGGTCTGGCTCTAAATTCAGGAGGTCCCACAAAATCCTGGGGCAACAGAGGAATTTGGAGCCCCGCTCAAAAGAGGTGTGGCTCTTTCCCAGACCTCCGAGGGTGAGTGCCCAATCCTTGTCCTGATCTCAGACATGACTTCAGCCTGACTGTTTCCCCCACCCCCCAAAGCTGTGGTCCTCCATGATGGTGGCTACTGGTCACGTTTACAACAAGCTCTGTGGTGGTCACTGCCTATCCTCAATTGAATAAGGAAGCTAGCTAGCATCGTGGATTTGGGTGACTGCTGGAGGTTTGTATAAGTGTCTCAAGCCGGGGTTCTGTACCCTATGCACTCACCCTACCCCCACTCAACAGAACCATTCACCAACATGTTTCAAGACCCATCTGGAAGCTGGAAACTGGAAGCTGCTAAAAGCATAGTGTCTGTCCAAGGGGTTGGCATCATGGCATCACCCCAGGGAGACGGGGGCGGGAGGGGGAGAGGTGGGGAAAATTCAATTGATGAAATGACATGACATAAGATGACTGCAGAGAAAAATGTCTTGAGCATGGCCTGAGAGATGTGAGGTGATGTTAGGCAGGAAAGGCTTCTCGGGGAGGTGACATGAGCCTGTGACCCCATGCGACCCATGTGAACTGCATATGCTCTGTGGGGAAGCAGCTTGGAGCATTGCCAGGAGCAGGTGCAAAGGCCCCAAGGCAGAGTGCCTTGCAGGGTGGGTGGCGGCCAGCCAGCTAGGCTTCTTGTTCACTCTGGGCTCTGTGGAGCTGCGGCTGCTGAAGTCGTGCCTCCCAGGTGGCGAGGACAGACGCCCGGGCTGGCTTGAGGCAGAAGCATGGCACACGGGGACATATTTGGATGTAAATATTTTCAGCGGAGAGAGCAGCTGGGAGATGAGGCCTCATCGGGAGCGTCTCTGTGGAAGCCTAGAGTCAGGGCCAGATGGGTTCCTCCCAAGCTGCACCACCATCCTCCGGAGGCTGTGAGGCAGGGTGGTGAGGCCAGGCTGTGCGAAGGCTGTTGGGAGTCTGGTAACCAGGCCTGGGTTCCAGCCTGTCCCTGGTTGGATATGCCTGCCTCCCTTACCTATTACAGGCTGCACCTGCTACCCCAGTTGTAAGGACAAAACGGGCACACATGTAGGAGGGGCCTCAGCACCCCAGCTAGGGTGACACACACATCGCTCAACACCATCTTCTTCTCTTTTTCTTCTTTGCTTCTCCAACCCCGGTGGGCCTGAGGTTAGGACGGAACTGGTGGCCCAGTGTGGTAGCCAGATGGCCCTTGCAGGAGCATGCCCTCAGGGTTCTTCCTGGCTGCGTGAGGCATCTCAGAACTCCTGCCTGTATGTTCCTGTGAGGACTGAATGTCCTCCAGAGGACCTGGAGCACTGCTGAGGACCAAATCGTGAACAGATGGGCTGTGTGGCTCAGTGGTGAGTGCTCCCCGGTATCATAGGACTCTAGGTTCCCGCCCAAGATGGCAGAAAATACAGTAATAAAATAAAATGCACCTGCTCCTCCCTTCTAGTCAAGGTCAAGTCCCAAGCCCTGCACTCGAGGCTGAATAGCCCTCTCAGAGCTCACAACACCCACCGGCTCTTAACCGTTTCTTTCCTTATGGTCTGTCTGAAGTCTTTCCAGACAGACATGAAGTTCTGGGATTTGAGATAGAGAACCCTCAGACATGTCCGGAAGCAATGGTTTCTACGGGTCTCAGTCAAGGACTCTGATGCCTTCTCTAAGATTGAGTGGGCAAAGTCCAGGTACAGACCCACGTGTCCGTGACTGGCCCAGATGTCTGGATGAGGCATGCGGAGGCCATGGTGTCCTTAGGGGGACTCTAGCTCTTTCCATTCCAAAGCTCTGAATGTGCTTGGTCGACTGGCTTGCCAAACCATGGTCCAGGATGGCCCCTGAAGCCTTAACGTTCACAACTTGTCACCACGACACTCAGGGAAGAAGTCCATTCCCAGAAACCTCTGGGCAGGTCTACACATTGACTTGTTCTACCATGGCTGGACATCGCTTTCCAGGGAGGTTGGTGGAGCCGGGGTGCCCTTGCTTTGAGCAAGGCACATCTAAGAAAGAAGGGATACACAATAGTGAGGGGGCTGCAGGGTGAGCACAGTGCACCAATTCATCCCTAGAATGCCACAGAGACATCCCCTCAGGCCTTACTGTGTACTGGGGTCAACTCAAGACACCTTGTGATTGACCTGGATGTGTACCACATGTCAGCTCCAGCTGCCCTGGCTGCCCTGGCTGCCCTGGCTGCCCTGGCCAGCCTAGATACAATGATGCGAAAAATCTCAGGCCTGCAGAGCCACGTGCTTCCCTCCTGGACAAAGCATAGAGCTACAAGCATCCGGACCCTCCAGGGTGCCCTTCATACACTCTCCATCTGGGCCACCCATCAAACACTGTCCGGCTACCAGCCTTGTGCATGCTGGGGACATGGGTCAGGGCTGAGTAACATTTCCAGAGCCCCACTGTCCCTTCTGAAGACTATGGAGTCTTCTACCTGGCTTTGTTGGACGTCTATCTCTGAGTATATGAGGAGCCCAGATAAAGGTTGTTCTTGCCATCGGACCTGAGTTCCAATCCTCTCCTTCAGCACCACACAAGCCTGTCCTGTTTCTTTACAGGATCCCGGGTCAAGCCTGATGGGTAGTTGTAGCCCCTCTCATCCCCACATAATGAAGAAAAGAGCCAGTGTCCCAGCCCAGTACCAGGTATGACCAGCTGGATGCTGTGCATTCAACCACACAGGCCAGGGGCTCTACCATGCAGGCACAGCTTGCTTGCTGGCTTGGGTTGTTTTACTATTGGAGTATCTTCCACACAGCCCCAGCTTCCTGGAGTCCTCCAGGGTAGGAGTATGGTACCTACTGGAAAGACAGTCCACAGTTGGTGACATGTGGGACCTAAGATATAGGCTGGACCAGCAGCAGACCCTCCGGTCCTCACAGATGATGGAAAGGCATACAGTCCGCAGGTCTCTTAGGTATCCCCCCAGTAGGAGGCAGAAGTGCCACTGTGCATAGGCGAAAACAAACAGCTTCATATTCCACAGTTGTGTCTGTGATTTGGGCCAGGTTCCCTCACTCTAAAAGCTCTCAGTTTCCCCATTCTTACATGGGACTGGGAGGGTGTTGGGAGAGGAAATGTCACTGTAGCCAGGAGGCCTTGGCCACAGGCGCAGGCTACTTTCCTGTGCTGGGCTTCTCAGCCAAGCATTCTCTCTCCCACTTCCCACCCTGCATGGTCACCAGGGTCATTGTCTCACAGGATCTGGTTGGAACTCTGAAGCTTGGGCACACCCACATCCGCACCCTTATCTCTTTCCTGGGAACTTCCCCCGGCCAACCAGAAAGGTGGAGTGGGGGTGGAGGGGTGTGTGGAGAGGTACTGGGTGTGGGTCCGGGCTTTCCTGCTACGACTTGATTAAAGGATATAGCAGTTGCTGGTGGCAGAATCTGCTGAGGCACTCGCCCCTTGGCTCAGCTTTGCCTGAGTTTATCTTCCAAGGGCTCAGTCTGACAGCCAGCCGTTGTCACAACTGGTATGAACTGAGGAGGTCACAGCATTGTCAGGTCTACGAGGCGTGACTACCAAAATCCACAACCAAGGTGTACATCAGAGTCCTCCCCAGGTACCCAGCAATATCTCTGGCCTGAGTACATGGTGCTCAGTCCCAAGTGAGACAGGCATCTCGCTCTGTCCCTCCTTCCATGCCTACCTTCCTCTCCTGCCTGACCACCCAGGGCACCTGTGTTGTGTAGTACTTACATCAGCCCCCAAGTCTAACTGAATCCAAAAATACTAAGCTGGGGCCCATCTGTCCGCCAACTGAGGAGCACAGATGTGCTATGGATTTCAGAGGCGACTGGCAGACAGTCAAGGCTGTTAGAAGCAGCACCTGCTGCCTGCTCCCCAGCTCTCTATTCTGCTCCCAGCCCCCAGAGCTTCCGGAAGAGGCCAAGGGAACATCCTGAGGCTGACCTACAAAAAGCTTCACCTACCATCTGGGAGGGTAGGGGATCTGGGGTCCAGCTGAGGCCCTTTGACCTGAGCTCCTACTTTGAGCCTGACCTGGAGGCTGTGGCTCTGAACTAAGACAGACAACAGCTGGGCATGCAAGGGCATGGCCACCCCAGGGCCTTTTACACCAGCCTCCTGCCTAGAACACCTTCCCCAGGGGCCAGGTGGTCCTCACCCCCGATGCCTTTAGCTCTCTGCTCAGATGCATGGCTGGGGCTTAGCTAATCTGATGGTTTGTGTTTTGCTTTGGGTTTCATGTCGAGAGAGGTCTACACACAAAGATTCTTTACAGATGTTTTATTCCCCCAATGACAGAAGAAGGGAGAGCAAGCAGGAGGCCATGGTGTTTAAAGATGCTGCCAGACACGATAGAAAGGATCAGGACAGCATTTTCCTGGAGGTGAGATCACTGTTCCTGAGGCCATGTTTCCTAGGACCTGGGCTCTGCAGATGCTGCCCTCTTTACTCCGACAGGTGCTGCCCGTGTGCGTGGCTTTTTATGAAGTCACTGTGAGGCGGTTTTGGGCGGGTGAAGTCCTGATGTCTGAATAGGAGCCAGGAACTGCCCTGAGGGAACCTGGCCCCTGAGGCCGGGGAACAAGATTGTTGGAGACGTGTGGGCTTGGTCAAGTGTTGGGGGGACATTGCACCCAGAACAGTGGAGACCCCTGACGAGGCCTATCACATGGCCCTCCTTCTCTCAGCTCTTATCTTGGCTTGGGTACTATGGGTGGCCATAGGGACTGTGGATGGACAGGTGGGGTCAGTCTCCTTTTGAGATCCTTTCTTCTACACCACTGGCTCCCTCCCCCGGAAGTTATATGAGTATAATAAGACCAAGAGTCTCCTCAGGACAAGGTGGAACAACCCATCCTGTGACCCACATCTGCCACCCACTTTTCCCAATTCCATACCAACGAGGGTCCCAGAGGTCCCCCTTACAGGGTCTGTATAGCAATGAAATCAATGGCCATGTCAACCCGGGACACAAGAGCTGCATTTCAACAGAGTGTCACTGGTTCATGTGCTGCACACAGGCAGGGAAGTTATGCTGGAGGGGTAGAGGGAACAGGCCGCCATGTGCCAGGCATCACTGTCCTCTGGTCCCCAGATCGCTGAAGTGTGGACCCAGTCCGTCCTCCTCATGTGGTCCCTTGGCTGTGGCATCCCGGAAGCAGCCATGGCCCCTAAGCCAGCAGACTCCAAGCCATGCTGGACTCCCTGACACCCCACACAGGGCTGTGGCAAGGACTACAGGAGAACTCTTCCTGTGCCTGGCTCACCATTCCAACGACAGCACCCTAACTGATGCCAACCACTAGACCCCTGCTCATCTGTAAAACGTGCACCAGAAGAAGGTATTTTCCTGAGGTCTCTCCAGCTCCCGAAGGGTTATTAACTATACTTCTGCCTGATACTCAGACATGTATGTTTTGAAGACAGCCAGTGTGTGGTCATCACAGACATGTGATTGACACATGTGTGTGTGTGATTGACACATACATCTGTGAAGCTTGTTTACACTTGCCCGTTGCTTGGAGTGCACTGATCCTCACACCCCGACAGGTGGCCGTGGTTCTTGTTTTATTTGGTCTTGTATCGTCCTGGCCTTTTAGTTGTGATGTGCACACTTTAAGGACCAGGCCTCTTATTTTGCCTCTATCATCTTCCCTACCAGGCCCATTGCCCGCCTTTCTATGTCCTCTCTCTGGGAGTACCCCTTAATGGTAGCCGTACTCTTCCCCTGAGCAGGATCAGACACAGCTCTGCCTCCTTTGTAAGGAGCCGACCTGTCTTGCTTTCTCATTCTACCCTGGCTTGGGCCTTTCTCCGTGATCTAAAAAGGAACACACATTTGCTCCCGGCCTCTGAGGCTTGTTAGTCTCATTCAAATGGTTTCAACAGACCCTCAAGTTACCCTGACAGGGCCTTGAGACTGAGTTAAAATACAACTGTGGCTTGGGACCACTGATGGATTAACACACAAAGGCCCTAAAACAAAGCCTGTCAGAGCCAGCATCCACCTGGAGGGATCCCAAGCACAGGCTCCTGCTGTCGGTCTGTACTTTGTGACAATGTGGCCACTTGGGGACAAACTTCCTCTGCTTTGTATGATACCATGGGGGAACTAGAAGCTGGACTAGCCCAGGCTGCAATGTACAAGGCCATTTGACATACTGGGATGATTTCTGAGCCTTCGTGGAGCCTGGGTGGGCCTGTTTGGGACATGTCATGGGAGATGCCATTAGGTTATCCTGACCTGCCTTAGTGTCTAGGAAGATTGCACATGGCTAGTCAGTGGGTACGAGGCATCGAGGCAGCTGTGGCTTCTACTCCAGCTCTGTGAGCCTTCCCTGTGCCTACTAACTCCTAACCAAGAGCTACAGGCCCACCTCTGCTCTGAACCCCCATTTCCCTGAACACAGGCACAGTTGTGTTCCAAGTATGACCACGTCCTCTCTGAGTCCCAGGGGCCTACGGAGGGCGGACGCCTGGCTCCAGTGGGCTCCGTGAGAGCTGCAGCATCATGGCCGCCTGTTCCCTCGACCCCTCCAGCACACCTTCCCTGCCTGCGTGCAGCACGTGATCCGGTGACACCGTTGACAAGCAGGTCTTGTGTCCCGGATTGACATGGCCATTGATTTCATTGCTATGCAGACCCTGTAAGGGGGACCTCTGGGACCCTCGTAAGTACAGAATTGGGAAAACTGGATGACAGATGTGGGTCACAGGCTGTGACTGCACCATGGAGCCCACGGCTGGCACACTCTTGAGGTTAGGGCATTTGGTTTTCTTGATGTCCGTCATTCTCTGGCTTTCATGTGACCTAGACAGAGGATGAATTAACTAAGGCTGTGACAAGGCCATGTTCTCGGATTCTGTCTTTGAGGGTAGCACCAAATCTCTCCCAGTCCTTGGAAGGTGATGGTAAAGTCTAAAATTTACCTTATTGTTGAATGATTTCCCCCTCTCCCCCCAGGGGGGAGGTGAAAAAAATGTTACTCACCCCAGATAGAGAAGATACCCACAGACCAATGAAGAATTGGGGTTACTTACAGCACATGGGGATCTCACCGATACCTATACTAACAGAACTTTTCCGGGTAATTTATGGGCAAAAGTCCTGCCCTAAGTCAACCTCCCATCCCTGATACAACCTGGGGGAGGGGTCTGGTGAGTCCCATGAGATTCATGAACTCCCTGCTCCCTCCATTGTGAGAGTCTCACAGGGGTGATAATAGCTACTTCATTTCAACAGGATGACGGTCATGTCCAACCAGGAGGGCACAGCTAAACACATCTGACCATACACAGTGAATTACACCATAGCTGGAGTGGTCAGGGGAGGCTGGGTGTTAGTCAGGGATTTTCCAGCTGTGGAAAGTAGAAGTTGGAGCAAGGGCTTGGGAGGGAGGGAGACCGGCACCTAGGTGGCTCACAGGAGGCAAAAAGGTCCCACGGCAGGGAGATCTTGGTGCTCAGTGCTTGGGTGGCTGGCGTGGAGCTGCCATCAGAGATGACTTGGCATTGCAAGCTTTATAAGTGCGAAGCCATAGTCAGATGAGACCAGAGCTGAGATGGAGTAACTGGGCTGAGCCAGGGGAGCACGGCAGCTGCCGTGGAGCTGGGAGTGAGAACTGATGGAGTCCGGGTAGAGCAGAGGGAGAAACCCAGGGCATCTGCTGGCAGGTAGGGAAGGATCCAGATGATCCTGTGTGGGAGGAGCAACTAGAGGTGCCCCTTGGGAGATATTAGGGTGGTGGGGCAGAGGTCAAGGGTCATGTTCGATACCTCATAGTGTGACACCAGAGAAGGAAAAGGAAGAGACCAAAGTGGAGCCTAGCTTTTGGAAGGTGATCAGCAAGAAGTCCTAGGAAAGCGGGAACCTAGAGGCCAGGCAATCATGGGTGTTCCCAGAGAGGTGGGAGTAAGGAACAGCAAGGCTGAAAAGAAGCAGACGGCCTGGGCCTCAGGGTCCCAGGCTGAGACCTTGGCCACGCTGTCGTGGATGCTTGCCTCTCAGTCGAGTGGTCCTGGCCGAGCCCTCTCTAGCCCACCCACAGCTGGCAGGCTTGCCTGAATCCCAGCTTTGAGGATCTGCCTCTAAAAATAGGTGCTGCCTGGGAGAAGAGGCAGATGGACAGCTGCCCCCTGGCCTTCTGCATCTGGCACACAGCTGTGCGGCCTGGCAGATCGCCCGGCCAGCGCGAAGAGCAAATGGAGCATCCTCTGCAGAGGAGGCTGCAGGCTGAGATGAGAGTGGTCCACAGCAGACTCTAGGTCCCAGGTAGCCCTAGACCACCCTCCACTGCCCATGTCCCAGATGCCCAGAGAGGGCAGGAAAGCCATAGGTAGACTGTTCTGCCTCCTCCAGGTCTGCTCTTCGCTCACAGCTGTGGGAGCTGCGGGCCAGCGTGTGCTTCTTTTTCTTCCTTATGATCACATCCACAATGACCATATGTGGACCCAGGGAGTCAAAACACATCAAGGGAGCAGAGAAGCCAGTGCCTTCCATAGCTCCAGCCTCCCTGGGGTTCTGTTCCTCTGAGCTCTGTTGTGAGTCCCTCTTTTTCTCACCAGGAAACTTGTGGTACCTCCCAGGAGTCAGGTAGTGCCAGCTTGACCAGGATCCCATGTCCTCCCTCCTTGCCTTGCATGAGGACTCCCGCACCTTTCTGGGAAGGGCCCGCAATGCTGATCCTGTATCCCTCATGAGAGGAACAGCCATGGCTTGTCCGTGGCTGCCCTGACAACTGTGCAGGAAGTTTAGGGAGCCGTCACGGCCGGATGTCTGCTCCTGAGCCAGAGCTGACAGACAGACACATGGAGCAGTGGTCAGCAGTCAGTGTCTCTGCTGTGTCACCATCTCCCAAACACTGTGACCTACTACAATCAGTGTCACCTCATGGAATTTCCATGCAGCAGAGTGAACACACCACAAGCTGACAGTTAAATCCCTTTGGACAAATGTGGGGGCCTGCTGTAGTCACTGTCTGCCTGTCTGCCGTATGCACTGTGCCTATCTGTTGTATATACTGTTCCCCTGTCTGCCGTATGCACTGTGCCCTAGTCAGTTTGCACAACTCCACCCTTCACCCCGAATCCATGACCCTCTAGTCACTCTGATGGATTCCTATCACGCACCCCCTTCATGTGCCCGCTCAACCCCGTGAATATTGTCATGTCACTCTGATGGATTCCTATCATGCACCCCCTTCATGTGCCCGCTCAACCCCGTGAATATTGTCATAGCACAGCCTTCTCCATGCCTCTCCTTGTTTAATTCCAGATGTTTCCCTGTTGGGTGTATAACTAATTCATTCTTTCTATTGCCACGAAACATGGGCCTTGACAGCATCGCCTATGTGACCCTGGATGACCTAATCTTTGGTTTCCATCCGGTCCCCACTCCACTGTACTGTGACTTTCATTGCAGGTCTCTCAGCTCAGTTTGCCTACGACATCTGCTCCTCTCAACACCCAGTGCCCACCTGTGGCAGGCCACCTGCATATAAGACAGAAACCTGGTTTCTCAGCTTCCTATGGCATCTTCCTTGGACCTGTGGCTGGGGCCTCTCTGGGGGGGGGGATTCCCCAACACCTCCTGCTTAACAGGGCCACCTGGGGAAGTAACGCTCCATTCTGATAATGTTGTGTATCCATCAGACCAGACCCACTGTCTCTAGCGTCGCCATTGTCACAGGCTCTTCTCAGGATCCAGCATGCCCCTCTGATACCCAAGCTTGCTATTGCTGTGGCCCCTTCCTCTTCTAGTTAACTTCTCTGTTTCCTCTGACCTGGACGTCTGGATATTCTCCTCTAAGCTACTGGGGAGTGGCCAGACCCTTCTGTGTGTTGGGAGAGTCATAGGGCAGGTGACTCACCATTCAAGGAGGATCTGACCCCCAGGTGTCTTGCTGAGCTGTTCAGGTGTGAGCAGAGTCTCACCATCTCCAAAGAAAGAGGATGAGGGGACTTTCCTCCCTCTAACCCCTGACCTTTCGCCTCATCGTGACAAAAATCATTTGGAATCCTGCTGGGCTCCAGGACTTTCTAATCTCAGGGCAGGATATTTCAGGTCAGATCTCAGTGGACGCACTAGGCCCTCATAGGAACATCTGGGTCAGCTGGGCAGCTTGGCTCCTCCATGGGTGACCTGGGAACTGCTGCAGCTCAGAGTTTTGAACAGAGGCTCAGAACCCCCAGGAAGAAGGAGGGGCATCTAACTGTGAGGCCCAGGGAGTCAGAGTGTATGCTTGGAGACCCACAGCCATGACTGCCCCACGGCTCTTAGGTCCCCTGAACCTGTTAGCTGGCTCCAGGTATGCTGGAGCCTCCTGCCAATACATCCTGCCAGCTGCCCAATCCCTCCCTGTATGTTAATCATTCATTCAACAAACGTCCCTTGGGCAGCTTTGGGCTGGAGTCACTCTTGAGGATTGAAAGTGGACTAGGTCGCCGTGGGAGCCGAGAGGGGCTCACAGATCATAGCGGACATAGTGGAAGCTTCCTGAAGCTGCTGGAACAGAAGACTCCACTGTACAGGCTTAAAACAGAAGCTGGGGTTGAGTAGGTGCCCAACGGGTAAATGTATTTGCTGTGAAACCAAGATCTGAGTTCAAATCCCCAGCACCCATGCGAACGAACGCCAGACATGTGTTTGGCTGTAACTGCAGTGGAGAAACAGACTCAAAATGGAGAGTTTCAGATTCAGCGACACACACACACACGCACACGCACACGCACACGCACACACACTGGCTCCCTCCTAAAGTGCTTGCCCTCACGTGGCACTTCCCATGTGTGTCTGAACCTTTCTTTTCTAAGAACGCTGTCAGTGAGTTTAGGACTGCTCCAGCACTCTCATCACAAAGATCTTTCACTTAATGTCACCTGCAAAGACCTTTGTAAAAATAAGGTCACTTTGCCATTGCAAGTTTTGAGACGCTGGCCTGTGGCTGAAGAGCCGATGGTCTTAGACCAGGGATCTGTGGGCAGTTGGGGGGGCGGGAGTTGGTGGGGGCAGGGGCACAGACTGCTGGAAGACAGACACACAGACGGGGAGGGGGTGAGGGTGGGATGCTGAGCAGCAGTGGGACTTTCAGGCCAGGAGACTTCTTCCCCAAGAGGGACCTCAGGGTACACTTCCCGTGTGCTGCCTAAAGGGGGCAGTAGGGGCAGGGCTGCCCCTCCACAAAGGTAAGAAGGGCTTCAGCTCGGCTCCAGCTCCTTCCAAAGTCTGGTGTACACATGACCTGTCCCGGCCTGCCTGCTGTCCCGCCCACTCGTCACAAGTTCCCAGCCAGAAGCAAGTGGCCACAGCTGATAACCTCCCAGAACCTTGGTTTCCTCATCTGTGAAAAGAAGATAACCACATCTCCTGAAATCAGGGGCTGTGTGGAGACACAGGCCAGGAGCTCTGAACCACAGGCAGGCAGCACAGGCCCCTCAGGGCAGCCTCTGAGCCTGCGTGGTCAGCCAGCATGGGATTCATTCTCAGGGGCTTGTGGGTCAGGCTCCTTAACCACCAAGGGGATGCTGAGCCATAGGTCACTTGAGAGGGGACAGATGGGGTGGGAACCAAAGCCCCATGTGTGGAGTAAAGACAGGCAGGGGGAAGAGGCCATGAGTGTGGAGCCAGGCGGGAAATCATAGCCCCACTGTAGACAGACAGGAACAGAGGGACCAAGGGGCTAGAGAGTGGGGCTCCACCTCTCCCCCTTTTCTCCAACATAGGCAAGGGGTGGGGGGAGAGGGGAGGAGGGCAGCAAGATATTGGCGGCCCACAGACTTGCCTTCTTGCAGAGAAAATATTCCCTGAAAGACATTAAATGAAGTAAATAGGAGAGATAAAAATGGAAGTATCAAGGCAGCAACTTCTCTTCTGATTATAAAGCAAGCCGTGGAGGCGGGGCGGGGCGGGCCTGCGGGAGACGCAGCTGCAGCAGCCGGCCCGGCTGATAAGGGCTCCAGCAGCCTGCGCGGGCAAGATAAAGCTAGTTGCCGCTGCCCTCAATCCCGGCCATCATCAATATTCACAGGCCTGACCAACTGGCATCGCAGATAGAATAAATATAGACTGCCAGCTATTACCAAGACCTTATTAATCCGCTTGCAGGCATTTAAAGGCCGTGGAAAATACGGGGGCTTTTGAGCACAACCATCAATAAATAGCTCGACTCATTATCAAATGCTTTCCTTGGGGCCCCTCTCCTCCCCATTGTCTCCGGGTCTCAACTTTCTCTTAGAGATGAGGTTTTTGCATGCAGATGGAGGGACCAGGTGGGGAGGATTCAAACACCTGGTGGAAGGGATGCCAGGGGTTTACAGCTGTCCCTGGAGTCCTCCTGAGCTCTGAATGCATTCTCAGGGCAGACCTCACTGCCTTGAGAAGTATGTGCTGGCATCCAACTTACCTCTTCCCTTAAGCTTGTCAGAGCCTGACTGGATGCTGGCTCACACAAGCACATTTATCACAGGAAGGGAGAACAGGGACATGCCCCGAGCAGCAGGGTTACTGCTGACACCGGGCTGCTCGCCTGCTCAGACCCCACGGCTCCTGGCTGTCATGGTGTGCAATAAGTCTCCTGTGGTCTGTTTCACTTTGGTGCCAGTCTCTCTTTGTAAGCGGCCTTGACAGGGGCCAGGCATCCAGGCAGCTGGCTCCTCGTCGGTGTCACATCTCTGTGGAGACACTTCCTTCCCTACAGAGGCCTTCTTCTGCCGGTCACTGTTCATACTGAGGCCCTCTCCCCACACACCAGGAAGCACCATCTCACCTGCATCTCTGCCCCAGAGTTCTGGCCTGTGGGAACACCTCGGCACATTGGGAGCGGGAAGGAGAAAGACTCTTCAGGTTTGGATGCTGGGTGGGGCTGGAGATACAGGATATACCGGCAGGGAGCCTAAGGTCAGTCAGTCAGGAAAGATGCTCCAGGCAGAAGCAATGGATGGAGCAATGGCTGAAAAGGAGAGAGGGGTGTTCCGCATGCATTCTGCCTCTGGTACAGCACCCTAACACCATCCTGGGCACAGCTCGTGCTTGGAGATCTTGGTTGGGCTCCTTAGCTGCATACCTGAGGCAGAATCTTGTGGCAAATGGCCTTTTGGAAGGTGACAGGAATATAGGGCCGAGGATGTAGAACCAGCGGGAGCTTGTACCGGTGCACACCCCAGGTGAGATGTTGGAAGCCATGTGGCATAGAAGCCACACCCCCACCCCACACCCCACACTCCCGATCTGCTTGTGGAACCAGGAGTTCCAATGTCCCTTCCTTGTTCGAGAGATCTCAATCCCCATCTCAGGGGTTGCATTATTTTTGTGTTATATGTGTGGATGCCTTGCTTGCGTGTGGGCAGGGGTGCTTGGAAGCCAGAAGAGGGCGTAGGATCCCCTGGGGCTGGAGTTACAGCTGGTTGTGAGCTGCCACGTGAACCGAGCCAGGGTCCTCTGAAAAACCAGCCAGGGCTCTCAACTGTTGGCTGAACAGTCTCGCCACTGCTCCCGTCTCTCTGGTTTGCTGCAAATGTGTGAGAGGGTTCTAAGAGCCAGACAAAGAGATACCAAGATGGCCAGAGACAAGGTCCTGCACTGAGCAAGGCAGAGCCATGGCATCATCATACCCACAGGCTGGGTTCAGCGCCCAGCAGAGCTTGTAGCTGACATGGTGTTTAGCTCCAAGAGCCCAGACAGGACTTCTGGAAAAGCCTTCACCCTTCTCCCTCTCCCCTCCCTCTCTCTTGGAAGCCACGCCCCTCTCAGTCTCCTGCGGGTCCTGCCTCACACACCCACATCAAATACTCTCTAGCTACGTATAAGTACTTCCAGGCTAAGCAGACAAGCCCACCAAGGGTGTCACCCAAGGAAGAGAAACCTTGGCCACCTTCCAGGCCCCAGCCTGCTCCCTCCCCTCCAGGAAGGGTCTTAGCATAACTCACGAAAGGCCTTAAGAAGGGGCGTGGGAGATGAGCATCAGACTCCACAGACTCCATCCATCTGCACTGCATGTGCAGTCTCACAAAGTTGCATGCCTGTTTCTCGAAACGCAACCATAGCTGGGGAAACCGAGGCACAGAGGGAGACTGCCTGAACTTAGATGGACACCTTGGAAAAGATAAAATTGGGTCACACACTGACTCTACCCTTCCTGTTTATATGGCTTCAGACTTGTCCCCCAACCTCGAAAGCCTCTCTTGTCTCCTGTAAGTGAGCTCGACCCAGGAACTCCCAACAAGGACGCTGGGGGTGCAACTGGGACACAGGATCGCTGCGTCCCCTGGCTCCACACTTACTGTCCTTGCTGCCTCTTAGTGCCAGTCAGCAGACAGCACAGGGGTCAGGCCTTGCTTGTGCCTCAGGAAAGTGTCCCAGGTGTAATGAGAAATGGCTTCTGGAGATGGGGCAGGAACCTGCTGCGACCCTCCTCCTGGTCACAGGTGTGGTTTTGACTGACAGGATTGTCAGTCCATTGTTGGAGGAATCTGGTCCTGCCTCTAAATGCAGTCACACTGCAGCGGCCTGTTCTCTACCTTAACTCCGCTCCCAGCCCTCCACCCATCTCCCCCAGAAAGGGTCTATTTTAGGATTGGCGTCTTACTGACCAAACGGCACAGCAGCAAGGGCCAGAAGGCTCAGCTAAATACCAGCCACGTTGTTATCCATTAGAATAATGATCAGAGCTGGTCACCAGCACCACCACCTCAGCTTTGCAAATAAGACACAGGAAACAGGGGTCTGGTGGCAGGTTGGTGTTTTCATTGTGCATGACTTTGGGTCCTGCTGGCCACCATGGGAATGAAAAAGGAGACAACGCATGTGGACACAGAGGAGCGTCAAGACACTGTCTAGACACAGGGCTAAAACCTGATACCCCAGGTTTATCTGTTCCTGGGATAAATGGAAACATGGAGATTGGGTGGTGTATGCAGGGCTCCCCATGTAGTTTTTAAAAGCCTGAGGAGGGGCCTGAGGATGCTGTTCATCCCATGAGACTGTCCTCTCATTGGCTGGGAAACATAGCATCTGCCCTGCAGCCTTCACAATGACACTCCGTGGCAGGTCCAACTAGGCCTGGATATGCAGGAGAGGAATGGGAATCACCAGACAGGGCTCTGAGAGGGACGGAGACAGGGAGAGACAGAGGGGAAGGAAAAGACAAGAAGGGAGGAAAAGGGAGGGGGCTTGTGTCTGGATGTCATTTCCCAGCAGTCGTGTTTCTAGGGTGTGACTTTTCCTTCAATTATTTCCCACTATCTGTTTCCCAGGATCCCTTTCAGGTCGCTGGCGGGGAGGGTGGCGTGAATTCCCATCGGAACTCAGGGGAACAGACCACATTTAAATGCGTGGGGTTTGTGATGTGTGATTGGAGGGGGGTGGTATATAAGTGGGCTATCTGAGACTATATACCTGGTGAAGTATGGATGGATGATTGGAGATGGGTAACATACAATTGGGCTATCTGGGAGTACATACATACCTGGTGGTGTATGGATGGATGAATGCTTGGGGTATATGGGTCTATAACTATAACATCAACTTATATAATTGCTAATTTATATTATTGGGGACATATATACAAGTGGACACAAGTAACTGTGTGTTTAGCCAGCGTTTCTTCACTAGGACAGATATGTGAGAAAAGTTATTTTAAATTGTTTGGGGGCTGATGGCTCAGCAGTTAAAGGCACTTGATACTAAGTCTGGTGACTCCAGTTCAGTCCTGGGCTCTATGTGGTAGAAGGAGAGAACCGACTTCCACAAGTTGTCCTTTGACTTCCACGTTCATGCCATGGCGTGTGTGCCCACACACGCCACACGCACAATAAGCAAACACGATACGCATTTTAAAATTGAAAAGATTTATTTTGAGCCAGGCAGTGGTGGCGCACGCCTTTAATCCCAGCACTTGGGAGGCAGAGGCAGGCAGATTTCTGAGTTCGAGGCCAGCCTGGTCTACAGAGTGAGTTCCAGGAAAGCCAGGGCTACACAGAGAAACCCTGTCTCGAAAAACAAAACAAAAAACAACAAAGAAAGAAAGAAAGAAAGAAAGAAAGAAAGAAAGAAAGAAGAAGAAAAGATTTATTTTGTCTTACAGTTTCTGAGGCTCCAACCTGCGGCCAGCTGGGAGCAGTCCTGTGGGCATGAGGTCTGACAGAGCATCCTGCCAGGACCATGAGGCAGACAGAGCAGAGCTGCTCATTTCACAGTGTGCAGGAAGCAGAAGGAGACGAGGGGACGTGGCAGGAGAAAAGTCATGCTTTCACCTCCGGACTTCCTCCATCCAGGTCCCACTTCCTACTTCCCACTGCTTCCCGATACTGTGTCAGCCTTGGTGATCCAGTCATCTCCCAGAGGCTCCAGCTCTGAATGTTTCTGGATTAGGTGTCTTAGTGTTTTACTGCTGTGAACAGACTCCATGACCGAGGCAACTCTTATAAGGACAACATTTAATTGGGGCTGACTTACGGGTTCAGAGGTTCAGGCCATTATCATCAAAGCAGGAACATGGCAGCATCCAGGCAGGCATGGTGCAGGAGGAGCTGAGAGGTCTTTATCTTCATCTGAAAGCGGCTAGTAGAAGACTGGCTTCCAGGCAGCTAGGACTTGCATATTAAAGCCTACGCCCACAGTGACACACCTACTCCAACAAGGCCACACCCACTCTAACAAGGCCACACCTCCAGATAATGCCATTCTCTGGATCAAGCAAATACAAACCATCAACAAAAGGCAAGCCTACAACCCAGGGCCCTTCCCGAGGACCCTTCACATCCAACTGTAACACTGTCATGGGCTTGTGGCAGGCACTGTGCACACTAGGTCTGGGCATCCAGATCCTGCTCTGTGGTCAATGTTGGAGACACTTCCAAGAGCATGAGAGGGGCATCTATGAGGGAGGGCTGGCCCCAACGCACAGGTGAAAGGTACCTCACACTTGTGCCTCCGATCTCATGAATGTGGTAACCTGACTCTGAGAAGCCGAAAGGCACAAAGGTGTAATATAGCATCACAGTGGCAGGGACCGTTTAATGCCTCCTTCCAGCTCCATGGGACTTTCCCACACAGTCCAAGCCTGAAACCCATGGAGAAGAAGACTGGGAAATGTAGGCCCAGGCTAGATGGGTAAAGCCACTCCATCCTCCTTTGTCAGAGGTCAGATACTCTAGAGTCAGAACGAGGGCCAGGTGGAGATAAAGATCTGGTGACGTCTTGGAGGAGTGACACGGTCAGATGTGGTTGGGGGTTCGGCAGGCTTGGGTTGGAACAAGGTGGGGGCTGAGTGGGTGGAACAGCTACATGTGTGTCTGGGATGGTGGAGCACCCCCAGGCTCCAGGCTTCCCCAATTGCAGAATCCCACCCCCTCGGAGGGTTCTTCGGTGACCCGTCTGTGGCCAGTGTGGTTAGGCCTCCTGCACAAAAAGGAGACGGACCCAGCTCAAGAAACCAAAAGAGAGATTTAGAAATAGGGTTAAGTGGAAAATAGTTCAATCGAATTATAAGCAGGTGTTTTCATAGTCTTTGGCTATTTCTGAGTGAAAGTCCCTTCCTAGAACCTGGGGCAGGGCCAGCGTTGGGACCGGATGCTCCTGGGACCTACCCTACAAGTCACCCTTTCCTGCCCATCAGGGGATTCTCCAGTCTATGCAGGCTAAATCTTGCTTTCCCCAAAAGAGAATTTCTCAAAAGCATACACATTGCCATGAGGCCTGCCTGGGATGCCCTGGACTTGTGGCCTGCAGCTCTAAGTGAACTTCAGCCCCACAGGAGCTGGGCAGGAGCTGGGCAGGGGCTGGGCAGGGGCTGGGCAGGGGCTGGGCAGGGGCTGGGCAGAAGCTGGGGAATCTGAGATTCCCCGCTTTGGGACTGGCAAGTAGGAGCTGGGTTTACTCCAGGCAACTTGGCCTCTGGGCTTTTCTTTCTCAGCCTATGTCAGCTTCACATCAAAACTCCTCGTGACTGCTTGCTTTCTCTCCTTCAGCCTCACCAAAGATATCAGTCCTTGCAGGGTCGTCCTGCAAAAATACCACAATTGAGGAATCTTTCTAAAGGAGATGAGCTCACCCAGAGCAAATTTGGACTCTAGCTCGGTGTTGGCTTGCTTGTCTAGATGCACAAGACCCTAGATTCAAACTCAGCAATGCAGACCCATAAAATAAAATCCCAAGACACAACAGAGAGCAAATATGGAAGGTGTTTGGGAACCCCCTTGTCCCTCATCTGATTAGTATAAAGTTCCCAGGTCAGAATAATCTACCCGCAGACCCCTCAAGGGAGCCGAAGACTCCAGCTTCACGGGACAGATCCCTAAAGTATTTCAGCCTCAAGCGCACTTCCTTGGCAGGAGTCACAATGGACCTGCTAGCTGATTGGGCGAGGTATGTGTCAATCATCTAAATAGACCTGGTAACTCATTGGGTGAGGTATGTGTCAATCACCTAAGAATGGGGTAGGGAATAAGTATTATGGGGAAGGGGGCAGCCTCATTTGTGGGCAGGGCCTGAGCCAGCTGCTCAGGTGTGGTTTCAGGTGAGGCTCAGATCAGGTGAAGCCAGGCTATGAGAGCCAGGAAGGCACTGGGGCTGGCTCCTCACCTGCCCTTCATCCTCTTCCCCACAGGCAGCTGGGGGCAGTGGGTTCATGTCTTCATGGTGGGGGAGGGGTTGGGAACCAAGGCTGACTCTGGTTCTTAGCTAGAACAAAGACATCTTTGTGGGCTCTGGAGATACCTGCTCTTTCTTCATCTGGTCCCAGAGTCCTCAGGTCCCGGGTAGTGACAGTCAGAAACACATGGAGCAGCAGTGGGGCCAGTTGACTGCTGTGTGCGGCTGAGAAAGTTCGAGCTAACCCTGCTCCAGGCACATGCCTGCCCATCCTCGCACCCCCACCAGACACTACGTGGAGTTTCATACAACCAAACACACATGATCTGAAGCCTTCACCTGCCTGCTGGCTCTCTTGGTCCTTAGGGCAATGCTGCCTGCCTCTACCTCATAGGGTGCACTTTTGTTAAGGACTGACGAAACTGGAGGCTAACCCCAGAATGATATGCTTATCCTTCTACTTCCTACCCTGTCACAGAAGTAAACTCACTTCACCCCTAGAGGTTGACAAGGATGACAAGCAGAGTGCAGGTCCACCGATAGGCAGGGATGACAAGCAGAATGCAGATGACATGGGTTGTTGTTTCTCCTCTGGCCAACAGCTTTCTAGAATGGAGGGACACAGTTTAGCCCCTGTGGCCTGCAAGCAAATGTGCCCGTCACTCTTAGCCCGCACTGGTCCTGGCTATACAGTTCTGTCCTTGTCATCGTTGATGTGTGGCAGTGTCCCACCAGGGGTTGGGCACCTCTGCTGAACACTTGAATACCTTCGGTTATGTCTAGGGGCTCTTTATATCTTTGGGGTCCTGACAGTTTGAGGGAGTCGGTGTCTGAGGTGTGGGTGTGCTCCCTCACTTTCTGCACCTGATTCCCCTAAATGGACATTTGCTAGTGTGTGTTCAACTTACTGACACCTTGGATAAGGGATTCTAGGGGTGCCCCACCCATTGCAAGGACGGGCTGCAAGGGCAGAGAAGACCATGGTAGCACACCGGGTCTTCACTGGGCACCATGCTTTGTGCCTCCAAATAGGCAGTTTGTTAAAATATCTATTAGTGTCTCATGGGAAATGTGAAGGGCAGCAGAGCCCCTCTAACCACTGTGAGTGTGAGCAGAGAGCCTGTGTACGTCCCACCCTGAGCCACCCCATAACACAGCTCTGTGTATGCATGTTCACACACACATCCCTGTATAAACATGTTTCCATACACATATCCCTGTGTAAACACGTCCCCATAAACACTGCCCTGTATAAACATGTCCCCATACACACATCCCTGTGTAAACATGTTCCCATACACACTGCCCTGTGTATACATGTCCCCCCACACACATCTCTGTGTATACATGTCCCCACACACACATCCCTGTGTATACATGTCCCCCCACACACATCCCTGTGTATACATGTCCCCACACACACATCCCTGTGTATACATGTTCCCCCACACACATCCCTGTGTATACGTGTTCCCACGCACACATCCCTGTGTATACGTGTTCCCACGCACACATCCCTGTGTATGCGTGTTCCCACGCACACATCCCTGTGTATGCGTGTTCCCACGCACACATCCCTGTGTATGCGTGTTCCCACGCACACATCCCTGTGTATGCGTGTTCCCACGCACACATCCCTGTGTATGCGTGTTCCCACGCACACATCCTGTGTATGCGTGTTCCCACGCACACATCCCTGTGTATACGTGTTCCCACGCACACATCCCTGTGTATACGTGTTCCCACACACACATCCCTGTGTATACGTGTTCCCACACACACATCCCTGTGTATGCATGTTCCCACGCACACAGCCCTGTGAACACATGTTCCCATGTTCTATATCACTGCATGCATGCATATACACACATCCTGTCCACATACATACTTCCCCTCCAACACACATGTATATATACTCTCCTATATGCACCCTCAAAACGACACACACTCCTCCCTCTACCACACCCATTCCCTTTTCTCCTTTCTTTCTCTCCCTCCCCTCTCTCCCTCCCCTCTTTTTTCCTCCATCTCTCTCTACCTCTATCTCCTATACTCATTCCAGAACTCCAGCCCCAGAGTTGAGCAGCAGCATCCTTAAGATTTCCCCTGGGCTCCCTGAAGTTTCCCTTTGTTCTTTATGGAGGTGGGTGGGTCTCAGTTCTCAGGGAGAGCATGGAGGAGGGAGTGGAAAGCACCCTTAGACCTGCCCAGAGTCCCCCTGGGAGCCCCAGCTTTCTGCCCCTCAGACTCAGACCACATTCCCTCCAGCCCAGGGATGCTGTGGCCCCAGCCCTCCCCTCCCCATGGCTCCAGGCTGACTCTGCCACGCTTTGCATTCCTGTGTTCTGCAACAGCTGGCTGAGCTTAATTAAGCCCCACAGTGCTGGTTCCACCTGGTGAAGGATTAACAACAACAACAAAACAGCAAACATCAGAGGAGGGGGTGGTCGGGCCTCCTGCTTCTTCCAGAGCTGGGGATGGGGCTGCAAGCCTAGCCTCTGCCTTTCCCTCTGTGACAGCCCTGAGATGCATGCTGTCACTACTGAGTCCAGGAAAGGCATCATCAACCTAGGGATGGCGGGTATTAGCCTACGAGTGTCTGTCTCCTTCTCTGTACAGGGCAGGCAGCCAGTGTACCCCTCCAAGGTGAGTGGACCCAGGCCGCAGAAGACCACAACTTAGCTTGCCACATGTGCCTGCTGAGGGTTGTCACGTGTGTGGCCATGTAGCCACCCAGCTATTGGGCACGTTTATGGTCCGCAGGGTTCAGGCAGATGACACGTGAGCAGAGTCTAAGATCCCACACACACATGTGGTAGGGGGAGCAATGGATTAGTCTCGGAAGAAGCTGATAGAACACCCCCCCCCCAATGTTTCAGCATCCTGTAGGGGCTGAAAGCTAAGGTGGTGCTGGCTCCTGGACCCCCAAGCAATGGGACAGAGCAGAGCCTGCCCAGTGTCCAGTGGACGCCATCGCTCTTAAGTCTGTGCTTGGCAGCAGTGGCTCCAGGAGGGTCTTGACCCTCCATGCTTCAGGGCTGGAGCTTAGGAAGGCTGATAGTTATAGCTATCATAGTTATAGCTGCGGCCATAAAGGATGGGGTTACCTGAGCCAGGTTGAGTAAAGGTAAGGCTTCCTCAGGCACAGACTCCAGAGGTGGCCAGAGAAGAAGCCACAGCTGGGGGCCCTTTAGGCGAATGGTCTTCAGAATGCAAAACTCAGACAGGCCAGCAGATGTCAAGGTCCCCTGTACACAAAGACTGGTTCTACTGGAAACTTTATTTATAATGTGTACATATCTGCGTCCAATGCAAGCTTGAGAAATGTCACAAAACAAAATATCAGTTGTAGAAACAGCAGATTGTCTATGCCATAGATTACTGTACTCTGCTGAGTCCAGGGTTCTGTTCCAGGTTCCTGGCACCTAAAGCAACACGGGAAAGAAGAGGGACTTGTTAGCCGTATGTTCAGATTTTTACAGTTTTGTTTGTTTTGTGTTTTGGTAGGAGACATGGGAGCTTTGGCGGGAAGCTCAAAAGAGATCTCGATCTCTGACGGTGTCTCTGACCTCTTCCAGTGTCAAATGTATTGAAATAAAATTGTTAAAACATCACCACACTTTTCTTCTGTTTGCCTTTGGGGGAAACCTTATGTATGCTGTTGCCACTGGATGAAGGACCCTATCACTATCAACAAGGTCATGGTGGTTGACTCTCCATCTTCTCCTATTCTCCACTTCCTCCTGATATTCTGGTTACATATTTGACAGGGATATTGGGACCTCAAACGGTGACTATGAGTTTGTCTGTTTCCCTTTAGATTTGTGTCATGTGTTTTGAACTTCTTAAGAGCAGGCCCGGTGGCTCTTCCTCTGAGCTCATAACTGGTGTGTTCCTCTCTAACTAATAGGACTTCTCGTTGGTAAGCTACTCTGTCTACTCCTAGCATAACCATTCCTGATTTCCTTTCAATTTTTGAAGTGGTGTGTGTGTGTGTGTGTGTGTGTGTTCATGTGCATGTATGCTCAAATGTCATAGCATGTGCATGGAGGTCAGAGGAGAGCTTTCAGGGGTCAGTTCTCTCCTTCCACCATGTGAATTTGGGGAACCAAACTCAGGTTGTCAGGTTTAGTGGAAACACCATTTCCCACTGAGACACAACTGGCCCTCCTTTTGCTTCCTCTCCTTTCTCATGGTACTGGGGATTCAACCAACCCAGGGCTTCTAAATGGGAGGAAGGTTGAACCTCACATTCTGGTCTTTCATCCTCTGCCTTTTAACCCAGATATTAACCCATTTATATTTAATTTAATTATTAGCATGCATTAGCTTAAACTATCATGCTATTTGTTTTATATACAAACTTGGGTTTTGTTTCATATTTTCCTTCTTGCCTACTTGAATTATTTGATTACTCTGTAACGTTTGGTTTTATTCAGGAGATACGCCTCTTAGCTTCTTTCATTTTTGGCAGCTGCTCTAAGGATAACGATATCTTTATTCTGGACTCACACCACAACTATAGATATGATCTCATGCTCTGAAAGGAGATGTTATTGTAGTGCCTCTACCCTCCCGTCTCGTGTTGAAAGCACGCATGTCTCTTCTGCAGATGCCATGCGTCCCACCAGACAGTCTATAGAAGGCTGGAATTGAAAAGAGGGCTTTTCCAACTTCCCATGGCTTCCTCTCTCAGTAGGCCTGAGGCTCTACAGACCATCTTCTTTCTTGAAGGACTTCTCCACTGTTCTCCCACACACGTGTGTCTGTTGTGATGACTGTCTCAGACTTTGTTTACAAAAAAAATGCTTTGTTTCAGCTTAATTCTTGAAGGGTGTTTCAACTTTCTTTCTTTCTTTCTTTCTTTCTTTCTTTCTTTCTTTTTTTTACACATTTGTTTTAACATTTTAAGGATTCTCTCCTGCTGCCTTCTGTCTTGCATTGCTTCTGATGAGACATTACTAGTATTCCTTATCAGGTGCCCCTGTGTGTCTGCGTGTCTGTGATGTATCTGTCTGTCCCTACCTGCTTCTGGGGTGGTCTCTTTAGCTTTGGTTTCAGTAGTTTGCCTGTGATATGCCTGCTTTTTAGATTTTAATGCCACGTGAACTTCATTGATTTGTAAATTTTTTTCATCTGCTCTGAATCTGTCTTCTCCTTCCATGTGCCAGTCACATACAGGTGACTCAGCTTCATGTTCTACCACAGGCGGTAGGATTTTTGTTGTTCTGTTTTGAAGATAGGGTCTCCCATATCCCTGGATGGCCTCAAACTCAATCTGTAGTTGAGGATGACCTTGGACTGCTGAGCCTCCTGAAGCCACAGCCTGAGTTCTTGTACAGGTGTGAGCCACCATCATGCCTGGTTTCTACAGTGCTGGGGACAAAATCCAGGGCTTCACAACTGCTAGACAAAGGCTGAAACTCTTCTCCAGCCACACTGAGTCTTTACATTTGTGTTTAAATTTGAATTCTTTAAACGGATCCATCTTCACGTTCCCTCACCTTTCTTTCCCATGGTCCAGACTGCTGCTCACCCGCCCTTCTTTCAAAAATTCCCTTCTAATTCTAACGCCTGGGTCACCTCTGGGTCTGTCCTTTGAGATCTTTACTATGAATAGGGTGATGATTGTTTCAGCCATGAAGCCTTACCTGGCAAAGCTGTGTACAAAGAGAGGTTACATGGCACGCCTCATGTTCTCAAGACTTGCCTTTCCAGAGTCATCAGCCAGCATTTGCTCTCCGTCTGTCCAAGCTGAACACTGTCAGGAGTACCACATCACCTTCTGGTGACAGTTCTCACAGGGCCTGTGCATCTCTACCCATGTCACATGTGGTTCCAGGGCACTCCTGTGTACTGCTCTGGCTTCTCGTTTGTATAGCTTCCTTCTCTCGATACTCTGCTAATTGCATACACCTCAGTACCCTTGAACGGCAACCTCTGCTCCCTGAATCTACTAAGACCACTGTGCTGCCCTGGCCTTCACAGCACTCAGCAGGGGCCTGAGAACCTTCTCCAGGCAGAAAGCTGAGGGTGTTTTGCAGCTGTCTGTGCAGCACCTGAAAACACACTTCTTCCATTGGGTTGGTCACAATTTTGTTTCCGTGGCAGACCAGCACACGCAGGAGTGCAGAGTCAGGCTGGCTAAAGTTTCACAAGGGCTAGGGGAAGCAGAGGAGAGGGGATGGAGGAGAGAGGGCAAGGAAGGGAAGAGAAGAAAAGGGGTGGATAGGGGAGGAAAAGAAGAGAGAGAAAGGGGAGTGTACAGGAAGAGCCTAGGGCAAGGTATCCCCTAAGTGAGCTACCACCCAGTGAGCACCACCTCCCACAAGACCCCTCCCTCCCAGTAGTGCCATTATAGCATAGATTGCTCGGAGGATATGTGTTCTAAGTCAGAACCCTCAGGGTCCTGGACTTCTCGAGGACTGGATCCGTAGCTGGGAACCAAGCACTGCACATGTTGGAGGCATTCCACATCTAAACCACTGTATGCAGAAGTGCAGCTAAGCAGTTGTCTGTGGCAGGCATGGACTTCTGTTATTCTAACGGTGGCCAGAGCCAGCCTCACCACCCATTTCCTTCCATAACTTTCTGTACTTCCGTCTGTGATGGGATTCCTTCAGTACCCTGGACTTGCTGGAGCCTTTTCCATGCCCTGCCCCAGGACCATTCCAATGCTATGCTGTTGGGTACATTTGGGGGTCTCTTACCCAAGGGAGCCTGTTAATGATCTGCAGGTGCCTGAAGCTAGCATCTCATTTGGGGAAAGTGCCCAGGCTCTCATGGATCTCCACGGGCACCTTGGTGATGTCAGCACAGTGTTTAGAGACATGGGTTTGGGTGATGGCCATCTTTCCCAACCCCCGCTAACGTTCTGCTGGGCACAGTTGGCATCTAGAATATGAATAGGAGGGTCTTTTGGATGCCACAGTCCCAGAAGTGGGTCCATTTTCCAGGCAGGGCTGAGCCTTAGAATGTGCAAGTTCACCCAGGCACATCCATGTGCATAGACACAAAAATGACTTGTGTGTTTCTACTTTGGAGTTTGTTCAGTATTTAACAGAACATCCTTAAACATCAACAGTGGTTCAGGCTCTAGGGATAGGAAAAAACACTCTGCCCTAGAAAAGCTATGAGCCTAGAATAAAAGTGTGTGTGTGTGTGAGAGAGAGAGAGAGAGAGAGAGAGAGAGAGAGAGAGAGAGAGAACACTTCACAAACCGTAGGGATGAGGGATCAGGCTCAGAGCGATGTCACAGGACAGTAGGTGTGGTCTGGATGTCAGTGAGGAGTGAAGGGAGGCTTTAAGTCTGATATGCTCATAAGTTCCACTGTGGCCACTGTCGGGTGGATGGGCTGCAGAGAAGAGGATCTGAGCAGCAAGGGGGACACATGGGGGCTGCTCCAGGGATGAGAAGAGAGGAAGTGAGAGGCTCAGGGTACACAAACCAACTTCTGGAGTACGAGTCTCCATCTCCAAGAAAGGAGCAGAGCCGAGAGCACACTTTTTCACTTGTGACAGAGAACAGTTACTATGTGCAAGTGACTTCTCTGTGGCTGTCGGATGCTTGGCTCTTGTCAAACACCTGAGGAGACCAAAGTTCACAGGGGAAGGCCAGTGTCTGCCCAGCTTCACAAGATACACACAAGCTATGGAGCCAGATTTCAGGCTCGACTGCAAGCAAGTGCCCTGATGTATACAATCTTCTTGGGGTCCATTTGCTGGGCGGGGCTGAGAAGAAGTTAGTATGTGCAGGTTCACACAGGCACATCCACGTGCACAGACTCGCAGATGACTCACGCTTACACGTGTGTGCCTGAGCACAGATCGTGTATATGCACACATGTGCACAGTCCTCAAGCTTGCACATACGACATGCCCACACACACCCTCACACACTCAGGCATGTGAATGCTTACACTCAGTCCAAGGGTAGGATAGAGCACTCTTTCTGGAGATTCCCTTGTCTCTGATGATTCTGGAGTCTCTCTCTTCTTTGGGCCAGCAGGTGGGTGCTGGTGGGAAGGCGAGGAAGAGAGCAATGGTAACACACCTCCTCAGCACCACTCTTTTAGATGTGGGTACCATATTCAAGTGCCAGGTCTAGCCTCCTGTCAGGACCAGAGGCTATCTCAGGAACCCAGTCAGGACCCTACAAGATGATACACCAGGTTTCCCAAGACACACGGTGCAAAGCCAGGATTCCTCACCTATGCCATGAGCGTGCACTGCTCACGGGAGTTTCAAAAGCTGTGTTGTGACTGCATACCTCCACGCTCAGGCCTGAGAGAGCAGCCGTGTCTCTGGCCGTGACTCATGTGGCGTCCAGCTGCCTTCTCTCCCTCACTCTTGTCTCATCTTCTCCTCACAGTCATGCTGTCTTCCTGAGGCACAAAGGAGTCCCTCCAGTGCCACCCGTGGGCCATGGCTCCCTTTCGATTCCTGGTCTCCCTTTCCATCTGTCCCTCATTCTCTTTCCCTCCCCCATCATCTCTCTCCCCCTCTGGAGCAGCAAGAGAAATGAAAGTCTAGATCTTCTCTTGGTGATAATTATTGAAAAGTTCAGTCAGAGACAGACAGCAACGCTGTGAGCAGGCGAGCGGCGGCGGGGGGCTGGGGGGGACACATTAAAATGCGCACACAGCTTGCCTTGCAACAGATGTTGGCATAATTAGAGAGAAAAAAATTATGAAATTAATTTGTGGTTCAATGTAAATTTCACCAATGTGTGGGGAGAGAGCTGGGCTGTAGTCACCTCATGTGACAGGCGTGCCCACATACCTGACATGCCTACATGCATATATGAGCGCACGTGCACGTATGTGTGTGTGTGTGTGTGTACGTGTACATACCTGATTATGCAGATCCAAATTCTAGGGTAGTGGCAGTTGTCAAGCCTCTTCAGGGGAAAAATGGGTATGAAAACTAAGAAGGAAGGGACCTGAGAACGGATCATCCTGTCAGATTCAGCCACTGGGATTGTGGAAGATGCTCCCTCTCCCACCGAATGAGAAGAGACTCAGTGGAGATAGCTAGTGAAGCTGGGTCGGTCCTTGAGCATCCCGAGAGCTGGAGTCTGACAGTTATCTATACCTTGAATGTATATAAAGCTGCAGCTGGGGCCTTACCAACCTATTCCCCACTGTGTGCTGGGCCTGTCCCCCACTGTGTGCTGGGCCTGTCCTTGACTCAGTCCTCAGCTATATATGATCAGAAAGGAGAGAAAAACATTCTGGGGACTGTGGCTGGGGAACAGGCAGGACCTAGTGACGAAGTAGGGTGAGGGGACTGGAGGCAGGACCCGAATGTGTAGCTTGGCTGGTCAGAGTTCCCAGAAGGTGGGTACCCAGCTGAGGTGTGTGCTTAGAGCACTGCTTTCTCTTCCCATGATCCATCATCCCAGGGGCCTCCACTGAGCCTGCAGAGTCCCTAGGAGGCAGACATGCAGAGGCACCAGTCACTGTTTCATGGAGACCACACACAGGCAACCCTGCTGGGCTGGGACTGGCTCCTTCTTCTGTTTCAGTGACCATGTGACCTGCCAGTGTTTAATTATTATACCTTCCCAGGGAGGATCGTGGCTAGGCTCCCCATCTGTCAACCTGGGCTGGTCATAGGCAGCACCTCTGAAAGTTTCTGCCCTACACTGGACTCCACCAAGGTCACCTTCCTTGTCTGGAACAATGTCAGCTCTCTGACATTGCACTATGCACTCTGAGATTCAGCTTTCAGACCTCAGTGTGTGCACAATGCTGGGCTCTGGCACGGTCCCTGCCCCCAAACTCCTACCTATCACCCAGGCTACCGTCCCCCCACTTCTTGCTCCATCGTGAGTCTTCCCCTAAAGCCCTTCCCTCACTCTGTCTGTCCAGTATGAAAATAGTTTCCCATCCGCTCCTCTTCTGTGTCTTTTAGCAGCCATACCTTATGAGGGCCATCACCACCTTTGTCTCTTCAGCCATATGGTCCTGTGCCTCTCACTGATCCGCCCCGACCCCTTACTCCATGCTAACTGCACCTTGCAGTTCCCCAGATGCAAAGCTCAAGATAGACATGCTACTCCTGCCCAGGCAGGCAGGCAGGCAGGCTCCTCACCCCGTGTTCCCTCAGGGCCACTCATCTTGATGCAGCCTCCACAATCAACGTGCTGCCTCTGTCTTCCAGGAAACCCTCCCTGACCTCCCCCTGCAGAGCAGGATGCACGCAGCTACATTGTGCAGTGATACCTTATCAGCAAGGTTTGTGCGGCTGGCGCCACCTTCTTCCACAGAGGCTGCGGTCAGTAGTCCTCCGCCTGGTACAGTTGCTGCTGGCACAGAAAGATCTGTTGACAAGTCTGTCCCCAAGGGGGTTGGGGAGATAGGAGAGGCCAAGTCGGGGCTGTCAGAAGTCTGAGTTGTAGCAGTCGAACGGCTAGGGAGAGCAGTGGCAGGCACTGTCACCTCTGCTGTGCCAGTGGTGAAGCCATGTACTAGGCAGTGGCTCAGACCCAGGGAGACCTGTTTGTGCTCCACACATGGTCTAGGGTCCCAGAGACATTTAGGAATAGCTTCAACACAACTTGGAATGGTGGGGGGAGGTGGAGGTTGTGTGTTTGCGTTTATTCTAAGTGTGCGTGCGTGTATATATGTGTGTGCACGTGTGCATGTATGTGTGTGCATGGAATGTGTGAATGTGTGCATGTGTGTGCACACGTGTGTGTGTGTGTGCATGTGGGCATGCACATTCCACCCTGTGTATATGCAGAAGTGGGAGGATAACTTTGTATGAATCAGTTGTTGTCCACCATGTGGGTCCCAGGGATCAAACTCAGATCGCCACACTTGGTGGCAAACATCTTTTAACCCTCTGAGCCATCCTGCAGGCCCCTAGAGCAAAGGATTTAAATGTGGCCTGGGTCACCCTCAGGCTCAGGCATATACAAGGTGCTAAGAGGTTCTAAGTGATTCTGTCAGGGTCATGAGACCTGTGGTGCTCAAGCCAGGGCTGATCCTAGGCTTGTGGTACCTCAGTGGTGTCTGGTCTGCTGCCTCTGTGGCTGCCTCTGTGGATAAGAGCAGGGCATGGTTAACAGGACTGAGGTGGAGGTCCACAGCCTGTTTCTGGACCTCTCCAAGGTACTGAAACACAAGTAGGGGTGGGTGGCTAATGAGTTGTGCCAGGTGCTGGGGGCTGCTGGGCTTCCCCCCTCACCCCGTCCGTGCCTACTACTGTGCTGAGACTGGTGTTCCTTACAGTGTCCGATACTTGAAATCAATGGGTGAGGTGAGGCCTTGGGGTGACAGCCTTCCTCCCCGCACTTCCTGCGTGTCTTCGTCTGATTTCCCATTCCTCCTCTGACCAGATGCAGTGTATTACCCGCCCTCCCTCTTGGAGTGCTACAGGTCTGAGCTCAGGCTGCTGGACCCATGGGGGCGGAGGGAGCCATGTTTGCCACTGCCTTCCTGTTGATTTCAGTGACCATTGTTTCGAGCCCTTTAAACTTACATTCTCATTTTACAGTCAAGTCAAAATAAGGAGCAGAAGGGGAAACTGAGGCTGGGTGAATCCACACATCCCTCAGGGAAACCCTCTGTATGTAACGGTGCAAGTGTCTGAGGCACACAAGGAGACGATCGCTGCTGAGTGAGAGGCGATGTAAGTGTGAGCACCCACAGCCCAGCTAGGGTGTGTACGGTGACTGTGGAATGGATACAACCAGCAGTCACAGGTCAGCATGTGGACTGCCCGAGGGACAGTGCGTGCCCCGTGTTGGTGTGGCATGTAGACGCGTGTGTTTCAGGGGTTGTTTCAGGCAGCCCCCACAAGATCCACTCCCCAGCTCATTAAAGCTCTCCCATTATTCTGACATTTGTGCACATCACGTACCGGCAAGAAGTAATTTACTTAGAAGAAATTAAAAGTTCATTTTAATTGAGCGCACACTGCAGTATGCAAATGCGCGGCACATTATGTACTCTGGTGCAGAGACAAAGCCATCATCAGCGTTTAACCCTCCGTGTGCTGGACTCCTCTGCTCCAGGAAGCGTTCCAGGACTTGGAAAGGGCCTCCTCACCCACCAGCAGGAGGAATCCTCAAAGCTTAGAGTCTACTGAAATCTGTAGATGGTAACACTGCTTATGTACTTAATTGATGAAGTCTCGGTGAGACTGTGGGTTCTGGTGGGGATAGGTGCATACAGGCCTACAGTGGCTTGGGACAGGTCCAGTGCCACTGTGCAGGCTACCTCTGAGCCTGATTCTTAGTGGATAGGCAAGGTGCCAGATCTATGATGGGGCCTGGTATCTACCTCCTGTAAGAGGAGGGCTGCAGCAACTACCATTCTCCCAGGATCTGTGTGCTTTCCAACAGCGGTCCCACAGCAGAGCTGGTCTCCTCTGTGGGTTTAAGGCCAGTACATTCCACATGCCAAGGCTACATGCATCCCGTCCACTCACTGTGTGTTAGCACTGCAACCCTGGAGATCCAGGGAAGTCAGCAGATGCTACACTTCCGACTTCCGACTTCCGAGAGAGAGAGAGAGAGAGAGAGAGAGAGAGAGAGAGAGAGGCTGAGACTTCTCTTGACCCTGTCATACCTTCCCAAAGGGGTTCTTGCCCTTACCCAGAAAAAAAAAAAAAGAGGTGTCAAGTAGGTAAACAAAGACTCCCTGAGATTAACCAGCCTGACCACAGGCTAGTGCCTAAGTCTCTGGGGTCTCCTTACCTCATCTAGGGATGGGCAATACTTGGCCCCTCGAGATTTCTGTGTGTCGCAGCCCAGGCAGCAGGTGTCTGGGATGGGTCTCTGTCTTCCCACAGCTCCCCACCCCTCAACCCCTTTACTCCTTGGTTCTTCTGTATTGGGTAGCAGGGAACACCTGTTCAATTCAGCCAGCCCACTCCAGGACAGAGCAGAAGGCCCACTCCCACCTGGCCTCCCTGAATGAGTAGACTGGAGCACGATTCCCACGGGAGCCAAGGCTGGTCCCTGAGTTGTTGTTTTCACGTTGGATTTTTGCTACCTGTCAGACCTGGGATTTTTAATGACAGTGAAATGAAGCTGCCTCACAGATGTGAGATGACAGGCAGCTGCAGGAGGCAGACAAATTACCTCCAGACCCAGCCCACAACGCCCACGCAGCCACACAAAGGAAGCCAGCCTGCATCACTTGGATGAGCAGAAGCAGCAGGGGGCCTGAGCAAGCCGCTCCAGCTTCCCCGAGGCTCCTGCCCTGCCACAGGGCAGTGCTTGCCTCCCTATACAATTAGGGCAGCCTGGCTACAGCCGTCTGGCCCTGGCCCTCAGAGTTCAAATGCACAAGATCCTCTCCTAGACACAGCCCCGTCTCCTGCCCAAAGGTCAGCTTCCCATCCGTTAGCCGTCCCTCTCAGGAGTCTCTGATAAGCATTGGCTTCAGTGGGAGAAAGAAGGACCCTAGAAACCCTAGGGAATTGAGGTTTGGAGTCAAAAAAGGAGAGCCGGGGAGAGGGAATTGGGGAGAGAGGGAGACCACAGAGGGAAGGACGGTGGAGAGGACAGCTGGAACCAACTTGCTCTCAGCTGGGCTTGGCTAGGGGTGAGGTGTAGAGGGAACACTCCTTGAGCACCCTGGGAGCTCTGAGACCCTAGGTGGTTGAGAACTTTGGTAGAGAGACCCACGAAGGGAGTCTGGACGCTGGGCCGGCCTTGGCCCAGGAACCTGCATTGGCTGCACACCTGGGATCCTTGGGCCTCTGATCTTTCATTCCCAAAGAAGGCCTCAGACTTTAGTTCATGGGCCTTGCCTCTTCCTATGCGGGAGGCCCCAGGGAGTTATGGGAGAAGAAATGTGGTCCTGGCCTCAGGCAAGGTGGATACAGGATTGGGGGCATAGTCCATCCCTCCTCTTTACCTGACAGAATAGCAACTGTGACCCCCCAGATGAAACTAGCCCCCCCCCCCACTTATTTTCTGGACCACCTCCCTCCTCGGGTAGTAGGAGTTTACCCCTGTGGTCTCTGGGCTCTAAGGTATGTCTCTATGGTATTCCAGCACTGTCAGATCTTCACCCTGTAAGACTCCCCGCCCCAAACACACTGGGAGAGTGTTCTGTTGGTAGCTATGTGGCTTTGGGTGAGCTACTGAACCCTGTGTGACTTTTCTTCTGATATCACAGGCACACATCTTAGCTGAGCTAGCCTGAACCACAAAAGGTTCAGCCCTGCCTCCAGCCCTTTCAATCCCTGAGTCCAGCTGAGTCGGGGGCTCTGATTCCTTGTATGGGGACCAGGAGTATCTTCAACACTGCTCCTTCCTCCTGCATGGTCCTGTTAGCATGTTCGGTGCCTGAAGTCCCTCGCTCACAGCCCCTCCATCGTGGCCAGCCGTTTTCCTGTTCTGTGTCTCATTTTACCTTTAGTTATTTGGTCCCACCCCAAGTAGGCTTCTGGGAAAGCTGGAACAGTCCTGGTCCAGGATGTTCCAATCATCCCACTTCCTTGACCTCAGTCATGTCCCTTGAGTGGGTCAGCCTCCATTCTGGTCACCAAGACCCTGGCTCTGCAGCCAAATAATAGGGTGCTTGCAGCCATCAGACCCATCTGCTGAATGTGTGTATCCGTTCTTCTGGGTATTGGTCTCACTGGACATGTGCCAAGTGTGAGGCTCAGGGCAGGGTCCTCTGGTGTTCACCGTGGGCCACATTGCACATAAGTGGATTGAGGGCACTCAGAAGCATCCCATGAAGGCCACCGATGGTGAGAGGCTCGCCTTTGGGTCTCTGGGCCACTGATATTGCAATAAATAAAGACTTGACTTCTTGCTTGTAGTGGCCTTCAATGCCAAGACCATGCGGGCTCTGTGGGAACTTGCCTGGGGTCCATGTGGGCTCTGTGAAACTTTCATGAGGTGCATGCGGGCTCTGTGGGAACTTGCATGGAGTCCATGTAGATCTATAGAACTTGCTCTGTGGGACTTACATGGGGTCCACGTGAGCTCTGTGGAACTTGCATGGAGTCCATGTGGCTCTGCAAGAACTTGCATGGAGTCTGTGTGGTTCTGTGGGAACTTGCATGGAATCCATGTGACTCTGTGGGACTTGCCTGGGGTCCACGTAGCTCTGTGGAACTTGCTCTGTGGGAAGTTTTATGGGGTCCACGTGGGCTCTGTGGGAACTTACATGGAGTCCATGTGGCTCTGTGGCACTTGCATGGGGTCCACATGGACTCTGTGGCACTTGCATTGGGCTCATGTGGCTCTGTGGAATTTGCATGGGGCTCGTGTTGTATAGAGAGAGCCTTAGTAAGGGGACATCTCGCCATTCATCTATTCCATGGCTAAAAGACTTCAACTATGGCTTCCTAGAACCCTGGATTCCAAGCGCTTTGATTTATGTTCTCAGACCTATGCCTTCTGTCCCCCATGGGTGCTCAGGACCCTAGCAGCCCTCTGCCTGAGCCATCCTGATGGGCCTTAACCTGCCTCCAGCAAAGCTTCCCTGTTGTAAAGAAACAAGCAGCATGTGAAAACCCTTGTCCAGTACTTAGAGCCGTCACAGCTTGGCCCTCTCTGAAGTCATCAAGCACAGCACTGTCATTTCTGCACTGTGGAAACAGACTCGGTGAGGACCAGAGTTGCCAGCAATCACTGTAACAGCAGCATACAGAGCAAGGGAGGTCCTCCTATGCTTAGGACACACACTAGAGTCCACCATTCAGTCCCGGCTTGACTCATCACAAGCCCCTAAATATGGTGGGGACAAGTGGCCCATCCCCCTATGTCTCAGTGTGCCTTTTGACCCTTTCCTCATACCAACTCCATTGGCAAAGAAGCATCCTCACTCTGCCAGATCCAAGGAGAGTGATACACCCTCCAGGTAGGACCCCCCCCCCCGCCCCAGTGGATGCTTGTTCCAGAGGATACAGGGAGCAGTAACACCCTGCTATTTCTGTTACAACACCCCTCTCAGTATTGGTCACTGCAGCCAGTGACTGGCCTGTGGAGAAGGCAGGGCAGCCATAGCCTGCCACTCCTTATGCACCCAGCACTATACTGGCCCTAGACATGAGACTCAGTGAACAACTGTGGACCAAATGAGGAAAGAGACAAAGTCAACGGAATGGCCAAAGGGCCCAGATGCCTGACTTCTAATGGTTGCGCCTGAGGAAGAGCTAAGGAGGGGTTCTTGGGGTCATCTGTGGGTCCCCACACACACAGTGTAATATTGAAGTAGCTGGACACATGGCCTTACAAAGCCAGGGGCAGCTAGCTGAACCCAGTAGTGTGTGCAGGGGCACTTTGGAGTGGTCCCATAGAGCCCAGGTGGGCTGGTTTAAGTAGTTGGGTCTTTGGGGAGGGTTAGCTGCCTCCCCCCCCCCCATGCTTCCTCCTGGAGGCTCCAGATGGAGAGTAGAAAGAGTTAAGTCCTCTGTGAGCAACTGCGAGAAGAAAGTGGTAAACAATTTTTCTCTCCCTCGGCTAAATTAATATGCAAATTCCTAAGCCCCCTCCACTGGCGTCCCCTGCCTTGAAATTAGCGAGGTAGAATGCCTGGGCTAATTATGCATTCAAACGAGCAGGCTGCGTTCTCGCGGCGCTGAGAGGATGCGGAAAATGATTGTGAGAAGATGGAATTGACATTCGAGCGGGTCCTTCTGGGACATCTGGAAGTGCTCTCGCGTGCACAACAGATGTAACCAAGCAGTGACCGACCAACCGCCCGCCAGCCACCCCTGGTCTGGAGGTGGATTAGGAGGCCAGGGACTGCTCTGCACTGAGCTCTACTGGGGAGGGGAGAGCAGAGATCATGCATAGCCATCCACTCTCCAATTATTCACCAGCCAAGCACCTTTATTCCTGTCCTGACAAACAAGAGCCTCCCCCACAGACCTTCCACATTGCTGGTGCCCACAGCCAGCACCACAGGAAGGATGTCATGTAAAGAACTGTCAGCAGTGCCCAACTGTAGAGAGAAGGGTGAGGTGTCTCTCAAGCCCTTTCTGGTAGAGCACTGAAGGTCACGGAGGAGCCCCGTGCAGGGCAGATGACGGCTGAGCATACGGGACACACACACTTCAATGTATCTCAGTCATGGCGTCTACCATCCAGATGCGTTGTGTTGCCACGGTAGGCAAATATCCATCCGAAGTGGAGTTTCTCAGAAAAATGGGAGTTTGAGTAACGGGAAGAAACGTAAGATAGAAGTTGTCTGGTGCCAGTGATGCATAGGGGGACGTTGGGGAAGCTGGGCTCAAGACCCTTCTGGAAGCTGAAGATGGTTCCAGACCTGGAATCATGAAGTCTACCCTCCTTGACTGCCAGCCACAGCCTCCCAACCTATATCTCTGCCATGTGGAGGTTCACCATCACTGTCTCTTCTTGGCTTGGCTTTATGCTCATGGAACCGTGTCTTGGCAACTCCGTGTCTATCTCAGTACCCTGGCTGCTGCTCTTGGCAATACTGACTACCTGAGTCCATGGTCTCTTCCCAATGTGTCCTGACCGCTTTTCCCACGAGGATTTACAATAGCCGTTCAATGCACGTGGAGCCTGGATGTTCACTGCTCCAAGAGTCTGCGTGGGCTCTTCCCCTCCATCTCTACATCCTGTAATCGTAACAGCAACCATGGTCCCGGGCCCTTACCTCAACGTACTTAAAGATCTGCCCGTCGAAAAGCTGAAGGAAGGATCGATGAGACTGCCCCTGATCTGCTGGACACATCGAAAGTTGTGTAGCTACAAAAGAGGAAGCCCCTTGCTGAAATGTAGGCCAAGCAGTGTGTGAGGCCCTGGAAGGGTTTGGTGATCCAAATTCACTTACACTGTAAGCAGCGTAACAATCGTAATGGCCGCTGTGACTGTCAATCACCACAACCGTACTATGTATGCCATCACCACCACCACCACCACCACCACCATCAGTACCAGTTACAGTCCTTATCACAGGCATCTCTGTCCCTACCATGGTTAACACCATCATCACCATCATTACCTTCTAACGCCAACTTTGTACCACAAGTTCAAATTGCACTCTTTCATTAAATCCTCACGCACACACGCACGCACGCACGCCATATAACAGTAAGTGTAAGTCTTCTGTCTACAGATAAAGAAACTGGCATTGCTAAAGACAGAGACTGAGCTTGACCCAGGTCTCCCCAGCACTGGCCTCCCAAGTTAAAAGTTCTCTCTACATCTTGCTTCTTCCCATCACTTAGCCCCATGCCTTCCAGTTTAGGGATGAAAGACAGAGCGACATGTATCCCAAACGTGGAGGCTGCTGCTTTCTGCCTTGCAGCAGAGTCAGTGGTGTGTCAAATTCACAGCCCGAGGGACTTGGGACAGTGTGTGTTCTTACTTATCAAGATAACCAAGAATGATTTTGCAATTACAGACGCCCTTACCTCTGACAGAACGTGCGCAGAGGGCCAGAAGCAGCTGGGGGCAGTGAACCAGACTCGGCTGCAGTGTCTTCTGATACAGGTACCTTTTCCAAGAGGCAGCAGGCTGTGGCCTTGGAGACCGCCCAGGACCTGCAAGCTATCCCTGATCTTGGTTGGACAGGAATCCAGGCCTCCTCTCAACTCCCCTGGTGGGACCAGGCTCTGAGGAGGCGAGGGTGGCTAGTGGACAGCCACAAATCCCAGCCTCAGACCCAGAGCTGTGACTGAACAAGTAACCACCCCCTCAGCTTCCCTGTTTAAGCATTAGATAACATACTTTCCAGACATTTGCCTGAAGTTCTGTGATTCTGTGTCCAGGTTCCTGTCGGCTCATTTACCCATTGGCCCGTCACTCTAGAAGTGTTTATAGGAAGCCTTCAGTGTTCAGCATGGGTCTCAAAAACAGAATCATACCTTGGGTCTCCAAGAGGAGACATGCATTCCAGAATGACCCTCTTACTCACAGAGAAGAGGGGCGGGGTCCTATAGCCAAAGCCAGACCAGGGCTGGAAAAAAACAAAAACCAAAAAACTAGACAGTGCCTGAGTTGGTGTAGCACAAATGAGCATGCTCCCCTCCCCCACCTGCCACCTTCACATCTGTCCAGAGAGAACTTTGGCCAAGACTTCCAAATTCAGAAGGTACAAGGCAGAAGGCAGCAAGTGGAAGTCCCGGACCACCCCCCTCCCACCCCCCGCTGTTGGATAGCGACAGGGGGATGGATGGGGGATGTTAAATATTCATCAGATGCAATGAAGTTACTGGAATTGCCCATTAAGATGTAACGTGCAATTTGCAGCTTTCTCCTAACACCCAGGGCAGACACTCGTCAGCCAGCGGGATGGATGGCGGGGCCCGCAGAGGAAGACGAATCGCCAGGGAGATGGTGCATCTCAGAACGATCAATACAGACCGGCAGCTCCGAGCAGCCCAATAGGCGAGCAATAAGTAGAAGTAAATAGACAGGCAGATTAATTAGGCCCCTTGTGTGTGTGTGTGTGGGGGGGAGTGGGATGGGTGTGGGTGTGTGTGTGTGTGTGAGAGAGAGGCCTGGAGCACAATCCATAGGCAAGAAAACCGGAGGAGGTGTTGTCTTTCGAGGCTGCTACCGTGGGCATGGAGAGCTCAGGCTCCCACTAGGACTGGCCCCAGATGTATTTGGACAACAGCTGGCCATGCACGCAGTGAACCCCGTTCTGGAAGGCCAGCTACATGTAGCTTAGGTGGAGCCACTGACTCCTCTGGGCTAGGACCTCCAAAAGGGAAAAGACACCCGGCTTCTCACCGCAAGGAGCCAGCTTCCTCCCTGGAGCACAGAGCTGTGGGAGTCTTGGGGTTCGGGGCGCTTTGTCCCTCTGATGGTGATGCATGGCCCTGCTAATTCGCTGCACGAGGCTGTTAATTCTGGCGCAGCTGCTGCAGCCGCCCTCCAGGCGCTCCATAATGCTGGGCTGTGGAGCTTGCTGCAAATTAACACCATTTGTTCTGCGGAACATGTTTCATTTCTACACGACACGCATAGCTTATTACCTTGCTGGCAGCATGGGGAGAGGCAGCGGGGGCCAGGGAAGGGAGGGAAGATGTGGCCCAGACCCTTCCTGACTCCAACCCATTCTTTCAAGCCCATTGCTTGTGTGGGGGAAGGGCATTAGTCCTGGATTCTTGTTGGTGAACTTCCAAGGGCTGGGAGTCCCTGTGGGGAGATCTTAGGGAAGTGGGGTTGCCACTCCGGTTCCTGGTGGCTGGTCCCCAAAAGGAGGCCAGTGCCCAGGTAAAGGGCCCTAAACTCTTCAATCCTGGATCTGGCTCCAGGCAGCTCTGTGGCCTCAGGGAAGCATTGTGACCTCTCTGAGTCCTTTGCATTCTTAGCTGTGGAGACTCTGAACTAGCATCCAGCAGCGTGGCTCCTAGCTCTGTGGTCAGAGACAGTCAGACAACTGCCAGAGACAAGGCCGTTTGAAAGCAGATGGCCCTGGTGTCTCAGTGAACCTGTGGGACTACTCCCATGAGACCAGCTCCTGTGAGCCTGGTCAACGCAAAGGACTTCTTGGTCCCCAAGTTTTCATTCATCCTATTGTGGCTGCCAGTCACAAACAGCAGCTCCAAAGTCTCACAGTTCCACAGTGGTGACTAATGACATTTGTTACCCTCTGGTGAAAGATCTGGTTTTGCCTTTTGGCTGACCAGGGAGCCTTGACAACCCCACTGGATGGTACGGAGTCTTTGTAGAAGGCCTACTCAGGCCTTTTCCTTCTCCTCTGACCCAGGAGTGAAGACCCTCTCCAGGGACAGTGTCTGACCCCTTCCCTGGCCACTGTCCTAAGACCTCCCTCCATCTCAGTCAACCTTACCCTTCTTGAACCTTTGCCTGTCTTTGCCCCATAGTATGGTCCCCAAGTGCAGCAGTGTCCTGAGGGTCTCAAAGTAGCATGCCACTGTACCAGTCCACAGGACACCTGGACAGCCTTACAGCTTACCCAGGGAAGGACCACGAGATCAAGAGCCACACTCTAAAAGCCAAGAATCACGCTCTCAAGGACTTTGGGTCCTCTTTACTGTGACACAGGCAGCCCCTTAGGCCTATCCTTTGTGAAAGTAGCCAGACCAGCGACTCCTGCATCTCGAGCATCTCCTAGCCTCCATGAGGGTGATTCCACAAAGAGGTAAAAGAACGGGGTTGTCTAAACCCTACGAAGTCAGTGGCGGTGGCAGAATGATCTCTGAGCACCAACAATTGCCATTCTGAAGGGTGACATTTGGGCAGCCTCTGAGCCAAGGGCTCTCCCCTGAGTTTGTGACTGGGGTCATCATTGCACACATAGGAGAACTTGACCCATGGCTATTGATCACATGCCATAATCACAGCATGTAACTCTCCCCCGTGTCCTCTCTCCCAGTCCTGCCCATCTCTTCCCACTCAGAGCCATGATCAGAGAATCCTATCAAAGGACACAACCAGAGAGAACCAGTGATATTGAAGTCAGAGGCTATGGAAGCACCTCCGTGGCTCAGTCTAGATACTCCGCAAGTCACCAGCCCCCTTTGCTGAGTGGCACGTGGGCACACTGCCTTCCTCATCCTTTAATAATCCAGGAGCAAGGCTGCCAGAGCCTTGATTTGTGTGGGAATCTAAGCTTGATGTTTGGTAATGGGTTCCTGGAGATGCTGACCCACTTGAGGGTTTTCCCTGCAGACAGAACAACAGCTACCCTCAGGCGAGAACAGTGAAAAAGACAGTCCCCATAGCCTCTGTAACTGGTGAGCTGCCTTGGGCCGTTAGGGAGGTAGGATTCAGTGGGTGGCATTCGGGTGTCATAATATCTCAGCACAGCTACCAGGGTCAAGGCCA
The DNA here is from genome assembly GCF_011762505.2 of Arvicanthis niloticus. NCBI lineage: Eukaryota > Metazoa > Chordata > Mammalia > Rodentia > Muridae > Arvicanthis > Arvicanthis niloticus. The sequence continues at coordinate 48,536,053 of NC_047675.1, forward strand.
GGAATGTGGAACCTCAGGCCAAGGGGAGATGTGAGTGGGGTGTGAAGTCCAGGCAGGCCAGACTCAGAGCTCTTTGGATGTACCTAGTGTTAACATATCTTCTAGGCTCTGCCCCACAGTTACCTGGCAACTCACTATAAAAGAGGTTGCTTGCCCCCTCCTCTCTCTCTTACTCTCTTACTCTCTTTCCCTTTCTGTCCCTTCTCTCCTCATTTCTCCCACATGCTAATGGCCAGCCTCTACTCCTATATCCTCTCTCTCTCTCTCTCTCTCTCTCTCTCTCTCTCTCTCTCTCTCTCTCCCTCCATCTTTCTCTGTCTCTACTGCCCCCTCAACTCCCCTCCCCATACCCTTAATAAACTCTACTCCATACTATACCTGTCCTATGGCTGGTCCCTCAGGGGGAAGGGATGCCTCAGCATGGGCCCACAGAGGCACCCCCTTCCCCCACACCATACTGCACCTTTACCAAACATATCCCTGGCTTCCTTATGCTTCCCTTTCTTTTTTATAAAACACAGCACCAAGGGCATAGAGTAAACTAAGTATCCCATTCACCACCAGAGTGACAACCCCAAGTTCTACCAGGCAGAGAGCTTCTGTGTGGTCAAACCCTGCAAGTTGAGGCTTTGAATTTAGGAGAGAGCCAGGTCTAGGGCCCAACAGAGCAGCTTAGCACACGGGTAGAGGGACAGGGACAGCTCCATCTGCTTTGATCATGGCCTTTAACAGAAGAACCACAGACTGACCACGGGAATCCGCCCCAGTAAAAGGCTGGTATGGGTTCCTTGCTCACCTATGCCAATAGTTGGTGTGTGGGCCCTAGGAAGTAACTAGCCCCAGTCTGTGGCCTCCTGCAGGCATGGCTAGTTGTGGCCCTTTTTGTTCTCTGTCCACCATATTTCCAGGCCAGGCAGGACAACTCTCCTCTGAATGCAGTAGCTATGTGCTCCTGAGGACTTCTGAGGGCTGTGGGGGCAGCGTGACACATAGAAGGCACAACAGGTCTTTTGCTCCAGATTGGCAAGGTCAGCCTCCATTACAGAGCCTGTATCTGGGGAGTTTCTTTTTATCCCAGAGGAACCAATGGATGTCAGGAATCAGGCTGGTCAGCCACTCCCAGCAGAAGGAATATTGGTGGCCCACAGGTGCTTATTAGTATGGGACAATGGAAGACACGGACAGCCCATCCTCCCTGGACTCACAGGGTAGAGTGGGATGCTTCTTGGGGTGTCTGTCTCCCATTGAGTAGCTTGTCCTATGCAGAATGGCCTCTCTAGGCCTTCAGAACCAAGTCCATGGTGATACGCTTAGATGCTGACCCTGGGCACTGGGAGGAGGAGGTGTGGAGTCAGAGTGGTCCCCAGGGTAGGGTGAAGGATGAAGTCACAAGAGACCCTGGCCCTGCTCAGGACAAAAGACAGATTCAGTTTAGAGCCCACGGGGTGCTCCTAATAGGTGCCTGCTTGCAGTCAACATTGGGGGAACAAGGGAGCTGTGGGGCTCCGGGTGGTGGGGAAGCTGCAGGAGGTTTCCGTGTCAAGAGGCAGATCAACTTCATGAATATTCATTAGGGAGCAAACGTGCGGGGCCCAGGAACATCTGGTGGAGTCTCCAGGGAGCTGGGCCAGCACAGAAAGCAGGCACTGTGAAATTTGGGAGGCAGAATAGGAGGAAGGAGCTGGGAGGCAGGTGATGCCAGCCTCTCTCTCTGCCTGCCTCCCATTCCTCAGGCACTGTAGAGCCCCAGACAAAAGGGAAGGTGGGCTCACTGCATTTCTGTACCCAGGGGGCCCCCAGCCCCGCTCTGTTTTCATCTCTAGTAGCATCAACAACAGACTTGCTTAGCATGGGGAAATCAACCCCCTGTACCTACCCTCCAGGCCAGGCCACAGCAACTCTGGGTGGGAGAGTCCCCAGGAACTTCCATACTGGCAACAAGCCAAAACTCTCCATAGGCAGAGATGACAGACAGATGGGTATGCTACCTACGCCAGCCTGGAGCTAGGTGAGATGCCCAGGGGATATCCAGACTCTCTCTTCTCAAAAGTATGTTTGTGTTGTGGAGTAAGATTGTGGTAAGGGCTATGGGACCACAGTGGACAGCTAGAACCACCTGAAGACTCCTGGGTACTCAGACCAGGGATTCCAAACCAGGCCAGCATGTTCCCTTGCCAGGGGGACACGAGACCAATGACAACTTGCATAGCTGAGTGAACCCAGACTCAGCGAATAAAGTCTACTCAGCCAGTTCTAGCTCCTTCTGTCTCCCACATATCCTACTATATCCTCCTGGTCCCCAGAGACAGAGGGTCCAGCCAGATCACTGTCAACCAAACAGGTCCTTGTCATCAACTGAGCCCAGAGCTAGGTCAGACTGGGTTAGCACCAATGCCCCAAAGTTTACTTCTGAGAATTCCCAGGCTCCAACAGCATCGACAATGTTGAGCCTGTGGTTTGGAGCCAGGAATCCTGACTGGGTGCCCCTTTGAGTCCTTCCTGTGAGACCACAGGTTTGTCACCCTGCTTCCTCCCAGCTGACAATGAACCCTCTGGCCCTGTGTGTACCCTGACCATGGCAGGTCTGTGCCTTCTCACCTTAACTTTTTCAAATGCCCTGTGAGCCCACGCCTATTCATTCTCAGCCCTGTGCAGAGCGATACAAGCTACTAGCCCATCCCAGGATTTTAAAGGAAGCTCGCTCAAGGCTTAAGCCAGAGTCTGTCTAAAGGCTGTAACCCACTGTGGCCGTGCCTCCCTAGGCTGTAAGAAGAGGTCTCTGATTGGTTAAGTATTACGGATGCCTGGTAGTCCTTTCCAACTGGATTGCCCATGGGACATTTACAGCTTTGCCTTTGCTGGGTTCTGAGCCTCCCCTGGAAATTCTTCCTCCTTCCCAACTGCCTGCTCCAGTCCCCACACCTCTCAGTTTCTGGACCATACTCCTCAATGTCTTTCCCTCAAGGCCCCTCCCCAATGCTTCCGGGGAGGCTTCTCAGCTCTGCATGGCTCTCCCGAGTATATACTCTCTACAGTTGGAAAGCCTAGTCCAACCTGACTGTGGAAGAAGCTGGGCCCCATGGAGCCAGCACCAAAGCTAATGTTTTTGCTTACCCGAGTGCCCAGACCTCCTTGAGAGACACTTTTCTGGGATTAAAGTGACTTCCTAGAGCATTACACTGGAACAGAGTGGCCCAAGTGCCAATATGGCCACACTGACCCTCTTGCTATCGCACCAGCCTGAGGCATGAACCCCAGAGGCCCATGCCGGCCTCTGTTGGAGAAGGAGAGGAAGGGAAAGAAAGGCCAGGAGGGAAAAGGAAGACACCAGATTTCAATGTTTGCCTGAGACCTCGCTTAAGGAAGGGTACCTGGGCACAAGGGTAGTACCCAGAGCCTTGCCTAGCCCACACTGGCCACCTGGGACCGCCCGTGCCATACCAGACGGAATGTCCCCATCCTACAGCTCAGCCCCCTTTGACCAGCCTATGACCACTAGGAAGGGAGTGGGCTTTGTCCTTGGAGCTGTTAGGGAAAGCTCAGCCACATGCTCCTCCCCTCCAGAGCCCACCCCACCCGTGCCCTCAGCAGCTGGCTCCTTGGCACTGGCACCGGGATCCCTTTGACAGCACTTGGCTTCAGTCCCATTGATCCGCACACAGGCACCGAGGTGCCAAGCCTAGCTGTGGGCAAGGATGGGGGCTCTGAGGAAACTGAGAGTGTGGTGCTGGATGTTCCGGGACTCTCCAGCATAGCCCCGGCCCACCCTAAGCTGTCTGAAAAAGGCAACAGATCTAGCCCTTCATGATCAGGGGACCTGTCATAACCAGAGTAGAGAGGACCATCCCTGGGAGAGGACGGACATCGGCGGAGATGATGCAGCCATGAGACCACCATGGGGCACGGCTGCTGTAGTCACAGTTCCAGATGGCACACCCAGGCCAACCCACCCCACATCTTTAGAATACCAGCAAAGCACACGTAGGCAAGTAGCGGGCACCAAGAGATATTAAGGGGCCCAGAGGTTACACTGAGATGTTCTGGACACTAGGCAGACAGACTCCCTCAGATCTGGCGCTCGGAAAGCTTTCTTGACATGGCACCCACGCCCACATCCAACTCAGCCCCCCACAAGTCCCCCAACACAGATACCAGCTGCCTATACTTGAGTGAGTCACACTTCATCCTTACCTGTTCCGTGCTGGCCTTGGCTACATCTGCCCGCTCCCAGGCTGTCCTCTGCGGCAGCGCTGCCAACTGTCTTCTGCCTCCCGACATGGGCTGCCAGAGATCTGCCGTGGGTTTTGTTCA